>NC_140366.1:12290000-12890000 GCF_054491055.1 Hypomesus nipponensis | reverse complement strand
AATTTTACAACTGAGGACTTTGTGTCATTCCTTTTCATAAATGTCTAAAACTTCTCAGCTCGAACCTACTGTGCTATTTGGAGGATTGACACTTGTTCTGTACTTGATGCTACTGTGCTCCAAATCACTGAGCCGTGCAGAGCTTTCTCACTGTGGACCTCCCACAGGCCCTGGATATCAAACAAGACATGCTGGATCTCCTCCACTCCCCACCTCATCCCCCCCACTCACCCCTCTCTCTCTCTCTCTGTCTCTTCCCAGGGCGAGTGTCATTCAGTATGATCTCTGGAGAGCACCCCTCTCCTCACCCCTTCCCAGAGTCTTGTGTAACAGACCAACACGTCAGAGGACCCTCTGACACCAGGAGTCAAGCCTCTTCTGGATGAACCTGCTACTCTCCTTGCGCCTGCTCTGTCTTTTCACACAAACACACACACACACACACACACATTGTATGCACACACACACATCAGACACACTTGTGTGTGCACACACACACACAAACACGCAGGCATACGTACACTGGTGTACACTTCCAGCTATGTTAACCTAGTCATGCAGAATCAGAGTGCTAGACAGAGAGAGAGGAAGAGAGAGAAAGAGAGGAAGAGAGAATAGTGCGAGAAAGAGGCTTTTGGAGCACCTTGTTGTCTTGTTCAGTCTAACCTGTTACTTTTACATTTATTATTTTAGCTTTTATCTAAGTATGTGTGAGCAAGTGCAGTAGATCTGGTGCAGTATCTCTGGTCTGTTTGACCATACTTGTGAAGTGAACCAACACAGACATATAGTACAGGACTACCAGAAGTATCACACTGGACTGTGTCTTTGACTGAACCAGAGAAGACTCCTTGATAACCTTGCATACAATAATTCATTTGCAAATGTCAAAGTCTTTTAATTTGACTATTCTTGCCTAGAATAGGTTTAGCTGGAAAACCCATTGAAATAAAGGGATTACCTTCATCTCTCTAATTTAGATATAGCCTCAAGCAGGGCACAGACTAATTTCCTAGTGTGCCGAAATTAATGAAAAAGATAATTTGTTACAAGGGGGAAAACACTTTGCACACATACTTGCACACAACCACACACAAACATGCACATTCATAGACACACACACAAAAGCACATTTTCGCAAATACACACACACACTGGATATGAACCCAGAATGGGGGCAGGGGGAGGGAGTCTCACTAATGTCTGTCAGAACTGGGTTATTCATCTACTTAAGTTCTTATGAGAATCAGAAGGTGTGGGTTAGGCCATCTCAGTCACCATGAAAGAAATAATTCCTTTCAACAAAAGGACAATATAACTTCAGTACAGTACATGGCCATATAATACAGTATTGTGTATGCGTTTTGTAAGTAGACCATGTAATACAGTACAGTATATTATACATTTCACCAGATTCTTTTATGCCATGACATCACAGTGCAAATAGGCCTACTGACAAAAACAGGAGAGCAATTGAGAGACATCGAGGCCCATCGATTATATGATCCAATTAACAAAGCCCATCCAACCAACCGATTGTCCAATCAAAACAAATCTTCCAGGCAGAGTAGCCAATCATTACAGAACCACAATCTATTACTGGGCAGAAGCCTCCTGGTGAACAAATGGACAGCAGCTAATAGAATGCATATCTCATAGGAAGACTATTGGCCAATTTAGATTTAAACTGTTCATTAACAAGGAAGAATAATGGCAGCGTCAAAAGATGCAGTGAATGATTATACCTCTAACAACGCAGGTATCACACAAGGGGTTCACAGCACACTGAACATAATGTAATTCAGCACTTCATTGACAATAGCCATGGCCATTGTAAACTGCAAGCATGGCAGAATCATGGGACATGAACTTGAATGTTGAATGTGAGGCTCCAGCTGGTGTTGGGGGCTTGACTAATGTGCAGTGGACCGGTTAGTGGAACAGTAAATGAGCAGGTTAAATGAGAGAGAGGAAGCCCTGGGTCATCAGAACCTGTGAGGGGGACGGCGCTGGGTTTAGACCAGACACTCACACTCTGTGGACCGTCTCTCTGTCTCCCTCCATCTTTCCCCCATCTGTTCTTCCAACTCTCCCTGTTTCCCCCTCCACATCTCTCCCACCAGCTCTACTACTGTCTCTCCCATCTCTCCATCCAACTCTCCCTGTTTCCCCCTCCACATCTCTCCCACCAGCTCTACTACTGTCTCTCCCATCTCTCCATCCAACTCTCCCTGTTTCCCCCTCCACATCTCTCCCACCAGCTCTACTACTGTCTCTCCCATCTCTCCATCCAACTCTCCCTGTTTCCCCCTCCACATCTCTCCCACCAGCTCTACTACTGTCTCTCCCATCTCTCCATCCAACTCTCCCTGTTTCCCCCTCCACATCTCTCCCACCAGCTCTACTACTGTCTCTCCCATCTCTCCATCCAACTCTCCCTGTTTCCCCCTCCACATCTCTCCCACCAGCTCTACTACTGTCTCTCCCATCTCTCCATCCAACTCTCCCTGTTTCCCCCTCCACATCTCTCCCACCAGCTCTACTACTGTCTCTCCCATCTCTCCATCCAACTCTCTCTCCATCTTTCCCTCTAGTTTTCCCAACAATCTCTCCCTCCATCCCTCCCTCTGTGTCTCTGCATCTGTTCCAGTCTGGAAGCAGATGTTCCTATGGGGAGAGGCAGCCGGCAAATAGACACCCCGCATCCCCATACACACACACTGACAAACACACACACTGATACACAACGGACACATACATTCTATTGTGTAAATACACTGTATACTGTATTCAACCACACAGACATGCACACATCAGCCTGCCTGTAAGGATGCACTAGTGTAGAACACATACAAACACAGAGACAAACACACAGAGACACACACTGCATGTCTCCTTCTGCTCCTATTGTTTATAGAAAGGAGAGGTAATGAAGTGGATCGAAGGGGTCTGGAACAGTTACCGTATGCATGTGTATACATGTGTGTGTGTCAGTGTTTTTGTGAGTGTGTCTCTGTTCTATTGTTAGTATGTGACAGTCTCATGGTGTTATGCACGACTGGCTGAACATGCTGACGAGAGGAGAGGAAAAGAAGGAGAGAAGAGGGCAGGACAAGAGACGAGAGGAGAGGAGGGGAAAATATGAACAGGGACAGGAGCTGGTGACTGCTTGAAGGGTTAGCACTGGTTGGTCAATAGGTCAGGTAGGACTCACATGATGGCTGAGTCATTGACCCAACAGAGGCGTTGGAATCATGGAAATTCTGGAAATGCCAATATCTACAGTTATGGTACAGTCACTTGTGCCAATGCATAAGAGAAGATGAAATGGTCAATAATTGAATGTATATTACTATACAAGTTATTCCTTGGCAACATAGGCAGACAGACAGACAGACAGACAGACAGACAGACACACTCTCACACACAAAACAAATGTGTTTATGTGGTTTTGAGGCAGATCAGTCGTAGACTAGCTTTCCCCCTCCTCAACTAGTTAGCAGGGAAAGTGGGCCACAGTGACGGTTTTATTCGGAGGCTGCCTTTATATGGATTCAGGCTGTTGATCAGGCTGTCTTTGTGAGCAGCTCAAGCCCAATTCAATCTTCAACCCCCCCCCCCCCCCCCAAAATGAACTTTCCATCACCTCCCTGACGTTACCTGGGGAATCGAGAGGAAACCGAGAAAGAAGAGATTAAATCATCTGTGTTGGGACTGGGACCATGCTGACATAAACACACACTTAGACACACCAACACACACATACTACACAAATATACAGACACATACACACAGTGCACACTTCTGTACGTGACCTATAAGAAGTATTGTTTTATTGTCACCAGGCCTTTGGGTCAAGGCCCTATGACAGAAAGGGAGAGAGAGAGGGAGAGAATTACAAATACAGAGAGATGCACTCTACTAGACAAGGCCAAAGCAGACAGCCTCCTGGGTCATAGATAAACCAGCCTTACGAGCAATTGAGTGGAGCCTGATGGTCTAGTCTAGTTTATAGCCAAGAGGGAGAGGACCAAGGATGAAAAAACCATGAAGAAAATATGAATAACACTAACTCTCTTCAAAGGGAAAAGATGTTCCTAGCGGCAATGACATGCTAATACAGACTGCACTGTATGCTTTGTGTGTCTGATGCTATTTACTTGTGTTTGCTAGACTCATATTGCATTTTGGATACAACGCATCACACAGTGTGAATTCTATGAATTTCATAAGGCGGCTAGTTAGCTATGTGAACCGCCCGTCTCCGTGGAGACGGAGGCAGCCGGTGAGGGAGGTAATATGACGAGTATTTATGAGGCAAGGCGGTGTCACCGACATCTACATAACCTATTCATGAACCTCATGATGGAATCTCAGTTATCCTCCACTCCTATCCCACAGGTGACACCGGGGGAGGGAGAGAAGATGGGGGGAGGAAGAGAGAATAGGAGAAAGATACAAAGAAGGGGGGAAGGGGCCGAGGAGATATGTGTGGAAATTAAGTGAGAGGAAGGAGAGAGCAGAGGACAAGACAAAAAGGAGAAAACAGCAGAGAAGAGGGGAAATGGAAAGACAGCAGCATGAGAGAGAGAGAGAGAGAGACAGAGAGAGAGACAGAGAGAGAGAGAAAGGAATAAAAAGGTGTGCGGGAAAGAGAGAGAGCGAGAGCAGCAGAGCGCTCGAGCGAGCGAGAGCAATTACCGGGACAAAAAGAAGAGTATTTCAATAAATGTGCGCTCCTGGTTCCCCCCTCACACGTAGACTGTCCTGTACCCAGTACTGCATGCTAACCAGGCAGACAGTTCACACCAGGAATACACTATCCACACAGACAGCAGGCTCACTAACATGTACTATTCCTCCACAGCACAAAAGAGCAAGCAGGGATGGTGATGAGGGATAAAGAGGGGGGGGTCTGACTTTGCATGGCTCTGGGTGAAATGAGAAGCAGGGGTTGAGACAGTTCACCTGACTATCTCTCTCTGATAACTTAATGTCTGTCTGTCCATTTCTCCACGTCTTACCCTCCCTTTCCTTTCTGTCTTTTCCACTCTCTTTCTCAGCTCCTAGGACACGGCCCACAGAGCCCATTAAAGATCATCTTTCATCGACAGTGAGCAGTAAGAAAATGTCCCGGGTCTTGATGCTGATAGGACCATGTTACTGTAAGGGTTTCAAACGGATGAAGGTCCTTCATCAAAATGCCTGACTTTGGACAAAGCATGAAAGTTGCTGTGTGCAGTCCTCAGCAGTTTAGCAGCATGGGCCACCTCTGCAGCAGATCCCCATGCTGAGAGCACCTCTTCTACCTGGCCTTGAGCCCAGGGACTGGATGGGTGCATTAAACCTAATAATGGAATATTGATCATAATGAATCAGGCTAAGCCAGTGCCTGTCCCGGTAATATTAGACACTCACACACACGCACACACACGTATGCATGCATGCACACACACACACACACACACACACACACACACACACACAAACACCGAAAAGACCAAACCTATTAGTCCCTGTCTGAGTGATGAATGGGTCTAAAGGGGCGAGAGGAAGGTGGGTGGGAGCGGGTGGAGGCGTTCTCGTCGTCTTCCAAGCTGCTGGGACGAGGGGAGGCCACCTCCAAGGCAAGCCTGTTATTAAGGCGCCATGCGGGGGTTAAGGAGATACACACTTCCCACTGTGAGCGTTTAGCCTGAGAATTAGCCAGGTGTTCCTGCGCTTAAGCTGGTAAGCACTACTTTCACTTAGTTCCCCTCCCAGGGTAAGGTCAAAGTTCAGAGTTGAGGGCTGAAGTTTATAGGCAATTGGGTTTGCAGGGGCAGAAAGGCACTTTAAACTTCAAAGCCTGCTGGGGTTTCAGAAGGACAGACGGGAGTGGTTAAGGAGACTACAGATGGAGACTGCTTTTACTTAGAAGGTACTGAAATAACCTAGTCCAACATGCAATGGTCAAAAATAACAAGATCATTATTAACCTATTAGCCGTTCTGATCTCTTTTTCATTCCACCTCTACGAGCCCTCCACCCAAAAAACGTGTGATCCATTACATAGCCTGGCCAAGCTATTAGAGATTGTGAAGAGTTGTAAAGGGCAGGAGGACCGTTTTTTCCATCTCTTACACACACACATGCACGCACACACACGTATACACACACAAGCACACACACACACACACTTACAACATAATTTTAATCTGCAGCTCATCTCAGGGATTGTATCAGGAAAATCCACTTATTAGACAGCCACAAGAATGCCACTAATTCAAAGCGGTTGAAAGTGCTGCAGCAGCTATTCTGGGAGGAACCAATTTAGAGAGTTTTGAATCCAATACTGGCTAACACTGGCCATTGGTCTTCATTGGAAAACATGGATTCTGTTTCTGTGGTTCATCTGGAAGAATGGACTACATTACCCATAATAATAATACCTACTGTAGGGAACTACAAATCTAAGGTCACAAAGATTTTATTTTAGGCCTCCCAAAAGCTGAGGGGATTAGTGGGGGTGCAGTAAATCAACATGATGCTGAGATAATTAGAAAGTTCTGGTCCAACTTAAAATGTTGTCAAGGTTGTTTCCTGGTGTGACAGTGGTGCAGTATATGTTTTTTTTTACTTTGTCTTACTTGACAGATACTGCAGAAACCTGTAATCATGATGTCAAGGGAACATAAGTAAATCGCATGACAGTATAATTGTGAGGATATGCAGGCCACAAAAGCAATGTAACACCCCCATTTAGAGTACTTGGTTTGTTCCAGCCCCTTGTACACAGAACAGTTGAGTAATTCAGGGCATTATTGACCAGGAATTGAAGTTATGGATTTCTGAAAATTCTTATACTAGACAGAACCTCTAGATGGGACATTAAAGTCCCCCCCCCCCCCCCCCCACACACACACACACCTTGCACAACTTAGGTGGACCACACACCTAGCAGCACTTAAACTCACTGCTCTCTGCTTATTTACCTCTCAGAGACTAATGGCTTCTTGGCAGCAGGGCATGTTAATGAGGATGGAGTGTGTAGGAAACACATTCATCACCACAGGTTTGCATATCATAACACTGTCTGATAGAGAGAGATAGAGAGAGAGATAGAGAAAGAGAGAACGAGGGAGAGAGGGCAAGCTGAAATAGATTAAATAGAGATGAAGAGAGAGAGAGTAAGAGAGAAAGAAAAAGAGAAACAAACCGAGACAGAAAGACAGATACCAACAAAGATAAATGTGCAGATAGAGAGACAGATAGAGATGGATGTATCGACAGAGAGGAACAAAGTGATAGCTAGAGAGAGAGAAAGAGAGAGAGAGAGAGAGAGAGAGACAGACAGACAGACAGACAGACAGACAGAGACACAGACAAACCGAGCCCTTTGAGCACTCTGAAACTCTAATGGAATATTCCATAATGGGACACGCAGAGGGCATTTCCCCTGTGTGAGCTTTGCTACCTGCTCAAAGACTGAATGGAGCGTTCAAATCATCCCAATTAGACACAGTTGGAGATGAATAGGACGAAGCCAAAGACGGTCGCCCTGAAGCATGCTGGGAAGTGTGTGAGAGTGAGACTAATGTGACTGGGTCTAGCAGGATATTACAGAGACAGAGAGGGGGGAGCGTGTCTGAGGAGACAGTGGAACAGTTTACACCAGAGAGGGCTTTCAATATCCTGTAGACGGTGGATCATATTCCTCAGTGGGAGGAGACTGGACGTGTGTCTCAGTACGGGCCAAGGTGGATAAGGAAATGGAAAGAAAGTAATGTCCTTTCAGCCCAGAGAGATATACACTCTGATAGAGTGCTCTGGATGAACTGTAAACGGGTTGGACAAGTGCCTGGTCCGTACTGTAAACCATGCAGGTACAGTTTATTTAATGTGAAAGTCCTGGAGAAGCAAGGGTTGCATGGAATACAGCTCTCGTCCATTTGACAGTGATGTAAGAGAACTGTGAGTGAATGAATGATATTGATACAGAGAAGAAGAAGGCAACTGAAAATGAGAGGGGGGGAGATAGAGCAGGTGAGAGTGGAAGAAGAGAGAGAGAGAGAGAGAGAGTCTTCATTTACCACAGTGACGCTGGTGGCATGCAGGAAGCTGAACCCAGAGCAACACCAGAGGAATCAGTAAATAGTGGGTAATTATTTCCAAATCAATGTTGTGACAGGAAGGCTCTGGAGAGCCAAATCCCAGCCTGTTGGATAGGAGCAGAGTGATCCCTCTGGAATCTACAGAGCTCTGCTGCGGCGGCCATGATTGATCCCCACATGCTACCTTTCACCACACAGCCTCCCTGCAAGGCTAACATGGAGATGATTATTGATCAGGCTGCTATGGGGGTGCATACGGTCTTTGTGCGTGTGCGTGTGTGTGTGTGTGTGCAAGGGTGTCAATGTGTCTTAGTGGGGGTATGGAGTTGAATATCTGTTCCAATTACTACAGGTGAGTATTGATTTTAAGTCTGAATAAACATTGTAAAAGGATTCCCCTGGTCTCTTTCTGAAAGTGTCTGACAGCTGTTTGTGTATGTGTGTGTGAGTGTGTGTGTGTGAGAGAGAGAGTGTGTGTATGCGTGTGTGAGTGTGTCGGGCAGAAGGAGCTGTCCAGACTTGACAGATGAGACCACAGCTGCCCATTAAGGAGCCACATAACCTCTCTGATTAATCCAGCTCATCAGCCCTGATCCCTTCATCTGGACCTGCAGGCACACACACACACACACACGCGTGCACTCAAACACACACACACAGGCTCCCACACACGAATCAATTAGTCCTGCTCAGTACATTCATTTCCCCTTCGGTCGACAGAACAGCTAGTACCTTAGCTATGACCTCAGACCCGAGTCATAACCATAGACTAAGGAGCATCATAAGAAGCATCAATTACTTCCTGCATTAATTCCAATCTGACCTTGGAGAGAAACACTCGACGGTAATGAAGAGCAACTGAGGATGCGGTGGAGAGTCTCCTAAGCACTAGCTGACAGCTCAGACTGGGGCATATGGCACGGAGCGCTCCATCAGTCTGGGAGGGTTTGTGCTAAGGAGACAGCACGCTGGGAGCAGGACAACAATGACATTACCTGGAAACTAATTAATGTCCCGAAGAGTCTGGTTAATCTTCATTTGGATTTCCTATCCGGGGTTATTCCCTCCTTGTCTGATTGGCTCAAACGTGGCCTGGGTTTCACCTCCGTTATCCAATCGGGATCTAATCGTGGTGATGAAGTACTCGTTGCTGTTTTGTTGCTGAGTTCATTTCTCCTGATCTAAGTGTCCAGGACAAACCCCATAGCAGCGATTCAGCTTGGGAGCGGCTATGAACTTCTCATAACAGTCTCAGCCCTGACCTACTAAGCAAAATATAAGGGCGTTCACTTCTCTGAGATTGGCACACAAAGGTCATTTAAAAGCCATAAAGGCCAATGCCTCGTCTGGAGTCTGACACATCTAGAAGACAGCTCAGTTAAATGTCAGGGTGGGATCTAATTGCAGTGTAGCGGGGCCTGTTAGACGGGTCTTGATCCCAGACCTGTGAGGCTCTCCTCTGTCTTGGTGAAGAAAGAGAGGAACAGATTCCGACAGCACACTGACAGAGTGAGAGAAGACGGAGAGTTTCCTCTCGGTTGCTTATTCTTCCTTGTTCTTTCTGACTGACACGTGCACACAGACCCACACACATCAAAGCACTGGGCACAGAGGCCATTTTGGTGCAGTCATCAGAAAGCAAGGCCGTTGTTTTGACAGACATACAGCCACACACGGTTCCACAGTGAATCCTACACAGTCAACATGACAGAGCCCAGAGAAACGGTCCAATCAGTAACCGCTGACCTCAGGCCGGATTAGGAGTTAGCCAATTAGCAGTAAGAGGATGGGTCAGAGTATTGACTCAATCTTAATCTGTGGCTGAGCTACACTTGATGGTGCTTATCCAGTTCAGAGTTCAGAAAAGCTGTACAGCAGACACAGCAGAGAGAGAGAGAGAGAGGGAGGGAGGGAGGGAGGGAGGGAGGGAGGGAGGGAGGGAGGGAGGGAGGGAGGGAGGGAGGGAGGGAGGGAGGGAGGGAGGGAGGGAGGGAGGGAGGGAGGGAGATAGTTAGAGAGAGAGAGAGAGAGAGAGAGAGAGAGAGAGAGAGAGAGAGAGAGAGAGAGAGAGAGAGAGAGAGAGAGAGAGAGAGAGAGAGAGAGAGAGAGAGAGAGAGAGAGAGAGAGAGAGAGAGAGAGAGAGAGAGAGAGAGAGAAAGAGAGAGAAAGAGAAGGAGAATGATGGAAAGACCGAGACAGAGAGAATAATAGAGACAGAGAATGACAGACAAAAAGAGAGACAGAATGACTGACAGAAAGACAGATAGAGCTGATAAAATGATCCATAAAAGACATGCTATTTTGCAGGATAATTGTGTCCCTTCTTCAGACATGGCATCATGAAGATGCACATAGAGCATATTAGAGAAGGATGGGCATTAGATGAATCAAAGGAACAAAGCTATCAACAATGTCTGTTTGATTTCCACTGCCTTCTCTCTTCCAACAATGACTGAGACGCCTTCCACACATCAAACCCAAACATTTCCTTCCACACATCAAACCCAGCACCACAGGGCTGACTCACATCACACTGCAAATACACACATACACACACACACCTATAAATACATACACATAAACACACACACACTAACATACAATCCAGCACACAAACATCCCGACACACACACACACACCAAGAAACACAACATAAAGCATTAGCACAGATATAAAAGCCTTTTCACTTGTTAGAACCAACAGCAGCTAGAGAGACAGAACTGTTACACAATCTTCTCTGAAGTCTCTTTTCATTCCAGTCGCTCTCTGCCTTCCCCAATGATGAAAGGTGACAGAACCACAGCAGCATATCCACACAGGAGGTTGTCTGATTCACTGTTGACTGGGTGCCCATTACAGGAAAGATAATGCTAATTGCTCTGTATGTATGACTGGGTAATGCTTGGCTATTTTAGCATAGTTTGTATGGCTATGAAATACAACTTACTCTATACTGGTATGTCTAATGTTTATGGTCAATGTTTACGTTAAAGATTAAGTGGATTACAAGATCTCATACTTTTTATTTCTCCCTCCTCTTCTCTCCTTTTCTCTCTTGTCACCTTTCTTGCTTCTGCTAACGGACGTTTCCCTTTAGCTAAACTTGGTGACCTTTTACGTAGTAATTCCATCTTACCTCTGAGAAGCTCTGTCAGGAGAAAATAGAGTTTTCTGCAGCAGCTGTTGTCAGGCCGACACAAGCAGCCATGCAGAAGGTGTGGAGACGCTCTGAAACCTCTATCCGTACTCAGGTAAAAGGCAACATACAGAGACAGGCAGACACAGAAATCATACACACACACATTACTTAACATGCAGATACATAGACACACTGTAGGAGGCAATACTATAACAGTAATTTATTTGCTGCTAAAAGTCTGTTTTATTTGTTTTTAGGACATTCACCAAATAGTTATTGCGGAAATAACTATTTACTTGTTGAAAAACCTTCCTCTGCCTCAAGCCTCTTATCTTTTAATTCAAGCTTCTCTTCTATCTTTCTCTTACTCTTTTTCTCTCTTTCTCTGTATCTCTCCCTTTGCAGACTCAGAGCTGCATGAGTGCCCTTCAGCATAGGAGTATTGGAATATGAATTCAGGTTTTATCAGTGAAATGGGACAGAAGTAAGATGGTTTCCTACTCTGTGCATACTGAGAGATAAATAAACACAAAGTCCTTGGGTTCAGAGTCACAATATTGTGAGAGGTGAGGAAAAGACAGACATAAAATCAGCATTGGAGAGAGAGACTCAGCCAATGGTGTCCTGAATGTTACGTCCCACTGGCCAGGCCTCGGTCCCCGTGGCAGGCTCTCTGTCATCAGCTTAAGGCTGATCTGCTCCCAGCAGGCTCTTCAATTACCGGTGATTAAAATAATGATTTAAAAGCTCTTTAGGTGCTTAAAGAGCGAGGCATCACACCCTAGTATGGTTGTGTAGTCAGGGGTGGCTAGAGTTATATAGGGTTGTGTGTGTGTGTGTGTCTTTGTGTGTGTGTCTTTGTGTGTGTGTCTGTGGAGGTGTGCATGTGTTGAATGTCAAGATATCCTTCTATACCTGCCAGCTGTATCGCAGCCTCCCCAGTGACGTTGTCAACGGTCCTGATAGAAGCAGGCAGCAATAAATACATAAACCAGGCCACCTCTACTCCATTAAACCAGAGGACAGACTCTATTGGATTTGGGATCCAGAGAAAGCACAGGCACACACACACACACTCACACACTCACTCACACACACACACACACACACACACTTATACACTCACACACAAACATACATCATCCAACATCCCCAGAGTCTTACTGTGTGTGTGTACATTTGTCTCACTCGAGATCACACAGAGAGAATGTAATGACCTTAAAAGGTTGTCATATTGTATCCAGGTAAGAACATAAAACCCTTCAGTACGGTGAATAACTCTATTATGGTCTCAAATCAGAACGGAACTCATGCTGCCTCAGGTTTGTCTACATTTCCATCCAGGGACAAGTCGCCGTAGCGATCAGCCAGACCTCAGTACACGCAACATGTTGTGGTTTTGTATCCTTTTTCCACCTCAGGGTTCATTCTCTCACACCCAATCACAAACACACACGTCCAGGAAACACAGCGACGCACATAACAATAATGTGACTCACACAACCACACCTACATGACAAAAACACACCCAGAACACGATGAATCCCCTCCCTGCTCTGTGATGTCTGGTTGGGACGGAAGGGCGACCCTGAGATGGGTACAACTGGAGTGCCAGAGCCTCCCGTTCACCTCCCGCTGAGACAGACAGGGGTTCCTTCCGTTTGGACTGTTGCTTCCAGAGGGTTCTGGTTGGTTCCTTTGCTAAGTGAGGACAAGTACAGGTACAAACAGACAGTGCTGCAGTGTCAGTGCCTCTCTGGCTCCCGCCCTGCCTTTCCAGACAGACAGGCAGGTCTGGTCGGGCCTCTCTGAGGGTTTCACTCCATTGGTGTCAGCTTCTCCAGCATGCTGTTGCTAATAACAGGTGCTCCCTGCATATATTTACATGAACACACACACACACACACACACAACCACACACACCATACTTTTCCTGACACCCTCACAGGGAGTGCTGCGTATGTGTAGTATGTGTGATGTACAGGAGAGCTCTGTGTTGTTGTTGTTGTTTACAGGTCCCCCGGGTCCCCCAGGTCCCCCAGGTCCCCCAGGTCCCCCAGGTCCCCCAGGTCCCCCAGGTCCCCCAGGTCCCCCAGGTCCCCTGTCCGGGGTTCTGACTGGCTGCCTGTTGTCTGTTGTGTTTTCTCCACCAGTGAGCCACAGTATCATATGAAGAGGCAGGCAGGAGGACATCTTCTCAGTTGGTGCATGTGCTGCAGTGTCCTTTGTCTGAGGAATACAGAGACACACATACAGACACACACTTGCAAACATCCGCACAAACATCCACACAAACATCCACACGCTATGACGATGAGGTATACGGAGACATGCACACGCACACCATTTCACAAACATCAGACACGTGTGAGTAAACACACCCACACACCCACACACACACACACACACACACACACATACACGCACACACTTACCAAGATGCCCGATCGCCTGCCCCCTCCACAGCCCAGTGTTTATCCGTGTGTGACCCTGGAGGACATGATTTAAGTGGGCATGAATTATAATGTCCACAGGAGCAGTGGAGAGAGAAATAGAACTGTGGGAGCACAAACACACACACATACACAAACACCTACACACAGTACACAGTACACAAACACACACACAGACACACACACACACAAATACAAATCCTATACCTTTTCACACAAAAACCATCCTCTATGAAATGAACGTGCTAAGCTCGGCTGCCTGATGTAAGCCTCCATTACTGTCCCTCTTATGCACACCAACCTTCTGACCCAGGAGAGACAGACTGCCCCCCACTGGTGTGGATGTAGAACCTTACTTTTTCACTTCCCGGCCAGGAGTGGCCACACCAGGATATGGAGTAGGAGGACGCCATTTGAAATTGCAAGAAGCTAAATGAATGATCCCCCATTTGACTTGTAGGCTAAATAAGATGCATGTTCCTTTTAAATGAAGATTAATGTTGTTACCCATTAGTGCTGAATCTGTGCCATGAATCAAAGTATTTACTGAGTTTGTGTGTGGTATATGCTCGTGTGTGTATGTGTTCTGACATGTTAGATTATATTTTATTGTTGACACATGAATGTGTGAGTCACAGTGAATGTATGCATGGCATTTGTGTTTGTGTGAATTAGCACAAACACACACATGCACACACACTCTCCCACACCAGCTATGGGATCGAGTGAGGTTTCCATGCCTCCCGTCTAGCCAAGTGATGTTTCTCTAATTACTCTGAAAAATGAGTATGAGTGTGGTTGCTGGACTGTGACACCCAGCCACCACACCAACACAGCCCCACATACATCACCCTAATTGGCTCAAATGCCTCTAATATATGCCTGTATGTTGCCTCCATGGATCAACTGCCGCGCCTTCTGAAAATCAATACAGCAACAGCGCGAGGGGAAGGGGAAAGGAGCGTTCCGTTCAATAAGCGGCCAAATGAATTTGGTATTTAGCTGTTAATCTGTTTATTATCTACCGGTGGTCAGAGAAGTAATTGGGGGGAAGTAAGAGAACATTAGGGCTGGTGAAGAACGAGGCAAGACTGTGTAAGTGTGCATGTGTGTTTGTGTGTGGGTTCCACAGGATGCATATTAATTGTCCCTCTCTGGCTGGACTCTTGCATGCCTGTCTGAATGTCTTCGTAATTACCGCTAGGCCTGACACCTTACTGGACAAATGGAGAGAGGGCGGGAGAAAGGGAAGGAGAGAAGGAGGAGAGGAAGGAGTGATCAAGAGAAGGGAAATGAAGGGAGGGTGGGAGGGATGGATAGAGGGATGGATGGATGGATGGATGGGTGAATGGATGAAGGATAGAAGCAGAGGTCGAGGGAGTGGGATTGAAGGAGAAAGGCAAGAAGGGAGAGAGTGTGAGAAAGGGATGGATGAAGGCGGGGAGGGGAGGAGTGGGTCATGCTATAGGCTACATGTCAATGATATTCTGACATCCAACCCAATCATGCAACGTAACAGGAGGGTGGATGAAGGTTTGTGTGTTGGGGATCACACACCGCTGTATATGTCCACAATACAAGTCATTTGGCAATTTAAAAACAATATTATATGCCATGAATGCCTTCAAATGGACTCAGACTTGGAGGAAAGATAATTGTCAGGTAAGAATGCAAATAGATATTGTTTGTAACAACATGTAACACTTGAACCTAACTTCACCACCATCAAAAAACTGACTGCATCTTATTGCCGCATTGGGAAACTTGACAGAGCATATCTTTCTTTACTGAACATGTGGTGATGTCATATTGGTCTGAGCAGTGGGTGCAGTGAAGCAGAAGCGCTAAGCAGTCACACAGTGGACTAGCTGTGACCAGCAGTGACAGTCCAGTCATCTGGAGTGCATTTTATACACCATAATCAATCATAAACAAATCAATACACCAGAAAGCTGATACGCCTACATGTCTAAACAACCAATCAATACCAACATGATATTGCTTTTCCTCCTACCCCATAACACATTGTGTATGCATTCCAGAAGGCTCCGTTTGATCCACAGCTGATCCCGGGCACTGCACTCTCATCTGAACCGAATCACAAAGCGTGATCAGCTGTGTCTCTCCACGTACGTGTGTCCCGCGGAGAATGCCGTAGGACCGCTGGGTCATCAGCCGTGCCTGAAGCAGCTCAGGTAGCAGGGGAACAACCCTCCTCACAGAGGCCTCAAGCACAACACGACAATACAATCAATGGCTCGGACTCTCTGGATTGAGTGTTAGCTAAACAGGGTTGTATTGTTGTCTCGCCCATGCAGGGATGACAAATATCCCCTGTAGGAATGAAACAACTGAGAGAGAGGAAGACTGTATCAGAGGGTCAGCCAACGCTTTCTTACTCTCTCTCTCTCTCTCTCTCTCTCTCTCTCTCTCTCTCTCTCTCTCTCTCTCTCTCTCTCTCTCTCTCTCTCTCTCTGTCTCTCTCTCTCTCTCTCTTTCTCTCTTTCTCTCTCTCTCTCTCTCTCTCTGACTGTCTCTTTGACTTTCTGCAGCCTTCTCTCTTTCCTTACCCCTTTCTCTCTTTCACTCCTTCTGTCTCTCTCTCTCCCTGACTGCACTATTCATCTCCAGATGTCCTTTGATAAATCTACCAGGTCATAGATTACACTCTGTGCCGTTGGTCTCGATTAGGGTCACAAAAAGTTGTTGTGGAAGGATAAACACGGTTCCTCAGCGTCTAGGTCTGGTGCCGGGTTATAAACCTAAAGCGCCCTACCCAGAGCTGGGCCTGGATGATCCCGCCCAGCCCCTGGTGCTGCTCCTTTATCAAGCTGGTACAGCTGCTCACATTCAAAGGCATGACTGCCCTGCTGTGATGTGTGTGTGTGTGCAGCCTGTGTGTTTGTATGTGTGTAAGCATGTGTGTGTGTGTATGTGCGTTCAATGCATGATGTAAGGTCCCACATTAAAGCTGTTTGGGAACAGTATGTGTCCATGATTTGTGTCCATTAGGTCTACATCAGTGTGCGGTGTGTGGTACCCTGTAAGCCACAGGTCGCAGGAAGACCCAGCTGGCCGAGGGGAACGTGCACTCTGTTTCAACTTTGCAGCCCAGAGGAGAAACCCGTCTGGCAGCCGTGTCCCCGGACATCGTCCCCTCTATTCCTGGAGCATAGTGTAAACACGTCTGCGTGTGTGTGTGTGTGTGTGGGATAGGCTGTTTAAAGGTGAAGACACAGAGTATGCTGTGGGATCCGTGGACTGTGCCTGCTAAGGGACACAGCCGTGTGACAATGCCCAAATATGAGCAACCACGTCTGGGGAGAGAGATAGGAATAATGGGATCATGGATGAGAGAGAAAGAGGGGGATGGAGGGGGAGGGTTCTTGTGGCTGGATCCTACAGTGCATAGCATAGAGCGAGTCATTTCTATGTTGGTATGATTATAAAATAAGTCTGTGCTTCTGAAGTGATCATCATTATCATTCTCTCCAGGCCAGATTTATAACCCTACATCGGTAGAGGAGGACACTCTCTCTGCTGGAAAGAAATATATAAATAATGGAATACTGTAATAAATAATGTCCTCTAATTGTCTCTAACCATAAAAACATAATGCTGTTCTTAAGCTGCTGCATCATAGGCGCACTGGAAGAGGTCTCTCAGCTTCAGCAGTGCTCGCGTGAGCAGTGCTTGCGTGAGCAATCCTACTAACAGCCTTGGGCTGGGCCAGCTTGGAGCTGATGCTAGTCAGCTAGTATAGACCCTCCTGCAGTCTCAGAGGGTCTAGAGACCAGGCAGCCAGGGATAGTATAGACCCTCCTGCAGTCTCAGAGGGTCTAGAGACCAGGCAGCCAGGGATAGTATAGACCCTCCTGTAGTCTCAGAGGGTCTAGAGACCAGGCAGCCAGGGATAGTATAGACCCTCCTGTAGTCTCAGAGGGTCTAGAGACCAGGCAGCCAGGGATAGTATAGACCCTCCTGCAGTCTCAGAGGGTCTAGAGACCAGGCAGCCAGGGATAGTATAGACCCTCCTGTAGTCTCAGAGGGTCTAGAGACCAGACAGCCAGGGCTAGTATAGACCCTCCTGTAGTCTCAGAGGGGCTAGAGACCAGATAGCCAGGGCTAGTATAGACCCTCCTACAGCAGCATCGGAGGGTTTAAGCCTGGGGAAAGCTTGCCCAGAGGAATAAGATCTGAAGATTTGCTAACAGGCACAATTTATACACACATCACTCAAATATGCATACATGCACAGGCACACACATTCACAAGCACAAATGGACCCTTGCATGCACACACACACATCAACAGACACACACTTTCATGCACTTGTACACGCACACAAACAGTCACACACACACACAAACGTTTGCGCACACATGCAAATGTGACTGAATGCGCGTAATGGCAAGCTCATTTGTGTATTCATATATCATACTGGAATGAAATGAATGACATAAATTATACAGGGCTGCACTCCACATAGCCTGGTAGAGCAATAACTTCACCAGAGCACATGAGCCTTACTGAATAATAACACTCAAAATTCAATTACACTTTATTTCTGGAGAGCTGTAACAAATAGTAGAACAAGTCCCCTGTACCATACCATGAAATTACAGCTACTGTCTTTTTCAGTTCACTCATCTAAAATAGCCTGCCTGATGCCCAACGAAACTAGCAAGGCCAGCAGAGGCCCAGAGTGTGCTGTGGCACGCACCCAAGTCTGCCAACAGGATGACTCGGCCTTCCCAGAAGAGGGTAAGAGGAGAGAGGAGAAGGAAGCAGAGACTAACAGGTGCTTTAATGCAGCAATTTAAATCATCCTGCTCCCTCCGCCCCCACGATCCCAACATCTAAATAAAGGACACGTGTCACAAAGGTTTTTTCATCTACGTAGCTACTGTTACTGATATTAGATATAATCTCTTTGGTCTGAATGTGTGTATGGGCGTTTGTCAAGATCTGTGACTCAACAACATTATTGGCTGGGAGAGAGTCAGGAAGGGTGGGGCTGGGAGGGTGGGGCTGGGATAGAGTCAGGGAGGGTGGGGCTCGGAGAGAGTTGTTCAAGGTGGAGCTGGAAGAGAGTCAGTCACAGTGGGGCTGAAAGACAGTCAGGGAGGGTGGGGCTGAAAGAGAGTCAGGGAGGGTGGGGCTGAAAGAGAGTCAGGAAGGGTGGGGCTGAAAGACAGTCAGTCACGGTGGGGATGAAAGAGAGTCAGGGAGGGTGGGGATGAAAGAGAGTCAGGGAGGGTGGGGCTGGGAGAGAGTCAGTCACGGTGGGGCTGAAAGAGAGTCAGGAAGGGTGGGGCTGAAAGACAGTCAGTCACGGTGGGGATGAAAGAGAGTCAGGGAGGGTGGGGCTGAAAGACAGTCAGTCACGGTGGGGCTGAAAGAGAGTCAGGGAGGGTGGGGCTGGGAGAGAGTCAGTCACGGTGGGGCTGAAAGAGAGTCAGGGAGGGTGGGGCTGAAAGAGAGTCAGGGAGGGTGGGGCTGAAAGAGAGTCAGGGAGGGTGGGGCTGAAAGAGAGTCAGGGAGGGTGGGGCTGGGAGAGAGTCAGGGAGGATGGGGCTGAAAGAGAGTCAGGGAGGGTGGGGCTGGGAGGGAGTCAGTCACAGTGAGGCTGAAAGAGAGTCAGGGAGGGTGGGGCTGAAAGAGAGTCAGTCACGGTGGGGCTGAAAGAGAGTCAGGGAGGGTGGGGCTGAAAGAGAGTCAGGGAGGGTGGGGCTGGGAGAGAGTCAGGGAGGGTGGGGCTGGGAGGGAGTCAGTCACAGTGGGGCTGAAAGAGAGTCAGGGAGGGTGGGGCTGAAAGAGAGTCAGGGAGGGTGGGGCTGAAAGAGAGTCAGGGAGGGTGGGGCTGGGAGAGAGTCAGGGAGGGTGGGGCTGGCAAAAAGTCAGATGAGCTGACAGAAACAATTTGTGGATGCAGGCTGTATGTCTGTTTCTGTGTGCTTGCGTGCAGGATGGAGTGGGGTGACCTAACATGAAACAAAATAAAAATACAAAAATGAGAAACAAACATACAAAACTAATCAAAACACAGTCATCAGAGGGAAACAGGGGCCAGACCATAGTGAAAGCTCAATGACCCGAGGGTAACCAAGGGCTACTGCCCTCAGCCTGGAAGGGTCATTACCATGTCAGAATGGATACCTCGGCTGGTCGAGTTTGCCAGTAAATTGTCAGTCACAGTAAACAAGGTCGCCCTTCCATCACGCGAGGTCCCAAACAAGCTTATTCTGTTTACATACCGGTTTGATAAGAGGCTGGAGATTCCTGCTCTTTATAGACACTCGTCTTTGTTTTATTTCCAACAACCACTTGAAAATGTTTCTCTTTTTTTTCTCGACCACAGTGAATCAAGGCTGGAATGTAAAGCTCCAGAGACCATCACCTCTAAATACACAGTCTGCTGGTGCAGCAAAATCAATCTCATGCCTGCTGGCCTGCAGTGAATCTCTGGTTCCTCTACTCTCTATGTGTACTGTATAGCTTAATTGTCAACTGGCGGGATCTGCTTAATATTACATATCAACGTTACAATTGAATGCAACTTTATATGGAAAAGTTATACTCCTGCAAACAGCCATCTATGGTATGCTGGACTAGGTGTCCCTGTTTTTGAAATGCTTGTCTTTAACTGTAGTATGGGAGATTGAACTCTGGGAGACCTATTAAGCGTCTGACTTTACTTGCTTTTGTGTTTCAAAGCTTGTGAGCTGGGAAGCTTGTGCCCTGTATCTAAATAAGATAAGTCATAGCTTTGAACAAGACACCAGCCAAATTAGGTCACAGGAGGTCATTTAACTGATGTCTTTACGATCTATTTAAGATGTTTTTAAGAAGAAACTGACTCACAACCTGACCTCAACATTTTTAACCCTCATTACTCCCACACGCAAACAGGCTCTGTTGAGAATTCTTTCAAAGTTCAAAGTTCACTTTTTGATACTTGTATAGAAGCATTCCCGAGTAAATAGGTCTGTGAATGTTCTGATGGAAGCAGCTTAACCTTTCTCTGGTTTTGATAGAAAGCAGAGGGCTGCTGAGGTGAGTCAAGGTAGCTGTGTGGACTCCCACAGAGAAAGAGAAATGAATAGCTAGAGCAGTTGAGGGAGAGAAAGAGAGAAACAGAAAGTGGAAGGGAGAAAGAACAAGAGAGAGATGGAGACAGATGTCATCCAGTGCCAACGCCTGAGACAGCCTGGCACCTCAGAGCCAGTCTACCCAGATGCCCTAGAAACAATCAAACACTAAAGTCACCCTACACCTGCCATGCCCATCCACCACACATCCTGCAAGCTATGACACAACAATGCTCAAAATACTGATCTGAGATCAGCCAGGGCATCACATCCTCTTACAGTCATGCCGCTAAAATTCCTCATCTCACTGATCTCAGTAAAGTAAAGCTACAGTTATAGTACACTGACGACTGTGTAAACATCGATCTGAGCTGAATTGAGGGCAACCTATTGGAACAGTCAACTACTCGACCGTTCAGCCTTTTGACCCATTACATTGAAGTAGCACATCTAAGCTTCACACTGTCAAATGCAGTCACATGAATCTCCATCATTCTGTCAAAACACATCAAAACACACCCCTGTGGCTTGGCACGGGCCGATAGACTTGTTGACTAAATTCCTCATTGCTTGTCGCATGATCTAGTAGTACTGTATGTCAAATAAAGGGTTAAGGGAACAAACACATCAAACCCGACTAACTAAGTTTACTGGGAATTAGTCGTCATTGTTGGATGTTGTCCACAGTATAAACTGCAGCTCCAGCTCGGGCCTAATCTGAGGAAATAGCCTCTTTCCTCCAGAAACAATCCAAGCTAATTAGATACAGTGTCTGTTTGCTATAATATGTTTGCTATTACTCAGCCAGGGACAATGAAAGTAAAAAAGCTCCTGAAGTCATCAACAGAGATGAACTAATGAGTCCAGCGGCTCTGTCTCTCTTTCCCTCTCCAGCTCTGCTCTGTTGTACGATAATTACCACTTCCTCTCTATTCATTTACTCCATAAAGACGGCTGAAAGCACATGGAGCAGCCCTTTATCCAAATTAATGGTTAAATAAAACACAGAGACAAAAGACAGAGCTGTGGATAATTGTTAGCGAAGAGGAAGAGGTTTATCAGGGGTCACTTTACCAACTTCCTGTGGACATCAGACATAATTATTTCTGAATTGGACACAAAGAAGTTACAGCACCAGAATAATAGAGCAATAACGCGATAAGCAGTATGCAAGGTTAAGGCTAGCAAGCAACATGCTATTTGTTTTCTATTGAAAACCAACAGAAATTATGGCATGGGTAATTGTGCTGACTAAAATGATGATAGCAGATGGGTACAGTTAGAACAGATGTGTCAGGGTGGGCTATGTTTGTTTGACCCTGATGCTGGCTGGCAGCAGGAGTTACCTCAGGCTATGGTTGATATTTGTGGAGAGAGGAGCGGTCGGGGGTGGTAAAATATGAGCTGGAAGTCCTCTATCCCCCAAAATATAGGCCATCCTCAATCTGGTGAACTGGTAGTAGGTTTCACTGGTGGGGGGAACTCAGTGAACCTCAGTGGAAGACACACTCCAAACACACACAAAAGGATAACAAACTGATTGTGTCTGTTCTAAATGTGTTTAAATGGCTTTGACAGTTGAACCATTGAGGGTCCATTGACCAGCAACATTTTCAACAATACGATTTATCACAGTGTGTTCGTTGGGTTCTGTGTAGGCACTGGGGTACATGACAGTTATATATCAGGTCAGGATTGAATGACAAATAATACAAAGGCACTGAAAACAAACTGCAGATCAAGAAGTCATCATAAAGAATGTCTATGGGAGAATGAATACTAATACTACTATTAAAGATGATAAAAGTACTAATACTATTACAATAGGAATACTTTAACACATACTGATGAAGACCTCCTTTGGGAGCAAAATACATGACCTAGTGACAACCCCCCCCCCTTGCCCCCCCAAAACACACACACACACACAAAGCCCCCACAAACACCCCCACCCCAGCACACACACAGCCCCCCCAAACACCCCACCTCAGTCCCCCCTAGTCTCACTCACAGCAAGGAGGGAGGGGTGTGAGACACAGTCCCCTGCCTAGTGGAGCGATAACTGGGGGATAATTTACACCTCTGGGGAGGGGCGAGCCAGGACCTGGACCAGGGCCCTTAGGCATCAGAACTGCTGCCTGTCCAGAATAACACCTTTTGAGAGTGTTGGGACAGGCCCTGAGGCCAGTACTTCCACAGACAGGCAGATGGGCAGACAGACAGACCAACAGGAGGTTATGATGGAGGGTCGTAGGGTGGGGTTTACAAAAAGAAGGAATGAAAAAAGATAGAAGACAGGCATAGACAGAAAAGCTGGGCAGGGAGGCAGACAGGGAAAGAGGCAGAAGTGGGTTGAGGGAAAGAAAGGTGGAGACACTGTTATTCATTTTATGTTGCTGGAAGGCTAATTGAATAGTCATTTTTACAATGTGCATTCTTTGAGGTGACATGCAGAGGACAGTTGATCATTCTCGTAGGTCAGCTGTCATATAGAGGCACAGCGTATGATATGTAAGCATGTCTTTGAAAACAAAACAACTTTTCATTTGACAAGCAAAGGGTAAGAAGAAGGGGAAGAGGTAAAAACATAGGGAGAGAGGGGGATAGAGAGGGAGAAAAAGAGAAAGAAAGAAAGAGGCAGAGACAGAGGTGAGGAAGTGCTAGTCCTTGGCAGAGTTCCAGATGCAAGGTGTTGCAGCCAGGGTGTCAGGGAGATATGACAGACTCACAAAAATATCTCAACAACGCTTCACTGCGCTCACTACCACTAGCAACTGGCCTCAGGGCACACACACACACACGCACACACACACAAAAAGAGACTCAGAAACAGTCACACACACACATAGACACAAGCACACAGACACATGGACACACATGCACTTCTTCGAGAGGTGGTGATGGGTGAGACCTCTGAAGAGATGTCCTGTCCTTGGACAGTTTGTCTATGAGAAACGTGTGTGTGTGATTCTACACACAGTCACAGTCCCATCCTGCTGTATAGTAGACCGTGGAGAGAACATTTGATCCTTTATATTTTTATAACACAGAGCACGAAAGAGAAAAGCAGAAACAGCGTCTTCATGGAAAACTTCTCATTATACACAGACACACGCATACTGTATGTGAGTATATATGTATACGCTCTGAGAACAACTGAGCAGAGTTCCCTGTGAAAGGAAACAACAAACCCTTCCAGCATCATTACAGGAGACCAAAATAAAAAGCCAAATATTTGTGCTCCTGTCAACACACCAACACACACGGGTGCTGGTGTTCATTTCTGGTGATAATGATAGTAGCTCTGCTTAGGAGAGCTTTAGCCTCTCGCTCAGTAACGAGCCTCCACCCCAATTAGACTGTCGCCCCCAAAAAGACGTTGCATTCCCCTGCTACTAGCCCAAAGCTGTGTCACCATGGCAACCCCTTCTGACCAGGCCAACGTGAAAGGGACAAAAAAAACAATTTAAATGTAAATAAATCATTTTGGAACAACAATGGCTGACACCCAATAATGAGCAGCTTTCAGTATGTGTGTCTGTGTATTTGTGTGTGTCTGTAAAAACACCAGAATTTGATAGCCTTATTCAACTGTGGGGCTAATTCAACAGAGATTTTTTTACATTTAAACTACAACCCCTGTACATTCAAGTGGGGAGAGAAAGTATGTGTGTTTGTGATTTAGACAGAGAGAGAGAGATAGATAGAGAGAGAGAGAAAGAGAGAGAGAGAAAGAGAGAGAAAGAGAGAGAGAGAGAGAGAGAGAGAGAGAGAGAGATAGATAGATAGAGATAGATAGATAGATAGATAGATAGATAGATAGATAGATAGATAGATAGATAGATAGATAGATAGATGAGAAAAAAGAAAGGAAGCAGAGAAACGTTCCTTCTGTTTGAAGAATGTTCACATATCTGTAATCCTCCCTGAAATCTCTTGGATCAATACTACTTATCCAGCCTAAGGCCAGTCCAGGAAGGTGTATATCCACTTTCTCTCCTGTCAGCCTGTCATCTGGGTCTCCTTTATACACTCTGAACCTATTGTTGGGAAAATTGAAGATGTAACATATTTATCCTGTATAAGAATGATTCTGTGTTCATCATTCCTTGTGTGTAGAGAGGCCTACCCCCAAATCTGAACTTTGGGAAACACGAGGCATATGTAAACAAGGTGACCTGGGCTGACCACTCTCTCTTACTGGAGAGGCCATAAAAGATGTCTGGCCTTATCTGTGTTGGGTGAATCATGTGGTCAAGCTTACAGGGGTCAAAAGGCACACACACACTGAAACGCACGCACACACGCGCACCAGGTCTATGCAAGGACCCAATGAAGAAGAGCAATGGAACATTTGCATGCCTTTGTCTTAACCAATGACTGTAAAGAACGGTTCTGCTTAAATAGCTAGCTAGCGCAACATGCTAGCGGACAAACTTTGTAGCATGGCGTGTGATGTTTTTGTCTCCTTGTGGGCCGGCCGCAAGCAATAAAGCTTTATTAAACTTGTTCAACGACTGACTGTGCAATGCTTGATAGATTAATATTTCTGACACCTTTCTTCTAAGCAGCTCAGTCATTTACAAATTGATAATTACAGCCAGGCGATCCCACGTGCAGCAGAAGGATTCAGTCGAAGCTAACACTGACAATACTGTCCAACAGAACTTTCTCTGTCGCTCTCTCTCCCTTGCTCTCTCTCTAATCTGTCTCTGCTTCTCACCCTTACCTATCTCTCTTTTTTCTTTATCTTTCCTTATTTTATCCCCCCCCTTCTCTCTCTCTCTCTCTCTCTCTCTCTCTCTCTTTTTCTCTCGGTCTCTCTCTCTTTCTCTCGGTCTCTCTCTCTCTCTCTTTCTCTCGGTCTCTCTCTCTCTCTTTCTCTCGGTCTCTCTCTGTCACTCTGACTCAGGTGTGTGAGATGTGAGAGCTGGGATGTGGCTGTCATCCCAGCTGTGTCTCAGACGGGACAGGCATCTGGATGAGCTCTTTGGCAACACAGACACATGATGTCATTCAATACTCAGCTCTGCCTGTTTGACTGGGATACTAGGGTGTGCTGGGGAAATGACATTGTCTTCATTCTAGCTGTGTGAACTGAAATAAGTTCATGTAGAATTACACTATGAATTCATTTAGACTTTATCTTTACTTTACTGTATCCATTAAGTTTTATTTGATGTGAAGCCTGGTCTGGAGAAGTGTGCAGGAAACAGTGAGTGAAATTGTTGTATGTTATATGTGAAACAATATAGCAACGTTTATTAGAGTCTCTACATTTTTGTTATTGTGACATGTAGCTCTGGTTGAGTAGCAAACATGAATTCTTGGCAGTGCTCCATTTAGAATGTTTCAGGCCATGGCACTAAAGAGCTTAGTATATATGTGTGTGCATGTGAGTGTGTGTCTATAGCTGCAGGCTAAAAAGCAGCAGGGATTGTTGGCACATTTATATTTCACAAAAAATGTTTTCCGTGGTATGTTTTTATCGCAAAGCACTCATCCGTACAAACATACAGGTAATGCATCCTTTCAAGTACAAGACAGCTTCCATCCTATTTAATTCTATTATGTTTGTTCTATTCTAGTGCATTATACTTTACGGAGGTGTTGTTAGTTCCTGTCAAAGTGACATGTACCAGCCGTTATCTCTTCAGTTAATTACCTATCCTACCTTTCTCTCTATGTTAGTCATACAATGCAGAGAGGAAAATGCTTTTACAAGGCTTCCGTCTCCATAACTGTCTCCCTCCTCTCAATTCTCCTCATCTCCTCATCTCTCTGTCTCACTCAGTTCCCTTCTCCTTCATGTATTGCTCCGGTCATTGCAGAGCCATTTTCATCTTGAGAGCAGAGCTGCTGAATGGAGAGAACGTGGCTAAAACCCTGAGCCCAGCCCAGCAGCAGCAGGATGCACCCGGGCTCACAGACGACAGAGCCCCGCAGCAGTAATGACTCAGCACTCCCAGAAGAACTGGGACACAAATTTGGGCCAAATGACCAATATTCTTAGTTTATATTTGTGGTTGCCCCTTTTAAGAAGTGTGTCGTGTATGTTTGTGTGCGTGTGTGTGTGTGTGTTTGAGCATGTGGCTTACTGTAACATTAGTGCGTGTGTGTTTCCCTTTTGACTCGAGTGAAGCTGGAAATAGCCCACTCCTCCCAGCTTTTAACTGGTGACCTGTGTGACTCCGATGGACGCTCTTTAATAATGACTTCATGTTCTTCGTGTAAGAATAGAACCCCATTATGTGAGCTCACTTAAGTTTACAATATCTGTGAAAGCACCCTCTCTACACTGCCATTGTGAAAACGCAAGCTATTCAGCGATTAGGAGGCATAATAAAATAGTTTCAAATGAACCAGAAGGTGAGGAGCACCACAGGGCTCAATGCTTGGACCTTTTCTATTTAGTAAAACGGTCGAGACAAGAATAAGTCAAATATCAGCTTTGTTTAAGGCGAGCTCTCGCTTCCCTCTACCATTCTTGTTGCTCAGATCCACAGGACCCTGATCTAAATATAGCACCGGTGTTTTGGCTGAACTCGATCCAACAGACTTGAGTGAAAGCTTGAGTTCTCCGTCACATCTCCAATCCCAAGGCAAGGGAAATGGGAGAGTCCAAGTACAGTACGGTCGAATTAACATCCTGTATGAGTGTGCCAAAAAAAAACACATCAACACACAGCCGGGGTTATGTGTGTGTGTGTATGTGTGTGCCTCTGCATATGTTTTGCTCTGTTTATTTAACTGATTTGGCAATTAAAACCAACACCATGACTGGAAAAAATGTCTAGTCGACCACTCCACACAATAACTAAGAGTTGGATAGAGTGAAGTCCTTCATAACACCTTTCCCTGAATGTGAGACCTACAGTGGAACATTTTGAACGGAAATAGAAACATTAACACTTCTTACATAAGAAGTCTGTAGAGAGTGCCTCTGCCCCCTTATAATAGCATCTCAAGTGTAAAAAAACATCACATTAGGAAAGAGTTCATCTTCACACATCAGCTTGAGTTGAGATGAGGCTTTGGCAACTGTCTCTCTCTGTGTGTGTGCGTGTGTGTGTGTGCACGTGTCTGGAGAGCCTATTATATTACGTAAACACTTCCCCAATATTCCTTGGACATTAATCGGTATTTTGGCAATAAAATACCAATTTAGGAAGCAATCAAAATGTTGCCTGAATTTGATCACAAGGAACCCAACACCCGTTTAAAGTTGTTTTTTTTGTTTTTATCAAAACAAATGGATCATTTATTGTTTGTCTTTACATCCCTTCACAAAATAAGCATTACATCTAATTTAATTGTAAGGGATTGTTTTATGGTAGCTGTGCAATCAAACATTTAGCACACTGTGTTAATCCCAGAAAGTGTTCCATATCCTGAAGTCCAAGGAGGAATTATGAAATACAGCACCAGACAAGTGGAGGTCTAGAAACAAAAATAAACACCCCTATGATCTTGGTTTAGTTCTATCAGACCCAATCATTGGCCACTAAGGGAATCATTTAGTTTTTTTATTGACTGGAGGAAAGCACAGTGGTTTTAAACCGCAATATGTACACAGTATTATTCAGTGTGGTTTATACAGCAGAGCTGAAATTGTACAGCATTGTACACAATACAACACAATGCAATGAATACAATGCAATGAAAGGTAATTACAATGGCTGGTATCAAGAAATAAACAGTTAAATTGTCCTCGGAGAAACCCAAACAATAACGCACACAGACAAACAAGCATAATCTCTTACTGCAAATTGTGCTTAGCAAATGGAGCATCTCATCTGTTGGCCTGTTTGCCCAGTAGTAAGCTTCCTCATCCTGTATCTAACCATAGCCACATACGGAATGGTGCCAAGCTTGCTATTTAGGGTTTCTGAAGTTTTGTTAAGGACAATTCATGTCGGGATTTCCTGTTCTGAGTAAGACAACCCTAGAGACTAAACTTCTGGATTGGTCTCGGACATCTGAAGGACGAACTAGGAAGGCTGGTGTACCAACCCAATTCCCAAAACATGCTGGAGGGGCAAAACTGTAGAGGAGAGCTTGAGTACCAGGCAACAGCAGATTCTTGGCCAGCCCCAAAACCATAAGAAAAACAAACTGTGGCTTTGGCACTGTATGAGAACTGGGATCTGCTGACACAAAATGGCTGTTTTGTAGTTCCATCCTGGTAGATGAGATAGACACCAAAACGACACCGTCCACGTCTCAGACTCCCCGCTTGAATGAACCTCAGCACTATACCAACTCAACTGTCCTGTTCTACATCATGGTTTGGACAGACAGAAAGGCATGAAAAAGGTCATAGGTCAGAGGAAGGGGAGACAGAAAGAATAGCAGACGTGTGAGGGAGGTAGAGGGAGGTAGACTGAGAGTGGAAGAGTGAAAGGGAGAGAGGTTTTCCAGTTCGCTGCATGAGATCTTTGGCACCCAAGGTTTGGCGACTCCACTCCACTCTCTCTAGTTAGTATCTCATTTTTCTCATAATGGGCTTGTGAGAAGGCAAGAGGCGTGCGGCATTCAGGGAAGTATAAGCAATGTAAAACAGTGTAACATGCAAAGCACTGAGGGACAGAGACAAAGGTAAGAGGAGAGGAGAAGGAGCAGCAAAGCTTGCCAAACCATGGTCCTGAGAGGAAAGAGAGTTAAATATACAACACTGTGTCTCCCAGCAGGCTCCAGTCTACCTGGCAGCTGCCTGTTTTATACAAACCTCGCTGAAGCTTTTACTGAAATCTCAAGCAGCTGTTTCCTGGTGTATTGATCCAATTAGCCCCATTCTTTTAGATGTGAGTGGTTCCAAAGACAATGTTTTGGGAATGTTTGATTAAACAATGAAAAAGGATGTAAGGAACCAAGCAGTGGGAGAGATGAGGCAGGGATGGATGATGGACAACAGAAAGCAGCCTGACATGGCCTGTTTAAATAAGAGGGAGTTCATCATTTTGATCATCCTCGTTTTAACTGTCATCATCCTCCTCCTCCTCGTCATCATTATCAACATTTTCAACCCACTTCTACCCCGACTTCTCATTCTCTTTTCCAGGGTGTCTTACGAATCTGATCCCCAGGGTGATCTCCCCAAATGTGTCAACCAGCCCCTACTTCACCATCACCCAGCCCCTCCCTCACCATCACCCAGCCCCTCCCTCACCATCACCCAGCCCCTCCCTCACCATCACCCAGCCCCTCCCTCACCATCACCCAGCCCTTCCCTCACCATCACCCGGCCCCTCCCTCACCATCACCCAGCCCCTTCCTATCCATCACTCTCCATCTTCCAGTGTATTGCTACACAACCCACAAACCTCTGTCTGACCTCCACTTTCAAATCATAAAAAGGAAATCATTGCCTTATCCAAATATATAATGACCACCATATTTTCAAGAAAGTTCTGAGATCAACACTGACCCTTAAACTCTAGCACACTCAAATAGCTCTACTAATCCTTTTCACTGATTGGTCACAACCAAGACTGTCTTGCTTTGAAGGTAGCTCTCCACTACACTACCCAAACAAAACTAAACAATCACAGACAGGCACTGCCTTATTATGCTAATGTCAAATGCATTGCCTCAATGTATCGTGTGTGTAATTCTATGTTCTGAATTTCACATCATTGCTTCCACTCACTCAATTATTTATCATACTCATTGGTTCATACAGAGAATACAACCACACAAATTACAGGAAGCTTGAATAAAAACAAAACCCCTCTCCATCCCTCCATCCCTATTGCCCACATCAATGAATGATAGATCCCATTTACCATCCTCATGAATGTTGTCTAAATGCTAATGCTAATGAGGCTAGGAGTGAAACAGGAGGGATGTATCACATTTGTAATACTGCGCCTCTAATTGGCTATCACTGTCATTGTATCCCATTTTAGGGAAGCCTTAGCGGCATAAATTTACATTCTGGCTGTTACCTAATTGACTTGATTAGCATGAGCTCAGCGGCACAGCAAAGACAGCAATCAGAGCAGGAAATCAGTGCTCATTATCTTCAGCCTGACAACTGTCGACAGGGACACAAAAGTCTAAATATCCCACACTGCAGGGGATTAGGTTAAATGGTTTTGTCAGGACCCGTATGTGTGTGTGTTTGTGTGTATGTGTATATGCACTTGTGTTCTAATTTGGGTATAACTGTGCTTTGCGTGTTTGTATATGAGTATCTGTGTTTGTGTATGTAGGTTTCGACTTGTCGCACTTGTGTCTAAACAAAAATGAAACCCGCCAATCGTTCGTTCCATCAAAATATCTATGTTCCAGTTAAGGAGAGTCTACAAGCAGCATGGAAGCTTTAATTGTTGTTAATGATGTTTTTGATGGACTGTGAGAGGATGAGAGTGGGACATTATCTCAGAGGCTCTTCTGGCAGGGAGCGGTTCTAACAGTTACATCTGCCTGATCCTCAACAGGACACCATCCATGCAGCAATCAGTGAGTCATCATGGTGGACCCAAGCTTTCAGCATGGCCTTGCCTTCATGCCTTGGAAACCAAATAGGAAAAGAAAAAAGGAAAAGTGTAAAGAGAGAGACAGACAGACAGGCTGACAGAGGAGACAGACAGACAGGCTGACAAAGAGAGAGAGAAAGAGAGTCATGATTTCTGCTGGTGGAGCTGAATTCCTTGCCTCCTTGTAGAATTGCTGTGTCTCTCTTCTCTAATTCTTTCTCTTCTCTCTTTCACAATCTCTCCTTCTCTATCTTCCTTTCTTCTCCCTCTATCTCTCTTCCTTACTCGTCTATCTTTCTTAATCTCTTCATTTTCTCTGACAAGCACACTCTCCTGCTGGTATTGTCCCCCCCCCCCCCACCCATGTCTCTATTTCTCCTCCCTCTCCAGTCCACAAGATAAACCTCTGATCAAGACCCCTCAGCCCACCTCCCCTCCCACATGCTATATACCTGCATGTCCACACAGTATGCAGTCTGCACAGCAACTGTGACAGAAAATGACAGAATCCCACAGGAGTCAGTGGAGCGTAAGAAAATGCTTTTTGATTGGATAGAGAGCTCTCCTCGGGGTTACAGAAAAAGACATTCCTCCCTCCATCCGCTGTTTGACAGTGTTCTGATTTCAATTTGCCTCCATTCGTAACTTGAGAGCTGCTCTCAGCTAAGTCATGAACCACAGCAGTCCAGTTTGCTGTAAACACAGCGGTTAGGAAATTCCTTGTGGTTAAGGCCTGGTCAGAATACTTCATAAGGGTCTGGTTCAAACCTGCGTTCGTCACATTGAACGTGTGAAGCAATGCAGGGCTGAGCCTGTGATTGGCAGGACAGAGACAGGCGGCTGGGAGGCGTGGTGCTCTGGGTGGAAGTGAATAACTGGCGTGGCATGCCAAACAACCTACTGGAGTCTTCAATAGAAATCTGTCAACGCTGTAATCCCCCCGAGTCAGCAGTCCTTACCCAGCAGCAGCACGCACACAGAAGCATGTGGATACACACACTCATGCACGCCTGCACGCCTGCACGCACACATTCACACACACATGTCATCGGCAACAGCACCAAAGTGCAACACACGTGTGTGCACACAGAATTGGTAACCGTACCACAAGGCAAAACACACACACACACACAGAAGTATGCATACACACACAGGGGTTGGGCCAAGCATAGCTGTTGATTGTTGATACTACTACATTAAATGAGTTGAAATTGTGGTTGGAATCTGTGTCATCAACAATCCTTTCCAGAATCCATGACCATCAATGTTCACAGTGAGGTTGGGAGGCAGCCTGCTGCTTCACAATGAGCCAATCCCCTTCCAGCCAGTCTCTCAGTGGCAGTAGGGGGATTGAGGTGATGGCAGGGTAGATGAGCGACGTGTCAATGCCAGTGAGTGAGGTTTGTGTCGTACATACAGTAGTAATGATGGACTCCTGCTGTGTTGCAATATCTCAAAATAAATGCCCATCAATGACCAGAAACGGGGGGAGGGGGACAAAGAGGAATGACCGAGGAGGCGGAGGAGAAAGTAGAGGGGGAAGAATGAGAGACAGAGCATTTTGTCCACAAGCAGTCACTGTGACATTGGTCTGGTCTTAACCCTTCAAACCCTGAGGTGTGGCCTGATATGACAGGCATGACTGGGCCCTCAGACCCAGGTCGCAGACCAGGCATGGAAGGTTATCTGCAAACAAAACAGCTCAGAGATCACACTTCTATTCATGGCATTGGAGCAAAGGCTTTTGTCATCTTCTTAGTGTGTGTGTGAATGTGTATGTGAGTGTGTGTGTGTGTGCCAGTATGTCTTTGTTTGTTTTGTTGCTAACAGTCAGCTGGACCAGCAGACCGCATGACATATGTTACTAACAGTTAAGCTTTTCAGCTAGACCATATAGATACTCAACAGCTGCATTATATATCATGCAATATTGTTCAATGTGTGTTCAGATGTTTAAGTCTTATGCATCCTGCTCATTTCTAAGTGAGGTATTTAAAGTACTGTAGACCAACATAGCAGAGCTGTGACCGGTGTAAAAATTTAGTTCTGGAAAAATCTTTGTGCATCTGTAGACTTAAGGTACTAGTGGTCATGTAAATGTTCTTGCTTTTGAGGCTTTTTATAAACCCTCACAGCATAAAGCAGAGTCTTTTAATTATATATATATATATATGTATATATATATATATATATACATATATATATATATATATCTCATGTTATATTATTAAACAATATTTTACGATATACTGTACAATAGCCCCTCAGCATCTGTAGCATTGGTAAGTAACAGAACCAGGGCCATAAAACCACATTTGCTTACGTGTTCCTTGAATTGTCTACACAGCTGCTCCTGGGGAGATATAGAATACTGTATGCATGGCTGCATAGAGGTCCCCTCTGTCAGCGGGCTGCACTGTATGGTGTGAATCCATGCGTTCCTTTAAGTAATTGATTCACTGTCTCTCACATGTAGAAGCATTGAATCTGGAGCACAGTAAACGCTGATCAGACACTAAAGTGTCAAGTGGGTCTCAGGGGGATAGGGGGAGGGGGGAGGGGAAGGGGGAGGGGGATAGAGGAAGGGGGTGGGGAGGGGAGGAGGTAGGGGGATAGAGGGAGGGGGAGGGGAGGAGGGGACTCCATGTCATGTCTCCCCACATAGGGCCACTGAATGACGGATTGCCTGTTTAACCAGGGGGGTGGATGTGGGGGTTGGTGCAGGCTGAAGCTAGCATAGCGGGCTAATTATGTGGAGAGTGCAGATTAGCTGTGAATGGTAAAAGTGAAAGTGCTGATGGTGGGGATGTGAGGGATGGCTAGCCAGCAGCAGGTCTGATCACCTCCACAGGTCACAGCTACACTGGCTAATGGCTTGGTCAATTTGGAACGGGTCAATCACGAATCGCTGGACCGCCGGCCACGCTTTCAGACGTCAGCAACCAACCAATAAAACATCAACAAACAGTGAAGCAGACTGGAAAGCAAAGAAGGAAAGACAAACAGAAAACAGACTCTTTAGTACAGCAGACCAACAACCCCATTACATAGGACGGTACACTTACGGACTAATCTTTCACTTCATTTAAGAGGATGGGGTTTTAATGGATTTCCCATAATACATCTTTGGTGGTTTTATATCAATGGTAACTTTAAGAACAGTAAAAAAAAAAATTGGTATGTTGTCGGATGTGTTAAGTGACATCTTCAGTTTGTTAGAATTTTGCGGCCTCCGCAAAACACATTACATATTCTACCGAATGCCGTTAAACAGTTGGGGTTTCACCTGTGCATTGGTATTTTTTCTTGGTTTAAGTTGGGTCTATTTAATCGATTTATCAAGAGACATCTCTATGGCTGTATGTGACATTGCATGTGAAAATAGCAATATGGAAGAACTGTCATGTGACATTTCACATCCTGTGGAAGTGCTTTCCAGGGTCTATGAGGAAGACTTGACACTAACGTTAAATGAATCAATGGAGCCATGCCATGTCCCAGCTCTCCTGCAAGAAGCCCACGCACAAATATATATTTTGTGGAAATTTTGAGAAAACAAGAACCTAGCTTCCCTCCTGGCGAGCCCTCGGGCTCCCTGCCTCAGCATGATGGACAGACTAGCTGCAGAAGCCTATCAGCAACATGGAAAACATCCCATCCTTCTGACAGCAGGGCTTGCGCGAACAAATACCCCGGCTCTCTTCACCTCTTCATACTGTGGAAGACACACAAGACGTGCATGTCTACACCACCATCAGATAGAGGAACAAGGAATGAGGTCAGGAGGTTTGCTTTCCACACATTGTTTTGAATCTTGATTTTCTGTCCATAAAGTAGTATGATGCTATGTTTTGGGGGGCTAATGGGATTAAATCTCTTTACATTTTCCTTCTGACAGAGGCATTTTTTCCAATTTCCCTCAAATCCCATCAAAGCAGAGAGGATTTAAGATTCTAATACCCTATTTCTCCGGAAGTCAAAGGTCATCCAGGATGTCCAGGCACTCCAATCTCACACTCTGGCTGACTGGGGTTGAAGGTCAGGCTGTCTCCACCTTTGAGTCTCTCTAAGCCAATCCCGTCACATGTTGATATTGATCCTGTATGACACACCCCGTCTACACAAGGAGTGTGTGTGTGTGAGGGAGGGGTTAGAGAAGACACATTGGCAAGTGTCATATTAGAGTGTCAGGTTGTCACTTAGGAGCCTACTGTCTTCTGCAGTAGCCTAATAGATGGTGAGTTATCACTCTATTAGCTTTCATCAAAGGTCAGGGTTGAAAGTTCATTAGAAAGGGGTCATTTCCACTCATGCGGCCTCTTCCGTCTCTCCTAAGTGACTGGTGGAGTATTAGCTCAGAGATCTGAGGGGGAGTGTGGTTAGAACCCTGGTCCATTCTTGACCCGGTGCAAGGTGACCTCTTGACATTTATCCTGTGTGGGCCAAGCCTTGGGAGACAGGCTTGCATATGAACTCATCCTGAGTCATTCACAGAGTCAATTTCGTTCTATGATGAGGTGACTTTTCTTCCTCAAAAGCATTAACAGGCTTTTATAATGCATGAACAGTGGTGTGAGGGTAGCAGACCCAATTATATTTATACAACCCAGTCAATAGGTCAGAGTCCTGTGTTGTATCAGTAAGGGAGATTCTGTCCTACCACTAAACAGGCTGTCCATCTTGCATAGACGTCACATATTAAAATTCTTTCACAGGAATGTAAACACACTTCTTACTCTGTAGACCACCAATTTAGAACTATTTAAGTCAGCTTCTCAGTATTTGGCCCTTTCAGATGAAAGCCCTCTGTACAAGGAATCAGGCTGCACTTGTGACAAATTGCTGAGGACTTATTTCAGACAAATTATAGCTAGAGGCTGTTATTCTGAGTTAGAGATATTTTCTTTAGTGGGTGTTTTTTAACAGCTTTCTATGTTCTACTTGTGCATCCCTTGAGAGTAGAGTCTGACATGCAGTCTGTCAACTGTTCAATGCATTTAAAACGACAGCCCACTCTCTAGCTGAGATTGTATGTGTGTGTGTGTGTGTGTGTGTGTGTGTGTGTGTGTGTGTGTGTGTGTGTGTGTGTGTGTGTGTGTGTGTGTGTGTGTGCGTGTGTGTGTGTGTGCATGCATGCAGTGTGTGTGTGCTTGAAGGTATTTATGTGTGTCTGAGAATATCTTGTTCTGACAGTGACAAACACATCAGAGAGGTTCTGGCTGGCAGTAAAGCCTTGCTTCTCTTTACTCCAAGACTGTCAGCCAACTGCCAACAGCCAACAAAGTCCAGAGCCATCCGAGGGAAAAGCAGCTGAAACTCCTCCATGCGAAGCCAGACTGGGCGAGATTGGAAACTTGGGTTTCCTTTGTTTGAAGTAACAACTATTAGCAGACACAGATCCTTAACTTACATTGTATAAACCACTTCACACCAGTAGGAGAAGTCTGGCACTAATACCTCTCTGTACAGTTTGGTACCAACAATACATGTTGGTACCAAACCAAACGTTCTGCTCCTCTCTCTTACCAAGCGTCTCTAGAGGAGGGGATCCCTCTCTGAATTGCTCCTCCCAAGGTTTCTTCCAATTTTTCTCCTGTTGCGAGTTTTTCTGGGAGTTTTTCCCTGTCTTCCTTGAGGGTTTAGATTGGTTGAGGGGCAGTTTTATGGGTGTATGTGAAGCCCTCTGTGACATGCTTGAGTGTAAAATGGGCTATACAAATACATTTGATTTGATACATTAGTACTGAGGTTTGGTTGAGATTCACCGGTGATCTACTGTGAATGAACCAAGGACAATTGCATGGTGTTTAGGATTACACTGTAGGTGTATTGTGGAAATGAATGGGATATAAACAAACACTGCTTGGTCTGTCTATGAATGGGTTGTAATTGTAACACCAACTCCAGCTTATTTGGAAACATGCTGCTGATTGGTGTAAATTGACACAGGTGGTTTCTGTTTGTCTTTGTAACTTCCTCTGCACACCCATACAATCATGAGCACCAGAAACCAAGCATTTATTAGACACAGGAAAAGCACCACTGGATCAGATTAGAGGTCATATAATATTTGAATAGCATCAACACAACATCACCATAAAACTGGTTTCACAAGGATACCAATGCCAGCCTGTCAGTAGATTGTAAAACAACGCTGTGATGTTTTTTACTGCCATATTTAATGTATCATAGCACACAAGACACAGCAGGTGACTAGAATTCATAGACGTCTCCTTGAAATGACATCATCTCCCCGTGACATTCTATATCCAGGGGTCAGGTTCAGGTCTAAACCCGGCGGAATCTGGGAGATATCAAGTACTATGTCAGCCTTAAAAAGCGCAACATGCATGTTTGCATTGTGTGTGCGTATGTGTGTATGTATGTATGCGCATGTGAGTGTACATGTGTCTGTCTGTACATATGAGAAGTGCACAAAGCAGGTGCAGGGATAAGTTTGGACATAAAACACTGCAAACATATGTAACCAGTGAGACAGCTGATCCAGATCTACGACCAGAGTCAGACATGCAGAGGGTTCAACAAGGCTGTGTTCGAGTCACAGTGAACTTAATCAGAAAAGGAACTCCAGCACATTGTTTTGAGTTGCTCTTCATCAGATCAAATATTGTGTCAAATAGTTAACTTGTTTACACGTTCTTCCCCCATCTCCCTCCCCCAACCTCACTCTACTCACTCCTTCTTTGACATTTTCGTTTCCATCTGTCTATTACTCTTGTCCTGCTAGTTATTTCCCTTTGTCGTTCACCAGACCACAGATACACTCCTCACTGGAAATGTAAAAAAGACAAAAGATTAATTTTTTTATCACAGTTAAAATCTCACCAAGTACAGTTTAACAACAATTTAAACAGCCATAATGGATGTGTGTGAGCAGTGTACAAGAAATTGCTAATAAAACATAACCATGCAGACATAATTATTGGTGGGAAGGCGCTGGTCCAACATGCCCCTAAAAGGACAGGATCAATAGACAAACTCGTGTTCCAAATAGAACCTGGAAACATTCCAAGCAGGAACAGTCAGAGTGCTGGTTCCATGCATAGACTGTGAATGTGAATGAGCAGCAGTGTCTGCTCTGTGTTGACGCACACTGGGGAAAATAAATGGGTTTAGTGTGACAGTCAGAGGAGCCCAGATCGTATCAACAAATTAGAGCCAGCCTTTAGATACACAGTCAACACAGCTGGAAGCTGGTGAAATAAACTGTGGTAAACTGAAATAAATGTAGTCACTAATGAAGAACTTGTAAACCAAGATTTCGTTTTAAGACATGTCAAAGTATGTTTTAAAATGAATCATGAACTTGAAAAATGAGGAGACAAGGACTGGTTGATTGCAATGTCAGACAGACTGTCAAATGTATGTTTAGTAAATTTATAGTTTTTTTTTTTTTTTGTAAGTGGTGTTGGTGAGATGCACTGCATAGCCTGTCACAATTATCCTGCACATCTTATCCACATAGGTCCACACACAAACTCTCTCTCTCACACACACACACACACACAGAAACTGTGTAAGCAGACGGTTTATCGGGTCAATAGTGGTTGAGTGTGACACATCCAGCTGCAGGCCTGTCAGTCCCAATCAGCTAATCAGAGAGAGAACGCTCCCACTCAGCTCCCCTGACCCTCAGTACCCTCACACACTACCAATGCTAATCGATTAACACACACACACACACCTACATCCACACAGAACCTGCATGCAACGTGTTACATTATTTTATGCATCTTTGTATTACTGTAATAATTAACATCTACAGCGCCACCCATACAGTATGATGCAATATGTGTCCCTTTGTCTGTGGTAAAATCCTTCCATTATGTAATCCTCTTGACCAAAACTCTTGTCTTACTGTAAACAATGGCTTTATTCAATAAATATTAATGTATTTTCTTACACATTTCTGTTGAAGAAAAACTAGTGGCTCATACTTATGTTCCGGGAATTACAATTCCTGTTCTTCATTTATTTTTCCATAAAATGTGACAGTACTTGACAGCTTGTTTATCTAGGAGTTACACAACCCAGAAGGCATGTTCCATCTTGACTTACCTGAGCGCTTCTTAGCTTGTTAGTCATGTCATGCTGCTTCACTCTGCTTCTACAGTTATGCTTGTGAGCAATTGCTGTCAAGTCATATTGATAGATGAACTAACCATGTATAAAACTAAGAGAGATTATGTGTCTCTGCCATCCAACACCTAGCTGCTTCCCAGTTTTACTGCTTCAAAGAAGCGACCATTCCGGAACGTTCTAAATGGGTTCTAGATTCATTTTGAATGACAATGGATCATGTGCTGGAATGGAATGTCAACTCCTGCCTCCTTTTCTCTAATCTGTTCTCCCATTGAGACACAAAATAGAACACCTCTATGACAGGACTTTTCACAAGGTTGTGTTTCACACCATCTGTCCTGCTATCTATCTCTGTCCTCCTCAGCTGCTACAAACCTCGTACAACAGTCAGGTTCCTTTATAAACTCTTTAATTAAAAGAGGAAAATAGCAGTTCTGAGGTGAAAACACTCTTCGATGTATCCTCCTAGTGGGGTACCCAGCTGCTGCAGCCTCACAGCCAGGAATGCTGTCCCACGTTCCAGCTCCTCTCCCCAGAGACACACGCTCATGTTAGTGTCTGCAGGACATGGGTTTGATGTGCCCTTCCTCGGCCTAGCGGCGTGTGTGGGTGTAGTGTGTGAGTGTGTGGGTGTACTGTGTGAGTGTGTGCTTCCATGTGTGTGTATAGATTAAATCTATGCCAGGATCATTACATCAGTGCACACACACACACACACGCGCATGGCTCATTGCACAAAAATCAAATTTCCTAGAGTGGTCCCCAAAGGTGACAGTGGTTTTAAAGCTATTCCAGGCAATTACACAGTTGAAATCCTGTGCTAGGTGTGCCCATGGTCACCAACAAGCTCCCCCTAAATCTTCTGGTGTCGACTGATCTTTTATACCTTAAGCCATCTAACGTTACAGCTAAATACTCCAAGCAGCAGTCAAGAGTGCAACAATCTTTAACTAGTCAAAGAAAGACACATTTTAGCCATTTGACCATATCTTTCCATCAAGTAACACCTTTACCCAGCTTAGATTGTTCCCTGTCAAAGTGAACTAACCGAGCATATTTATTGGTACAGAAACAGTTAAAATTATTTCAAAAATTAACATGGTCGTGAAACAACTGATAAACTGTGGGGTCTATATTGGGAATTACATAAATCTTTTAATTCAGGTCATTATTTTTTGGCGCTGCAAATCGTTGCTGCGACGGCAGCACTGTAATTGCCCCTGCTTAATCTCTTCTGCATTTAAAGATGAAAATTAATTTCAGCTGGTGGATAAGACTGGTATCTGTAAAAACAAAGGAGATAGTCATTGTTGGTCGCCAGGCAGATTCTGACAAACACATCAATTTAATTTCCTTTCCCCCTTATCTGAGTAAGGCTGTCTGGTTTGATAGAATCTCTGTTTGCTGACCACACTGGCCGTATCTGCTGGGTTACAAACCTCTTCCTACAGCATAGCAAAGACAGCTTTTGATTAGTAATTTGTAACTGTCCTCTGTAGCTCACACTGAAATAAACACTCGTTTGTTGTGGCAGCTGAAAGTGAACACCGCTGTTCTGGATAGTTTACATTTACATTTAGTCATTTAGCAGACGCTCTTATCCAGAGCGACTTACAGTAAGTACAGGGACATTCCCCCCGAGGCAAGTAGGGTGAAGTGCCTTGCCCAAGGACACATCATTTTTGGTGTGGCCGGGAATCGAACTGGCGACCTTCAGATTACTTGCCCGATTCCTTAACCGCTCAGCCACCTGACTCCTTAGTTAGCTTGCCCGATATCATGCATAGATTTAATGTGACTTAATAAAGTCCAAATGTAGGTGAGAAAGTATTTATATTTTGCAGTTTAAATACCCACTGCGAGTTTCCCAAGATGTATTTCTCTTGTAACTGTGAACTACTGCAGCCTGAGGAATCCCTCAGCTGGAACAGAAGATAGGTATTTAGATATTTCCTCACTGATGACATTTATAATTGGCTAATGTCTCCCCCACTCTGTATCCCCCACCATCCCACCCACTACCCACCCCACCTCCAGCCAATCACAGAATACTAAATGTTTCTCCCTAATTACAATCACAGATTTTGTTTTGCTTTCCCAGCATGCATCTAAAAAGGCGACTTTTCATGAATTGTAGAAGAAGGTCATATTTCCTGCCACATGCCCCACTACACCACTGACATGTCAGAGCCATAATAGACGTAAAAGCCCTTGTTGTTGGCTTGATTTAATTAGACAGACAGAGGAATCCTCTCCACTCTGTGGAGTGTAGTAAGTAGGTCCCTTTTCAGGCAGAGACCATTTCAAGGACGCAGGTTGTTGGAGAAGGCAACGTCTTTTTGGGGGGGGAAATTGAGGTAAACAAAAGGAGGGGGGGGGGTTGAAAGGGTGAAAAATGTGGTGAGCAGTGAGTCTCACTTCAGCCTTTAAGCATTTATGAAGTTTACACATTTGTATGGCCATTTTCAGGCCTCAGTAATGGTTAGTGTGTGTGTGTGTGGGCGTGATGGTAAATAGGAATGAAGGAAGGAAAAGAGGAATAGAGACAGATAAGGGAGGACGAAAGGGAGGAAAAGAGGGAAGTACAGAGGTTTGTAGGTGGTATAAGTTGGTGAGGAATGAAAGGTTTCTCACCAGGTAACCTTTCTAACAGAGCCAAGTAGATATGGAAACACACAGACACACACATGAACCCACACACACACGCATTAACAGTCATACAAGCACACATGCATACACACCCACCCACCCTCCTATTGTCCACCTAAACACTAAAATCCCTAATGAGTCAACACCTAGCTAATAAATAGCTATCTGCAAGCTAAATAGCTACCCCAGAGTAATGGCAAGATTATTAATAAGTGTGAATGTTGTCTGTCTGTGTGTGTGCGTGTGTGCATGTGTGTGTACAAGCATGTGTGTGTCATCAAGCTTTCCACACAGAATAGCATTTCATTCCCAATGGAACCAGCTTGCTTACCTCAGCACAAACCCAGGAGGGGAAGGAAAAGTGCACACACACATATGCACACTAACAGACTCACACACACAAAAAACACACAGTGGGCTTTAGATCCTAAAGTGCTTCTATTCATGGAATAGGCGGCATTAGATTTCAAACAACACCAAAGATTCGTAGTTACTCCACTCCTATTCCTCCAGCTCAGCCTGCAGTACAGTGTGACCCAGGCACAGTAGAGGTCCTCAGGGGAAATATTATCACTGAGACAAACACCTTTCAAACTGTAGCTCATTTTCTTCTTACAGGTAATACGTACATAAACAAAGCTTCTTGTCCTGTCCTGTTATCAGGTGGAATCCACCCTGTGTCTCCTGAGTCTTTTCAACATGATTTCTGAGCCGGCGGGCAAAAATAGAAGTTTTGGCGACAAACCCGCTCTTGACAGATGGGGTTGCTGTGACAACCAAGTGGCCTCACTCTCGTCACAAGGCTATCGTCTATTGTTATACTTTGGATAAACTGAATGGCTCAGATATGACCGCAGTGAAGGTATGGAGGCTTAGACGTGAGCAGACGTCCAGCTCCATGTCCCAGCAGGACCAGCAGAACAGCAAAGGTCGGCTGCTGCCCGCCATCCTATACCATCGCTCTTGGATACAGAGTTCCCAAATGTGCTGATGTGTCACTTGCCGACGACGATGATGGAGATTGCAGCTTTTTTGCTGCATTTGAGACACTTAAACTGCCACTGTGTGTCATCTAGCAGCTCACCGAGCAGTTATATGAAAAAGGCACATCATGATCGGAGTCTCCTACAGCGCTGTCTTTCCTGCCTGCGTGGGGTTTGTCATGACACACTTTTCCCGGCTCATTGTCTGCGCGTCTCCTGCCACCCTGAGTGTGGGTGAATGAGAGGAAGCAGAACATCTCCAAAACACAGTAGGAGTGAGAGGACGTGTGGCTCCACTGGCCTGCTCACTAACAATGGAGGATCTGCCTGTGTTTGGCCTCCACTTCCTCCTGACACAGTAGAGACTGCGGTGTGGAGACAGCGCCTGCTAGGGGCAGAGAACGGGTACGACAGGCGACGTTAGCAACACAGCAGGGTCTAGATTATGGAATCAAGGTGAGCATACTCTGTAAAATAACTTATTTCCAAATATGATAACTGGCCAGAGTCTTTCTAAGGAATCTATATATTCTTTAGCCTACATTTACAGTATTTCCAGCCAAAAGGATTCCCTGAGGCATTGTTCAGATTCTCCTCGGTCGACAGCCACCAATCAAATTCCCTCTCCCAATCACACAGTTTCCAAGGAAACGCCAGCAGTTGCCAGCAGTCGTTTAAACCTTTCTAAATGAGATGGTTGGATCCATGGGGAATTACCAGAGGTGGAATTCCTCTTGCCAAAGATATGTTCCCAAAACAAAACTGACTTAAGACACAGTTTTCTGTCTTCCCGAGCACACTGTTTCCCTAAACCATACATTAACCAATTATGTTGCACGACTTAAAATGACATGGGAGGTTGGGAATAGGAAAGTTAGGAAGCAGAACTAAGCCGTGTTGTTGGTGGTTTATGATTTGATGGTGCAGACTATGTGCTGGCACATCCTGGCTGCTTGCTGTCCTGTCTACACAAGCTCTCGTTGAGCATCTGACTATGCTTATTTAGTATTTTTTACTACCCTGCCCAAATTGCTTTTGTGGGAGATCAGTGTAATTTGCATCCCAGACATGTTAATTAGACCTTCCATGCTACTCACTCAGAACATAGAGACTGAATAAATAGGGAGGGAGAATTAAGAAAAATTGGTTAGTAAATATAATGTGACAGAAAGAGAGAGGGAACAAGAACATAGAAAACAGAAGTGAATATACAGCCTTACAGAGCATAAGCCCTTTTTACAACTCCAGCGTATCATTATAGAGTAGTTGGTTTGGTGGCAGCGACATATGGTTCTCAGGTGTAGGAAGAGGAACTAGAATGTGAGTCTAGATGTGGGCATCAGGTGGCTGTTTCCCACAGTCGCACGTCTATAAAAAACACTGACCTTCTAACTCACGAAAAAAAGACGAGATCAAATAAATGAGGTCTACAGCTCCCCTGTTTGAGCCTGTGTTTGAGTAGGGATGTTTTTACAGAAAAAACATGAATGGAAAATTACACAATGGTGTACACACCAATCTCACAGTTCTAAAACTAACCCGGTCACATTCATGCTATTTCTCACAACCTCCATTAAAACTTAAGGTCACAAACCGACCCCTGTGATTCAGCTCAGCCACCCATTAACAAGATGAGCGACCATATCTACCCACCTTCCCTGTTCTGCCCTGGACTCTCCAAACATGAATAAATTGTCACGACGGCCCCCTGAAATACTGTAAGTCCCCTCCATTCTGTCTAATGAAACACAGAAGGTTAGCCAGATAAATCCCTGAGGGTTCTGTCCTTGATGCTGCATCCTGGAGTCCCTGAACCTTTCATGTAGTCTGTATACTGGCCAATCAGTGAGGGGATACGACCAGAGCATCCACTGTCCTTCTGCAGCTTCACAACCTCAACACTGATTTGACTGTGTTTTGCTCGAAAATTGTCATTTCAAACAGTCCATGAACTGTTAGTTTACCAGTAGACAAATATAGTAGCTGCAGCCAGTAATATCTCCAGATAAATGTTCCCTTTGCACAGACTCTTTACAACATCATAATATTAGCTTCTGTTTCAGTGATCATGAACAAGACACACCATGATAATACAATTTCAGACTAAGTGCTATACTGATTTCAATGACTCATTTATCCCTGGAGTTGTACAGCAAATATGAGGGTAAAGCCAATGAACATTCTCCCATTGTTCCCTGTTGAGAAATAAAGGCACTTTCAATCTGGACAGGCAATACTATGTTCAGGTCCCTCTCTAACCCTTTCTATACATCTCTCTCAGTGTCTGAGTCTTCCACTTTCCCTCTTTCTCTTTCTCTTTCTCTCTCTCTCTTTCTCTCTCTCTCTCTCTCTCTCTCTCTCTCTCTCTCTCTCTCTCTCTCTCTCTCTCTCTCTCTCTCTCTCTCTCTCTCTCTCTCTCTCTCTCTCTCTCTCTCTCTCTCTATCTCTCGTTCTCTTTCTCTGACTCTCTCTCTCTCTCTCTCTCTCTCTCTCTCTCTCTCTCTCTCTCTCTCTTTCTGTCTCTCTTTCTCTCTCAGACAAGGGGTCTCTATGGCCTAGATAAGGATCATGGGTATTTATTGCTCCCAGCAGAGTCCTTGGAGTGAAACATTGGATTATGGTCTATCCCACGAGGATGTGGCATTGAACAAACACTTCAGAAAAGGCCAGGGTATCAATAACACACGGTAATAAAGAACAGCCAAGCAAAAGCTCATTCTCTAGTGGACAGGAGAGAAAATGTTCTGAAACTTATTTCCCAGTGTTGTGGGAAATGCTCTTCATCAATGGTCTTCTTCGAACAAAGGCGTCAACATTTTCAGTAGGTTACAATCATTATCAAGAAGGCACAGGCAGGATGAAAGCAGAGACACAGCAGGAAATGATAGCTTCTTAGGGCACTTGTTTCTTCAAACAGGAAATAGACACACATTTGGTCCCACACAACAGGAAATAATCTGCAGTAAAGCAGAGTATATCTATCATGTTGGTAAAGTTAAGTCCTCAAACTGTCCTGAGTGGAGTTAAGGTAGTGAATATCGTGCAGACAGAGCAGATCGTGTGGACCAGGGCTTCACAGGGTTGGCTCTACAATAGCCCATTAAAGTTTGATCCCTTTTATGCTACAACATGACATGCCATGCATACTAAAATGGATCCTTGTCCAAGAGGACCAAAAGAGTTTCTTATTTAAAGCAGCATCAAATGTTTTGACAAGCAAGATGTTCTAACGATTCACGGAAAGGCCAAATCAAGTAATCCCACAAATGGGAGACATGTCTGTCATGGAGGCTTTTGTCTGGAACCAGACAGCAGTTTGTTTTAGAGCAGAAGGAGGAAAAGAAGGACAAATAAAAGGAAAAAGAGAAGGAGATTGAGAAAGAGGAGGAGTATAAGAAGAACAGCAAAGAGAATGAGAAGGAGAGAAGTTAAAGATGAAGTAGAATAAAATAGTACAAGAAAACAGGGAATCCATCACAACCTCCCTCCACCCTTTAATAGCGAACTATGGCCATGCAAAATTCAGTTTCCAATAAAGGTCAGACAAGTGATGAACAACAGCACAGGCTAATTGAAAACACGCCCAGCTTTTGAGGAGTGTGAGGAAGAAGCACTTCAATCCTGTCAGAAAAGACCCATCATCCCCGTAGACTCAATAGACAATAGGAAGAGATGAACAGAATATTCCAAAACCCTGCTGGCATGAATTCACATACATCAAATTGATAGATGAACAGCAGTGAAGATGACAAAGCCTCCTCACAATGCATAAAAAGGGAGGATGGGTTGGCCCCTGGCTCATCTCTCTGGGTACAGGTCTCGTATTCCTCAGTCATGCTTCAGAGGGCCACACTGATTGAAGCCCGCTCCAGAGCCTGTCCTAATTATACACACAGGACCTCAATTTGTGTTTATCACCACCGTGGTATTTCAAAACCAGTGATTAGAGCAAATTGAAATCGGTCAAGCAGGCAAAGGGGTTTGGAGGTCGGCCATTTTGTGTCAGTGCCCCTGCAGTGTGGGTCCCCTTCTCCATCTCCGGTAGAGTGGACGTTTCAAGGGCAAAGAGAGGAGAACCCTTCACTGACCAATCAGAGACCAGCTGATCACACTGCTTCCATCACCATGGTCTTACACGTGACTCACTCCTCCTGAGGAGAAGAGCACTGGTCTGGATCCAATTCAAGACCGCAGGGTTTCATACACACACACACACACATAAAAGCACATACACACAAAAACACACACAAAAACACAAATACACAAACTTTTATCCATTTGATATAGGATGATTACACAATGCATTCTATGTTCACCAACTTCCATAGTGACAGAGGAGCCAGGAATCTGACCACACAGGAATCCCTACTCCCTCTTGTGCCAGCCCTGCAGCAGTCAGACTTTCCTCTTCGCTCAATCACCTTTGGAGCCTTCCATAACGTTCCAGAAGGTTCCAGAAGACAATAACTAGAATGATCTCATCCTGTGACCTCACCCAGCATTCACCCAGCTCGTTAGTGGCCCGTCATCATCGGCTCTCCAGAGAGCAGCCCTTCCCATTGGTGAATGATACCCATGGTCTTGATTAAATTAATCCTTAACATTCAAAGCAGGAAAACAGAGAGAGTTCAAGGGATATTGAACCATTCCGTAATTTAATGTAATCTGCATGTGAATGAGAAGAACGCCTTTCTCCTCAACAGAGGAGGGCAGTCTAGTCTGTTTCTCTGTAGTGCCTCTGCGTTAAAATGACCTTGTTATGACATTTAAACTAAGGGGAGGCGACAATTCATTAAAGCCTTAAAGTGACATGTCAGATGACGGGACTGTGAAGAGGAAGAGAAAACCATCTTCATCATCCCTCCATCAGTGCCCTCCTAATTCTATTACATCCCCATTAGTCACTGTGGGGGCTCTGTCTGACAAGGCCTCGACCAGAACAAACAGCACAGAGTCCAGAGGTGGCGTTCACTGACATCACAGGAGATGCAAAAGCCAAAGAAAATGCGGAGAGCATAATCTGGTAACTGTTACGGTGGGAAAGCTATTAACCTGACACAGGAAGACAGCCACACACTGGTGACCCTTTGGAAAATCAAACTGCCATTTTTCTCCTCCAGTGGAAGGATGGTTTAAGTGGAGGTAAATAATGACCTGTCATAAGCCTGGACTGGACTGATCTCTCTTTTCTTCTTTCTCCATCTTTCTTTTCCCATTTTTCTCTTCCCCCCATCCCTCGCTCCTGACACGCGGAGTCCTGCTGTGCAGAAATGGCAGGGTCATTCATGCTCCTGGTCGCCTTGGTAACCAGTCACACCGACATGTCACTTGCTGAGCTGCTGACTGTGTGTGTGTAAGTGTGTATGTAGTGTATTTGTGTGTGTGATGCATTAGTGTGAGTGTAGTGTATTTGTGTGTGTATGTGTGTCAGCAGGTGAGAAAAATGCAACATGAACAGACAGATCTCTTCAATGACCATGTCTTCATGGCAACTGTCAAATTGAACAAATCAACACTTTTTTCTCTCCTCCTCTTCCTCTTCAGTCCCCCCCTTCTCTCTCTCTTATTTATCCTCCCTGCCCCCCCCCCACTTCTCACATGTCCATCACTGCCACGCCCACACACATCATCATGCTTGATGAAGAACACTTGTGCTCCTCACCTAATCAATCTAGTACTTCAGTAAAGCTGTTAATTTTGTTTTTCTAAACACAGAATTAACCACAATAGAAAAGTTATCACTCTCCATTTGTCAATTACACATCTAATGCTGAGTACACACTAAAAGATTTTTTGAATCTATAAGATTTTCAAAATGTGAGAGACCACAAACATGGGAGGACAAAAAAACCCTAGACTTAACTGTTTTGCTCCCCCCACACATCAGGATTTCTGATCGCGATTTTCTGGGCGACTCTGGGGGGAGAGAGAGAAAGAGAGAGAGAGAGAGAGAGAGAGAGAGAGAGAGAGAGAGAGAGAGAGAGAGAGAGAGAGAAAGAGGGAGAGGGAGAGAGAGAGAGAGAGAGAGAGAGGGAGAGGGAGAGGGAGAGGGAGAGGGAGAGAGAGAGAGAGAGAGAGAGAGAGAGAGAGAGAGAGAGAGAGAGAGAGAGAGAGAGAGAGAGAGAGACAGAAAACAACAAGCATTGAACTAGAGGTCCAATCTGAGGGAGGAGATGCTGCTGATGTAGCTTGACTGTTCCTTTACAGGAGGCTGTTAACCCAAGCTGTGCATCCCGAGCCTCCCATTAAAGCCTGCCTCTGTTTCTCCCCATCCAGGGGACAAAGGATTTATGGATCCGCCAGGAGAAAAAGCACAGCTCCACTAGGAATATCAATGCATTCTGCCCACTGTATTGGCTTTTACTTAGATTGATCATAAAACCTGAATCTATGTCATAGCCATTTTTACCCACTCCAAAGGGGAATACGGGAATTCAATCAGTAATACAGAGGATGAAAAGTAGAAGTCTGTGAAGAAGATAGGGGGGCTGCTTCTCCAGTTAGGGTGGCCTGGCTCGATGGGGTTTTACTGTAAATCAGACTACATTGGTGTTGGTATCTTTGGGATAGAAACACTGAATAGACACGTCCACGCTCAGCTCACCCCAGGCCCCAACCTTCTCTCTGCCCAACCCCCAGGGCTGAGGTCTTGACACCAGACTGATCCACAGCTTTCAGAATAGTTGCTGCTGTTTCCTGGAACCTGAGACACCAGACATTCTGCAGGATGATAATCCAGATGATCCACACGTGGACATCTGGATCATGACGACTGGTTATCTGGTTATCTCTGTCTAAATCTCTCGGCCTACAGGAAATCTTTTAGGCTTCTTCCCTTCCCACTCCTTAATTGATCTCAGTCCATCACCATGACAGCAGGCCAGCCCAGGGGGCACCCTCTGACCTGGGGGTACTGGTTCTGTGAGTGTGAGTTGGATCACCCTCGGATCACTGACCACACAGGTGGAAAGGGAAGGATGCAAGGAAGGGAAATGAGGGAAAAAAGGAGTTAAGGAAGGAAGGAGTGAGTGACAGAAACTTCCAGACTAGTAAGCTATTTCTTGGGTATGTGACCTTGAACAGCAGAGGAGACTGACCACTCCATCACCTAGCTAATGGCAGCACGGGAACCAGAGATGCACTGCTCAGTCACTTAGCTGGGATCAATACTGGCTTGTGTTCCTCAAGCAGCCATGGAAGAGTCTTGAGAGGATGCGTCCTGAAAAGCCATGACTTTACAACAATTCTGGAGTACGGTGGCCTTTTGGGGTCAGTGTCATCTCTGTCTCTCTGATCAGTTTGGCCCTGGTTTTGTTTTGTTTGTATGTCCAGGATAGATACAAATCCATTTTGAAGGAACCTTCCCCTGAACTCTTGAAGCGAATTAGCGACAATCTTTTCCATTCATGAGTGCTTGCTGCCACCTAGTGGTGTCTATGTATTCTACTGTGACACTGTTGGAGTATAGCCATTAGTAAATTACACAGCACAGTAGTTCCAATACAAGAACATTCTAAGTTGTTTGTAACAGAAGATAAAGTCATAGATTCATGGGGAAAGAAAACATTTTCAACAAAAGATGGAGGGAGAAAGGTAAAGATAAATAAATAAGATAATGGAAGGAGTGGCAGAGACAAGCTATTGAATAATTGAGGATGACTGAGTATGGAGATGCTGAGTGTTCCTGTGGCTTGTCCTTAAAACATCAGCTTCATCCAGTGGCTCCAGCAGGCTGTCTAACATCATGAGCATCTTGGGAAAAAAACACATGATGTTGATGTGGAGATCTTTCTGGACAGGATATATACACTTTATATATACATGACAAGATATACACATACACATACTGTATACTGTATACTGTATATTGTGTGTGTGTGTGTGTGTGTGTGTGTGTGTGTGTGTGTGTGTGTGTGTGTGTGTGTGTGTGTGTGTGTGTGTAATTGTAGGCCTAAATGTATTGTGCAATGATCCAGCAGTCAGAGCCTGTCCAAATTGTGATATCAAATAACCAATTGAGTATTTTTCATAATACAGCAAATAGTATTCTGTCAAGTTATTTTCTTATTTACCAAAATAATACTTAATCAATCCTATCAAGAAATTGGAGCAAATGCATAAGTTCCACTCAGTGCCTTTGGGGGGCAGTAGAGGACCATCCTTATACCTATTACCCATTGTTCATCACTAATACTAAGAGTGAAGGATGAATTTCCTGCCATCCTTCTGAATTGTACACTATGCAACTATACGACCAATCAACACAGAGACACAACACCAGAGGACTGAGGACTGAACCAAGGTTCTGTCTAGACCCTACATCTCGACACAGTAGGAGACCCTGGGATGTTTACTAGCTGTTCCGCTTCTCTTTGTCTTCCTCTCTTCCTCTGCGTCCTTTCTCCTCCCTTTCTTGTCTCCTCTTTGGTGGCACTCGGTGTAAACACAAGAGAGCTCTCTCATTGAAAATCAGTCAAACTTTCTGTTTCTCTCTTTCTCTCCCTCCCTCTATCTCTGGAGAAGTGTGCTCAGTTAGGGGGTATGAAAGCTAGCTGGGGATCTGTGCTGGTCCCGCCCTGTGTAGAGTTACACAGTAACCTGAGATGAGAGGGGCCGAAGAGAGAGAAAGAGAGAGAGAGAGAGAGAGAGAGAGAGAGAGAGAGAGAGAGAGAGAGAGAGAGAGAGAGAGAGAGAATAGACTGAGAGAGGGCTGTGTTTGAGAAAGGGGTGTGGGATGGGAGGGTCATGGAGGAGGGAAGGAGGAGGAGGCTTCTGAGAGTGAGGGGGGAGTTGCCAAAGTTTTCAATGTGAGTGGCACGCATTACACTGCTGACTCCATGTGTCGTCTCTAACACACCCACACACAAACAGTGGAACAAGACAGAGACACACAGTCACACACACACACGCGCACATATATGCACAGTCCTACACCGACGTGGTTGCAGGTGCTCTTTCACCTCGTCCATCTCTTCTAACTGGAGAGGAGGACAAAGTGAGAGAGAGAGAAGAAGCGAAGAAGAAGGTGACATCACGCCAAGAAAAAGGATGGGATGAAGTGAGAGAGAGATCCTCTTTCACTCCTCTGAAGACGGACTAAAGAGACTTGGGGTAGAACGTGGGGAAGGAAGAGTGAAAGAGCGCGACACGGTCACGGTCAGTGTTGTGTACAGGTATGTGGAGAGACAGAGCAAGCCGAGGACTGGCCCTGCGTGTGGGCGCCCTGATCACAGTCCTCCTTGTCTGTGTGCATGTTTACCTGGAGAGGGGTAGGAGGGGGGCACCTCCACCCCTGCCCCAGAGACCACCCTTGCCAGCCAGCCTGGCCCTCCAGGAGAGGGGGGCGCACACCAGAGGGGGGCGGCCCGTGGACAAGCAGGGAGACAGGGAACTGAAGAGGAGGGTGTCCTATGTACGCACGCTGAAGAAGGACCCAGAGGCTGGGAGGAAGGCAGGAGGCAGCAAGGACCCCACAGCAACGTGCTGCCCACATCTTGGCCCGCACAAAAAGGTGAGTGGGGAGTGAATGAGTACATGACTGAGGTAAATGAAAGGCTAAGGTAGTGAGTGCGCTGTCTTTCTTTCTCTCTCTCTCTCTTTCGGTCTCTGTCTCTCTTTCTGTTAAAGCACTTGGATGGAGAAGTTGCCTTGCCATGCATCAGCCCTGAGCGAAACATAACCAGCAGTGCTTGTCTTTAGAACTCGTTCAGCCTTGTTCTGAAGCATTCAGTCAGCGTGTGTTTGGCAGTGAGCACATTGATCTTATTAAGATATTGTGTGTGTGTGTGTTTATGGTGGGAGGAGGGTGGCAATGCTGGCTGATGGATTTGAATAGCTGGTATCTGAACATGAGAGAGCGGAGCTGTCACTGGACTAGGACTGTGGCTGATGATAATCATGTGGACATCAATGATGTTGATGACAATGATGATCAGACTTAATCTGGTCTTCAGCCGGAACATTCCGAAAGCCTGTCAAAATGTGACACGTTGTGCAAGATGAGCATGTATGAGAAACAGTTGGTTTGAATGTTAGAACAGGGTTACAGATATCCTTGTGAAGTGTCTCCATTGGGGGACATTAAAACACAGTCCAACACAGAGAGAAACACACACACCCCATACAACCCAGCTAATGTCCATAGAGAGGCAGGTCTAACAAAAGCCCATTCAGATGCTTGCTCCATATGAAGAGTCACTTCCACCCACACTCACACACTCACTCACACACACACACACACACACACACCCTGGCGGGTGGACTCTGACCTATAGAGGTCCACACTCTATACACCACTTCCCTTTCTCCATTGATTTATTTCCTCCTCCATCACTGTCTCTTTGTCCCTCTTTCACTGCCGTCTCCATCCACATCCATCTCTCCTCGCCTTCATCCGTCCATCCACCCTTCACTCTGCTTCTCCCTTCTACCCTCTCACGCTCTTTTTTTCTCTGTGTTCCATCTCTCTTGCGCTCCCCCGTCTCCTCTCTTTCTTTATATCTCTCATTCTCTCTTTCTCTACCACAGTAAGCTGTCCACGTTCATTTCAACCCTGTACTCATGCAAAGACACTGACAGGAGGGAGACGCGATCTCCTTCACCATAACTGGAATGTTGTTAGACAAATCACTGCAAGCAAATTGTGGTATAACAGGCCCCAGCCTTGGGAGATGTGTGCAGGGGACTATGAATACTGCACCACCATATGTTTGTCCGCTGCGCTCCTAAACACACATTTGTCACATAAGCTGCCCTGCAGGAAAGCAAGGGAGATTTCTGCATGTCGTATGCTCGCTTTCCTGCTCGCTGGTATCTTCTGTCTATCTATCTCTCTCTCTCTCTCTCTCTCTCTCTCTCTCTTCTTCTCTCCCCCTCTCGCTTCTTTGTTTCTCTGACTCGTTCTCTGTGTTTTTTCCCTACTCTCTCTCGTATTCTCTCTGGCTTGCTCTTCTATCTCTCTCCTCTCGCTCTTTTCTTTCTCTGACTGTCCCTAATCTCCGTTCCTCTCGTTATTTCTCTCCCTCTTTCTCTGGCTATGCTCTCTTGCATTACTCTTTCCTTTTTCTTTCTTTCTCTCCTTCTCTCTCTATCTCTGTCCTTCCTCCCTCTTTCTCATTCCGTCCTCTCTCTCTTTGTCTCTGGCTCTGCTCTCTTGAGTGTTTCTGCATTACAGATGAAGGACACAAATCTGGAAGGCCAGACAGCTCTGTTCCATGAAACAGTGCCAAACAGGAACCACATGACCTTCACATGCATTATACAGGAAATCAGTGGCCGCACACTGCTGTTGTGGCACACTTCACACTCCCACTCTCCCACATGGCCATGGCCACATGCTGCTCAGAACAACAGCCAAAGTAGAGAGGTGTCAAGTGGACAATAGTAGCAAGCATAGTACAACATGTGGCAACCTCATAGACTGAAGCTGGCCAGAGATTTGGTCCATGCACAGCACCCTGGTGGGTCTCAGTGTGAAGTGGAGGTCTCTGTGATTGCTTCTGTGCTGCACTGATGAGGCACTTCTCCTGTTTCACATGGAGGACTGATTATAAAACACAACATGTTTTTCCTAGCCCACGTGTCCAGGCTCTACAAACACACACACACACACACACACACACACACAAACACCTACATGCATCTGATTCACTCCATTCGTGTAGGGACATGTTGTGGTTAATTGTTTAGAAAGCTCCCGCCTTCCTTCCTACCTTCGTTCTCTCTTAGTTGTCTAATCACTCCTCTCAACTCCTCTCAGCTGCTCTTAACAGTTTTTGTGAAGCCACACTCTACCAGACTGAGCTTCTCTAGGCCCCTTCACAAGAGACAGAGAGCTGACATGACAGCATGACTCGGCAAATCATTTTCTCTTAGACTGAACAAAAACACTGATCTCAGTTCCACTCAGTGGATAAATGGACGAGTCTCTGTGTGTAGGTGCATGTGTGCGTGTGTGGAAATAGGTGGGGACAGGCAGCTTCTGGGTTTGTCCAGGAAGTGAAATAATTGAAGGTGATCTTTCACTGTGTTGTCAGACACCAGCTAACACACACACACACCTCCCCTTCCTTCACAAAACGTAATCCTTTACCTCTTTTACATTCATCTTTGTTTGATTTGTTGACCTTAGAAATGGCAAGTGTAGCATCTTGTGGATTGGATGTCTGAGTGAAATAGAGGGAGATAAAAGGATAAAGAGAGTGAGAGAAAAAGCCCTCACAAAATGTTGAGCATTGTGACTCAATCTGTGGAAGTAAGCATGAAGATAAACCTTCCAGAATACTCATAAATACAAATCCATACTCATCCACCCCTATCTCTGCATGTCCCCTTTCCATCTCTCTCTCTCTCTCTCTGTCTGTCTCTCTCTCTCTCTCTCTCTCTCTCTCTCTCTCTCTCTCTCTCTCTCTCTCTCTCTCTCTCTCTCTCTCTCTCTCTCTCTCTCTCTCTCTCTTTCTCTCTCTCTTTTCTCTCTCTCTCTCTCTCTCTCTCTCTCTCTCTCTCTCTCTCTCTCTCTCTCTCTCTCTCTCTCTCTCTCTCTCTCTCTCTCTCTCAGTATAACATACGAGTGTTATATTAATTCAAGCTCAGCGTATATGTTGATGTTATAGTTTGACTCAACCTTTTGGTTTCAGGGCTCCATTGTTTAAAGTTTTCCCATTTAAAATGGGCTTTAATCAAGTCCAATTTGAACAGGCATTAATGGACAGCTTCAGAATGTGAGGGCCCTTAACTCCAATCAGAAACTAGGATTTAATTAAGTTCTTCTGTCTAACAGTCTGACATTGATTGCTTTCATTTGAACAAGGGTCTACTGGATTGAAAGTGACTGCTTTCACTCAACATGAATCCATTAAGTTTGTTTTGCTGGGTGGAGGAGGTGTATCTACCCTGACTGATTCCTGCTTACTGTGGCCTGTAGGAATTTACAATAGCTATGTTGACCATGGCCCATGACCCTTAAGAGATAGAAAGAGAGAATAACAGAGGGAAAGGAAACATACACATAAAGTCTCATAAAGAAACAAGGGTGTCCAGAAGTATGTTTGTGTGTGTTCGTGTGTGTATGTGTGTGTGTGTGTGCGTGTGAGAGAGAGAGAGAGAGAGAGAGAGAGAGAGAGAGAGAGAGAGAGAGAGAGAGAGAGAGAGAGAGAGAGAGAGAGTAATATACTGTGTATAATCCCTTAGGTGTGACTGGGTTTGTCAGGGAGCTTTAACCCAAAGCTGGTGGAGCCAGGGACAGTCACATTTAATCTATGTCTGAGAATGTGACACGTCACCTGGGGTCACATTCAGTCTGCTGCCCCCTCCCTGGAGCTCTGGCTGGGACTGGGGCTGCAGGCTCAGACTGGGATCGGGACTCTCCTCTCAATCATTACATTATTAGTTGCAAAAATCCATCTTGATGTAAAAAACGTACAGACTGACTGCATATAAATGATTGCCGTGGCTGCTTGGGGACATGGATGGTTTCCAGCAGAACGGCACATTAAACTTCAGCTTCACTTTAGCATAAAGGGCTTTTGTCCCGCTGCTGTCATCTATAATGGTGATCAAACCCATATGTAGGCCTTTCTGTATGGAAAGACCAGATCAATGAAGTCATTTATATGGGTGGATTGTACAGGAGGCCTGTTGTGCTGTACCTACAGCCACACAAAGCAGCCTTCTCGTTGAGTAGAAGTCAGTGTCAGCCTGTGATAGCCTGAGTGGAATGATCCTCACAATAGTCCTCTCAGACACGACCGCCTTGTTTAGGACATTCCAGGAGGTTTTCCACCTCCCACCGTGCTGATATGAATGAGAGGCATTGATCTGCAAAATGACTGCTGAATGCTCCCCCTCCTGACCCCACAGAGCTATGGCCTACCCAACTTACCTTTAGCCATCACTAGGCTCCCCCTCACAGACATACACACACATTACCCTAAATATGCACACACACGTACACACACCTCCACCCACCCTTCCACACTGACACACACACACACACACATCTCCCATCCAGGTTTTAAACAGATGACAGAGTCCGGCTCCAGCAGAGAGGGCGTGGAGAGGAGAGACAAACAGGAGGGATACGTTTGTATTAACAAGTGCTCCTTTGAAGCATCCAGAGTCTGATGACTGTGGCCTGAAAGCACAGTCTCTGTTTATCTGAGAGATGTGTTTGCCTGAAGTCTATGAAGTGATGAAGAGGCATGGAAGTAGAAGAACTTGAACTGGTGCTGAAAAAAGAGAGAGGGAAGAACAAAGTAGGGAGGAAGAGATGAAGAAAGGGAGGGGGGATGATTAGAGGTAGGGAGGGGGGGATGTAGAGAGTTAGGAAAAGAGAGGGAGGGAGCAGAGGTGACTGATGACAGATAATTAGTGCACGTGCTAACGAACATATCTTTAATCTCAGTAAATAAAAGGAGAAAACTGAATTGGAATACAAGGACAGCATTGGTTAGTGCAACTATCTATGGTTCTTGCTCCAGGCACAGCAGTTCTAAGTGTTGATATGGTGTGGCCCCAATGAAATGTTACAAGCTGACAACATCTCATGAACAGATTTTCTCATTAGTAAGATGACACTTTCTTTCAATCTCACTTCCATCTTACATCTAACTCGATACTTCCGTCCCTACCTCTCTCTGCTTGTCATCTGGCTCTTGGCATGTGTGTGTGCGTGCATCTGATGGTACTCAAGGTATGTGTCACCGTGGCTGGGGGAGAGACTGGAAAAGCTCTTTGACTTCAGACTATATCTGCTATCTTCCTCTTCACGGAGACAGGCGTGTCAAATGTTGAATCAACTCTGATAAGAGAAGGTAGACATAACATTAGCGTTATTCATGATGGTGTTATCTGGGTGGAAAGGTTGTAAATGGGAACAAACATTCTCGCTTGAAAGGAAAAGTACTTTTAAAGAGGGAAACAGCCTTTTATAAGGGAGACTTTCAGGAATCGATCAAGATTACATTTTTTCTCAGTAATTTCCCTTTCTTTCCCCCTTAGGACTGTTTTTTGGGGGGGATAAAAGTTTAACACTGAGTGGTTTCATACATACAAGCTAACCACACAGCCCAGGCAGAACAGCAGTGTGACTCGGTTCATTTAAATCAACTCAGTTCCACAGCAACCAGCATCCTCCATGTTGCGGGCCAAGGTTAGTACTGAGCAGGAGCAGCTAGCAGCACAAAGTAGCAGGACCAGCTAATAGGACCAGCTAGGGCTGCAGAGAGGCAGCATATCATGGGGCCAGATGGAGATATTGTAGGTTCTGGTTAATGACAACCACCTGTGCAAACAGACCCAGGATCAGGGACTGCCTCTTTGGGAACAACAGAGCCTGGGGAGATGCCAAGATAAACACTGATCTCAGAACAGCTTTGTTTGACAAAGACAGCATAGATAAATGTGTGTTTGTATATGTGTGTGTGTGTGTGTGTGGTATTGGTAGGTCATGGTGGAGGAGTAGTTTTATAAGCCTGCTATGAAGTATTTGCATGTACAGTATGCAGATAGCCCAACCCCCATCTCCACCACTCTGCACACTCTCAACACACTCTAAAAACCTTTGATTCATTGCCTCCCTACATTCCTACGCATACACACACACACACAAGCAAACACACAGCATATTCAACCCAGATGTGAATTACTGAGACAGTGTACATATATAATCTTTCCACAGAGTAACAGTGCAACAGAAATGGCCTCTGAATATCAGCTCGACTACATCTCTTTTTCACTCTTCATTTCTATTCTTCCTCCCTTTATTACTCCTTCCCAAAGATGCAGCTAAATACATGCCAGATTAACGCTTTATTAACAGATCAGTGTAATCCTGCTTTAGTCTGCTATATTCTAACAGTACACAGGCCCAGGATGGGCTCAGGCACTTGACAGAAAAAAATAGGCATGTTAAGAATTTTAATTTCACTGGGTTACTATAGTGAAAACAAACTGATGAGAAATAAAAAGTCAACAACACTCCCATGAAACTCCCAAATATGTAAAATGAAGGTTGTCAGCTGGCCTTGTGTTCCCCAGAGAGGAGTTCTCTTCCCTGGGCTTGGAGGAATGGGAGGGCCCATGGCCCGCTCTGGAGCCCCACTCACCACATCAGTGTAAATCCCAGGCAGTGACACGGTCTGCAGGCTGAATGTGTGATTGAATGGCAACCAGTAGAGAGATAATGACATTCATAGCTATAATGAGCTTTTCGAACAGAGTGATAACGGAAAAGAGGGAGAAGGGGAACAGTAGAGATGGAGAGAGAGATGGATGGACCGTGGCTCATAAAACAATAAACAGTGCAATTTCAACTGGGGAGATCGCAGCTGTGTCAGGTTTGTTCAAAGAGCTCTATGCCAGGCAAGTTTGGCTAAGATGTGTGTGCGTGTGTGTCTGAGACAGGGTGTGTGGTAATGTAATACATTTGTAATACATTTTCATAACGTGCCTCGTAATGTGCTTGAGGCATCTCCCATCTAACCAGAACGTTCTGTCAGGATAACAGAGGAGGAGGCCAGATTGGACAGGTGGCGTTGGCACTCCTAGTCTCCTCACAGCAGTTTCTTCAGAACAGGCAGACGGACGGAGGACAGACTCACAGACACGGCATCCCAGCATCGGGCCAGAGTCATTCTGGAAATCCCACACTGTGAATGGGATTTTCATAGACAGCCTGTAACTGTTTATACAAGCTTAAACTCATTTTCGTCATTTCTTTCTCCTTTCTCCTCTTGTTGTAGCTACTGGCTCCTCCATCGCACCTTTGTTCCATCTGCTCATCCTTATGATCATGCTCGCCCCCTCTCTGTCTTTGTCTTTCTTTTTCTCTGCTTCTCTATCTCTTACCCTCTCTCTCGCTGTCCCTCCTGCCCTTCTCTGTCCTGTCTCACCCTTTCCCTCTCTCTTTCTCTCTCTCTTTGATGGAAAAGGTGTGAGTGTGTGTGTGATATCTGTGCATGATGCATGTGTGCCTGTGTGATGTGTGAGTCTGTGTGACGTGTGAGCTGCATGTGTGTGTGTTTGTGTGATGTGTGTTTGTGATGTGTGTTTGTGTGATGTCTGTGATGGCTGTGTATGATGTATGTTTTCTGTGTTGTGTGTGTGTCAGTGTGTCGTATGTCTGTGTGGGTGTGCCTGTGTGTAACGTGTGCAGCAGCATGTCTGCTCCTGTTGGAGCCAGTCACCATCCCCCCACTCCAGCCATCCCAGGGATTATTTATGGTTGGCCAGCCTCATTGCTCACACCTAGGCTGAAGGACACAAAACTCTGATGAAGCAGAACTTTCTCTTTGTTGTCCCTGATAGAGGACAACATTAACCCCCTGAGCTAAAGTTTACAGATAAGCTAACATAAATCTATGCGGCAGGTTGTCGTCAACATTACCTGGCAGCCTGCACATATGTGACCTCACTGAGCTTCTGCTCACTCAGAGCCCATGAGGCCTTTGCTCAGTGGGTGCACATTGATGACCTCACAGGTGCACCTGCTTTCTCATTGGCTGATTGAGTTATATGTATGAGTATGAGTTCAACAGAAGAGTAAAGGGCCTGGACCCCCTCTGGAGGAGAGCGCCAGCAGAGTCTGGGGGTTGGTAGTGTGGAGTGATTAACCCTAGAGCCCCTGAGGTGTCGATGGCTTTTGCTCCCTGGGTGATCACTGATCTCTGAAAACTCATCCCATCTGCTCACAGCATGCTGGTATCTCCTCTGTACACACACACACATGCACAGACACACTATAGAGAGAGGAGGGGGGGGATTTAGGCAGATAGAGAAGACAAAAAGCAGGACCATGCTGGGCTAGGTTAGGTGATGCAGGGCCATGCTGGGCTAGGTTAGGTGATGCAGAACCATGCTGGGCTAGGTTAGGTGATGCAGGACCATGCTGGGCTAGGTTAGGTGATGCAGGGTCATGCTGGGCTAGGTTAGGTGATGCAGGACCATGCTGGGCTAGGTTAGGTGATGCAGGGCCATGCTGGGCTAGGTTAGATGATGCAGGGCCATGCTGGGCTAGGTTAGGTGATGCAGGGCCATGCTGGGCTAGGTTAGATGATGCAGGGCCATGCTGGGCTAGGTTAGGTGATGCAGGGCCATGCTGGGCTAGGTTAGATGATGCAGGGCCATGCTGGGCTAGTTTAGGTGATGTAGACCTAGGCTGGATCAAGGCTGGGAGCCAAGAAAAGTTGGCTGCAAAAATAACACAAATGGCTTTTGAGAGGATAGAGAATATATAGAGAAAAGAAAGCCTTGGTTTAGTTTTTTTTTCAGTGTGTATGTGTCTTCTATTTGTGCTGTCTGCACACAGCAGATAAATGGAAATGTCAGAGCAGATAAATAATGAACATCCTGCAGGTCATAAGCTGCTGACAGGAGAAATGGCTAACACCTTGACAGAGTCTGACAGATTACATTTCATTCTACAGCCCCCATTTCAAATAAAAAACACAACCATTAATTATTGGACTCCAGACAAAAAGACATTCTGTCTTTTTCTGTTTTGGAAGGCCATGAGGTGAAGGTTATAAATGGTTGTATCTGGGCTTTGGAACATGCTCTGCTGAAAAACGTCAACATCCAGCGTAATCATAACCTTTGGAAGCAAAGTGGGGTCAGGACAGGCGTGGGAAGAAAGAAAGAGCGATGGAAAGATAAGAGAGAGAAACACAAAAAGGCACACAAAAATTATAGACAGTGACATGTAAAGGGCAAGAACAAAATGACATGAAGAAGATTACATCACAAAGAGAGACACAGAGAGAGAGAGAGAGAGAGAGAGAGAGAGAGAGAGAGAGAGAGAGAGGGGGGGGGGGGGCGAGAGAGAGAGATAGCAAGAGAATGAAGAAACAACCTATCAAGAAATACTTTGTCTGAATATAGAATTTTTTGAGGGAACATGACAAAGACAGTAAGATGGGAGAGATGGGAACACTATGCCTCACTGGCTGATATAAGTCACGTTCACCACAGCATGCTTGACAGATGCTGCCTGAGTTCTGATCAGAAACCAAACGAGCAAGATCCTATGGTTCAGCTGAGCTCTGACCAGAAGCTAACCAAAACACAATCATGTGAAATCAGTTGTTATAGTAAAAGAACCTGTTGTAGTGGGGTAGAAACAGATGTACTTATGTTCATGAGAGGAAAGGAAACATCAAAAAGGGTGTTTATACCTTTCGTCAACGTTTGTCTTGTGCAACAGTGTTCCTGAATTATTCTGACAGCGGTTTTACACACCCATAATGTTTTAGAACGTTTCAGGATGAATGCTTGAGACATTATTCATCTATTTCATAACGCATTAAGTGAAGTTAGGTTTTGGTCTCGTTTTGGTCTTGGTATGTGTTGAAAACAATTTCTTTAAACAAAGCCAGAGAGTTCTGGCCCACAACACAGCAATGGAAAGTTATCTAGAGGGGGGCTTGTTCGTCAGTGGGATCAGCTTGGATGGAGCCCAGAGAAATTGGAGATATAGATAGGATTTCATGGCCACCACTACTCATCATTTCTTTCTGGTTCAGGGGGTCCAATCGAGCATTTTTTTTATGGGGCCCAAAAACATATAAAACTTCCAAAAGCCACATGACAACAATGAAAAATAGCTTCCTGCATCTAGGGCTAATAAACCATTTTATCCACAGTGTTTGACCCATTAAATCACCGTCTACAGGGGAACACATCACAGACCAAGCGCATGCGACTCTCCCAGTCCCTGCTATAATCACAACCAGACACATTCCTCTGATGATAAATGAGGTCATGTAGCCTAGCTAGCTGCCAGGCACTAGGAATGGGTCGCTTTAACCGCTCAAACTACTGTATGTGAAAGACAGTTTGGAAGCACTGTTCAAGCTATGGAGGAAGATTCAGTGCTTAGGAGTTACTGTAAGTTGAGTGCAAGGAAAAACCTTGAATGTCCCCGTTTTGAGGCATACCAGAACAACACACTTTTTTAATGTCAGGAAACTGCAATATGATTAATTATTAATAACATTATTATTCGTCTGTAGAAGACAGCAGTAGGCTATAAAGCGAGGATTGTAAAGCCTGCATACAAGCGGATGACTGTGTGTATCTGTGCTGTTTTGCAGACTACCCGGTGGCACATTGACCTGGAGCCGTGGGCTGGAGAGACCCACTCTTTGGAAGACGAGGCTCGAAGATTCCTCAACTACATCACCACACCGCAAGTAAACAAAACGTTTCCTGTGAACATGTTACTACGTAGCATGCCAGTACTAACTGTATGCTAACGCTAACAGGCGTCGCTACATTGCCGCACTTGGCTTCCTCTATCTTGATCTTGGTTCCTTGGGATACAGATGGGGATATACTAATACCGTTGTGAGGAGTGAGTAGGAGGAGAACAAATTTGACTCGATTATGCCAAATCTGATCATCAATGGTAGTTGAAGTATTGAATGAAGTCTTGAAATGTTTAAGTCATTTTGAAGTAAACCCATTACATTCAAGTTAAACTATAACAGTTTAACAAACACTTTATCCAATTGGTCCTCTTCATAATCTGCTTATGGGTGGTGCATTTATTTAGTTTAGTAGTGCAGACATAACTGATTACTCTATCGATCCCCCCCAACAGATGCACCCTTTACTCATCTCAGTCGGAGCTCAAATCAATGAGTGGCCTCTGTTTGCTCATTCCCAGCAGTGCAAATGAGAATGAATTGGCTGATAAGATGAGGCAAGGCTGGGGTTTAGGAAGCATGCGCTGCCTGTGCCCTGGAGAACACAAGTAAAGGCCAAAAATGAATGTTATGAGAGAGATTACAGAATCAATGGCTTTGTTATTTCCCAGGTATAGCTTTGTTGAGTAAATACCACACTGAGATGGTGGCTATTTGTCAAATTAAAATGTACCTTAACACATCAGAACTTATCTTAACAGTTGTGGACTGCTTGGAGTTATTCTTTATCTCACAAGAGGCAGATTCACAGCTCACAATAATTCAGTGTCACATTATGATATAGATTAAATAAAGTATATATACTAGTAGGCCTTTACTATGTATTAAAATGTACTGAATATAGTTTACATATCCTGTATATATACATTGATAGAGAGGGAACATAGTAATGCATAGAGAATGAGAGAGAGTGCGTGTGCGTATGTGTGGCATTTGGAGTGGTCCATCATATCCTCTGACAGGCGGAGAGTGGGTAACTGTGGTGAAAACAGTGTCCTCAGCAGTAATTCTGACTGGCGTTGCGTTTGGCAGGACACAACCTCATACAGACATGCTCACTGGGACTGGCAGATCGATAGCAGTCAATAAAGCACACACAAACCACAGATATGTTATACTCACACACACTTACATATTTTATTACACACTCGCTCACACACACACTCACACATACAATTTTTACAATACAAACACACTGCTTGGTTTACAACAATTGTTATGAAGAAAATATGAAGAATAGTTTATGGCAACCTAGTAGACACCTCTCTGTCCAAGGTCCATTATTCATGATTGTCTACAACAGGAATGAATGAATATCGTCTCTCTGTAGCTTATGCAGTCTTCAAGTTTGTGTCCAAACAGCATCATCGACCCATGATAAGTTTGCAACATCGACCTTGGTCTGAATCAGACCAAAGTAGCTGAAGTACAGGCTTTTATATTGGCCGTACCAAGGCTCTCACTTCTCCAAGTAATTGGCTGAATCCTGGCCACCTTTGTGCAGAAGCACAACAGGGAAAGTGCAAACATAAGAAATTCAATTTCTCCTGATTTCTAAAGCACAGCAGTGTGGCTTGAGTGTTCTCTCACAAGATATGTCCCACAGTGGGATTGAAACACAATGGCACTATAGCAATGCTTCTCTTTGGTTTCATCTGTTCACTGGTCATAGCCTTGTCTGATGGGTAAAATCGTCTCTTTTTAGGTCTGCAAACACACACACATTCCAAATCCTTAAAGACTTCACAATGTGGGAGAAGCCCCAGGGCTTCTAGAACCCCCACTGGGGAAACAAGTTGTTTACAGAATTCCCAGCCTGAAAAAAGACCAAGTGAAAACGAATATGAGCTATTTTGTATCTATACGGCTTTTCCATACATATTAATTACCGACATCAGATTCATGGGAACACCAATCACATCCTGCCTTGATGATTTAGTAATGTAAAAAATGTATCTCTCTCTCTCATCTCCCCCTCTCTCTCTCTCTCTCTCTCTCTCTCTCTCTCTCTCTCTCTCTCTCTCTCTCTCTCTCCCCGGCTGACTTGTTCTGGTGCTGGGTTGTTGACAGCTGAGGGCTTGTAGAGTGTTCGCTCAGCTCCAGCTGCTTTGAATGATGAATGCAGCATGAGCTGCAGAACTAGCCTCAGTCTGACTGATGTACCACACACACACAAAAATGTACTCTGCGGAACATGAGCACACACAGACGCCCCCACACACACATCCATACATAAAACCATGCAGTGCAGTACATAGACACACACCACATCCCCTACCAGTGCACACATACACCCCCAGATGACCAACCACATTCAGTATTCACACACACACACATATCAAACATATACACATGTGCTGTACTGTCCCTAAGCCCCTCAGCTAAGTCTGAGGAATCTGCAGTGCTGTTAAAAGGGATAAAATGATCTCCTTCTTGTGTATTCTGCTGGGTCTAATTTAACATAGATGGAAAAGATGAAGAAAAAAAAGATGTAGAACAAGTAGAGAAGTTGAATGGGGGGTGTTTACCGAGTCTGGATTACACCACAAGCTCACACTGTCATTCAGGAAATGACATCATACATCACTTAACCTCTCTAGTCTTTCCTTGTCAAACTGAATCCTTGAATGTCAAATGAAAGGAAGAAATGAAGGTGCAATTTTGCTGTGGGTGAAAGGTGAAGTCTTGTCAGAGGAGACGTTTTAAGGATGTGAGGGCTGAAGAAGGTGTTCGTTCATGTTTAAGCCAGAGGCACAGGAGAGGAGGATGGAAAAACATGTCGAAATATGAATAAAATCACTGGTTTGGATTTCAATGTGTGTGTGTTTGTGTGTGTGTTTGCATGTGACATGTTTGTAATGAGCCTGTTCAACAATTGAGGCTTTTTGTGGATGTTGAAGATGATGATGGTGAGGATGATGAAGCCACTGACCTGATGTCTTCCCGCAGGTGTTGTGTGTTCCCCCTGCCTCTGGGGGCGCTGTGTTGGAGACCAGCCAGGAGGGGCCCTGGGCTGTGTGTCTGGACAGCAAGTACAGCCTGGCTCACAAGATACACAGCAAACCCTGCAGGGTCTACTCTCTGGGGTCAGAACAGAAACACACACAAGCACAAACACACACAGACAGAAAGACAACTCCGGAATCAACATTATTTCCACCACAACACAAAATGGAAAAAGGAACACACAGTACCAGTTAAAAGTTTGGACACATTTTCCCATTCAATTGTGTCCAAACACTTGACTGGTACTGTACACACAATCTCAAACAGGAACTCACACAGACAGACGTGGTACAAACACACACACACACACACACACACACACACATACACACACACACAAGCACCCACATACAGGTCGAAGGGATTTGACCCTTTGATTCCCTCTTCCTCTGTCTGTTGACCCTGGCTGGGCTGGGCACACGTGGAGGGACCTGGTGTTGGAGGCTAAAGAGGCTCAGCTGGAGGAGAGCAGCTTTTCATTTGAGTGATGAGAGACAGCACAGGTGTACTGGCATGAGGTCACACAGCGCTGGGAGGCTGTGGATGGAGAGGGGGGAAGGGAAGGGGGAGAACAAAGGGGGGGGGGGGGGGGGTGAATGTGGAGAGGAGGGAAGAAAGGATAGGGGAGCAGGGAGGCAGGAGAGTAGAGGTGTAGGGAGGAGAGGGAATTTAAAAAGGAGAGGGGTTAAGAAAGGGGAGAAGGAAGGAAGGAGAGGAGTGGTTTGGGGATTACTCCTCCTTCAGCTGCCAGTCTATTTATGGTGGGGTCACAGTTCAAATGAAGTGGTCTGGAGTTGGGATCTGATTTCCTCTGGGTGAATGAATGGTGCTAACTCCCCAACACATACACACACACACACACACACACACGCACAGAAAGACGGACCCTAGCCCCTGAACAGGCCTGGGGCCTTGTGAATGATGATACCTTCAGAATGTGCTTATCTGTGGCCGACAGCTGTAATGTTAGAGTTGAACCAAACACATGAGTCAGCAGAATTGGCTTCTCTCAATGGGGGCTGAAGACCTTTTTACCAGCTAGATATACTGAACAGTATACAGTTATATTGTAATTTATATTGAATCATAGAGATCCTGCGGACTGAGGAGTTGAAGTAGGCTCCACCCCTACTTACTGTAATACCATAACAAATAACCCAGATGAAAAGCATCAATTCATAAAGAAAAACCCTTAAAAAACATCCATAAATCATCTGGAACATTAAATTTTTTAGAAAAAATGACAGCCCAGAGTTACATCCTCCTCCTTCCTCCCCAGCCCTGGCCTAGATATACACACACATGCACACAAACACACACGCACACACGCACACACACACGCACACACTCTGGCTAGTGTATGGTCATGTTCTGTAATCTGTGACAGGTATTCCAGGTATCTCATCCTTTGGACGGCACCCCCTCCGTCTTTTCATAACATCTCTGCCCCAAGCCTCAGTTTGCAGAGCGCACGCATGGCAAACTGGGCGCCTGGGTTTGAATGTGTGCCCGTCTGTTTGTGTCTGCGTGTGTGTATGTATGTGTGCATATGTGTCCATGTGTGTAAGTGTGTGTGTACGTGTGTGTGTGTGTGTGTGTTGGTCACGTCTCATTAACGCAGTGTTTAACGAGCCGTGAGCTCCCGTGCCCAGACAGGAAGAGCAGATGTTGTCTCATTGGCTCTCTGCACGGGGCCGCAGCCTGGACTCACACATGACAGCCCACTCTCCCATTCTTTACCTCTCTCTCTCTACCTCACTGCTTCTCCTTTGTTCTACCTCTTCTCGCTCTCCTTCCTTCCCTCCGGCCCGCCCCCGTCTCTCCCCTGGCCCTATAGACGGGAGAGGGAGAAGAGCAGAGCAGAGAGCTGGAGGCTGTTGCATCAGTCTCTAATCCTCGGCCCACAGCAGCACTACGGAAGGGTACCATCTTTCTCAGCCAGGAGTGGTAGATACAGGAAGGATAGAACAGGGGGAGACAAACATAGAGAAGCAGGCAGGAAGTAGGCTTTCTTTCAGATACCTTCCCTGCACACTCAGGAAGTGTGAAGCTGTGTGGGCTCAGGGCACTGTTGACACAACAGTTCAGAAAGAGGACAGGGCTTTTCAGAGTGTGTGTACCAGGATGGGGGCTCTCTTCCTCTCTCTCACACACACACACACACACACAAAGTCACAGACATTCATCCATGTCTTCCTACAAGACACAATATAAAACCTACAGAGCTCTCTTCTATTAGCCTCATAATCCAGTGCAACTCCACATGACAATTACCCTGCCTTTGTCTCATTGAAACACACACACACACATACAGGAACACCCATACAGACATACTGTACACACAAATACAGGCACGCACACACATACACAAACATAGCTCGGTGATGTAATCCCACTAAAGCTTAGGCTGTGTAGTGTTGAAGCTGCAAAGCCCACCATGCAGTCTCCAGGTGTTCCCGTGATGCCATGAGCTCCTGTGTTAACTTGATCACTTAGGAAGGTGACAGAGATGTCTCCCCACATATCTCCTAGAATCACTACCTCATCTCCTGCTCAGCCTCACTGAGACACACCAAAATCTATGGGGAGCTAGACTAGCTCATCTGTAAAACTGGAGCGAGTTCATACTCTGCAATTACCGCACAGCCATATAACAACTTCACCCAGGGGACCAGAAAGGACAGATGTGTCTCAATGTTTAAAGAAAGAGACACGAAATTGAGAAAGAGAAGGGGAGAGAAGGGGAGAGAGAAAGTGGAAAGAAGGAAATTAAGTGAGAGATAAATCTTTTTGAAGAACCAATTTTTATCTGTTGAAATATTCATACATTTCCCTTCACAATAGCACCAGGCAAGACCATATTCATTCAAGCGGTTGATTCTATTCGTACATAAGTGTGTTTGGGTTAGGGTTAAATATGAAGAGAGAGAGAAACACAGAGAAAAACATCTGTATTAGTATGTTTCATCCATCCATCCATTCCTCGACCCAGCTAACCTCCTTTGTTCTCTCCATCTAGACTGGGTGTAGCGGAGCGTGTTCTGGAGCGTTCCCTGGGGGGGGCGGGGTGTGAGGTGCACTGCTTCGACCCGAGCCTGAGACAGCCCCACCTCCAGCAGGGAGACATGTGGCTCCACAAGCTCTCTGTGGACTGGCGTGACCCAAACCCAGCCATCTCCGCCCAGAGGCACCACGGCAACACCAAGAAGCTCGCCACCATCCTCAACGACTTTGGCCACAGACAGGTCAGAGGGCATTGGAAGTGGGGCCATTGTGGGATTGTGGGAAATGTAGTTCACCATTTTAGTAGAAACAGGATTCATAATTTGATACAATTATACAAATTATAAAGCGATGAAAACAAATGCTATTACTGATGAGAAAAACAAGCGTGGCTCAAAATATTAATACATATTTTGAGGGCCCAAATGTATAATGCAGCAAATCAATACGTTTCATCACTTAAATGGCTTCATAAACAAATGATGAAAAGTAAACACATTATCACCACACCCATGCAGCCATCCAGCCATCCATACACACACTTTCCTGAAAACTAACCAGCCAAGGAACCAGCAGCAGGACAATACAGAGAATTCTGATGAGTAACCTTGCAGTACTACACAGTTACTCTGCAGTACTACACAGTTACTCTGCAGTACTACACAGTTACTCTGCAGTACTACACAGTTACTCTGCAGTATTACACAGTTACTCTGCAGTACTAGACAGTCATTCCCTTCATCTCCTCTAACTCCTCCTGCTTGGTCTCCTCCTCCCCCTTCGTCTTCTAATCTGTCATTCCTTTATCGTCTAACTCTATCGCTTCAGGCCATAGAACTCACTTCTGTGGGCTTCCTCCTGTAAACATTATCATGCTGAATATGAGCTCACCGAAGCCCCTCAGGCCAGCTCATATGGTTCAGCTTAGATTAATGATATACAGTACACACACACATACACACACACACACACACACACATATAGCCTGGCTGCCAGCCCAACTTCTCCCCGCCCACAAAAAAATGTGGTTGGGAAGTTGGGTCTGGAGGGTCTCGTATTGGGAAACAACTACAGAAAACCAGAATCTGGGCGTACCAATGAAATTGCCAGGGCGGGCTTTATACGACGATGGACAGATGATCAACAGTAACGTAATCATCCACGTCACAAAAGAGCGCTTAAGTTGAATTTGTTTTGAACAGACAACATATTACATTGCTCTGATTGGTTGTAGGTCTATCCAATTGAGCGAAGAGGCATTTGTTTTCCAGGCTCATTTGAAACACGCATGGTAGTCAAAGCCCAATGGAGAGTTCTCAGACTCATATTCTGACTAGAATTATGAGTATGACAACGTCAGGCTAACACACATACACACTCAGGTAGAAACCTGCACACACGCAGAGGAGTGTTTGCACACAAATGAACATGCCCCAAAACCAGATTTGTGTGGAGCAGGATGATAGCTACTTCCCCACAGAGGTGGAGCTGGTCCAGGAAGAGAGAGAGAGGAGCTTCCAGCTCTGAGCCAGGAGAGGATGTGAGGATGTGAGGGTCAGGGCTCAGCCCAGGCTGGTGATGTGTCAGAGGGAGTGCACAGCTGCTGCCACTCCAATGTCCTCAGGAGGAGACGTGGTATTCAGACACTGCTGCAAGATAGGGGGAGTTTGTATGTTCTGTCTGGGAAGTGGGAACGGTTAAGAGGGGATAGAGAAGATAAGCTGAGAACAAGCGCTACCACACAGCCTTTAGCTGAAATGAATTCAAATTTTTCATCCTGGCCTCCTTACAGAATATCAATCTGCCTTCACAGTGTTAATCTGACTTCATTTATTTTAGCTGCTCCTTGAGTTATTACACCCCAGGCTTTTTTACGACCTGTTTCGGCAGCAGTTACCTCAGCCTAATTCATTACTTCTATCCTTCTCCTTTTCTGCATCAGCAAATGAGGGCCAATGTTAATAAAGGATTTTGAGTAGAAAGCCCACAAGCTTCACAGTGGTGTTTAACATTGGCCTGGCCATGCTTGGAAGAATTGGCCTCTAATTCCTCGGGAGCCAGGAACAAAGTTTCCACTCTTTACAAATGAGTTTGAGGGAAAGGTGTGTGTGTGTGTGTGTGTGTGTGTGCTGGTGTGTTTATGTATGCTCGTGCACCTGTATGCATGTGGTTGTGTGTGTGTCTGTATATGTGTGTGTGTGTCTGTATATGTGTGTGTGTGTGTGTGTGTGTGTGTGTGTGTGTGTGTGTGTGTCTGTATGTATATAATTGCGTGCACCTGAATTCATGCATCAGTAAGTAGAGGTCCTATCTCTGTACCTGCTTGAAATTCAGACCAACTCATACATCCCACAGTACAGTGGGAACACCAGTCCGCTTTTCACTCTCTCTTTTCTTCTGCTTTCACTCTCTTTTCTTCTGCTTTTGTGAAAAGAGAAGCAGTGAAATTGGATGAGAAGCTTCTAAAGGTTGAAATATGCATGTGTTTGTATTCCTTGTGGGTGATTATACCGTTTATGAATGAGTCACACTTCACAGGTCACAGTCCAAGCTTGTCTCCATGGTGACCGAACCTCAGCACTTTACCAGACCTGCCTGTCTTTTAGAAGCTAACCGTGATTTTTCACAGCAACAGAAATAAATGACAGTTACAAACACACCGACGCATAAGCACATGCCGTACCCCCCACGCCCTTCGCCCCCCAGACACGCACACACACACAGAGCAGCATGACGTCAATTGGTCAAAACCCCCTGTCTCCCTCTCTGATCTCCAACATTATCAACCTGGTCCCAGAGTCCTTCCCAGGCTGGTTGAGGGGCTGACCCCGGTGACTCCCCTCTCCAGGGCAGCTGTTTGAGGGTGTGTGCCCAGCCTCTCCCTGGGGAAGGCTAAGCCTCTCTTTCTGCTGATCTCACTGATGTGTAATTAAATTATTCTCATTACAGAGCGTGTCTCTCGAGTTTCTGCTAATTAAAAAACACTAAAGACTTAATCACCTGCTTGATGGAATCAAGCATCCAGAAAATACATTTCTCTAGTCCTGGGAGGGTGAGTGCTGTGTCAAAGTCTCTGTAAACAAATTCAATTATGTTTGTGAGCGTGGTTTTGAGAGCAGGTTTGGATCCTAACACCCTTTGCTCTTGAAAACAGCTGGTCTACTGAGACCATATTAAGCTCATTAAGTCCATGTCAAGCAATGTTCTTCTGCAATATGTTGTAACAAATTTCAAGCTCAAACTTCAAGATTTAGACATTAAAAAAGCAATTTTTGTGAAAAGTTGTTTAACTTATGGTGTAACTCTCATCAAAAGTATCTTCAAATTAATTCATAAAAACCAGCAGTCCAAATGGTTTTGGACCTCCTCTATAAAAAATGGCTCAATGGAGATAATTACCTTTGCAGTTTTGATCAAACTTGACTCATGTAGTGGAGACAGAAGGCCTTTAACTACTGTGTAGGCCCCTGTTATGTATGATGGTTGCAGGGATTGCGTAATTTGCACAGGCTAACTTACTGAGAATTCATCAGCTTAGTAAAAATAGTCGCTGTCTCTGCAAGGTTATCCCTCCTTTAGACATCACAGAACATTGGTTACTCTGATGTATTGAATTCCTAAGACGTGAATTTTGGAGATGGTATCTCAATAAGTGAAAAAGCAGATTTCTCTAACATAACTGCTGGAGTTCTGGCCTACAGAGGTTGTTCTGACAGGATTCTGGACATGTTCTTTCTCTGTTCTGTCCCTTCATTTCAATGGTAGAACTGGCTGCTTTCTCCCAGATAACTGCAATGCCTTAGAGAGTTGAACAGGTCTGGGTTCAGTGTTAAGTTCCCAAAAGGTAATGAGTACAAAAAATGTGACCTCTTTGGGGCCTGCTACTTCAACATGTCACATGACTGGTGCAGTTTAGCAAGTTTTACATTGTCCCCTATGGCACTATTATCTCAAATAGTGGCACCCTTTACACTATGCAGAAGGTTGCATTCTAGCCTACATACTGGGCAAATGCTACTGGACGTCTTCCTATCATTTTCAGTGTGCTGTATCGGACGTACTATTTTATGAGACATTCTAAAGACATGTCTATTTTGGTATTGTTCAACAATATTTTTATGAAGAGTGAGAGAGTGAGGGATTCTTTTTTTAAATTTAAATAAATCCATTTGAACATATGGTGTGTCTGAATTGCAATTATCCTCTCTTGCGGAACACAAGAGTTATTCTGACTTTGATTTTGACCTTGGGGGAAGGCAGAGTAGGGCACCGCTTCGAATTAGGCACAAAATAGCATCTCTCTCTACCCCATCATATACCTCAGCGGACCATCATTTAGGCCAGCCGAACACACGCACACACACACACGACACAAATCCATCACTTGACCTACTTCCATGTATCCCTGCTCGAGCCGCCTTGGCCTCGTCTCTGCTCCTCTATATCCATCCCCCTTCCTCCTCCAGGCGCTGGTCATTTAGGGAGAATTGAACACTAACGCTGCAGTACATTCTGGGATGTCCGGGGAGCCACAGTACCATATGGAGAAGCTAAAGGCACACTGGCACCTCGCCACGGTCCACATCGGCCCTGTCCAGGAAGTGTAGACAAGCTGGTAGTGGTGGTACAGGTTTAAGGACAGAGAGACAGAGAGTTTACATGGTTTACATGGGTTGACAGTCTGACAACACTGGATGCATACATCAGTACACTGCCTGTGGATTGCCTTCTGGCCCGTTCATGTTTATGTGGTATTGAGAATTTTAAATACACATGGAAAGAAGTGAACGCACAAAACACACACACTCATGTACCCACAAACATACACATAGTCACTCACACACAGTGATACACACAAGTACACAGGCAGACAGCACACAAATCCAGTACGACATGTCAGTCCAATTAAGAAACATCTCAGCCCTGAGGAATATCCCCATAGGGATGCTGAAAATACAGAGCACTTCATCTAGACTGCAGCTGAGGGAATAGCTGCTTTTATGAAAGCTCAATCGTTGAAGTAGTCTAATGAAGAAAGGGATTTTCTGAGCACAAAAGATATACAGCATTCTGAAATGTTAAGGCCCTTTGGTTAGCAGAATAGAAGGAAAGGGCGGGGGGGTTCCACTGAGAGCCAGCAAATGTCTCAAGCTTGGTAAGATGTTTAGTAGAGGTCTTTGTTTTGATTGAATTCGTATCACTTGCTAAATGTACCAGTAGAGATCTGTATTATGGTTTGGGAAGATAGCAGTAATTCTGGCTAAATTAATGCTGCAAGAATCTTGCTTTGATTGGTCTGCTGGATGATTACCCTTTCACCAATGGCCAGGATCCGCCAGTGGCAGTGGGAGGAGCGACTTGGCAGTCTGCTGAGATAGAGGTTGAAGGATAGGTTTTTGAAAATAATCCAGCCCTATGGAATGCCAGACTGAAAATAATGTGTGAACCAAAACTGATAATGAGTTTCTTAACGCTCTTAAAGGTCAAACAGTCCTTTCTACCCTAAACATTCCTTCCCATTTTAAGTAGTTGCTCCAGGCCAGAGGCTCCAGATGAGCAGAGGGGAGTTTAGGTTCAGTGTATCATGACTCCGGGACATTTGTCTCCAAAAGATCCTTTCTTTGGGGCATCGAGTTCATGTTGTACTCATTTATTCATCTTTTATACTTCCTCCATCAGCCCTTTAATCTCCAACCCTGTGTAGTACAACGTGTTTGCCTCTGCCTAAGTTATTTCCATCAGCTCAGTCCCTTCTGCATCCTCTCCTCCTCCATCTCTTCTCCCCTCCTCCTCTCTCACCTCTCCTCTTCCATCATTGCCTGTAATAGTTAATGTTGTAACCCCATCTTGACTCCTCATCTTCTATCACTGTCTACTGTATCTCTTATTGCTGATAAATATTGACTCTCTCCCTTCTCAATATCCTGTCCTTTTCTTCCCTTCTTCCCTATCACTCTGTCCAAGCAAGATGTGATGATGCAGACACGGAAACAACAGAGCGTAACATTCTGGCAAATCAGGTCCCGTCATTCCTGATAACTCTCTTTTCCTCCATTCTAGGTTGATGTTCTCAAAGCAGACATGGAGAGTGCTGAATGGAAGATTCTGGAGAATCTGATTCTGGAAGGGGTCCTCGACTCTGTGGGCCAACTCCTTCTGGAGCTCCACCTCCACTGGGCAGGGTTTGAGGTGGGTGGAGACGACCCCTCAGTGGTCCGTTACTGGTTCAGCCTGCTGAAGGAGCTGGAGCGCGCTCACTTCCGCCTCTTCCGCTCCTACAGCGACCCAACCAAACCCCGTCTCTTCCTGCACAAGAATGTTCTGAATGCTAGCAGTGCCTACACGCTGGGTTGGGTGAACACACAGTGGAGGCACTAACTGGAACAGACAGGCCTTCGGGCCAAAGCAGAAGCTGCTCAGAATAATGACACATGCTGGGAAATGTAGTTTGGGTTTTGATGGACGATACAGGTTGTCCATTCCTAAGGCTTTCCTTGTGGAACGTGGCTTACCAATGTTTCGGGTTTTTACAGTTGAGTCACATGTGAACACAACACTCCTTTCAAGCTCTATATGAAACACTGATGAGTCACCCCTCGTTGACCCCTCCCACGTGTCTGAAATTATCTCAACCATGTTGAGGGGAAGGTGTAATTGGACCAGAGAGGCAGAGCATCAAAGCGGTTGCGGGTTGTCCAGGGGAGGGTGGGGTGTGGGCTTCAAGCCACAGTCCCCCCTATCATCAAGTCCTTATCTTGGGCTGGCCTGGAACCCACCAGTCCTGACCACCTCCTCCTTCACTACCTTCCTACGGGAGATTCTACCGCAGACAAAATGAAGCAGGTTGATCATATTGCCAAAGCCATGCCACATTGGTCAGGAAGACAACGTTGCTGGCCAATCACTTCTGATGAAAGACCCAGGGGTAGGAGGGTCAGAGACGTTGCTGGCCAATCACCTTTGATGAAAGACCCAGGGGTGGGAGGGTCTGAGACGTTGCTGGCCAATCACCTCTGATGAATAACCCAGTTGTGGGAGGGTCAGAGATGAGGACAGTCCCAGTTGTCGGGATGGTCCCAACAAAGAACATGTCATGTTTATTTTGTATTAAAATGTGTTTTGCAGAAAAAAGGTTTAAAATATGGAGGATATTTTATTTAAATGTTACAGATGTCGGGGGAAAAGAATATTACCAATTCTCTTTTCCTACTTAATAGTGCCGTTTGTGCATGTTTGTAGACTGAACAGCAATTATAATAAATAACCTATTTTGGCAACAAGGATTCTTGGAAAAAATTTAATTGTAACATAATGTCAACACAGCCAAACACATTAGTTCTGTAATAAGGATTCCTGTTGTTCTCTGTCCTTTCTGAGTCATTCCCTTCCCTCAGCCCCTCCCTCTCTTGCCTTCCTTTTTCCTCAAGCCCCTTATTTAACTCTCCTGTGTGTGCTCTGCAGCTTTCAAACAGCTTTGTCACCACATTTATTACAACATGTGATATGAAGTCTCTATTTTGAGAATAGATTAAACGTGATAACTCTTAATTACAAAATTTGGGGGGGGAAATTATGAAAGCTGTGCAAGACTTGGGGCTAAAATGACTCAAGTCAGCTTACCATCACAAAGGTTTTAAGAGTTTTGAAAATAAAAGAATTAGCACTATAAAAATGAAAATCCAAATAAACTGACTGGTAAATCGGCTCTTCAATGACAAGCAAATAAATTGACTTGACAACAGAAGATTAACAAATTAATTTACAGTCAAAATGTACAAAATGTTTAATTTTCACATAGGGACTGTCGTTTTTTTCAAAAATAAAGAAAATGAAATATTTAATCTAGGATTAAAAATGTCTGTGAGGAAGGGGACATTGATTAAAACAAAACAGCAAGATAAAATCACATCCTTACAAATATACTTTTGCTGTGTCTGTCTCAGTCTTCATATACACCCTTTCCCCTCCTCTTGAGACAGGGTAAGATAAACATGACTACAACAGGACTGGATACCAGCCCACGGCCAGCAATTATAGAAAACACAGGACAGAAGCCTTGTCCCCCCCCCCCCCCCCCCCACACACCAAAAAATACAAAATAAACTTTCTTTCTCTCAATTTCCCAAAGTAGGACCCCTATCCCTCTGCCCTCCAGGACCAGGGGTGTAACCCCCTCCAGGTTAGGAGCCGCAAGGTTCTAGTCCCAGAGTTTGATCTGGCCATCCCAGCCGCAGGTGATGACCTTGGAGGTCTCGTGGGGGTGCCACAGTGCACTGATGCACACCTTGTCATGGGCCTTGATGCGGTGGTACAGCTTAGTGGTCTTCCAATCCCAGATGTTCAGCTTCCCGTCAGCATCCCCAGACACCACGTAACTACAGAGGGGAAGAGAGGGAGGGAGGGGGGGAGGGAGGGAAAGAGTGTGAGTGCGGGGGAAGGGGTGTAAGAGAAGATATAGAGGTTAGGCTTCGATCTAAAATTATTCCTTTTCCATTTCACCTGAGTCTCACCTCACAGGATAAAGTGGGTGTTGCCATGGTTACTAAGATAAAGTTTTGGCCCCTGTAACTAGGGTTCAGTAATAACACACAGGGTGTGTGCGGAAGAGGGGCACGCAGACACACACACCTCATGTCGGGAGAGAAGTCCACCTGACAGGCATAGCCCGCCACCATGTGACCCTTGAAGATCTTCTTCTTGTTGAGACGGAAGCGGTTCTGGGCTCCGAAGATCAGGATCTGGTTGTCCATGGACTGGCAGGCCAGCCACTTACCTGAGCGAGGTAAGGAAAGTTCATAAGTTCATATATCAGTCAGAACTACATACACGGTTACACCTTCCGACCTGGGGACCACCATGAGTTTTCTGTGATTTCCACTTGAACTCCTAACTTAGTTTGTTTAAGTCTTAAACAAGCGATGGACTTCAATTTAAACTACAACTCTATTTGGGCTTTGTGTGTGGACCACCTAAGAAGCATTCTGAGAGGAGGGAGGAGCTAGAGAACTGGAGAACATGACGGAACGTTTGATCAGTGAACGCTCACTTGATCTCTCCACCGTGTCCTACAGACAGTCCTCTGGTCTCTCGAGACTAGAGCAAACTGTCTCTGCAGTATTTCACACATCACTGCACTTAAAAAGAAACATAAGGGAACTTGCTGTTGTGTGTGTGTTTCCCGGGAAGTGTAAGTGTGTGTTTATCTCCTTCCTTCCACGGCCCTAAGTGACCGCTCTCCTTGTGAAAGCACATAAAAGACTCCATTATCCCTAAATACCAAGCCCACTAGGTGTAGCAGGATCAAGACAGCAGGGCCAATCTGCCCCAGGCTGCTGACACCTTCTATCCTTTGTTCATAAAGAAAGAGAAAATAAAGTGACAGAAAGAGAGGACAGCCTGGGTGGGGAAGTCTTTGGTAAAGCAGTAGGAAAAGGAAAGGGAAGAAGAAAAAAAATTAGAAAAAAAGGGGAAAAAAGAGATATCCTCTCTGAGGACAAACAGTCCCTAAACACAACCAGTCAAAGTGAAACAAAAATGGGTGGAGGAGGAGGAAGGATAGCGGAAGGGGGAGGGAGTTGGATAGGAGAAAAGGAAGAGTTTAAAAGCTAATGTGATATGTAGGTCCATTAGTGTATGTCTGACCACAGCTGACCACTCACCGTTAGGAGACAGAGTCACAGCTGGCATGGAGTGCATGCTGGGCTCTGCGATGTACTTGAAATCCACAGGAATGTCCCTGTGAAACACACACACACACACGGTTAGTGTGCAGCAATGAGCCCCTTTTACCCTACTATTCTAATAAAAGCTGGGGAGATGTTGTCTTAACACCCTGACAACAGCTTTAACCCCCCCAAACAAATCGACCCCCTCTGTGTGTGTGTGTGTACGCAGACAGGAGGACAGAAGGGACGTTCAACACCAGTCTGCATGACAGAGACAGTCTGTGTGTCTTGTGTGTTTGAGCGAGTGTGTGTGTAGTTGGGTTGCATCTCTGTGGCAGTGTGTGACACATGAATATGCTGGTCCCCTCTCTCCTCCTCCCTGACGCAGCAGGAGGTGCAGGCTGGCCTGGCCTGAGACTGGACTGGGGCCATCCTCATCTGCCTCCTCTGTAAACACCACCCCTGCACATAACCAAACATGGGCTTCGGAGGACAAGAGACCGAGAGAGAAAGAAGCCCCCAAACGGGCCCCCTGACCCAGCCGGCATTCACAGGGAGAGCCGAGCCAAGCTCCCTGAACACAAGACAAACACACGGAGCCTCCGTGGATCACAGCTCCACAAATAACTGGTCTGGAGGCAGGAAAAGACAGAGCTGGAGAGGGGGGAGAGAGAGAGAACAGAAGGACAGAAAGAGTGAATCTCAGGGAGGAAGGGAAGGCTTCATGCTGTGGTAGTCTGCCCAGGGTTTGACCCGGGCCAAACCCGGTCTGTGACCCCGGCCTGATTCAGCACAACGCATCCTTGTAAGAAAAAAAGGGTCTCAGGTCTTACTGGACTTAAACTGAATAAAATATATATATTTATTCATGAACCTTTTCTGATCCAGGGTGAGAAGGCCACGGCTCACCAGGAGGGTTAGCCTTAGGATCCAGTTCAAATATTCCCCACTCTCTTTTCTCACCCTTTCTTTCAAACCTCTGTCGCCTCCAACCTTTAGCTCATCTGCATGCCCCTGGCATGTCTGTGCTGATCTCTCTGCTACCTGTGCTGATCTCTCCTTCCTGTCTGCCTGTCTGTCTGCTTTAGTGGTGGCTTCATGATGGAGACCTGCTGCCCTGTGCCGTCCTGGCTCATTATGCTCCAGCTTGATCGTGAGCCGCTCCCAACACACCTGGTGAAACCCAGCTACTCACAGCTTGTAGCCTGGAAGACTGGGTGTGATGGCACCGTGCGTTTAATACTAGGACGGGCTTCCTCATCTCGTCATTTCCCACTATTCTCTTCTTACCACCTTCTTCACCTTTCAATCATCCCCCATCTCCCTCCCCCCTCTTAACCTCTCCTTCACCCCATTACTCTCTCCGCCCTCCTCTTCATCATGGTGCCAGCGATATGTGACTCCATGTGCGTTTCAGCCTAATTCTGCTGAACAGGGTGGCTCAGCTCCCCCTAATCCTGCCATCTGAGCTCTCTTGGGGGGGGGGTACCAGCCAGGTGGCATAGAGAGAGTGAGGGAAGGGGGTATACAGAGTGAGACAGAGAGAGATGAGTGGGGGGTTGATAGAGAGGAGAGGGGGGGGTTGACAGAAGTATATAGAGCGAGAAACAGACACAGAAGGGGGGGGAGGAGGGAGTATATCTTTACCAGGCTGTCAGCTACTCGAGACCGTGTGAGAAACCAACACCTGATCATTTTCCTTAAAATATTTAACACCTAAAACGGCACAAACAACGGCATTTGCTGTTGCCATGGAAACCGTAGCTGGGTTGATTGACGGCTCCGAAAAATGGTCTTCAGCAAAACAATATCCCAGCTGGAAGTGGCTTGAGTTACATATATAACGAAGATAATGAACACAATTATATTGAAAATGAACAAGGATATTGACGGGTTATTTCAATAGCGAGTCTGATCGTTTCATATGCTGACTCCAGGGCTATACTAAACATGTTCTCATTTGTGGACCATGGCAGTACCAGTGTATTATTCATTCAGAACATTCCTGGCAAAAAGGCGAGTTCACAGAATGGTCTCTGGATCACTGTCAAGACCAGCTGTAGGCTCAGAGAGGGCATATTTTGCTGATAATGGACAATATGTAAATGAGGCATCACATGGAGTGATGCAGTGAAACAGAGCTGTTTGGTAGCACAGCTGGGTGACCTTTGACCCTGATACGGTCAGCTGAACAGCTCTTATCGACAACAAGGTTTTTAAGCATGTGATCAACTTCTCTTTTCATATGATTTCTACAAACAGACACTCACCACTCCCAGACGCGGAGGGACTTGTCGTCAGACGTGCTGACAAAGCGACGGTTCTCGTCCACGAAAGTGATGGTGTTGACCGCACCCAAGTGACGGTCGTACTCCTGGACCACATCACCTGTCCTGACGTCCCACTGGGGGAGAAGACAAACACACACAAGAAAATAATAATAACAAAAACTTGCAAAAATAATTAATACAGACTAATTAGAAATATGTCAATGGCTGTGGACTGATATAGTAATCTACAAGATGTGATTATTGTCTGTGGGTGTACAGGTTTTAATTGCTTCTCAAGGCAGGAAGACTGTCTCCATCTCCTGTCTCTCACAGAGGTGTTTTTCTCCCTCTCTCTTTCACTTGTCGTCTCGTCTCCCCTTCCTCTCCACATTGCACATGATTAATGACTGGCTCCAGTCCTGGTGCCTTACACTTCTCCATCTCTCTCTCTCTCTCTCCATCTCTCTCCATCTCTCTCTCATACACACACAATACTCTCCTGAATCATCCTGAAGGTGAGTATGTGTGTGTTTGTGTACAAATGTGTAGAATATGGGTGAGTATGAACGTTTCTGCCATCAAGCACCAGCCCCTGGTCTCCCATCCTGGATGCATGTGTAGCAGGATTATCCCTCTCTGCAGTGGCCATTACCTGAACGATCTTCTTATCTGACATGCCAGCCACAAACAGGTTCTGCTTATCCTCGTCTGGGTTGAACTTGACGCAGTAGGGCACCTTCCTGTTGGTGAACTTGGAGATGCACTGGCCTGGGGGAGGGGACAGCCTCAGCTTCACTTCTCCAGTCCAAACTACATACACATGCCATTGTCTAACGCCATTATGAATTCTTTATGAGAGTGAATCTCGAGGAGTTGGTCAATAATGCCGGTGTTCCCCATTTCCTTCATGAATGTTAGATAGACAGAGAAGGAGCAGCCCTCAGATTCCCTGCTGAAGGAGTTGGCTTTGGAGATGTTGAGTAAACAGTGGACTGGGATCAGTCTCTATACTGCCCTCTGCTGGAGAGGCAGACCCTTACACACAACCACAAGTCACCCCCCCCCCCCCACCTCGTCAACTGACCTGTCTCGGAGTCCCACAGTTTGAGGTAGCGATCGTATGCCGCGCTCATGAACTGGGTGCCCGTGTTATTGAAGCAGATATCTCGTACCGCTTTGCTGTGGCCTGGAGACACAAAACACACACACAAAAACACTTTGCAAATCAAAACATTTCCCTTGCCATGTTACCAAGTCTCCAGTGGTATTTATGGCCTCTGATATTTAATTCATGTGTGTCTCCTCACAGCAGGTTGAAATCTAAAAGAGCAACAAAAGAGGAGAGGTAGAGTGTTCTTGCTCTACCATCCTTCTCCTGTCCTCCCCACTTCTCCCTCATCTCATATTTCTTTCCTTCCAGCCTTCTTCAATCAGGCACCTTTCCCTGTTCAAACTGCCTTTTTATCAGGGCCACACCGTTACCGCGGTGACAACATAGCCCGGCTGGTCACAGGCTCATTAACTCCCGCTGGTCACTTGGCCCAATACAGCTCAGTTTCACAACACCACACTTTCTCTCTCTCTCTCTCACACACACACACACACACACACACACACACACACACACACACACACACACACACACACACACACACACACACACACACACACACACACACACACACACACACACACACACACACACACACACACACACACACACACACACACACAGCTTGACAAAACCATTCAAGCACTCAGACTGATTTTCGCCCTGTATAACCAGCAGGTCATCTGGCTCTGAACCTCTGAGCATTGGTTTATGATCTCAGGGCTGTATCACATTATTAGAACATGTTCATTATCTCAGGCTGTGTTCTTCATTATAAAGCATTCTAGTGGTCCCTGCCAGACAAGACAAGGACACAGAAAATAGAGTTTCGATTTGCAATCAAAGACTAAAGGAAAAAAACAGACCTTTTTCTTCAATCAATAGGAAAGGAGGAGAGAAATACAGAGAGACCAGGAAAGAGGAGTTAAAGGAGTAAACAGAGAGGGTGATAGATAATACTGCTGATTGTGTTGAGCATAGCGAGAAGTACACGCACACATCTGTCTCAGAGTCTCAGTTGCTCTATTCTATCAAAATGGGCCTTTTCTCCCATCTCTCCCTGTCCTCAACTCTTTGGCTTCGGTCTGTCCATCTACCAGTCCTTCCCATCTCCTCCCTCCATCTCTCCATTCCTCCCAGGGCTGTTCAATTATACATGCAGTGGTCAGAGGTCTGACAGGCAGAACCACAGCTCTGCTCTGACAGTCTGGCCCAGCCCAGGGCCTCTGCTGGAGGACTGACCAGGACTGACCAGGGACAAGACTGACCAGGGGCAGCTCACAAACCTATCTGTGCACACAGATAGCAGTGTATCGGCATCCACTCAGCATGAACATCATAGAAACCTGGCCATGTCTGGTTTCTCTCCTGACATCACTGCACGATATATCATGACCGTGCTGTCATCCACGAGGAACAATCCATTCTGAGACTGAAAAGAAACCGTGTCGGGGGAAGAGACCTAAGACGCGCTACTTACCAATGAACGTGCGTACGCACCTCCTCTCGTTGTACACCTCCCACAACTGGAAACAGAAGAAGCGACAGATTAAAAGGGATTCCAAGGACTCTGTGTCCTCGGGTCATGTCCCACGGTCACACGATCAGCCTGTCTGACCACAGGACACTCTTAGACACAGAACACGCTATTAACCTGTCAAGGGATACCATCAGCAACCAGGAGGAGACTCATTAAAACCCCAGTAGAGGTCTTGCCTCTCTCTTCTCTCCTCTGCCTCCTTCCCTCTCTCCAGGGAAGGACACAGAAGTGGGATGATGCAGGTGATCAGGGAAGGTCTGTGCCAAAACAAAACGGGGGTCTTATTTCAAACCAGGGGCCTTGTCCCGGCTTCGAGCCTGCCTCATCCCGGCTTGTCCTTTGCTAATTCCAGCCTCATGCCTGCCCGGCCCCAGCCAGCAGGGGTCTAGGTATGACACAGCCTGAGGCAGAACTGGGTATAATGAGAAAAACCACAGCATGGCTTCTACAAGCCATGGAGAGAGACAGGAATACCGCACACGGGGTGGTTGTCCTTCACATTAAAATGAGGGATCCTTTATGTTTGAAAACAACGGGATAGACGAGAAGCTGGGGGCAGGGGAACGAGAGGAGTGGAGGGGAGTGGAGAGGGCTGGACAGGAGATAAGAGGACAAAAGCAGAGACTGGGATTTTAATGAGCATCACAGCGAGGACTGAATAGCATGGGGTCAAGGTGGAGGAGGGAACCTTACCTTAATCTTACAGTCCATAGAGGAGGACAGCAACAGATGACCAGACATGGGAAACAGACGGATAGCACTGACACCCTGCAAGGAGAGAAAGAGAGGAGGGGTGGAGGAGAGACTTGAATGTGTGTAAAAGACTGAAGCATTGTTTAACAGGAGTGTGTAATGCGATGCGTGAATATGTGTGCCCAAGAACGACCGAAGACCAGTTCTGAGGCAATACTCTGTGAATGCTAATGTTGTTCTAGCCAGGCAGACGCTCCACTCCCATGTCTTACTGCACACTTAATTATGCATACTTTCCGTTCAGACCCATTCCTCAAATCACCCTCTCCCTTCATCTCTCTCCCCATCTCTCTGAGAGAGCTACACACTTTCCCTATCAAGCTATCCATCCTTCTCCATCCATCCATCCATCACAGCCCAATCCGCACGTCTGCTGAATCCATTAGTATTACAGCCTACAGGTTTTCAATTAGAACCATGGGGCAGTGTTCCTGGGTGAGTAGATGGAAGCCATGCTCATTTCAGCCCTGACTGATTCTCTTCCCTGTAGGAGGGGAGGGGAAGCAGACAGTCCACAAAAGATCATCTGCATAATATTGTTCTATCTTCATATCCCTGTCTACCTTCCACTCCATCTCTCTCGACCCCTCCTCTCTCTACCTTTATCTCTCAATCTCCCCACCAATCTCACTCCATCATTATGTCTGCCTCTTTCTTTTCTACTCATCTCGCTTCTCCATCTCTAACAGAATAGGCTTGTCTGTGATGATTCTGTTCTAAATAAAGGTCCGTTGTTGAGTGGAACAAGATCTCAGATTAAAGTATCCCAGACTTGTGGTAATGTAATGCAACCCAACAGATAGGTCTTTACCACACACCATCAGAAAAACCTGTGTGTCTCTAACTGCATCCTCTCTCGCACACACTAACAAACGTAAATACACCCAAACGACTCACCTTGGTATGCCCAGACCAGACATGGATTTGTTTCTTGGGCAGGTAACATTTGTCTGGTATGTCTGTGGTCCGTAGGTTGATGCCCACATCCTGGGGGATGTGAAGGTAAGACCTACCCTGGTAGTCGTACATATCTTTGACTGGGGAGGGGAAATACAAACCGAGTCAATTAAACCTGTAAATACGTGTAGGTCTTCAATGCAGGAATTGTTGGATTGGAAGCTGACTCATCCAATCACGTGACTTGTTCTTTAGCTGAGTGACATGTGTTACCATGGAGAACGGTCTTCTCCTCTGCTGGAGCCTCGTCCTCATTCCTCCCCTTTTTCTGGCGCTTGGCAGTGATCTCATCCAGCTCCTTCTGCTCCTCCTGTCAACCAACCAGACGCCAAGACAAACAACACCAGAGATCAGAGAACATTTTTCAATGCGATAGAAAATCAGGTCCCACCAATGGCTCTTCAGAACGTAATTGAATTAATTTAACAGAATATGTTTTCTGTTATTGTTGTAGGCATCAAAGTCTTTTTAAGTTAGTTAAACCTGTGACAGGCAGACCGAGGCTTCCTACAGACTGAGCTTACCTCACTCGGTTTAGCTCCGTCCTTCTCATCTGCATACTTCGCCCACGGCCCTAGGAAGTTGTCCATGTCCTCCGCTTCCCCCCCTTTCACCTTCTTCCTTTTGTCAGGCTTCTTCGGCCCAACCTCAAAAACAGTTAGACCTAGAGGAAGAACACAACGAAATATTGCAGCGCTTTCTGTGCCTTTTCTTATTTACACCAATAAAGCGTTCCTCCCAATCATGAATAAGCCCGCTCACCTTTCTTCTTTTCGGCTTCATCCACTGCCCCTATGTAGCTGTTGGAAGAAACCTGACTGGTGTCCACTGAAGGATCCAGAGCATAGCCTGCAAGCAGATACTTTGTTAGTAAAGAGCTCTATCACATATACAAACACATTGGAATTTAACCTAAACATTATATTAAAACTTGTATTGACCTGACCTCTGTCAGTGCAAAGATGTGTTTCTGAGTCACACAGCATGAACTCACCGAAGGTGGAGAACGTCCTCCGTTGCTGCTCGAACATGAAGTCGTTGACGTGAGCAGGTTCTGCGTAGCCGGAAAGCATGTTCCTCGGGGCGGACATCTGCTGGGATCTATATGGGTTGGTTGGGCCAAACTAGGGGTTGAGGAGTGGGCGGGGAATAAGAGAAAGATAGATCTGATCAGAGCATATTAGATTATAATACATCTCTAGCTGATGAAATACAGCTGGATTTATGAAGCACATAGGGTTGATGCTATACATCAGTGGTAACCATTTGAAATAATTGAATGGAATCTTACCTCTGGTGCAAACATGGTTTCATAAGTAGGGTTGTAAGTGACCTCTTTGAGGGAGGGGTCGAGGTGTGTACCCGTCTCAACTGCCTCCTGTTGTGGACACAAAAATGACACCGTTAGCTCTGTCTTATTTTGACTTTGTTGTCACTCACGAATTATATACGAAACTATTTCAAATGCAGGTTGCCTTACCAATTAAACGTTAAACTTTGTAATGTTGCTTAATGGGACATTGTAAAACATGTTTTGCTATTCCCGCCGTCTCAGCTACACGATACTATTGAACCTAAAACTGGCCAGTTAGCTTTTTAGCTAGGTAGCTACTAGCAGTAGCACATCAGAACGTTATCCAACTACTAGACTAACGTTGGCTATAATTTCCAGTTACGTAACGTGATATTGACATGAATACATTTTAATACAGATGCTACACACAAAAAAAGAAAGTAGACATGCAAGGGGAGGAGGTATTCGCAGCGGGACAGTTTACTTGAAGCATGCATGATCCGGTACTTAGCTAACAAATTAGCTAGCTACTAGTAGTAGCTAACTAGCATCGAAATGATGTGTGCGAATGCACCAGTCTTACCTTCACCGCAACCTCTGGAGCAGCATTAAGGACAGCCAAAGACATGGTTTTGTTTGATTTTAACGGCAGAAGATGTGCCACAGCGTCAGGATCAACATTTTGGGGACTGGCACTAGATTCTGAATCATTTTCCGAATCTGAATCGCTCCTGTACGAAACGAGGGATCCTATGGCGGCAGACATGTTGGATGTTGTGAAAACTGACCGGAAACGAAGTTCAGATAGTTTTTGATGAGAAAACAAAGTTGTACTCATTCATGCAATCAAAGTAACGTATGGAGTCTTTTAAATCATCAGTAAAATCACATGTAATGATTCTTACGGTACTCTGTTTAAAAAATAAATCATTGTATTGTGAGTTGTGTTTTATGAGGTTATTATTTGCTGGTTTAGGAGATTGAAGTGTGCGGTCTGATCTGAGGTCAGAAGACACCGCTGAAAGGCATTTGTCAAATATGTTCCTTAATTTTGTGACAGGAAACAAAGGAAAAAACGGAATTACCTTCCATTCAAATGTAGAAAATACTGGCATGAGAGGATCATATCATTGATCACGTCAATTTCGATATGTGAACTTGCATTCATATAGGCTACACAGTGTGTCATGATGTGTCTGAGTTGTGTTGGTTGACATAAATTCTGCTTGTGTTCATAAAGTTACACCCTTACACAAAATAATAATCAATTTGCAAAGTACAGTGAAGGCTGATAATCAAATTGCTTCTCATCATCTTACCCTCTATTGGATGGCCAGTCTGACCAAGGAGGGCTTTGGGGGAAACTGACCAATCAGGTACTGTGCCCGGGTTCGCCTTGTGGCTCCAAGTGCATTCACAGCGTGGGATAGTACGACAATAGAAAGTGGTACGTACCATCACGGTGTACTATAGGTAATTTCATCCGCAAAAAACTGAGACCGTATCAACTAAACTGTGTATAATTAGAATTTTCTTTCATGCTGATCAAATTGTTGAGATTATGTTTTTGTAGAGCCCGTCGTCACCTTGGCATCGACCATTTTACTCCCCGTATAGTATTATCGGGATCCCTTTGGAAGAAAATTGTGACTTGATCCTTCATTCCTGCTTTTTCTAACGGGATTAATTTTCTCCAGTGTAATTACAGTATGGAATGAAGATGGATACCTGAACTGACTGAATCAGCTGGTGCTCAGTTCTGCGGTAGAAATGGCAAGAAAATAGGAGGAATCGAAAAATATTTAAGGTATCGTTAAAACGTTCTCTTTTCAGAATCTTCACACATCTAACCAATGAAAATTGAAATTCTAGCTTCGACGATTACTACTGCAAGTTTATCCTACTTGTTTTGGGGTTGTCTCAGAGTTTCCAACAGTCGAAACCAGGTAGCTAGCGTGTTTGTCAATTGATTTCTGTGGTAATTCAATCCTGACTGGCCATCACTCAGTCCGCGAACTGTGCCACTCATATCAATGGTGCATCTTCTAGCTTCCATCACTAACAGGTGACTGCCCAGTGAGCGATCAATTAGAAGGGGTTGACAAGTGTCATTTTCTTACAGGCATACCCTCGAGAGTTGCAAAAAAAGGTGCAATTTATTTTATTAGTGTCCGCCAGTTGGAAGACCTTTTGCAATTCCACGATAAAAGGGGGAGAGGGGGTCACATCTGCACAATCTTGCTTTCGTTTTTAATAATCGACTGGATAGTGATGCACTATGCCAACGATCACACCGCACTAACCATCTGTGGAAGATGAATAATAGAGTTAAACAAAATTCTTCAAAATTGTCAAATAAAGACCCATTCACGCTACATTGTTTTGGGTGAAAATGATATACTTGTGTGACAGATGGGAATACTATTTTAAGAGGATGTCACCTTCGAGTAGCGACGGTATTTCTGCTTACATCGACTTCTCAAGGGAAAAGGGCGAGGGTCGAATTCGATTTCGCTTCAGTTCGTTTGGATTGAAGTTCGATTGTCAGCGACCATGGGGGTGGGGATATGGTAGGCTATATGAAACCTGTAGTCAGGAAAAATGGTTTGCAAGAAGCAGTGTGAAATTCGACCCCGATTCTTTCTTGAGAGTTTATTGTTGGTAGGCTACATATAGCAGCCTACACATTCCCAGGTCCAGAACCACAACATGGGAAATTAGACTGCCCTATCCGAGTAACATCGACTCCCTAATGTAATTGACAGTCTCATCTAGCATAGCCTACTGACTTTCGGAAATTTAACAACAGGTTTGTATCTACACCCTTAACATGTCGCAGGTAGTGACTGACATATTGCACTGCAGTCAGTATTTTTGGAAAGCTTGGAAGGGAAAATGTGCAGCGAACTGGCCAACTGTCAAGGGTTGATGATGTAGATAAACTGCCGTTCTAGCATCAGTGTCATGCTTATTTTAATAGTCCAGATTTGGAGATTATATTGTGAGAGTGCTTATCTGTCGTGATATGGCAATATCTTGTTTTAATCTTCATAGTTCCTCCCATATGAAATCCGATTTGTACTATGACAAGACACAAGACATAGGAAACATTGAATCAACTGGCTGGAGAAGGGGTAGCTAGGCCAGCTTTATCTGAGTATGTGTTTGAAGGTAATGTGTGGTTCCCATAGACAGCCATGTTAAACCCATAATTGCCCCCCTATAGACTATGGCCACTCACAGCTGTTGACTATCGTTCTGCAGCATAGGCATTCAAAACATCACATGACTGACCCCATACCAGAGCTATAGTGTAGCGTCCAATCACACTCAAATGCTCACATTTCACACACACACACACACACACACACACACACACACACACACACACACACACACACACACACACACACACAGACACTCATATGCCCACATTTCACAAACCCATGCACATGAAACATGTCCTCAGGATCCCCCCATAAGAATTTTAAGGAAATGTAAGAGCTGGATAAGAGCATCTGCTAAATGACTAAATGTATATAAATCACAAAAGCATACACACACAAACAGTAGCAGTTCACCTATTCCCAGCTCTGAGGAGATGTCGAGCTTGCTAGAGCAATGGAGACTAGCTGGCTCCAGCAAGCATTCCTCAGCCTGGTCCCAAACCACTGCCCTCGTTATCTTTGAAGTGTGCACTTCTTCTACGAGTGGGTTTTCCATATCGCTTGGGTTTCCTTATCTCTACATAACACACGTTTGCTGCAAACTGGAACAAGCATACTGGAAAGCATCACCCCGAACCAAGAGGTGGTGGGTGTTGGTGGGGGGTGGGGGGGGGGGACAAAGGTAGGACGCAGAAGACATTCTATGATACAGTAGTCCAAATGCTGGATACCTAGTTTAGACTTACTATAACCTATCTTCCTAAAGGTGTTGGAAGTAACACTCTCTGAATAGAAGCTGCTGTGGTTTTGTTTAAAACTGTTCGGAAGACTTGGTCTTGCTTAAGAACATTGTCTGCATCACTAGTATTCAGTTCTTCCCTCTGCTCAGGAGCGCGCACAGAAAAGAGCTTTGGCGTCCCACTCTCGCACAGACGCTTTTTGGACCCAGTTTCTTTTTTTTGTTGTTGCTGCCTTTGATCCTATGCCAGTCCAACACTTTCTCATGCAGCAGGATCTCACCCTATTGCGAGAGAGAGAGAGAGAGAGAGTGGGGGGGAGGGGATAGGAGGAGCATGAAGGAGAGGTATAGCAGAAGGGGAGTGGAGAAGAAATAATAGAAGGGAGGAGAGCAAGGGAGGCGAGCGGAAGGAGGAGAAGAATACTGGGACAGAGTGATAGTGATAAAAAAAGGGTGGTAGGAACAAAGAGAGCAAAATAATGGGTTTGGGTTTTTATATATGGGAGAGAGAGAGTGTGTGTGTGTGTGTGTGTGTACAGGCCTGTCTGAAGCTCCTGTATTTCCCAGCTGTTGTGATCCTCCAGAGGCAGATCCACACAGGGGCCATTGTTCCCCCTTCTCCCCAGGCTTAAACCTCCATAATGCACCCTCTGTGCTGCCTCAGACCAGGGCTCAGCCCAGCTGCCCCTCACTGCTCTTCTGAGCGTCTCATCCCTCCCCTCTTTCTTTCTCTCTTTTTCGGGAGCGGGAGGGCAGCAAGGGTGTCACTCAGCGCGTTGTCAGGATGCATACCTAATCTGTCTGTGACACCAAAGATAGCCTAGACCTGGATGATGCGGTGCTCCTCTTGTCCACGTAGAGCAGAGGTGCGCTGTTCACGCCCCATCTCCTTCAGGAGGGAAGGAATGACAAGTTCACCCAGCACAATTTCACACCTCTGACCCTCTTAACCCTCCACTCCACCTGCTTGTCTCTCTCATTGCTTTTTTGTGTGTTTTATTGTGCTGTGATCCTACAGAAGGAAGTGCATACACTCACTGTGGGATCTGTTTGTCTGTCTACTGTCCACCCTCCTGCCTTAGTTCCCTCTCTTTGTCCTCCCCTCCTTTCTCTGAAGTTCAGGGTAAACAATAGACAGCAGGTGTTGACATTGTTGCTTATTATTTCAGTATGTTGCTCTTTCATTCTCTCTCTCTTTGTTTTCTCTTTCCCTCCATCAGCTCTTCTCCCTCTTTTTTTCATATTGTTTGAGTGGAAACGAAAGTCAGCATGTTCTCCCAGCATGATGCAAGCCCCCCATCTCTCCTTGAGTGGTCAAGTCTGTCTGCTGTGTCCACCCTGCTTGCTCTCTAACTGCTGCACAGCTGTACAACAACATCACTCGTCAGCCTTAGTTAAAGCTAGCTTGTTTTCTAGCATAGCTTGTTTTCATTTGACACTGAGTGCTATTGGTTTATAAGAGTCAAGTTTTACATGGCAGAGCTTGTTTAGAGAAGCCTAGTGTGCATTGCTTTCTAAGTGAAATTCACTATTTGCTTTTAGGTTTCTGGGTTTAAAAAACTTGCCGTTAGTTTCCTCGAGTCATCAAGCAGACTACAGTGTTTTGGGAGGCTTCTGTTTCAGTTGAATTGAGCTTTAAAACTTTAATTTGAAAAAATGATTTTCCTAAGTAGTCTACAAGGTTGTTTGCTAAAAGGCTAAGCAGCAGTGGTGGTCCTTGGTGCTCCTCTTTATCAGTATTAGGTTTTACTGTACATGGAGACCCCCTGTGCAGGTAATCTAGCCTTGTCTCAGTTAGGACTTCAACGGGTCAACAAAATGAGGTCAGGTAGGGACTATTGGCCCCTCCCCTGGTGTCGTGTGCGTGTTTGTTTTGATGGTAAATGGAGCCCGATACCTTCCAGTCAGTCACCCAGCACAATGCAGCTGACATCTGCCCTGAGCAGCCAGGAGATACTGTGTACTGTGTTGTCACCCGGTTTGGCCACTCAGTGACAATGGGGTCTGGTTGCAGTGTGTGTGTGGTGTGTGTGTGTGTGTGTGTGCACGGGGGGGGTTCCTTTGTGTCCTGATTAGCCAAGCAGGTGAGGTATTTTGCAACCTGCTGTCTAAAATGGACTGACCACCGTAGGCATCCACAAACACACACAATACACACACACACATTCGGGCCTTGACTACAGTGAGTTTTGTTCTTCATAGAATTGAGATGAATACCAGCGGACCAGAGAAACAGAGGGCCTCCTCTTCAAAGTGTTCCATTGTAGTTGCTGCACAGTGAAGCGGAGGCTCCAGGCTGGTGGATTGCTCAGCTCATTTTCCTGCGCATGTACAACAGATTTGAATAATGCAAACTGAAGTTCGACAGTGAAAACTGAAGGCAGGAACCCTGACGGCGAGCAAACAGCTTTTCTCTTTGTTGCGTTGCCTTCATTATTTGTTACCTAGCTCTGTCTCCCCTCACTACTCCCTCTTTCTCTCCCTTCTATGATTCCTCAACCTCATTTTCTCTCTTACCTCGTATAAGTAAGTAAGACTTTATTTATATGCACATTTCATACAAGAATTGTAGCTAAGTGACGAAAGTGACGAAAGTAATAATTAAAATAGCAAATCTAAAAAAGGATAAAAAAGGATAAGGTCTCCTCCCTCTTTCTCCGTTTCCATCGCTCTCTACCCCTCTCTGAGTGGATTCTCTACTGATTGGTCGTTGTTGAGGCGTAGCGGCCTGGTCTCCTCAGCGATGTGTCTTGATTGATGGCGGCTTCCGAGGGGCGGGGAGATGAGCTGTGTTCCTCACGCCTGCTCGCTCTCTCGCTGAATCCTTGACAGCAGACCCCTGACAGCAGGATTCAATTACTGCCTTGCCGCGGCCACGCACGACCACATTAGCATTTTCATACGCACACCCCTTTATTTTCTCTCCCCGTTTCGTCCGCTTTCAAAACGCAAGACAGGAAGTGTGAGCGCAGGAGCGGAAGGAAAGATTGAGAGAGAAGGGATGAACGATGAGGGTGAGAGAGAGACAGACAGAGACAGAGAGAGGACTTTTCCATTGTCTTTTAAAGAGTAAGAGTTAAAAAGAGGGACAGAAATCATAGAGAGAAAGCGTGAGAAAACGCGAGGTGGAGTGAGGAATTCCGTTTTGGTGTTGAGAGGAAAGCGAGATATGGGGGGTGGGAAGAGGAGCGTCAACTCAATGGGTTTGACCCCCGGTCCTCAGCAGGGAAGCTTGTGCTCACAGACAACTGCAGCCTTCACTTAGGAGCCAATGTTTGGCTGCTTAATTAGAGATCACCGCGAGGAGCCAGCTCTCGTTTGGATTTGCATGCAGCCCTGTCCTCTCCGATTGGGTTTGGAACGGGGCCCAGGCTCACACCAATGACCGACTAGCCTTCCAGATGGGTCTGATGGAAAGCGGATGCTCACCAGCCATCTCTCTTTGTCTTTTATGTTCAACAGGAAATGCCATCCGCATCAAAGGCACTGCCTGGAAACACGCTGGGACATTTTATTAATGGGGGATTTGATGGGGCTCAAAGCCTGATCAGTGTTCATCATCGACATCCTAACGTGGGTTTTACAGGGAGGGGGAGCAGGACCTGTCTTCAGGGGAGAGGTCACACAGAGGCCGAGGAATTCCACAGAAGGCTGGTGGAATTGGATATAAAGACAGTGGTTAAAAACATCCAACCAGGGTACAATCCAAAGGGAAATATCGGACTTTTATGTATTAGCGTAGCTTATGTTTGTCTGGACGGCTAGGTGGGGAGGTTGTGGGACCCATCAGAGGACCCAGTGTTCCCTTTCCCCTGCCAGGACGGCTAAGCTTGATCAGGCCACAGTAATCAAAAAGAGGCTTGACTTTGGTCCTGTTCTGTGAGTAAAGGAGAGGTAGAGGAGAATGAAAGAAAAGGTTGAAGATGAAGGAGATATAGAGGAGAAGATGAAGGAAAAGAGGAGAGAGCAGGTAGAAAGTAAAGGAGGCGTTGGTTCAGTGGAAGTTCATGTTCCGTTCTCAACCTCCACTTCATCTGAAGATTCACCCTCAGCAAGACAGGCTTCCCAGGAGAGCAGAGAGCTGTGTGTGTGTGAGAGAGAGAGAGAGAGAGAGAGAGAGGGGGGGGGAGTTCAGGGGGTCTATTTCTGTGCTTCTGAGGACAGCGTCTATGCAGGCTGCTCCAGAACTTGAGAGGCGAACATACCCTCTGCTGCACGAAGCTGGAGGAGGAGGAGATCCAGAGCTAGTCTCTCAGCCTGCTGGTGAAGCTATAGAGGACAGCATCCATGTTTAATAAGTGCTTAATGGAGCGGTCATAACGACTGATATTTGTGGTCGCGAAACACGTGACTGGAGTACACATCCTGCTAAGACAAGGGCTTCCCTTACGTAACACCCACCCATTTATAGTCTGAATAGCCTGCTCAGGGTGAGTGTGTTCTGTTACATAAGATTGATAGAGAGGTGGTGGTCCTCAATTCTGCAGCATGACACAATACTCTGCTAGCCAGGGAGCCTGTCTCCTCCACAGCTCCACAGGAGCCCTGCCATGCCCCGCCCCCTCTGCCTTACCTGGAAGACTAGGCTACATTCAGATAGATGACTACAAGACTGAGGAAGAGAATGTGTGTGTGCGTGTGCGTGCGTGTGGGTGAATGAGTGAGTGAGTGAGTGAACGAATGAAAGACAACATTGTTTATGTCTGTGAGGTCAGACTGGCGTTGTTGCTAAGCCGACCACTGGCCCAGGGTCGGCATGATGAGCTGAAACGGCAGGCACTCTGGCTTAAAATAGCTGGGGGAAGATGAGTGAACTTCATAAGTTCATTTATTCATAAACAGCTGTAAAAGGATAACTCAAAGTTGGTACCCTGAAATGCAAATTTTTTAAGAGGTGTGAGTGTGATTGTGTGTGAAATTTAGAGGTGTCATAACTCCAGAACAGCAGAGTGCCTTGAGCATCCTCTCTCTCTCTCTCACACACACAGTCTGACATAGACACAGATACACACATGAAGCTGTGCAGGTGCAGGAGTGTGAGGCCTGCGAAGCCAACAGATGGACTGCAGAATTTTAGGCTTCGGCTCGGCAGGTTATCTTAGCCAAATGCAAGCAAGGATCCTTGAAAGAGGTGAGGGAATGAGTGGAATGAGCAAAAAGGAGGTGAAGCGATGTAAGGTGGGTGTGGTCGAGAGGAAGGGTGAGGGACTGTGGTACTGATAGGGAGGGGAGGGAGGGAGAGAGGGGAAGAAGGGAAAGGGTGAGAAGGGAATCGAGGAGGGTTGAGTAGGTAGAGGAGGAGTCTGGAGGAGAGGAGTGAGGAGGGGTGAGGATGAGAGGGTGAGGAGGGGAGAGTAGGAGTGAGGAGGGGTGAGCAGGAGAGGAGGGGTGAGCAGGAGGGGTGGGCAGGAGAGGAGGGGTGAGCTGGAGAGGGGTGAGTGTGAGCTGCGATCCTTTAATTAGTTGAGCGCTCTCGATTGATCCTGACCTTTTCCCTGGGGGGCCTTGAAACCCTGCTCAGACACGGAGCAGGGGACGTTGGTGCTCCGAGAAGCACGGCAGCGTGTGTGTCTGTGTGTGTACGTGTGCGAGAGAGCCAAATAGACTCATTTCCCAGCTGTGAACAAGGGCAGCTACATCAGCAGTCCTGGTCACATGGTGTTGAACATGATTAGCAACTTTAGCAACCACTGTTGCTAAGACTGTTTAGCACATTACAACATGATTAGAATGCTGTGTCGTAGAAGAGTTCCAGCTCGGCTCCTCTCCGACTACATGATGGATGAAAACAGCACTGGGCCTCAAGTAGGACACGGCGAGGCTACTCAATGTGGTATTGGACTGAAACTGTCATCCCAAGTAGGGCATCGTCCTTTGGGCTAAACGGGAGGATCTGGAGTTGGCCCGCCCACACGCGTTGCTTCTGTAGGGTCAGGGGTCATGGTGCTGTGTGTGTGTGCCTGTGTAAATGTTAGGGGTGGCTTGAGGCAGCAGCCTCATCTGCGTGGCTAAGACCTCATCTGATGGATGACTCCTGACAGAGAGAGAGAGAGAGAGAGAGCGAGACGGGGGCAGAGAGGACGACAGACAGAGAGAGAGAGACAAGGAGAAAGACAGACACAGAGTGACAAGAGGGCAAACAGGAAGACCGGCAAACGGGCTGCTGCTTGTTTCTCTCTTTCTCCAACTCTCTGGCTTTTTCTCTCTCAAACAGAAACTCGTTTAATGATCTCCTTTGTCACTCCCCCTCCCTCTCCCCCCTCAGACTACTCTTGAACACAGCTAAGCTAGTCAGCCAGAGCTAGCCCCAGCCACAGCTAAGTGCCTATTTGGGCATTTGGAGAGTTGCCTATTTGGACATGATTGGGTGTTGTCCTTAAGGGCTGTGAGTGATCCGTGGTAAGATGGAGCAAAGATGATGTGAGGAAGCAAAGCTAAGATAACAACAACCAAAAAGCTACGCCTGCTGGCCTCACCTTCAAAGTCTAGCAGAAGAATAACAACTTTTCTTCTATCCAATCAAATCAAGCCACTGCAAGGCCTGTTGCCACGTCCCTGTGACTGGAGCCCTCGTCAGCCCTCAGTCTGAACCAATGGAGGGCTAGTTTGACATGAATTCATTTCTGTTCTCAAGTGCCAGCTCCCCTTAAGATTCAAGGCCTGTTGAATGGAAGATAAGGTAGTACTGCAGGCTAGTACATTACATTTTACATTTAGTCATTTAGCAGACGCTCTTATCCAGAGTGACTTACAGTAAGTACAGGGACATTCTCCCCAAGGAAAGTAGGGTGAAGTGCCTTGCCCAAGAACACAACGACATGTGCACCAGCTGGGAATCGAACTGGCAACCTTCAGATTACTAGCCATGTTCAGGGCTTTTATTCAGTCTGTTTATCATTGATATTCAACAGCTTCTCTACAGCCGTCTGACTGAAACTAGGACCCAGCTTAGGACAGTATGACCCAACCAAGGACACTAGGACCCAGTTGAGGAAACTAGGGCCTAGTGAAGGACATTACTGTGACAACTGTTCAATGACTCACACACACACACCAACGGAGTTTTATGTATGGGGGGCATGGACGACATGCTAGTAAAGATAACAGAAATTGTGTGGGTCCGGCGATAAGAGACTAGACTAGATCTGAAATCTCACACACTCACACACACACAATCTCTCATTGGGCTGCAGCTCCGGCAAACAATGGGACAAATGCCCAGGGCTTGAAATGAGAGAGGGTAGGAAAGGAAAGTGAGAGTGAGAAGGAGAAGAAAAGTGGTGTACCTGCAGGAAGAATTTGATTTGCTTCTCTTTCAAGATGTGTGTATTGGAGCTGAGCAGCGAGCCATACAAGGTGCTCTGACAGAGAAAGAAAGAGAACATGTCGCCTTTATTCGCTGCGTCCTACAGCAGTGCTGTCGCAAGTACGAAATGATGCTTGATGGATTTACAGAGAAATCCAAACCGTTTGTGACAGAGAAAGAGAGAAAAGTTTGAGTGTACAGGGATGGGCTTGAAAACAATCTGCTGAAGCTTGAAGGCACCCTCGAGTGTACACACACACACAAACACACACACACACACACACAGTGCATGCGTCATCCTCTATCTAAATAAAGTGATGTTAAACGATGTGGGCACCTTATCCATGGCCATCGTTCAGAAAACCCGGGTGGACTGGCTGGCGGACAGCCTGGCAGGTAGAACTAATCGATAATGATCGTTGTGCATTGGAGCAGCAGAGTAAGTGGAGGGCACTTGGGCATATGTCCCGGGTGGACTGGGAACCCTAGACACCGTCTGCTTGCTCCCTCCTTCTCTCTCCTTCTCTCTCCTTCTCTCTCCTTCTCTCTCTCTCTCTCTCTCTCTCTCTCTCTCTCTCTCTCTCTCTCTCTCTCTCTCTCTCTCTCTCTTGCTCTGCCTCACTATCCACTCTTTCTCTCCCTCTCTCACGCCCCTCTCACCCGCTCTCCTCCTCCTGTCATGTTCTCTCCTCCCCCGTTCTCTTTCTCTCTTGACATGTTTAGAATGTAGAGAATGCGCTCCCACCATTCTGCGGCCCACCCGTGTGGTTTTAGCACTTACCCAGCAAGACGGAAGGGCCTTCAGTTGTCATGAGACACGGGTCACATGATGCCCACCATCTGACCTGTGACCTCTGTGTGTGAGGAAATGCCAGTTGCAGAGAGCAGAAAGCCCTGTGGTGAGAGGGCCCTGCCGTCCTGCCTAGCTGGCGGAAGGGCACAACTCACTGACTGGCACGATTCATTAGGTCAGGCAGGCTTTTGTGTGTGTGTGTGTGTGTGTATGTGTATGTATGTGTGGGCGTGCAGGAGTGGGAAAATGAGTTTGTGACTGTCCTTGTGTTCTTTGTGTCTGTGTGTTTATGTGGGCCTACATGAGTGGGAGAGTGAGTTTGAGACTGTCCCTGTGTGTGTGTGTGTGTGTGTGTGTGTGTGTGTGTGCATGCGTGCATAATTGCGTTTTTTTTTTTTTTGAAAAGGCTCCTCTTTGGCACACTTGAATAGAATCTCTCTTCATCGATTTGAGACGGCTAGTCCATCAGAACCCCTGGCCCATCCTGACCCTCGGTCTCTTCTGCCAGGCGGTGCCCGCTGGCACGGTCACAGGGCACCAGCAGGAACAGCCACCGCCTGCCGGCTTTGTTTGGCCCAGAATCGAACCATTCATGCGCAGGGAAACAAAATGGCACCAGATCTCCTCTTCACACAGGACCCAGCCTGTGAGTGGCCCTCGCAGCTGCACCGCGCACGTCCCAGCCTGGCTGTCAGACTCCCTAATCCACCCCACCTGCCCTCCTCAGCCCATCACTGCTTCTGCCTGGGCCCACTCTCAAGCCCTCCATGTTACTGGGCGGATCTGCTAGTCAGGGATGGACAGATCATTTGCTCTCTGAAGAAGAAGACTGAGGAGGCAGTGGAAAAGAAGGGTGCGGAGGAGTCGCTTGCACTTTTGATCCTATTCAGCACCTTGGCGCTGAACCAGGATGCTGCATTGGCGGAGACACTGTTTAATTAAGAATGACCAGCTAGCAGGACTGTGTGTTCATACTGTTGGTGTTCCGTTTCTCTATCCCTCTGTCCTTCTCTCTCTCTATCTCTCTATCTCTGTCTCTCTCTTTTTCCTCTCTCCATCCTGCTCAGCTCAGGAGTAGAGCAGTCCTTCACTGGCACGGTAGGAGCTTTCATTTAGCGAAAGCTTTAAATAGCATGAAAATATCCTCACACACATGCACAGCTTGCACACACTTATATTCGCAGACACACATTGTGGTATAACTCCAAACACTCTCACACACAGCACACTGGTGCCGAGCCAGATCCAGCCAGTGATGTGGAGAAAGACCATTGGCCAAACGCAGAACCCTGTATCTTTATTGGATCTGCTGGTCGCTGAAGGCAACCAAGGGGCAGCCAACAAAGGGGCGCCAAGTCACTCCTTTGGCTGGAGTGTCTTTTTCATGTGAGAGAGTGTTGGCTGACTGGCGAGCTTACACAGCACTTCTGTGGTTGAGTGAGGGGGAGTGAGTGTGTGTGTGTGTGTGTGTGTGTATTGTAGACAGTGTTTGTAAGATACACACATATTGTGTGGGTGTTTCTGAGTAGCTGACGTGGGTTAACTAGCAGTTAGCTCCAGTGACCTTCACTGTCCGTGTGAACAGTGAGGGAGTGTCATGAAGCCAACCCCCCCAACCCCCCCCCCCCCCCTCCCAACCTCTGCATAACAAGCACAGCTGCACCATTCTAACCCACGCCATTTATTATTGAAGGATGGACGTGGAATGTTCATGTTAGTACTAGACATTCAGCTCATTTAGCCTGGCACCAAACCTGGTACCAAGCCTGGTACCAAGCCTGGCCCCAAGGCTGGCATGATACCACGCAGGCTCCGGCGTGTTCTCCTGTGCCTCAGTCTGGGACGGTTCCATGTCACCTCACACCACTCTCATGTCGAGATGTGCCGCCCGTCCTTATCTCTATCAGGCATCAACGCACAGACATTTTCATGAGGGGTCCATGGTGGTTCCTGAGCGGCAGTCCGTGGCTGGGTGATGAGAGCTGTCATCTTGGTGGTGTCCGAGCGCCCCGGGGCCGCGTTCACACTGCTCACTGTTCCCCGATGATAGGACCAGCCTGACTGGCTCCGGACCACTTTCCGGAGCCTTCCCACCCAGGGCTTGCAAATCTCACTTTTTTTCTCACTGTCCCAGTACCGTCCCGAAGTGCAAAATGAACCGTTGCAAACTAAACTTGACCAAAATGTAAATTCTTGTGTTTTTGCATTTTGACATTCTGACATGGGTCTCTAGGTTATTTGCAACACTATTTAAGTAATCCATACAGTCGTGGGGCTCACATCAATGTCTGAATTTCAATGTGAATACATACACCATGTTATTGATTGTTTCATGGTGGGGCTAACACAATTCTTGGTGTGACTGTTGTAAAAACGTTTCTTAAGGTTTAACAAAATTGTGATTTGTGATTTTCTTTCAAAAATAGCTTTGCATCATTGACGAGTACTTGATGAGGACTCTACTAAACTCTACTGTACTCTATTGTACTTTGCTCTGCTTAATCTACTCTGTTTTATGATTCTCTGTTCTCCTCTCCCCTCTCCTCCTCTCTCCTCTCCTTTCAGTGTGTGTGGAGAAAAAGTTTATACAAAAAGTTTTGAAAGGTTGAAAAATATTTCTACAAAAAGGTTTGAAAGGTTGAAAAATATTTCTACAAAAAGGTTTGAAAGGTTAAAAAATATTTCTACAAAAAGGTTTGAAAGGTAAAAAAAAAAATCGAAAAAATGTTTTTAAAAAAATGTTTTGAAAGGTTGAAAAACTCTGTTTTGTCAGGCCCCCAGGGAAACCGGTTCCCCCTGTGTTCTCAGTGTAAAAGGCTATATGTATAGATGAAACTACATACAATTACATCATGATCACAGTAACAAACATCACCAGCATCACTGTATTGCTTTATATATGGCCAGACTGTAATATACAGGGGTTTAGGAGCCAGGAATGATCCCTGTGATACCTTAGTACTGTGGTGCATAACACACAGCAGTGCTTGAAATGGCAATCATTTGTTCATAGTTTATGGAATATTAAGCTAGAGCTAAATGTGATTATATGTTTCACCCGCCTTGTGTTTAAACGTGTTGAACCACTTGTGTATGCATTTTATATTGTTATGGTCTATCATCCAGCAGTTGTCCCAAAGTCTGTGTTGAACTGTCCCAGACATCTTTTTCATCGACGACGGGACGCAGTTCATTTCGAGCCCTGTACCCACCACCAGATAGCCATCCAGCCAGCTGATGACTGTAATCAGCCGGTTAAGTGGGGAGTTATCTCTATCTGTGGGGGTGATGGATTTCCTATTCTGTGTGTCCAGGCGGTAGACAGGAAATTGTCTTTTTTGGAGTACTTAAGCCACTAATACCTTCCCCTTCAACTTTCACTTGGAGACAGCCAGGTGAAGCCTTTGGTTAACAACTGGAACCTAGCCTATTTTCCTATCTCCCATGACTAGCATGACAACATTATCCCTCGTAGAATGTTTTACACAGGGCTTAATATAATGTTGCTTGCATAGCTTACCTTGACAAACCTGGCAGAGGTGTATTCTTTAGCCTTACAATAAAGTTTGTGTTGTCTAACACCTCACTGTCAAGGGCCTGATAGCAGCTGTCTCACCACCAAATCGGAGGTTGTTATAACATTTTAATTGGCAGGCATGTCTTCACATGCCACTCTAACTTGTGTTCACGTGATCTGGGGTTATATTACGAGAGATGGAAAAGGGAGTGAGAAGAGATAGAGGGAGAAGAGATGATTGGAGTGAAGAGAAGTTGGGAGGGAGAGGGAAGGCACAAGGGACAGAAGGGGAGAAGAAGCGATGGAGAGAAGAAAAGATGGAGAGAAGAAGAGATGGAGAGAGAAGGAGGGAGAGAAGGACAGGGATGGTATGCGGAATGGGTGGAAGGAGAGCGGTAGTGAGAGGGAGAGAGAGGCACGAGGGAGTGACGGATGGATGACAGGGAGAGCTTATAGGATCGCTCACACAGCTGGGATCGTACCTTTCCTAATGAATGTGGTGGTGGTGGTGGGGAGGGTGTGGTTTTCTCAGAGAGCTTTGGCATCTCCTTGCAAGTTGTCAGAGGAAAGAGAGTGGTGAAGAACCGTTTGTGTGAGTACATTGGTCTACGAGCGTGTGTGTGTGTGTGTGTGTTGTGCACGCTGTGTTCTGTCAGAGGCCTCAGGTCTCCAGTCAAGCGACTCCAGGGCTGACAGCCCATCCTCGCTAGCAGCAAAGTATCATGGGCCACCGGGAAGGGAGGCGTCAGGTGGGACGTCTGATAAGCCCTGTCGTCTTTTCCCCCGAACTAAAAGACTTCCGCATCACTCCTCTCTCCTTCCTTCTCTTTTCCTCCCTCCCTGCTTCTCTCTTTCACTTCCTCTCATCTCCTTCCCTGCCTACTTCTCTCCTTCCATCCATCCTGTCACTCTCTCCCTTCCCTCTCTCTCTCTCCCTCCCACTGGTTTACCCTTTCTATTTCTGTATCTATGTGTTTTGACACATCGAAATCTCTTTCAACCTTCTCAAGGACGGATAACTCTGAATCAGTCTGAGAAACAAGCGTGAGGCCAACCGTCACAGCGCCTTCTTATCTGAAGAAAAGGAGAGAGGGAGAGTAAGAGCTGATCATGTTCAGAATGGAGAAAAAGAAAAAAGGTGCAGGAAAACAACAAATGTGACGTCCGCTGTTTTAATGAGAGTGGGAAATGATACACATTGGAAATGCAGATATCCTTCATTAAAACAACAGAATAGAGAAACTACAAACGATTCCGATTATATATTTTTCATTCCAAACGGGCCCCCTGAGTCTGTGAGTGAATCTCTGTCATCTTGTCTCTGACCCACAGGAAACACTGCTGAGCTTTCACAGTCTGAAAGGGAGGTTTGGGGTTTCTCTCTCTTTCAAGCTCAGCTCCTCTCTGACTAATCATAACCAGCTGTGGGACTCAGCACTTTGATTTAGTATTGGCTGCTGCTGCTCTGTAGTCATTTCTGATTGGTTGCTGCAGAGGTTTGTGTGTTGGGATTGGTTGTTGTTTATTGTAACCAGAAGTGCTCGATGTTTCCGCTGTGGTGTTTTGTCTTGCCGGCTCCTATGTGACAAAAGAGAGGGTCGGAAAATATTTAATTTTGCTCAGAGACTTTTGTCACAAATGGAGTTTGTTGCACACACTCACACTCACTCTCTCCCCCGCCTCCTTGTGTCTCAACAATAGTTGAATGCCTTTAGATCTTTGCCTCTCTCTCTCTGTCTCTCTCTTTCTCATTCCTCATTTCTCTCTTTCACACCTCTTTCTCTCGTCCTCAGCCTCTATCCCTCCCTCTCTCTCTCTCTCTCTGTCTCTCTCTCTGTCTCTCTCTCTCTTTCTCTCTCTCTCTGCTCACCCTTTTTTCACATCCCTCACTTCCACTCTTTTAGTTTTTTGTTCCTTTTTCTCTGTTTTTTCCCTTCACCCGTTCCTTACTTCCTAATCAGCTTGAAGGTTCTGCGGTGCTTTCTCAGTCCTCTGTACAGACCATGCATTCTATTCAAATGTGTCATGTCAGACGCTTTTATCTGAGGTGTAATAGCCTGGTGACAGGACTGTGTCTCGGTCCGGACCTCCCCCTCCTCTCCATGGTGCGTCCTGCTTCCCGTCTCCTTCTCCAGGGGCGGAGAGGCCAGCATCCCCCTGCTCCGTTGCCATGGCGATTTGTGACAGACACAGTGCACCACCCACGATGAACGAGGGAGAGACGGAGGGGGGTGGAGGAGGAGGCCAGAGCAATGGGGATGAGAGAGAGAGAGAGAGAGAGAGAGAGAGAGAGAGAGAGAGAGAGAGAGAGAGAGAGAGAGAGAGAGAGAGAGAGAGAGAGAGAGAGAGAGAGAGAGAGAGAGAGAGAGAGAGAGAGAGAGAGAGAGAGAGAGAGAGAGAGAGAGAGAGAGAGAGAGAGAGAGAGAGAGAGAGAGAGAGAGAGAGAGAGAGAGAGAGAGAGAGAGAGAGAGAGAGAGAAGCAGACGGTGTCTAGGGTTCCCAGAGAGACATGGAGCAAGAGAAATAGAGAATGATTGAAACAGAGTGAGAGAGCGGGCAGGAGATAATGTAGATGGTGATTGGACTTTGTTCTGTGTTCACGGCTCCTTTGTGAGGGTTAGAAGAGGCTCTGCTGTAGAACACTCCCCTCAGCTGAGTTCCAGCTGCAGGAACATGTTCCTCTGTTCAGGTGAAGGGACATCTCAGTTAATGGAGGAGAAATAGCGAGAAAGAGAGTAATTGGAAGAGGGAAAGAAAGAAATACATTATTTTGGAGCGAATGAGTGATCAGTGTGCTGTATCGATGTATCTGTGTGAATAATGGAGATCTGAGGACAATTCCCACAATGTCAATCAGTTCTCAATGCCGGCTGAAAATGTAGAGAAAAGAAGAACTGTTTTCCCTGAGGCTCTGAATGAAGAAAATCTGACCTTGTTGCCTCATTGTTTTGAAGCCCTGTCATTTCCACTGAACTCCCGGTGCCATGCGTGTGAAGAGAGGCTGGGTATGGTCGAGTTCTGTTCGACACTTGGCAGACGGCATTAGTCATGGAATTCCCTCCAGTCTCCAGCCTCCTCCACCACGCTGGAACACTTTCATCCAAGCGCTGCTTGATTTTTGACTTTTTATTTGAATATGTTCTCTGAGAGACTTGTAAGTGTCCCATCGCCAAAGCTTATGAGCCTACCCCCAGAACCTTCCTCCTGAACCAGCTGTTCTCCTCAGCTGCCCCCGTTAAGGGGTTCCTCGTCAGACAGCCATCGTTAAGGCCCCTCTAAGTGTTGGGCGTGATGTCACGTAGCTGATAGCCAGGATATTGACGGAATGCTACAAAGCAGAACAGGTTCTGAGGGGTTGGATGGATCTGCTTTTCTTTGAAAAGGGTCCACTTCAGGAGCTGCTGGTTCCTGGGGAGAGCACAGGCCGCACGCAGAGTTTGGCCCCAGTCCTGCTCCAGTGAGGTCACCACTCTCAGCCGTGTGACACGTCTGGATGTCTGTTAGTGGCTAATGACTATTACGTCCCTTTGAGTCATATTCAAACGCACACAGACACACCCCTGCAGGCACGCGCGTGTGTGTGTGTTATGTGAATACTCACATGGGATGCACACGCACTGACACACACGTGTCCACACACATCCACACACACACGTCCATAAACACGTGTGTATGTATGCGTGTGTACGAGTGTGTGTGTGTGTGTGTAAGCCTTTCTTTTCTCCCACCCGGGGATATATGACTCATCATCAGTCAACTGCTGTCCAATCACAGAAACTGCAGCAACTGTGCAATCAGTAATTATGGTCACACACATACACACACGGAGAGCCGCACACTCACACAGACAGAAACACACCCCCACACAGTGTACGTGGGTTTACCACAAGCAGAAGAAGAGCACGTCTTGGCAGCATCATGTCCTTCCTTTTCCCATTTATTATTTTCATGCCATTCCTCTTTTCTACCTCCCCTGCCATCCACTCTTTTCTGTGGCCAGTTGGATCCAGGATGAAGCCTCTCCCCGCATCCTTTTTTTCAGTGTCATCCCCTCCCACTCCGTCCTAAAGACCCTCGTGTTTGTGTCCCTGTGTCCTCATCCTCCCACTCGGTGTGGCAGCCTGGGTTTGCGTCTCTGGGTCTGGGGTCTGGTCTTCTCTCTCCGTTAGGTGCCCCCGCTTGTGTGTCAGCCCCGCCCTCAGAGGGCCCGCTGTGCTGGGCTCGTCGGAGGTGACCTCCAGGAGGGAGGACGAGCAGGAACGTAGATGGAGAGAGCTACGAGGTGGTGGTGGGGGCAGCGGGCACAACCTTGTCCAGCAGCTACTTTAGTCACCTGGTTGTGTGAGTGTGCGTGTGTGTGTGTGTTCAGCACATTTAGTCATTGAGCAGACACTCTTCCAGAGCGACTTACAGCACACTTACAGCACATACGTTGATGGTTAGTGGGGCAGCAAACTGAGCAATTGGGGGCCACTTGGGGAGTAAAGCATAATCACTGGTAACATGACCTTGGGGACAAGGTCACTACATGCAGGGTCATGGGAAGGGCACCCACAGGAGGTGCATGGAGGTGGGTGTGTCTGTGTGGATGACAGAGGAAAGGATTGATGAGAGGACCAAAAGAGATGTTTTACCATTTGAAATGGGGGTTGGAATTTGGTGATGAGTTTAGGTGTGTGTGTGTGCGCTTGAATGCCCATGGACCACTCCTTCCCCATAGATCTACCCAGCTCAGTAACAACCTAGATAAATAAGAGGGATGGGTTTACTCAGTACAGAGCCTGCTGTTCTACAAGGAGGATTCCACCATGAATCATGTCAACAGGCCGCCCACCACCCCGTCTTCTTCCACCATTTTCTAATACCTCCTGGACCTACTTTTTGGAGAGCCAGCCCAGTGATAGGGTGTTAACTGCTCTTAAACAATGCCTGTATCCAAACTCATATGCAAACAGCCTCAATTAAAGTCTACTAAAACAGGGTGTTTAATTTAGCTTGTGTATCTGTGTGTGTGTGTGTGTGCATTACATAGTCAACCATTAGATCAGAGCGTGTTTAAACCATTAGATCAGAGTTGTGTTTAAAGCTCAGATTGTGTAGAACCATGCACAATATGTCTCGTTAAAATGATTGACTAACTTTGACTCTATGCTTCTTTGTCAGGCTTGCTATATTCCTTGTTTCACCCCCCCCCCCCCGCCCCCCCCGTCGCCTCACTGTGATGTGTACAGAGTAGAAGCGCTAAACGCTGGCTAGCTGCACAGAAAGCCTTAGTGTGGTTTGCAGGAGTAACCCCCCATTGCTTTGTTATTATTATTATTCATGATGTTCCTGGGGAGCTGGGTGATTGTGTGTGTGCGTGTAGTTTTGCTGAATTATAAGGAGCTCACGTTTGTCATTCTCTCCTTGATTTCCTCCCTCTCTATCTATCTTCATCACCTCCCTCTCCTCTCCACCCTCTCTACTCCCTCTCCTCTCCACCCTCTCCTCTCCACCCTCTCCTCTCCACCCTCTCTACTCCCTCTCCTCTCCATCCTCTCTCCTCTCTACTCCCTCTCCTCTCTACTCCCTCTCCTCTCCACCCTCTCTACTCCCTCTCCTCTCCACCCTCTCCTCTCCACCCTCTCTACTCCCTCTCCTCTACTCCCTCTCTACTCCCTCTCCTCTCCACCCTCTCCTCTCCACCCTCTCCTCTCCACCCTCTCTACTCCCTCTCCTCTACTCCCTCTCTACTCCCTCTCCTCTCTACTCCCTCTCCTCTCCACCCTCTCCTCTCCACTCTCTCCTCTCCACCCTCTCTACTCCCTCTCCTCTCCACCCTCTCTACTCCCTCTCCTCTCCACCCTCTCCTCTCCACCCTCTCTACTCCCTCTCCTCTACTCCCTCTCTACTCCCTCTCCTCTCCACCCTCTCCTCTCCACTCTCTCCTCTCCACCCTCTCTACTCCCTCTCCTCTCCACCCTCTCTACTCCCTCTCCTCTCCACCCTATCTACTCCCTCTCCTCTCCATCCTCTCTCCTCTCTACTCCCTCTCCTCTCCATCCTTTCTCCCTCTGTCTCTTTGCAGGTGTGCTTGCGGTAGCGCTATCCCAGCATGCCGTTGGTGAAGAGGAGCATCGAGCCCAGGCACCTGTGTCACACGGTGTTGCCGCGCGCGATTAAAAACGAGCTGGAATGTGTGACCAATGTGTCCCTCGCCAACGTAATCCGCCAGCTCAGCAGTCTGAGTGAGTCACTCACACACACACACGTGCATGCGTGCAGTACACTCACTAAACATTGTACAAAATTGTAATTCTGTGTGTGTGTGTGTGTGTGTGTGTAGGTAAGTATGCAGAGGATCTGTTTGGGGAGCTGTTTAACGAGGCCCACTCGTTCTCCTTCCGGGTCAACTCTCTCCAGGAGCGTGTGGACCGCCTTTCCATCAGTGTCACCCAGCTGGACCCCAAAGAGGAGGAACGTAAGTGGACACACACACACAAGTACTGTAGACACGCTGGGGTCACGCACACACACACACCTAGGTATGCACACACAGACACACATGCTGTGCGCATACACGCACACACATTCTGTTTCAGTTTCACTATCTATTTGTGTGTGGGACACACTCCACTCCTCTCTCTCTCTCTCTCTCTCTCTCTCTCTCTCTCTCTCTCTCTCTCTCTCTCTCCCTCTCTCTCTCCCCTCTCTTTCCTCTTTCTCTCCTCTCTCACTCTCCTCTCTCTCTCCTCTCTCTCCCCTCTCTTCTCATTCTTAATGGCCTGATTAGCGGTACAGACCGCTGTGGGATGGGGTCGTTTTTCATTCCGGTTTGCTCCACGCTCACACACACACTTCATACACACGCACAGACACACACAAACATATTCTGGACCAGTCATCTTCTCCGCTAGAGCAATATGCCTCCCTTACTCCAGCCTCACATGCATCCCTCTCCTCCCGCTCTACCCTTCTCTCCCTCTCATTCCCCCTCTCAGGTCTCTCATTCAGAGGAAATTCAATGGAAGGATGAATTGGATGTATTCCGTTGATGAAAGATAATGCCTCTTTTTGTTAGGGCTGTCATGTTAAACTGGTTAGAGAGAATGTGAGAGAGTGAGAGAGACAGATATAAGAAAAGGAGGAGAGTAGAAGAGAGAAAACAGGCAGGGAGAGGGGGGCAGGAGAGAAAGAGAGGGTGGGTAGACAGTAGGGTAATACCATGCTCTGTGGCACCCATCGATTTCCCATGAGGCCTTGCTGGTATGTTTACAGCGCTGGATGACGTTACTCCCAGCTGTCTCTGGTGACTGGGACTGGGTAATCACGCCAGATGCTGCTGTTTGAGCTGAAGAAGCATTTTTTGGTTGGTTTAGTAACTTTGAAGTGACAAGAGCAGTTTGAGACAAGTTCGTCTGCAGTGCCAAGTCCAATCAAGTGTCTCTTGATGACAGAGGGTGATGTGCAAAACTGTGTTTCACTAGTAGAAACTCCCCTTCAACCACCCTTCCTACCTTCCTCTCCCCCATCCTCTCCTCCCCCTCCCCTCCCCCTCACCACTTTTCTTCCTCCCTCCCTCCCTCCCTCCCTCCCTCCCTCCCTCCCTCCCTCCCTCCCTCCCTCCCTCCCTCCCTCCCTCCCTCCCTCCCTCCCTCCCTCCCTCCCTCCCTCCCTCCCTCCCTCCCTCCCTCCCTCCCTCCCTCCCTCCCTCCCTCCCTTCCTCTTCTCAGTAGTAGCTAATGTAATGATAGTCCACTAATCTAATACTGCAGCTCTGCTGGACAGGGTGATCCACTCCTGGCTGGAACCAGACTCCAGTGACTCCACACTGTCCAGCCCTGACACACACACACACACACACATGCACACGCACACCATAATACCCACAAAATGAGCTACCAGTGTCTTATCCTCAAGGCACAGAGCGCCTAGTAGACTGACAGAAATTTGAACTGTTCCCATCCAACAAAGCCAAGCTCTGTAGGCTCCCGCTGAGCTAGATTAGGCTAGTACCTCACAAAGGGATATATTCATGTGTGTGTGTGTGTGTGTGTGTTTGCTTGGCTTTATCTACCCTTTAGCCCAGGCTTCCCCTCCTCCCTCCATCCCTCCCCATCCATCCTCTGCAAGATACAGATCAGCTCTGCTGCAGTTAGGGTGGAGGGATATTGGACCGGAGGGGTGGAGAGATGAAGGAATGGGGGGATAGAAGGATGGGTGTATTATACAGGGCACTGCAGTAGAAGCAGGAGAGTGTAAATGCTGCGCCACATGGGGAGGGGGGAGGGGGGAGGGGGGGAGGGGGGGAGGGAGGGGAGGGGGGAGGGAGGGGGGGGGGGGGGGAGGGAGGGAGGGAGGGGTGCATTCAGATGCAGACAGACAGGTATGGAGGACAGGGGGGGGATACAGGGTCGAGGCTGCAGACAGACAGGAATACACCGAAATATTCAGACAGACAGATGCTACCTATCATATCCCACAACCCTCTCTCACACACACACACACACACACACTCAGTGTGAGGCTGCATGGCTCTGTGGTCTGTGGTAAAACACATGATGAGAGAGAGGGAGAGGGGGAGGGAGAGGGGGACGAGATAGGATGAGTGTGGGCTGTCATAAATCAAGGAAAGGGGCGTGAATCTAAGAGAGGAGGGATAGGGGAGGAGAGGAGGGAGGGATGGGAGATGGAGGGCAGAGGGTCAGGATGTGGAGCGTGTAGATGGTGTCGGGGAAGGTGTGTGGAGAATGTGTGTGTGTGTGTGTGTGTCTGTGCAGTAATAGCATGTGTGGAGTATCTGATGTGCTGTAAATGTATGTAGTGCGTGTGTGAAAAGTGTGTGTGTGTGAGCAGGACTGTGTGTGTGTGTGTGTAGTACAAGGTAAAAACTAGATGGTTATTGTAAGCTGCAGCTGAGGGGTAAAAATTCATAGAGATCAACTGATGTGGTGTTAGATATGCAGGGAAGAGTCGTGAATCAGAATGTGTGTGCGTGCGTGTGAGAGAGGTGGAGCGGGGTGGAGAGAGAGCAGACCAGGATGAAAGGAGTAAGGTCAACATCTCAAGGTTAAGAAACAGGATAACATCAGTATGCAGAGCATTGTTGGGGAGGAGGGGTTAACGTCCATGATCGCACACACACACACGACACACACACACACGACGCACACACACACACGACGCACACACACACACGACACACACACACACACACGTCCTTGGACACTCGACTGGGCAGGGTAAGCTGTTAAAGGTTGTTCTTCAGACCACCCCAAAGGCCCTCTCTGTCTCCTTCACTGCTCCCAACCACCACTCCCTCCCTCCCCCTTTGCTCCCATCCCCCTCTGCTCCCCCCCTCTCCCTTCCTGATTGATTTCCTCTCGTCCTCCATCTCATGGAATGCCATTTGTGTCCTGTCAAGCTCCCTATCATTCTGCCCAGCCAAACTAATGGCTCATATCCCTTGTTTAATGGCCATATTATATCATTGTAGCCATCTAGTGAGCTAGTCAGTCACTCAGCTAAAAAGTCAGCCAGCCAACCCGTCGGTCAGCCAGCCAGCCAGCCAGCCAGCCAACCAGTTGTTCTTTCGGTAAGTCAGCCAGCCAACTGGTCAGGTCAGCCAGCTAGTCAGTTACTCTAGTTCACTATCCAGCCAGTCAGCCTAGCTAGCCAAACAAATAACCATACAGCAAGTTTACCAGCCATCAGTTGGTCCAGCCAGACAGTCGGTTAACCAGGCAACAAGCCAGCCCGCAAATCTTTTTTTTCCCTAGCATCTGCCTTTTCCATTTCTAGAGACATTGTGGTCAACAAGCAGATGTGAGATGTGGCATGTTCAGAGACTTGACAAATATCTCTCTTTCCCCCTCTGTCTCCCTCCTCTCTCTCCCTCTCCCTCTCCCCCTCCAACATCTCTCTCTCCCCCTTCTCTCTCTCTCTCTGTCTCTCTCTCTCTCTCTCTCTCTCTCTCTCTCTCTCTATCTCTCCTCCCCCTCCATCTCTCTCTCTGCACTGCAGCATGCCAGCCCAGCTCACACTGCTGCTGTTACACAATCATAACAATGACCAGACTAAACAATGTGTTCACTCTCAGCTAGAGCAGACACATCCCTAAAGTTAGTGGGATCCACAGAAGTAAGCACACACACACGCACACACACACACTCAAACACTCACACACATTCACTATTACTTACTCTTGAAACCTTACCTTCTCTATTCTGACGAGTGCAGGTGAGACTATAAGTAATCCTTTTACGCACCAATGTAATGTGTGCGTGTTTGTGTGACTGTGTGTGCGTCGATGCGAGTATGTCTTTGTGGGTGTGTGTGGTTGCACTGGTGTGTGTGTGGCGGGGTGTGTTTGCATGGTGTCACCTCTCTTGGGTCCAGTGTATATTGACTAGATGGTATCAGATCTGTAGAGAGAGAGGGAGATATGAGGGAGACAGACTATCCCCTCTGCTCTGATAAGAAACGGCAGCACATATTAGAGGAGATGTACAAGACAGAGAAACACACGCACTAAGCTGAGGATGAAAGAACACCAGGGGTCAGAAGTCAAACGGGGACAAACGCGCTCCTCTGTGTTGTTGTTTACACTTCCTGTTTACTGTTCTGTTTGTACTGGAAGCTTAGGTAATGCCAAAGAGTCCCTTTTCCCAGGTGTGTGTGTGTGTGAGAGGTCTGAAGTTTCACTTGGAATAGGATTTTACTTTCTCAGGCTCAGGTGACTGAATAACACTGAAGAAACACCTTTCCCCTGCTTGCTCGCTCGCTCACTGCCCCTGCATCTCGCTTATACTTCCACACCTCTCCCCTTCTGTCTCCCCCTCTCTCTCCCCCTCTATCTCCCCCTCTCTGTGGGTACAGCTCAGTCCTAGCGTTACATGATAGTGTTATTAGTTGTTCTAGCCGCAATCTCCCTCAACAGCAGGTTGACACTGTTCAAATGATTATCTAAGAGTGAAGGGGAGACAGAGAGAGTCAAGATAGAGTGAGAGAGCCAAAGAGAGGAAAGGAGATTGAGGGAGCAGGGGGGGGAGGATTTTAGCTCCGGCTTCTCTGTGTGGGGTAATCTGTCACTGTATTTTGACAGTGGATACTCGCTGGCTTGTGACTGGGGTGTAATAGGCCTATCAGGAGAGATCACTGAAGACATGGAGATGAACCATGTGGCACAAGACTGTCTACCCCCCCCCCCCCTCTCTCTCTCTCTCTCTCTCTCTCTCTCTCTCTCTCTCTCTCTCTCTCTCTCTCTCTCTCTCTCTCTCTCTCTCTCTCTCTCTCTCTCTCTCTCTCTCTCTCTCTCTCTCTCTCTCTCTCTCTCTCTCTCTCTCTCTCTCTCTCTCTCTCTCTCTCTCTCATATCCAACGCTTCCACTTATCCCTCTCCCTAACCCTCCCTTTCTCCTCTCTTTCTTTCTTTCTCTCTCTCTCTCTCTCTCTCTCTCTCTCTCTCTCTCTCTCTCTCTCTCTCTCTCTCTCTCTCTCTCTCCCTCTCTCCCTCTCTATTTCTTCTCTCTTTCTTTCATGCCTCCTTCAGGATATAACAGAGCTTCTTCATTCCCTCAGGGATGAGTGTGGATTCACTTATCATAGTGCAATACATTATTCAGATCCTGCCAGCAGCTCTGTGGATCGCGAGCAGACGCTCGGTCAGACGTCCACTTGCCTTTTTCTCTCAGCAATTCCTCAACCTTGTTTTTTTCTGACAGCTACCGCCTGTTACCATCCGTGCAACATCAATTCCCCCCTCTGTGATTATTCCAGGATTTTCTAACATCTTGATGGGGTTGTTTGGGAGTGTAGATGCAGAGTCGTGCCTCCTTCCTTCAAGCCGGCCTGGCCGTAGAGCCAGTCAAATATTAGCCAATCAGCTCTAATAGCGGTAACAGAACAATACCCCTAGAGTGAGAGTGTGTGTGTGTGTCTCTTATCTCTTCAGGGATCTATAACCCATTCTTGTATAACCCATTTCCCCACACACCTTGATACAGTCCAATAAGCATTTTGAAATTACAAAAGAAACACACACAAACCAGTCTAACCCTCCCCTCCTCCCCTCCCCTCCCCTCCCCAGTGTCTCTGCAGGGCATCACCATGAGGAAAGCCTTCCGCAGCTCCACCACCCAGGACCAGCAGCTGTTTGACCGCCAGACGCTGCCCATCCCCCTGCAGGAGACCTTCCACATCTGCGAGCAGCCGCCGCCCCTCAACATCCTGACGCCATACAGGTCAGCAGGGCAGTGTCCTCGCTGCTGATTGGCCACAGTCAGTCACTCCTGATTATCTAGCTTCCCTTAGTGAGAGCCTCTTGGACATAGTCAGTAGCCATTCTTAGAATCCTGGGATTTTATTGGCTGCTCATTCTACAATCTCACACACCATTGGTCAGCACGATGAGTGTCCTCTCATCCTAAAGGACAGTGTAAGAAATATGTAATCAGTGATCTCCTCCTCAGTTATGCAGTGCATGTGGGTTTAGGTGTGGGTGTGTGTTGGGATGGGGTGGTGTGTGTTTGAGAGAGATAGCTCTTTTAATGCAAACGCTGAATTATTGATGTCTATGCTCAAAGCATGGGAAATACTCCCAACACACGGGAAGCAGTAACCTTACAGGGAAGAAGAGAAACAGGATTGTGTGTGTGCACACATGCTTTTTAACTCATGTTTAGGGGTGTTTATTGATGGTCTGTATGTGGATGTGTGTGTGTGTGTGTGTGTTTGTGTGTGTGAGGGTGTGTCCATGTATTCATGTGTCAGCCTCTAAACTGCTAGCTCAGGTTGCAGGCGGGGCAAGCAAGGACAGAAGAGAAAGAGACACAAACCAAAAGAGAGAGTGAGAGAAAGAGAGATCATGTGAGAGCCAGATGTAGGTGTTTCAGGTTTACCTGGTCTGGCCAGTGGGAAGAGATCCCGGCAAGATGAGACCCCTTTCTGTGTGTGTGTGTGTGTTCGTGTGTGTGAGAGATAGCGAAACGGAGAGAGAAAGAGTTGCAGGTTTGCAAGAATAGCCTCTTAATTACAGAAACACACATGCACACACAAACACAGTTATCAGCAGAAACAGCTGCAGGTGTAGATTACTTCCTGGTCTTTCAGCCAGCCAGGGTATGTGTGGGTTTAACATAATCCTTCCTGCCTTCTGAGGGGCAGGTGTGTGTGTGTGTTTTCCGTCTGTCTCTCTCTCTCCATCTTTTTTCTGTCCCCATGGGACTGGCTGAGACACCCCAGGCTGTTGTTGTTCACATCCACCACAAGCACAGCTGTGGCTCTGCTGCTCATTCACTCACATAAACACTCTCAGACGCACACGTTCAACATACGCAAATACACACACACCCACACCCACACACCCAAACACACACACACACACACACCCAGACACACCTTACTCCCCTGTGGCACTCTTCCCCCAGTTGCTGCATGTCATTAAACTTCCTCTCCTCTGTTTGATGTTCACCCGTTTCATATCCTCTTTCCCTCCCATCCCTGTATCCTGTCACCCAGCCCAGGGCGGGCCAAGAGAAGTGCATGATGGGACCTGTAGTCACTGAGTCTGGGACTACAGCGCTGTAAATGCACAGGTCTATTTAAATGGTCTTCATTGACACATCCACATCATGTCCCCTTAAACCTCCTCTGGATATGTCAAACAGGGACATGGGCAACATCATTCCAACTGCATGGAAGGCTGGCAATATCTCCAACAGGTTTTCCTGCCTCTGTTCCGAGAGAACCAGAACCCTCAAGGTTTTAGCCCAAACCCTGACCTCATATTTCTATTCAAACGTTTGTGTAGTTTCCTTTTCTGTTTCCTATCTGAACTAGCTATAATGCCTGTGGTCAGGTCAGGCCCAGTGTATCAGCATCCATGCCTAAAGGCTCATACCTCCCACATAAGTTAAACGAAAAACATGGCGTGTTCAATAACGAGATGTGTTTCGCTTGTGAAAGAGAGAGAGCAAGAGAAAAATAGACGGAGAGAGCGATATCAGCTTGTAGGTGTCTTGAACCTATACATTTATGATGAGAATAACTTGACTGTGTGTGTGCGCGTGTGATAAATGATTTTCCTGTCAGTAGGTCTCTTTGAAGTGATAATTGTCTCTCTCAGGGTTTCCCCCTCTGGTCGCCATGGCACTGCACGCCACCTCCTAACAGAATTTCACCTTCACTGGCGCAGGGAGCAAGATGGGTGTGGAGAGGAGAGAGGGGGAAAACGATGGAGGGAAGAGAGGAGGAGGAGGAAAGGAGGGTGGATGGAAGTGGGAGGACAGGAAAGACCCGTGTCATCGTGTTTTCTCTTTCCACTTCACTTCTTCCTCCCCTTCACCTCTCTCTCTCTTCCTTCACCTCTCTCTCTCTTCCTTCCCCTCTCTCTCTCTTCCTTCCCCTCTCCTATGCTTATGCTGCTCTCTCCTCTCCCTTTCTCTTCTCCTCCTCTCTCCTCTAACCCCTGTCCTCGTACCCCCATCCTGCTCTCCTCCACCCAGAGATGATGGGAAGGAGGGTCTGAAGTTCTACACCAACCCCTCCTACTTCTTTGACCTGTGGAGGGAGAAGATGTTGCAGGACACGGAGGACAAGAGGAAAGAGAGGAGGAAACAGAAGGTAAGGAAGGGCCGCCATTGGCCCCGCGGCCTGGGCCGGAGCCCTGCCTCCTGTCCTTTCATTGGAGGACCTGTGCTGTTGCTAGCTGATTGGTTCTTAGTCCAGGAGCCTGGCTGACACAGTATGGCTGACAGGAAGGAAAGAGATGGTGGAGCAGGCTGTGGTTAGGCCTATAGAATATACATGCACACACACTCACACACACGCGCATCATTATGGAAATGTAGCATGAATCACAGAGATCCTGAACGACCTCAGCAAACATTGACCTACTGCCAGAGAGAGCTCAGACACACACTGTAACATGTGCGCACATTTACAGGACATACAATAATACATACTTAAATACACACACTTACTCAAATTAGATTTTCAAGAACAAGCTTACGCACACACACACACACACACACACACACACCCAGAGAGATCATTAGCCGTGTCTGTTGTACTAGGTCAGGTAGGTAGGGCTGACCTGATGGGGGACTTTAGTTGTACTGCCACTCTAATGGCACTCTAATGAGTAGGAAGATCTGCCTGCTCACTGCCCCTGCCTCTTCTAATGGGACACACACATCCTTAGGCACACACACACAAACACACACACATAAAGTACACATGCACACATGCATTCTTACATGCATTCCAGTCATGCAGGCACACACACACACTTCCTCACTACTGTTCACAAACACACATTCGTACACTCGCATTCACCCCCGCATACACACTATTTGACAGACTTCCACCCATACACATAACGTCCTACACGAGTCAACACTCTCTCTCTCTCTCTCTCTCTCTCTCTCTCTCTCTCTCTCTCTCTCTCTCTCTCTCTCTCTCTCACACACACAATCTCTCTCTCTCACACACACTCTCTTTGGGGAGCTCCATGAGTTTTCTGAATGGGCCTTTCCTCCACAGACCCTTCAGTTACAGAGCTGTGAGCCCCTGAACAGAAGGAGGGTTCTCCCTCCCCGGGCAGCAGGGGTCCCATAGACTAATCAGCTCCAGCTGGTCTCCCCTTCTACTAACTGCCCAATCAGAGTCCACCGTAGTCAGACTACCCAACATGGCCAACCAATCAGACGGAGGCTTACTGGGAAATAGCATGACGCGGTTTGGGAAAGGGACTGAGACTTGAGATATAATGTAAAACAAACACACACACACAGGGGAAGTGAAGTCTGAGCAGCCGTTAAACTTTGGTAGATTTACACTCTTCATTAGCTCCTTGAGTGATGCACTGTCATTCTCTTAATGTCTTCCAGTAAAAATGCTGTGTGTGTGTGTTTGGATGAGCTGCCATTTATGTGTCTCTGAAGGTGTTTTTTTTTACCGAGCATAGACAGGGAGGGTGATCATGTTTGTTTTTTTGTTACAATAAGACACAAACATTCCTACACACAGCTGAACAGACATCTCACATATAAAGCCTCACTCTTATTCTTTGCTGATTGGCTGTGCCAGCTGTCCATTAATGTCATCATAAGTGGCAGGAAGTGCATCCCTCTGACCCCTGCACTGGACCAGTTACTGTCCAACCCAGTAGAGCCATGCTACTACTGATCCAGCCCTCCACCCTTTATGTTCCTCTGCCATTCTCCCTCCCTTCCCCTAACCCTCCCTCCCTCCCTCTCTGTCTCTCTCTGGGTCTTTCTCTCCTTTTTATTTCCTCTGTTCCGCATGAGTCATAGATTACTGGTATAATCCAAATCAGCTCTATAGCTTACTCATGCACACAAACCCACACACTCACACACATGCACGCACATTCACACAGACACACCAAGTGAAATCCAGGTGATGAATGGAGACTAGCGGGAGGGAGACGGGAGCTAATTGAATTAGCTCCTGTGTTAGTATCTGTCTCACTGGATTACCCTGTCTGCTGGGGTGAAGTGGGGGGGGGGGTAATGTGGAACCAGTTTACCACATACTATAGTACTACTCTAGTACTTGTGATAATTCTCCCTTAAGCAAGTGATTGTGTCTGTTAGATACACAATGGGGGTGGTATAATTGACATGTCTGACATGTCTGATTGGAAATGTTTCCTCATGCAATCGGTTTTTACAGAACTATTTTTGGTCCCATCTGACCCAAATTGTGCTCTAGAAAACTCCCAGTGTGTAGGCCTAGGGAAGAACATAACATTAGAGGGAGAGGCAGAAAGCAGGCAGACAGACAGACGGACAAGCAGACAGACAAGCAGGCAGGCAGAAGCAGGCAAGATTAATAGACACACATATACATGCGGACAAACACACTATCTCTCTCTGTTCCATTTCTCTCACTCGCTAACCCCCCTCCCTTTCCCCAGTGTCTCTCTCCTCTCCCTCTTCTAAATCTCCATCCGTGTGTTCCTCCTCACCGTCTCTCTGTTGTCTCTGTGCAGCTGGACATGCCTTATCATGTGTGGCCGGAGGGCCACGTCAGAGCCCCCTCTGACCCCCCTCCCCTCGCCCCCCCAGAGGTAAGAACCGTCCCCACCCCCACCTCGGACCCCCGGGATAGCCTGCTGCCCCCCAACACCCCAAACCGGCCTCTGGGTTTGTTCTGCTCTAGAGTAGGAAACCCCCACACCTTGACTAACCCCCCCCAACCTCCTCCACCTTCCTGGTGGCTAACCTCCTGGTGATGGGGATGGATCACCGAGTGTTGATGTTCTCTACCTCCAGCAGTTAGGCTGACTGACTCCATCTCTCAAACCACAACGCCCTGGTTGACCTCCAGCCTCCCTGCCCTGCAGCACTGGTGCCCCACTGACTAACACACACACACACACACACAGTTCTCTGAGTGTTGCTCCTGCCTCACATAATGCTTGTTTCTTTTTAGCTGGAAGCATGGAGACTGAATAATTACTATCAAGTTCTAGAGAGAAACCCAGATTGGGTGTGCGTTGGGATGTATTGAATGGGACCGATACAGTGCTGTTGATGCAGTTATTTACCAGTTATGTATGCCTTTTGGAACCAGCAGCTCCATTTAAACAGGGGACTGGTTCTAGGGCGTGGTTACACTACAGTTAGGATTGGTTAGTACTGGTGTAGGACTGGTTAATACTGGGTGTAGGACTGGTTAATAGGACTGGTTAATACTGGGTGTAGGACCGGTTAATAGGACTGGTTAATACTGGGTGTAGGACTGGTTAATAGGACTGGTTAATACTGGTTAATAGGACTGGTTAATGCTGGGTGTAGGACTGGTTAATAGGACTGGTTAATACTGGGTGTAGGACTGGTTAATAGGACTGGTTAATACTGGGTGTAGGACTGGTTAATACTGGGTGTAGGACTGGTTAATAGGACTGGTTAATACTGGGTGTAGGACTGGTTAATAGGACTGGTTAATACTGGGTGTAGGACTGGTTAATACTGGGTGTAGGACTGGTTAATAGGACTGGTTAATACTGGGTGTAGGACTGGTTAATATGACTGGTTAATACTGGGTGTAGGACTGGTTAATACTGGGTGTAGGACTGGTTAATAGGACTGGTTAATACTGGGTGTAGGACTGGTTAATACTGGGTGTAGGACTGGTTAATAGGACTGGTTAATACTGGGTGTAGGACTGGTTAATAGGACTGGTTAATACTGGGTGTAGGACTGGTTAATACTGGGTGTAGGACTGGTTAATAGGACTGGTTAATACTGGGTGTAGGACTGGTTAATAGGACTGGTTAATACTGGGTGTAGGACTGGTTAATAGGAATGGTTAATACTGGGTGTAGGACTGGTTAATAGGACTGGTTAATACTGGGTGTAGGACTGGTTAATACTGGGTGTAGGACTGGTTAATAGGACTGGTTAATACTGGGTGTAGGACTGGTTAATACTGGGTGTAGGACTGGTTAATAGGACTGGTTAATACTGGGTGTAGGACTGGCAGCTGTGTTCTTCTCAGGGTGCTCTGTCTCTCAGAGCCCTGGACTCTCATGCGAGACGGTTAGGGGGGATTGGGCACATTGACACTGGCATTCTACTGAGCCTGTCACATTATACACACATGCACATGCTGACACAGCCAGACTCGCACGGTGCCGGTGATTTGTTACATACAGATGAAAGATGAATGCTCAGTTGAGGCACACAGCGACCTGAAATTAGCTACATTTATTACAACAGTGACACACAAACACTCACTCGCTTACTCACAGTGTCACCCAGCTCATACCCTGGGCGTCCATTCTCATCACTCAGCCATTTCTACTGCAGGAGTATACTAACAAGTGGGGTTCATTCTTCTTCCAACACTTGTGTGTGTGTGTGAGGTGTGCACAGGTGTGTGCGTGTTGCTGTGTGTGTGTGTGTTTTGTCTGTCATCAGTTAATTGCACTTGATAAATCGGTGTTAATCAATGTGAATGACTGTTAAGATAAATGTGGTTCTCCCCACAACCTGATTGCTCTGTGTGTGTGTGTGTGTGTGTGTGTGTGTGTGTGTGTAGGTGTGTGTGTGAGTGAATGAGAGAGAGCAGTGAGAGAGAGAGAGAGAGAGAGAGAGAGAGAGAGAGAGAGAGAGAGAGAGAGAGAGAGAGAGAGAGAGAGAGAGAGAGAGAGAGAGAGAGAGAGAGAGAGAGAGAGAGAGAGAGAGAGAGAGAGAGAGAGAGAGAGAGAGAGAGAGAGAGAGAGAGAGAGAGAGAGAGAGAGAGAGAGAGAGAGAGAGAGAGAGAGAGAGAGAGAGAGAGAGAGAGAGAGAGAGAGAGAGAGAAACAGCAATTATCCAAGTGGGACGAGTCTATGTCCCTTCAAATCATCATCCTCCTGTCACACAGTCAACATCCTGTCTCTCAAATGAGTCATGACCCGTCGGAAAACCATCACACACACAAACCAGCAATCTCACACACACACCAGCACTCCCACACACATACCCTAACACACACACACACACCAGTGTGCACACATAACAGCAAACAGGCAAACACCAGCAAACCCAGACACGTAACAGCAAATGACCATATAAGCACACACACTCCCTGCATGAGTGAAATACTAACACGTACACACACTAACACACAAGCACTCTCGGCATGGATGAAATACTAACATACACACTCACACACACACTAGCACTCAGCATGGATGGGAGCTGCTTGTGGGAATGCTGAATAAGTAGAAAAGGAGACTTGCAGTTGCCTGATTAAGTGTTGGGTGTGTGTGTGAGAGAAGACAAGAGAGAGAGAGACAGATAGAGAGAGAGGGAGAAAATGGATGTCTATAATTCATACATCGATAAAACAGACACCTGCTCCTCAGACCAACACTGTTCTAGTAGAGCTGTGTAAGTCATAAACTTGACGTTTTCTGCTTCTTTAAACAGTTCAGGGAAGTATGTTAAACTGTTATGATTTTAATGTGTTGTGATCTCTTTAGTTAGAAATGGACTAGGTTTAATTGTTTTAGAAAGTGTCTAGTCCAATGTTACATTTGTTTTTCTTATGTCGACCTTCTGTGCTAAACTGCTCTGTTCCGAGTGTTCCTCAGTATCCTTTGTTGAATGTTCTCTGTGTTGCTTTCATGTGTGTGTATGTCACTTTCCATGTGTGTGTATGTCACTTTCCATGTGTGTGTATGTCACTTTCCATGTGTGTGTATGTCACTTTCCATGTGTGTGTATGTCACTTTCCATGTGTGTGTATGTCACTTTCCATGTGTGTGTATGTCACTTTCCATGTGTGTGTATGTCACTTTCCATGTGTGTGTATGTCACTTTCCATGTGTGTGTATGTCACTTTCCATGTGTGTGTATGTCACTTTCCATGTGTGTGTATGTCACTTTCCATGTGTGTGTGTCTGTAGTCTGTGTGCTCAAATCAAGCCTATTATTTTCCGTTTTCGGTACGTGTTCAATTCCAGTGTGTGTGTTTACGTTTGGCAGTGTGTGCGAGTGTGTAGCCAGGGGAATCCTAGCCATCTCCAGCTCGGTGTGTGTGTGTGTGTGTGTTTCATGTTGTGTTAAAGAGCACTTCCTGTTCAGTCCCCCTGCTCTGTGTCTCTCTTGCCTCTTACTGTCATCCCTGTCTTGCTGGGCTGGGCCTTGTTCATGTGTATCCCCCTTCCCCTCCTTCTACCTCCCCCCCACACACACACCCTTCCCCTCACCCATACCTCCACCCCAATGCTTCTCTTGTGGATTTGTTTTGTTCTTGTAGTTGCAGGACCCCCGCATGTATGATCAGGTCTATAGGTACTTAGACCTACCAGGGCAGGTATGTGACTACACACAGTGATTCGATGATGATGATTATGATGTGTGTGTGTGTGTGTGTGTGTGTATTTGGTTAGGGCAGGACCTGTGAGTAAAGTGGCAATGTATAACAGGATAAATGTACATGTTAGGTCCGGGAACTAGGAATATAATTAATCAAATCAAATAATAAAAGTATGTTTATTAATGTAAAGTTATCTAAATGATCTATATATCTCTATCCGTCCATGTGTAGTGTGTGTTTCCCAGGCTCTCCTTAAGAGCTGTGTGTCCTCCTGGTTCCCAGACTCTGACAGTGGCTCTCTGCCTCGCTCTGCTGTTCAGTTGGGAGGGTTTATCTGTGTGTGCTAGTACTCTGCGGATGTAAAGGGCGTAGTGTGTACGTGTGTACGTGTGTATATGTCTATGTAAATATGCCGCACGGCTCAGTCTCAAATGAAAACATCTCAGGAGGAAAGAGTTGTCGCCATGGCAACAGCCGCCGTGCATAGGGGGGGGGGGGGGCGTGTGTGTCTGTGTTAGTTTGTGTGTTTGTGTGATGGAGTGGACTGGCGTATAGGAGAGGAGACATGAGAGACATCTATCCCCTCTCTCCTACTCTCCTCCTGTCTGCCTCCTGCCTCCTCTCCTGCCTCCTCTCCTGCCTCCTCTCAGCTGATTGGCTGGTTCCTCCATAGGTGTTGGGACACTGTATGAGATAGCAGGTGTGTTTCTGCTCTACAATCCTGAGTGTGGGTGCACATTCTAACATCCTCTCCCTCTCGTCCCTTCCTTCCTCTTCCCTTCCCGCCTCTTCCCCTCCCCAACCCTGTCCTATCTTTCCACTCTCCCCCACTTCCCTCCCTCCCGCCCTCCCTCGTGTCATCCCTCCCTCTCTCTCTCCCTCTCTTCCCCTGGTCCAGTTGAAGGCTGTTGACCGTGTTCACGAGCCAGAGAAGATTCCCCGGGCACCACATGACCGTAAGAAGGAGTGGCAGAAGCTGGCTCTGGGGGCGGAGCTAGCGGAGGACGAATCAGAGGAGGCCCTGAAGCAGAGGGAGGCCAACGGCTCCACCGCCTTCCACGACAACAGGTGTGTGTGTGTGTGGATATGTGAAACACTTCCTCTCTTCCCCACCTGCTCCTCCTGGTCCTGGTGTGTTACGCCCTATCTCTTCCCCACCTGCTCCTCCTGGTCCTGGTGTGTTACGCCCTATCTCTTCCCCACCTGCTCCTCCTGGTCCTGGTGTGTTACGCCCTATCTCTTCCCCACCTGCTCCTCCTGGTCCTGGTGTGTTACGCCCTATCTCTTCCCCACCTGTTCCTCCTGGTCCTGGTGTTTTACGCCCTATCTCTTCCCCACCTGCTCCTCCTGGCCCTGGTGTGTAACGCCTCTTCATCATCTCTTCCCCCAGGACTCCCATGTACATGGATCAGATGGACGGGCCCTTCTCGCTGGCCGCGCTTCCCTACACACAGATGAACGAACTGCTCAATCGCACCGGGGACAGAATGTACTCCCGCCCCCACGACCCTCCACCCCCACCCCCCATGCACGGCCTGGGGGACATCAAGCCACCCTCCATGCTCAGGTGAGACATGCCGGCCCAGTCAGGGGCCCCCCCTCTCCACTTCCTGCTCTGCTTGCGTTCAATGCTGTCCTATTTTTCTGTTGGGTTTTTGTTCCGTCGAGGGACAAAACCTCTCTTCCCTCCTCCTCCATCTTTCCCTCAGTTGAGGTATTGGATGTCATTAGGTCATGAACAAGGTTGATGAGTCTGTTCTCTGAACGACACTCACTCACAACACTCACCAACCTTTGTCCTCTTTTTCGTCTGTCGTTTTCTCTCTTTCCGTTCCTCTCTCTCTGTCTCTCTCTCTCTATCTGTCTTTCTCTCTGTCTCTCTGTCTCTGTCTCTCTGTCTCTCTCTCTCTGTGTATCTCTCTCTCTGTCTCTCTCTCTGTATCTTTCTCTTTCTCTCTCTCTGTGTATCTCTCTCTGTCTCTCTCTCTGTATCTCTCTCTGTATCTCTCTCTCTGTCTCTCTCTCTGTATCTCTCTCTGTCTCTCTCTCTGTGTATCTCTCTCTGTCTCTCTCTCTGTATCTCTCTCTGTATCTCTCTCTCAGCTCCAGTTCAGGGTTCTCAGACAGCAGACCTCAGTCCCCTGCCCGGACCCCTGGCTTCAACTCCAACACCCCTCCACCTCCGCCTCCCCCCTGCCTCCCCCACCACCCCCCCTACCCTCCACCATGTCTTCCTCTGGCATGCGAGGCACACCCCCTCCTCCCATCCCCCCCTTACCTATCCAGCAGCAGCCCCCTGCCATCCCCCCTCCCCCAGCCCCGCTCCAGATCGCCCCTGGTGTCCTCCACCCTGCCCCTCCCCCCGTGGCCCCGCCCCTCCACTCCCTGTCTCCAGCCCGTCTCCAGCAGGTCCTGGACAAGGGCCCTCCCCCCGGCCAATCCGACGGCGGCATCCTGCCTCCCCCGCCACCTCCCCCACCGCTGCCCTTCTCAGGGGCGCGGAGCTCCTCCCCCTGCCCGCCAGGCCCGCCCCCCATGCCTTCTTTCCCGTCCGGCGCCTCCTACTCAGGACACGAGGGGAAGAGACACCCCAGCAACCTGCCACCAATCAGCGATGCCCGCAGCGTCCTATTGGAGGCCATTCGGAAAGGTGGGTGGGACCTCGAGGTCCAGCAGCATCCTGATTGGGCTGTACCCTATCAGCTTCACCCTGACGCCCAGGCCTGAGAAAAGGCAGCACACTGATTGCAAATTGACATAGGATTTACGTAAAAGTCTATGTGTGCATTTGGTTGATTGTATGTTGCTTGTAAAAAGCGTCTGAATTCATGTGTGTTTTGTAGCATATGTTTCATACCGTTTCACAGTATATTCTAAACCTTGCATCTTTCTCTCTTTTTCCCCCTCCCTCCCTCCCTCCCTCCCTCCCTCCATCCCTCCCTCCCTCCCTCCCTCCCTCCCTCCCTCCCTCCCTCCCTCCCTCCCCCCCCCCTCTCTCTCTCTCTCTCTCCCTCTCTCCCTCCCTCTCTCGCTCTCTCCCTCTCCCTCTCTCTCTCTCTCTCTCCTTCTCTCTCCCTCCCTCCCTCCCTCCCTCCCCAGGTATCCAGCTGCGGAAGGTGGAGGAGCAGAGGGAGCAGGAGGCCAAGCACGAGCGCGTGGGCAACGACGTGGCCACCATCCTGTCTCGCCGCATCGCCGTCGAGTACTCCGACTCCGAGGACGAGTCCGAGTTCGACGAGGGGGACTGGATGGAGTGATGAAAGAGAAGGGAGAGTGGAGGAGGGAAGCGAAGAAGGAGGAAGGCATGAGAAGAACAAGCCGAAGCAAAGTTCAAATAGAACTCCACAGAAGCCTGTCTCATTGCCATCTCAATTCTCCATCTGTTGGGTTAGCCTTTTCCCTGGGCTCCCTTCTCTCTCTCTCTCTCTCTTTCTTTTTTCTGCAGTTGGTGTGTTTGAAGGTTGAGCTGAGTTTGTGTTCCAGGTGGTGTTCTATCCTCTCCGACACACCTGTGATGTCATAACTTTTATTGCTCAAGTCTTGTGTGACATCAACATTGTTTAAAAATCTACTTGTTGTACAGTTGTTAAAAAAAAAAGAAGTAAATAACAGATTTGTTGGATTTTCGTTTTCTCGATAACCTTTTAAAGAATAACTTCCAGAAGAAGTTTCCATTTGTTAATTTGTTTTCCTCACCGTCGAAGTGTAAAAAAGGTGGCATGAAGCGTCTGTCCTCAGTTCTTATACAATACTGCCACCTGGTGTTAAGAGGTGGTATTTTATCTTATTTTTTTACTCAAACGAATGCAGTTTAATGGGCCACCTGTTGCCAATATGAACACGTTGTGTGGATGGCAGGTTATCCTCTAGGTCAGCGGTTTTAGTTATCAGCATTTATCAGCATTTATCTCCTCAGCCTATGGAAAACGATTGTGATGAAAAGCCATGTGGTGATTGCTGTGTGTTATTTAGTGACCGGGATGAAGACAGTGTGTGGCATCTGAGAACGTCATCCAGCTATCCAGGGACGTGTGTGTGTGTGTGTGTGTGTGTGCGCGTGGGGGCTTGTGTGTGTGTGTGACATGTATCTGCACTCCAGGGACTGCTGAGAGTTTGAGCAACAATTTTCTTTATCTTTTTTTAATTTTTACCAGGGTTTGTTTGTTTAAAAGACCCACCAAAATGCTTCTCGATAAGATATCCTGCTGATTGGTCAAATGGAATACTGGGTTCTCACAGTCTGAAAGCTTCCCACATATCCTCAGCAATGAGAACAATAATTTACTCTTGTAACTTACTCATTCTCAGTTCTGGAGAAAAGAAGAACAAGAAGCTGTTCTAGATTATTGGAACATGCCAATGATGTTGTTGTCCTGAGGCCTGTTAGCAGTACATCTGACCAATTAGAACTACTTTTGTAATGCATCTGACCAATAACAATCACTTTTACATTGCACCCGACCAACAAGAGACACTTTTACGGTACTTGAAGGCAGCTTATCTCCGAGGGTCTGTCCACTGACGAGAAGCCTTACCTCGTATGGTTCTACAAACACAAAACGTAAATGGAGGATTCAAATTGCTGTTATGAAGAAAAAAAGGAGATGGAAAAAAAAGAGGAAGGATTCATTTAGCCTCGCAGCCACTTTGAAGAAGTCTGACGTGATTCGTTTTCTCTCTTTATTTTCTTCTGTTGTTCGTTTGTTCGATTTTCATTCTTGCCTTATTGTTTGAACAGACGTACAGTTGAGTTGATGAATGTATTGTGGTGTTACTACTTTTTGCCTGCGCTTGTTTGAATTAGCTGTTTCTATGTTGGGGTGGGGTGGGGTGGGGTGGGGTGGGGTGGGGAGAGGAGAGGCGGATGGGGGGTTGGGAGTGGTTTAAAAGAACAATATGAATACTGTATACCATGTAACTAATGTAACTGTTGACTGTGACAGTTTGCTTGAATTAATAAAAGCTAATGTTATGTTTCAGAACTGCTGTTTTGTTTCAAGCTTCCAGAAAGCTTCTTAGCCTCTTACATAAACTGTTTACAGAACCAGGACCATTACATGTTGTAGGAAGGTCAAGGTTTCCCATCAGCGTGTGAGTGTCAAGCTTATGCTGAATCAGTGAAGAAGACAAGAAAGGTTGAGGTAATGGGATTCAGAACCACCTTGAATTTGTATGCATGCATATAACTTGACAGTGTTTGTGTAAATGTTATTGACATTGATTCTATTGTTTATGGTAATAAATAATAAGCTTGTCAATACAACACAATGAACAGAAGCAGTCCTTGCAGATTGTGTATAAAAGAAAACTGTTCAACTCTGCCCCCTTCTGGTCAAGACGAAACATCCCATGTTCTCTCCACATTGGTAATGTATTAATCAATTCTACCAGTAAGTGGCAGCAGTACACCACTGTGCAAGCTCCCAAACTTTGTAAACACGCTTTTCTTTTTTTTTTTTTGCATATTTAGTTTAAACTAATTATCAAGTTATTTATGTAGTATGCATATTATATAGGCATAATAATAATGATACATTCCATTTGAAATGTGCCTTTCTTGCACGCAAAGCACCACTGAACAGGGAAAAATTATCAGAGGTCAAACTGATCCATTAGATGCTTGTTTTGAATTCAGTAGTAACCTATGTAATGTGTGTTAAACCCTTAAACAATGTATCTGGTCTACAATAAGACTGAGGCCTGCATGAGATACATATCTCCCCATTTACACACACATTCCCATCATAGCCTATAACACACACACACACGCACACACACCTGAATCCAGCTCATGAATGGAGTGGAGAAGGTGTAGAGCTGCTTGTTGGAACAGCATAGTGGCTTGTTGATCATATCTCTCCAAGCTACAGGACAGTAATGTTCTCACAGGATGTTCAGTCTTCCAGTACCATCTGTACTTTACACTCTCATCTTAACAACCCAGCCTAAGAGGAGATCAGCATCAGTTCTGATGACAGTTCCCTGTCTGAAAGTAGTTTAGACCAGGGCTTTGCAACCCAGTTCCTGGATATCTACCCTGCTGTAGTTACTGTTTACAACCTTGTTATTGGAGATCTATCCCTCCTGTGGGTTCTCTTTACAATTTAAGCTATCTTCCTCTAGGTTTTCACTCTAATGTTGTTCATGAAGAGATACCGTCCTGTAAGTTCAAACGCCTACCCAGCGCCTGGAGAGTTACTCACCCACCTGTAGGTTCTCTCTCCAACTCGAGAGATTACCTTCTGGACAGAAAATAGATAGATGTGCAGTCAATAGAGAGGACTCACATGAGAACCACTGAATATTGGATTTTTACATTTTTGCACATGGATATTCCCGGCAACACCCCTATAGTTGCCTCAATACAGAGACAGAGGAGAGGTATGCTAATGTAAGGTATGCTGATCAATGGTCTATTTATTCGAAACAAAATTATATTTACTGTAGTTGCATAGTCACTGATGGTGCTTGTCATGGCTGTCTGTCAACCACTTATTCTCTGAGTGATAAGTACATAAAAAAGCACCAGTGTTTGGAAGCCCCAGTTCTTCCCTTCTCCGGCTCAGCACATACCTCCTCAGTAGCTCTACTGAGCTGGATCTGTCAGGGCCAGCACATGACTTCAACATGAGCCTCTCACTTCAGAAATAGATGAGCGGAAGAATGTAAGGAAAACTGTGTGTGTCACTTGAACAACTCTTGCTCAGTACATCTGGGTCAATTCTCATGAGCAAATCCTGTCAAATGCTTGGTTAATTTGTCTCCCCCACTGCAATGAAACAAAAATATATTAACGCTGGAGACTCCTGGTTTGACTTTGTGAGCTCTCACCATGAGATCTGAGGACAAGGAGATGTGGAACCAGCCCTCTTGCACACACACACACACACACACACACTTAGATGAGTCTGACTGTTTTAGGATCTGATAGGACTTTGTCGAACAGCCTGCCCAGAGAGTAAAGCATTTACAACCTCTTCTACCCTCCTACACACATAAAAAATGACGCAGACTACTTGTGCTGCAGTTTATGGTCCACACACACACGCCCACAAACATCAGAGTAGTTTCTGAGCACAGAGAGAGACCAGATTTTCAAATTCAAATACATATAGGAACAAAAATGTTTAATGTTAACAAATCAACATGATAGTTATTGGAATACATTACTACTACATGATAATAACATACAGTATAAATATTCTCACATCGAAAAAGGGACAAAATCAAGCACATTGAACATTTGAATGTAATCAAGCAGAAATATTTGATCTTGGTTTAGTGATGATTTCTTTTACAGATAAATGTAGGAATAGTTACAATCCCGTCTGACTAGGATTGATGAGATCAGCTTTAGACCAGTCAGGAACATCACTCAGTCCTCCGGGTACATTCTGGAAGGATCCAGAACACTCTAACCAGCTTTGAGTCAACATCCACACACACAAACACACACACTCGGACGGACGCACACATGCATGCACACAAGTGTTTGAACAGATGCAGAAAGGGGACAGAGGTCAGATGAGTATGTGGTTTATTGCCGGGTTACATTTATGTAGGAGATGGTGCATGTGTGTGTGTGTATTGCTCTGACAGGTTGGCGATCAGAACATGGGTAAAGCCCATCAGATCTTCCAAGAGGTCACCAGAAAGCCACCAAAACAAGGGGGAAGAAGATAGAAGATTGATTGAAATATAGACTTTTTTTAAATGCAACCTCAAAATATGGCTTGTGACCATGTGTCCATCATGGGAAAACCTAAGTGACAGTTGTGTACCAGATACCATTAAATCATACAGGGCCGGAAGTCTAATCACAATCTTCTACAGCCAGTGACTGAACTAGTACTCTGCCGAGCCAAATACTTACGGTACAACTCCAGAATCATGAACATTGTTGAGGCTGGGTAACTGACTTATTGTCTGAGTGCCGTGGTCTCATGGAGTCTGCAGTTACAGAAAGCACCCCCCCCCCCACACACACACACACACACACACATTTATCCCCACCCTTCATCTGGAACTGGTAGGGGAGGGGGTGAGGGAGGGCACAGAGGAAGATCCTGTCACACAGATAGAGGAGGTTGGTAGTATGTGTGTATGTGATGGGAGAGAAAAAAATAGATCATGTGTGTGCGTGTGTCCTCTTTATTAGGTCAAAACACTGTGATATGTACTCTAAACACACTGTCCATAGAGCGATGCTGTCCCTTTAGAAAGGCACACTTCTATTCAGAACATGGCCTCGCACAACCTATGCCAACTGTCTGAAAACAACGTAGAAGTCAGAATTATGCAAGTTGGCAAAGTGTGAGAAAGCTGAATAAATCATCAAGCCAGCTTGGACGTAAGCTAAAGAAAAGTTTGAAAGTTCTACTTGACGTTACTTGGGAAGGCAGGACCAATCTGACTTAGAATGAATTCTACCTCCCTCCCTCTGCTAGAAAACTGAACAACGTGCGTCCCCTGCTTTTGATATCCCGTCCGCGGTTTGGCTTTCAAACACCCTGAAGGTTGCCAAGTATGGAGGACCAAACCTGTCTCCATAGCCAAGCGCCCAAACGTCTGGATACCAAATCCTCTGACATGCAATGTCAAGCCAAGCCGGATGCACAGCAAGTAGTTCACAGGCAAGCACGTCAAGTATTGAGTGTGAGTGTGCATGTTTCAATTGCCAGGGTCGCGCAAATATGTGGCTCTGCTGTGCACTTGTTATGACGACACCACCGGTTTAGATTTTTAAAACAACGAACAGCGAAGAAAACAGGGCACATCTGCTCAGGAAGAGGTTCTTCTATACACAAACATTGCTCTCTAGACTCGTCTCTCTAGTCACTTATTCTTACCATGCTCTCCATTAGCAACGTCAGCATGCAGCAACCTTTAGCCCAGTTCCCCATCCCCGGCCAATTCAGATTTGCTGACGGCCCATCAGGAAACCCCTCGGGTCTGTATTCAACAGCCTTCCCATTTGCCGATGAATATAGCCGATTACAATACAATAGCACCTGTCTGGTTATAAAAGTTGTGAATAAGTGATTGGCATAGAAATTGTGATTGAGAGCATGACTGAGCAGCGCGTAAACCGGTTCACGAGGAGACGGCGTGCTTGTCCAAACAGCGCCTTGCGCCCCCAGTCTTCAATACCCAGGGGTGCCTGGACGTTATCGTAGCGCGGGGATGGATGTCTGTTTAAACATGGAAACAGATAAAACACGGTGGCGGTGCTGCTGGGTACTGTGGCTGCTCAGAGCCATGCTCACTTTAATCACAATCTTTCAGGCATCCCAAAGGAGAGACGCAAGCATCATAATTATCCCAGTAATAACCTCTATTTCTCTTTCTATATGAGCACCATGTGTGAGAATACATTCATTTTATTACGCCCATTATAATTAGACTGACTGCTGTTTTGATATGCAAATAAAACTTCAATGTTGTTAAGATCCTGCGTCAAAATATTAATAAAATGAGATACCTGTTGTTTCTGTACTTTTAATGTATTTTATGTCTGATCAGGTTAGCGGACATTGGATCTCACCACATATTCCTGATTTGCACCTCTTTAATTAAACCCCTGTTTGCATCTGTTCCAAAGGTAACTGTTGAGTTGACAGTGGGGCTACATCTATCAGACCTGCTCACTGTGTGGATTGATTCACCTGTGAGATTGGAGTGAGGTGAACCGTAATCCATGTGCGCTACCTCCACTCCCTCTTTCCTCAAACCCATTTGCGCATGTTGAAACCTTTCTGCGGTTCAGTTCTCTCTCTCTCTCTCTCTCTCTCTCTCTCTCTCTCTCTCTCTCTCTCTCTCTCTCTCTCTCTCTCTCTCTCTCTTTCTCTGTGTCTGTCTCTCTCTGTCTCTTACACACATATGTTTTCTCTCTTTCTATTTTTACCCCCACCCGTCACTATCTCACTTTATCGCAAACTAGCGTGCACACTGAGTGCACTTTTGGAGATGTCTAGCAGCAAACAGAAGCTGTTCCCGGAATAAGTCATTCAACGTGCCATTCATCTTTTCACCTGCGCACAGAATGATTGGATGGGAGGGGGGAGGAATAGATATAGGGGAATCGGAAGCGTAAAACAACTCGGGTGCTGCATGAGACAAGCGTAGTAAAAGGAACATGAAAGACAATAAAACACGTGAGGTGCGCGGGATTCTCTTCAATGTCATTTTATTTTCTGTAACCTGGTATAAAACGCACAATCATAGACGACGTTAAAATAGAAAATGACCCACAGTACCGACATTTACAGAAACTTCATCACAAAATGACGCCTACACAATACTGCTTTGGCAGTTCGACACATTGAATAAAGTGCATATGTATCATTCCATTCTTGTATTAAATAACATTCTCAGCTTTATTTAAATTGTCTTCACAAACGTAATTGTTCACAGCATTTTTTTTTTATGGACTCCGTCATTTTGTCGAGCCCCATTAAAGTGCAGATGTGTTCGACAAAGATTTGAGCTTCGTGACCAAATTAGCACTTTAAGCAAACGGACTATGGTCTGCAGCCACACACACAGTGCAAATGACTCTCTCGCGCTCACTCTATCTCCGTCTCTATTGGACTGTCCTAGACCTCGCTAGGGGACCGCGAGCAGTATGCTCCTTTGGCCTTGAAACAGCCGCAGAAAAGAACATACAGCGAGCGCTGTATGTCAGCGTTCCGGTAAGCGTAGATTATAGGGTTGATCATGGAGTTGTAGGTAGCCGGTAGCAGCGTGGCATACGTGTACACCGACGGGTACTCGCGCTCCCCCACCAGGCAGTAAATGGCAAAAGGCAGCCAACTCGCTCCAAACGTGCCCAGGATGATGGCGAGCGTGGAGACACCCTTCTTGGTCGCCACGTAATGCGAGGTGGTGAAGAAGTGCTGCTGGAGCGCAATCTGGTGCGCGTGGTGGCACACTATCTTGCAAATTTTGAAATAGAGCACGAGCATAAGCATAAATATAACGAAAAATGAGATGGCCAGCAGCATCACGTTGCTGCGGGTGAGCGGTCGGACAATACTGCATAACTGTGGCTCGTTCAGACAGTTCCAGCCGAGCACGGGCAGCAGACCCAGGCACAGTGAAACCCCCCAAGTCCCCACAAGCATTAGGTGGACATACTGGAGGGTCTTTTCGGAGAAGTATGTCAGCGCGTTGTACAGAGAGAAGTAACGGTCCACCGTTATGGCAAGGAGGCTGCTGATGGACGCCGTGAAGGAGGCTACCAAGAACCCGACAGTTATAAGATTGATAGTTTCGTCGGAGATGACGTACTGGAACACAAAGTTTAGGATTAATCCCAAGCCGGCTAGTAGGTCCGCAGTGGCTAGGCTACCTATGAGCACGAACATGGGGGTCCTCAGGGTTGGTGTGTAGAAGATGATGGCTACCACTATGGCGTTTTCGCATGCAATGACGGTGCCCGACATACAGAGCATGATGTCCCACGGGTTGATGGCAAAGTCTGGTGCATGGGCCGTTGAGAGCTCCAGGGTAGCGTTCATATCCGGAGACTCATGTTCTAGAAAGGGGAGAGCCGCTTCGACAGCCGCTGTCAAAGAGTCATTCACAACCAGTGTCTCGTTCATGTCTCCGTTCAGTTATCCTTAGATAAAAGATAGAAAAAGAGAAAAAAAAGAAAACGTTGAATTAACCCAAATTTTGATACTCATTTAGATGTGTAAAGTTATACAAAGTAAACAGAAGGAAGTTGCATGATCAACTCAAAACGTTTTTAAGGACCAAGGAAGCAGACTAGCCCATCTAGTCCTATTGTGCCTATTGAGAGTAAAAACAACGACAATGGTTCCTATTCTTAATTGAAACAATCATATACATGTTTATGTTTGACATACAGCATAATAGCATAGCCGAGAAAGACCGAGCCAAGCAAATTAAGAAAGCGCAAGCGCTAACGCCTATGTAGCTGTCCATGGTGCTGAAACTTTGACAAGCGAAGTGTTGGCCGTGACCCCAACAACGTATCCACAGAACTTAATTTAACAACATCTAAGATCTAAAGACACACAACAATATAGGTCCAATAAAATATAAAATCATATAGAACCGTTTGAAAAAATAATATTTAGACCGTTTGATGGAAAGTGGGCAATGAGTGCTACATACCCCTGTTTCACTTGCACGGCAATTCACCGTCCTTCTCCACGGACTTGCTCAAGTAAACCCCTTGATTTTGTTCCGTATCCCTTGCATGGGCGAGACACTGAGGGCAGGTGCGCCGTGAAGCATTGACCGGTGCGGGGGAGACGAGTTAAAGCGCGAGAGCTGAAAAGTAACGACTGTTGTCGACGGGATGCAGTTTGGGATTGCTATTATACCCAAGTGACGTCAGTGCTGATAGTGTAGCATCTCAGAGTGAGAGAGAAAGAGAGAGAGAGGGAGAGACAGAGAGAGAGACCGCCTTTCGATCACAAGCTGAAGATAGAACACATGTGGCAGACATGCAGGGGCTATGCTGCCCATGGGACATGCGCGCAATTCCCTATCATCAGGGCTACATAAAACATGAGACAATACTTTTGCACCACGCTGCCTACATGAGTTAATTAATGTTATCAGTTTACAATGTTCACTTGATATTTGAAGTAATACAGGAGAACAAAACTGACATTAAAATCACAATAATAACAATACCAAAAACCAGTTTCATCGGTGGATGAGTATAAGACTGAATGCCTTTATTTTTGTACTCTACTTTCTTATTCTACTATAAAGCAGGTTTTTCCTTTTCATGTTTACAGTGTCCTGCTGATGCTTCAATGGGTGTCCAGTTCTGTAGGAGAGAGAGAGACAGAGAGACAGAGACAGAGAGACAGACAGAGACAGAGAATGGAGAGAAAAAAAGAAATAGTGGAGAGAGAGTGGAGAGAAAGAAAGAAAGAGTGGAGAGAGAGAGACAGAGAGACAGAGACAGAGACAGAGAGAGAGAGAGACAGAGAGAGAGAGAGAGACAGAGAGAGAGAGAGAGAGTGGAGAGAGAGAAGCAGGAAAAGAGAAGTTGTGTGTGTGACACAGCATGGACAAAAAGGTGTCAGGACAAACTGGCTAAAAGATTGAAACAAAGAAAACTCAATGACCCCAGGCCACCATGTGTGCTGCTTCTGGCCACTTCGGGGTCCTGTTTCCTTATAGGGCCCTAGTCCTGGAGCCTGGTATCGCCCTGGTTCTGTTTAATTGTTCAACCTGTACCACAGCTGTTCTTCACCAAAACACCTTCTCTTCTTTTCCCTCACTCACACAGATGTGTCTCTGGCCATAAGCATGTACGCACATAAGGACAATAAGCATGTACGCACACATAAGGACAGCACAATGATGTCAAGCAAACACATCTCAGCTTGCTCTACACAAAGGACAATCTAACATCATTTGATTGAATCCTTGTCTCTCCGTTGTGGTTGTCCAAAGCACAAACGTATTGTAACAATAACTGTGCACAAGGAAGGTACCGGTCGTACTTTTAAGATGTCTATTTCCATCCTTTACTTTCTCCATCTCATATTTCAGCTTCTTCATTTCTCTGTCCATTAGCTCCTCCTCCTTCTTTCTCTCCTCCCTTATCTTGACCATCCATCTTTTCAGGTCCCTTTTTATTTCCCTTTCTTCCTGTTTCTCTCTCAGGGGGCCTGACAGACCAACAAAGTATATTTGTGTTCTTGAATGTGTGGATGAGGGTGCGGTGGTAGAGGAAAGGAGGTGGATTTGGAGATTTGTTCACATCAAATGTCAGTAAAAAGGAACACTTCTGCAGTTAATTTAACTCTTTGAAATTTGCTGTGTTGCCCAGTCTAGCTGTTGCTGAATATTGTATCAACCTGTGTTGGTCTCCTAGCAACCATTGGTGCTTCTTGCATTTCTCTCGCAGCAGTGGAAGAGAATAATATTGTATCTGGACGATATATAACTTTCATTAACAACAAGTTGACATTTCAGTTTTTTATAAGGCTAGTCTGTTATACCAGGGTCACAAAGAGGGTCTTGATCATCACATGTATTCTAAATTGTGTTTTTGTGTTTGTGAGTGTAAATGTATGTATGTGCACACACGTGCGTGCGTGGGGGAGAGTTGGCTGGCACTACAGTTGAGTGGAACGCAAACATCAAAACATCTACGTCTACAGCTTTCCCCTTACCCAAATTAAACACACACACACAATGTCATTCAACCTGATATCTATCAATGTCCACCCCCTTATTATGTGAATGTCTGTCTGTCCGCCAAGGAAAATGCATTTTACAAATAGTGGAAATAAAAGAGGCCAGAAAACACTGGAAAATAAAAGAAAAAGAAACAAGAAAAGATTGACAGATTTCGACAAACATCCATGTAAATACACAGACTCTCTCCCCACCTTCAAGAAAAGGCTGAAGACACACTTGTTCCGGGAGTACAACTGTACTTAGGAATGCTTGGCTGTACCTGATGTTAGTTTCCTCCAGGATCACAATGACTCTTACTGAGAGACTTGTTGGTTTGTTGTAAGTGTCTTAAAATTATTGTACTCACTGTGAAATATATTATTGTTGCTTTCTTTTTCCACAGGTAAACTCTTGCACTTTTGAGGTTCTTGCTGTTTAATTGTAACTTGTCTAACTACATGCTCTTATTGTTCTTCCCTTTGGGACTTATTTAGTTTCACAATGTATGCTTCATGTTTGGCTTGTCTTATCTTGTTGTTATGATCAGTGACCTATGCACTTTTGTAAAACTCTCTCTTGGAAGTCGTTTGAGATAAAAGTGTCTGCTGAATGCGTAAATGTAAATAGAGAAAGAGTTGGAGAGGAAGGCTAAACAAAACAGAGTGGGACAGACAAAAAGTAAGCGGAGCGAAAATAAAAAAACAAGAATGGAGAGAGGTTTAGAGGGGTGAGATAGAGAGATTGGAAAAGGATGGTAAACATGTAAACGGAAGTTGGAAGAGACTGGGGAAGGACAGAGGGAGAGAGATGAAGGACAAAAGTACGGTGGCCCTGAAGTGCAAATCACCCCCCCTAATATGAGTACATCCCCCAAATGAAAACCCTCCCCCCGAATACGAGTCAACTCCCCCCAAATCGGATGACTTGTTCACCTCCCCCCAATACAAAAACACGCTCCCCCAAATGGAAAACGACATTACATTAACTCAAAAACACATTACATTAACTCTGAACGGAAAGGGTAGGTACTACACTTTAGCGCTGATTGGATGCAGTAGGCTAACTAACAAGAAATATGAAATTGATCGACAGAAGTACAAAATGCAATAGCCCGGCAGAGTTAGGCCTACGTGCACCAGAACATGTGTTTGGCTATCGAAGAATGAAGCAATTATAGGCTACTTAGGCATAAGTATTTCGTGTTCAATGTAAAAATCGATAGCCAAACAACTATCCTGGTCCACGTTACTCTGTCATTGCGGCATTTCGTTCTTCTGTAGTGGACTATATAGTTTTTTCTTCTGAATAGTCCTGCTTCCTTCAACTGCGTCCGCATGGCTACTTATATTGTGAGACGTTAACAGCATATCTGAGATTATTTCATAGGAATGACCCTTATTAAAATTAAGAGTAGTGTCATGACTCTGAATTGTAAACATTAATGTTTCCTCTCTCCTTCCAACCAAAACGATCAAGTTCATGATAATGACAGAGTTACGTGGACTAGTTGTTTGGCTATCGATGTTTACGTTTAACACGCAATTTGCTTTTGCATACGTAGCCTATCTACATGCTTCGATACCCAAATAAATGTCCTGGTGCAAGTAACTCTGTCAGGCTATTGCATTTTGTACTGTATTGTAATGTCGTTTTCCATTTGGGGGAGCGTGTTTTTGTATTGGGGGGAGGTGAACAAGTTATCCGATTTGGGGGGAGTTGACTCGTATTGGGGGGGAGTGTTTTCATCTGGGGGATGTACTCATATTAGGGAGTATGATTTGCACTTCAGGGCCACCGTACAAAAGACATGCTGACACCAATTACATAAGACAGAACACAACCACTGGGTTTTCCTATACATACAAATATCTTAAAGAGCTCCAAAACATTATACCATGCTATCGTTTTCACTCTCATTCTTCTATCCTCATTTCCTTATCCTCACATCTCTCACAAACACACCAGATGTCCACACAGGCAAGATACTGTAGCCCTTTGTTCAAAACAAAAAACCTAGCATGCTTTAGGCCAAAATGTCAAATAGATCAGAATTTCCTCTGGCATGGCATAAACATGCCAGCAATATATACTGTGGCAAGTACTTAACTAATCTTATACAGTACATGGCAGAGATGGAACACATTGAAAGATTAAGTGAATACCAAAGTTGTTTTGTGCACTATTATATGACTTGGCATGCTAATTCCATCTCTGAAGACACAACTGCTCTCCTACTAGCTGGGAGGGCAGACATGAGGCATCAGGACATGGAGATAGGAATGAAGAGAGATCAAAGAGAAAGGATGAGAGAGTACAAGTGACAGTGAGAGAAGCGAAAGAGGGTAATCCACAGACAGAGAGAAGGCAAGCGCCTGTTTTTTCCCCTCCTCTTTTCATTTATCCAGTTTTATTATTGGATTTAATAGCAGTTAATAATAGTTTCCTATAATAATTTCAGTCACTCTCTTTCACTGACAGTCTGACTCGTGTCCCCAACCATTACCATTTATCATCCAAATTAAACTCACAAATCATATTTATTTAATAAATAATGTTTAATTATGACATCATGTTGTTACATAATCCTTAGGAAGTATATTTAACAGTAAGGCAGTCATCCAACTCGTGATTTAATTAGTGTGACAAATTAAAAAAGAAAATAATATTACATCTTGGATTCAGTCAAACCTTTCATAATTTCAGGGGCTTTATCAGCTAAGTGCAACCAATCATTTGAACAGCTAACATCTTCCATAATTTCTTCTGTATCTTGACAATGACTGAAAATCTAATTTGCATGTAGAAAAAATACATAATTGCTATTTTAAAAGTCCGGTATGCCGTTAAAAAAAGAGAAAAAAAACTAAAAAAAGGTTGCAAATAAAATGGACATTTGGATGTTGGCTTTTGAAAGTGCACATACCTGCATAATTAAAGCAAGCATTAAAACATGAGCAGTCCCACTTTGAAGTTCTTGTAAGCCATCAACATAATGTAATTTTCCTGTTTAGCAAGGTCTGTTACTGCACCTGTGAGTCTCTGCCACCCAGAGGACAGTTCTCACAGCAGAATGGAACATTAAAGCAAATGTGAAAAAGGTCCTTGAAATGGCACCCCGTAGAGCTTCCATCCAAATCCCTCCAAGCAGGATATATCAGGACAGCTCCCGCCTGGTCTTCCTGAATGAGGTATGTGAAGACTCATCCCCGTCGAGCCCTCCCTTCCCCCACCCCGTCCAAACCCCTCAGTCCCTTCCAGGCGAAAGAGAAGGTGGAGATGGGGTCACGATCTGGGGTCACGAGCTGGTTTTCTCACATGTACCTGTTCTTGATGTACTCTCGGTACATGAGCACGTCCTCCCTGCACAGCGCCCTCACCTGGCCGTGGCCAGTCATTACATGGCTCTCAAACAGCTCGCAGGTTTCCTTGTCCACACGTGGAGGGGACACCTCGAAGATGCTGTCCTCCTCAAAACGGGACACAGGCACCCTGGCAGAGGGGACGGGGAGAAGGGAGGACACGGGGGGTTTGGAGGGAAATGAGGGAGAGAAGAGGGGCAGCAGGAGGAGGAAGAAGGAGGGTTGGTTAGAGGAGTGTTGCAGTCAAACTGCCCTGAACAAGAGCATTTTACTACAACTGAAAGAGCAAAACCATCTGAAAACCTAACAAAAGCAATACATTAAAATTAACATAGGAACATGGGAGTGAATCAGGAGATGGAGACAGAGGAGGGCAGGGAGAGAAAGAGAAAAAAGGAGAAAGAAAGTAGAGAGATGGAAGTAGAGCGAGAGACAGAAAGAAAGACAGACAGAGGGGGGTGATGAAGGTTAAGGTGTTTCTGCAGCTGATGGTTATTACAGTGATGACTAAGTTATAAGTAGAGGGTGGCAAAATACTGGGAACATGCTTTGTTGTCCGGACAGCAGATTAGCTCTCTTCAGACCTAACCATGTCAGCCAATCACAACGGGGAGCTTGCATGGCACATGGTGGACTCACAGTATGACTGAGTATGAGTGTATAAGTCTGGGTGTGAGAGTGTAGGGAGGAGTGTGGGAAAGTATGAAAAGGCAGGTGAGGGGGCAGGAGAGAGGTAGGTGAGGGGGCAGAAGAGAGGTAGGTGAGGGGGCAGAAGAGAGGGCAGGAGAGAGTTAGGTGAGGGAGCAGGAGAGAGGGCAGGAGAGAGGGCAGGAGAGGGAGCAGAAGAGAGGGCAGGAGAGGGAGCAGAAGGAGCAGAAGAGAGGGCAGGAGAGGGAGCAGGAGAGAGGGCAGGAGAGAGGGCAGGAGAGAGGGCAGGAGAGGGAGCAGAAGAGAGGGCAGGAGAGGGAGCAGGAGAGGGAGCAGGAGAGAGGGCAGGAGAGAGGGCAGGAGAGGAGGTATGAGAGGGAGCAGAAGAGAGGGCAGGAGAAACGGCAGGAGAGGGGGCAGAAGAGGGAGTACGAGAGAGGGCAGAAGAGGGAGCAGGAGAGGGAGCAGGAGAGAGGGCAGGAGAAGGAGCAGAAGAGAGGGCAGGAGAGGGGGCAGGAGAGAGGGCAGGAGAGGGAGCAGGAGAGGGAGCAGGAGAGAGGGCAGGAGAGAGGGCAGGAGAGAGGGCAGGAGAGAGGGCAGGAGAGGGAGCAGGAGAGGGAGCAGGAGAGGGAGCAGGAGAGAGGGCAGGAGAGGGAGCAGAAGAGGGAGCAGAAGAGGGAGCAGAAGAGAGGGCAGGAGAGAGGGCAGGAGAGGGAGCAGAAGAGAGGGCAGGAGAGGGAGCAGGAGAGAGGGCAGGAGAGAGGGCAGGAGAGGAGGTATGAGAGGGAGCAGAAGAGAGGGCAGGAGAAACGGCAGGAGAGGGGGCAGAAGAGGGAGTACGAGAGAGGGCAGAAGAGGGAGCAGGAGAGGGAGCAGGAGAGGGGGCAGAAGAGGGGGCAGGAGAGGGAGCAGAAGAGAGGGCAGGAGAAGGAGCAGAAGAGAGGGCAGGAGAGGGGGCAGGAGAGAGGGCAGGAGAGGGAGCAGGAGAGGGAGCAGGAGAGAGGGCAGGAGAGGGAGCAGAAGAGAGGGCAGGAGAGAGGGCAGGAGAGGGAGCAGGAGAGAGGGCAGGAGAAGGAGCAGAAGAGAGGGCAGGAGAGGGGGCAGGAGAGAGGGCAGGAGAGGGAGCAGGAGAGGGAGCAGGAGAGGGAGCAGGAGAGGGAGCAGGAGAGAGGGCAGGAGAGGGAGCAGAAGAGAGGGCAGGAGAGGGAGCAGGAGAGGGAGCAGGAGAGGAGTAGAGGGGCTTAGTGTAGTGTTGATACAGCAGTAGAATAAAGTACAGTACAAGCCTGAAGGAGTAAGAGTTGAATCTTATTTTCTTCCTGCTAGTTCCCTCTGTCTGTCTGTCTGTCTGTCTGTCTGAAAATGTCATAGGAGGAGCCTGGCATAAGACTGGTAGCACAGAGGCCCTGCACTCCTGTGACTCACATCTCCTTTAGCAATCAGCTTGGCATTCACAGGTGTTACCTTGACAGCCCACACCCACTTCCTGTTGCCCCCTCCACTCCTATCTGTTGTCTGGTAAGAAGACGTTTTTCCACTGTAAATCTAATTACACAAGAAAGTGTGAGTCTGGGTGTTTAGTGTGTGACTCCCTCTCCCTCTTAGACACCTTACCTGACTACCTTCCTAAATGGAGCCAGTGTTTGGGTTAGACAGTTGCAGCAAAGGTGTAGCTGTTTTCCAGAACACAAGTGGAAACCAGTAAAAAGAAAATGGGGTTCTGGGTTAGAATTACATCCAGGTGGGGTTGGGTTTACATTAAGGAGATACGAAGAGTGTTAGAGCTAGGGTTAGGTTTTTGGGTAAAAGTTAGGGTTGAATTTAATGATTGAGTCCCCATAAGAATAGCAAAACCAATTTGTGTGTGTGTGTGATCTACACATCTGGCACACCAGCTTGTCACATACTGACAAAACACCAACACAAACCCACCCGAAAACGTGTCACCATGCAGGTGAAGGCCATCAGGGAGCAAACAAAGGGAACCGCTTTTGTTGTCTGTAACACACAGGTTTCTGCTGATACTTGACCTTTTAGTCTCGCCCACCTTAGCTAGCTCTACACACATCAGCCAGTGACAACAATCCTAACCTTTAGTGGGGGCAGACAAAGAGAGGGGGCAGAAGAAAAAAAGAAATCTGTGTTTTAGATGCTGCAATGATATGTTCCAGAAGGCACACCTGCTGGATGCAGGGTCCTGACATCAGAAAGGGAGGATGAGAGAGAAAAGATAAGAGGTAGAGATGATTCAAACTAAGAGAGAGTGAAAAAGAGAGATAGACAGGGATAAGATAGACAGTGGATAGACAGACATCTGTAGATGAGGGGATGAAGATACAGACTGGAAGCAGTGAAAGCGTAATGGAGAGATATATAAAGGGATAATACTGCATACTAATGAGTGAAAAGTCATGAGTGCTGAGTCTAAATGTGGTGTAATAGTGTCCACAGCTTGTGTCATTGTGTCTAATACGAAGCTTATGTCCTCCATTGCCAAACCTACTGTTGGGAGCAGGTGTGCTAGTGAACCACTGTTCTGTTTTAATCAGCAGGCTATTGCACGGCAGCCCCTCCCTGCACATGCATACACACGTGTACATGTGCCCAAACACACACGTGACCTGTTAAGGCCATACTTTACATAGAGACGCCACTTTCTAGCTGCTTTCTAGTATGTGTGAGTGTTTGTATTTGAGAGAGATGATGAGAGGCTGCGCTCTGAGAGGCTGCGCTCTGAGAGGCTGCGCTCTGAGAGGCTGCGCTCTGAGAGGCTGCGCTCTGAGAGGCTGCGCTCTGAGAGGCTGCGCTCTGAGAGGCTGCGCTCTAGGAGGCTGTGCTCTGAGAGGCTGTGCTCTAGGAGGCTGTGCTCTGAGAGGCTGTGCTCTAGGAGGCTGTGCTCTGAGAGGCTGTGCTCTAGGAGGCTGCGCTCTGAGAGGCTGCGCTCTGAGAGGCTGCGCTCTGAGAGGCTGCGCTCTGAGAGGCTGCGCTCTGAGAGGCTGCGCTCTAGGAGGCTGCGCTCTGAGAGGCTGCGCTCTGAGAGGCTGCGCTCTGAGAGGCTGCGCTCTGAGAGGCTGCGCTCTGAGAGGCTGCGCTCTGAGAGGCTGCGCTCTAGGAGGCTGCGCTCTGAGAGGCTGCGCCCCGAGAGGCTGCGCTCCGAGAGGCTGCGCTCCGAGAGGCTGCGCTCCGAGAGGCTGCGCTCCGAGAGGCTGCGCTCCGAGAGGCTGCGCTCTGAGAGGTATATTAGAGTTCCAGGTGCATGTGTTGAGTGATGTTGACCACTGTCTTCTTCTCTTTCCTGTTTCCCTGGCCAATGTGTGACCTCCTCCACTTCCCCTTCTGTTCTCCCTCACTCACTCCCTCCCTTCCTGACTTCATTTCCTCTCATTATCTACAGTCTTTGACTCTTCTCCCACCCTGTGCAGGTCTGACCTCTGACAGCTTGGGCGGTTGATTGGGCACGCAGCAAGCACTTCCCAGAGGTTGAAATAACAGCAGCACATGGACTGAGACATTTTTAAAAGGTATCGTTATTTAAAAGGTAGAGCGAGAAAAATACTGGAATGGAGCTCCGTATTAGTCATTGCCAAGAAAGAGACAAATAACATGTTTAGATTTGTACAAGCAATGTTCCCATAGACCATAGTCATTTGTGTCTGTGTGTCTCTCTGTGTACATGTACGTGTGTATCATTAAAGCGAAACAGGGATGATACAAAGGAGGGATGAGAAGCGTACTGGAGCCTGCACCAGAATCCAGCCAGGTATCTTCATACCTCCATCAGTCCATATTTCCTTCCTTCCTTCCTTTCACCCCTCCTTTATAGAATAGTAGAGCCTATATGCACTCCCAGAAGGGCAGGCTCCAATGACTAATGCCGGCAAAGTGTGAAGAGAGTGTGTGCAGGTGGGGGGTGGGCGGGGGAATGGCTGCAGGGGGAAATCACCAGGAGATGATTGGTCATTCAGTTTCTACTGCAAACGGTTATATGTGTGACACATTGGCAATACACGTGCAGTGGAAGGTCAGCTTCCTTCACCTCTCAGTGGATGCTCAGCGGAGAGCCAGAGTGGAAGGAGATACAGAAGACAGTGAAAGGACCAAAGAGTGGGAGGATGAGAGAATAGAGGAAGAGGAGGCGAGACCAAAAGCTCAGTTCATCTGAACACTTGTTATCTGAACTGTCACTAACAGTCTTGTTGAGGAAAATACATCTACTAACTACTGAACCAGAAAAAGATGGATGCTGGGCATCTTGCACTCCACCTGAGATGGTGGCAATGCTGTGGGTGTGACTTTTTGTGTACTTTATATGTACTTTGTGTGTGTGTGTGTGTGGGGGGGGGTCCACTCACAGGTTGATGGCATTCTCTAAGTAAGTGGGCTCTGTCTTCTCCACCGTGTGTTGATTCTGACCCAGGTGTGCAAACCTGCAGACACACACAGTTAACCATTGTGTAGTCCTGGAAAGACATGCATACACACAAATGAGATCTCTCATTTACATTTATTAATTTAGCAGACGCTTTTATCCAAAGCGCCTTCTTGGGTCACTGATAATAACAACAAGATAGCCCCAAAGCATTGAGGGTAGCCAAAACAAGAAGCACACATTGAGAACAACCAAAAAGTAAGTGCCAAAGGGAAAAACCATAAGAGCATGTAGTTAAGCAAGTTACAATTCTCTCATGACCTGAAGGCACAACCCACATCCCAGTCAAGATCAAGGAGTGTGTGTGTGTGTGTGTGAGAGAGTGTGTGTGGATCACAAACAAGGTGAAGCTTTTATATAGCCCCATCCACAGAATTTGATATCTGACTGACACACACACACACACACACACACACACACACACACACACACACACACACACACACACACACACACACACACACACACACACACACACACACACACACACACACACACACACACACACACACACACACACGCACACACACACGCACACACTGATAAGACCCAGCTATAAGTACAAAACTGGACATGGGAGTCCTATCTTCACCTCTTTAGTTGGCTGATAAAAGCGTCCACACAACAATGAGTATCCTTCAGGAGGTCCCACTGGTGCGTATGTGTGTGTACCCGTGTGAGTGCCTGTGTGTGTCTATTCATTTCTTTCTGTCAGGATTAGGATGTGAGGGTCTCTAAGGGAAGCCACACAGCCCTTCCTCTGCGCTGGGTACTCATCCAGGTTACGATGATGGCCGCCAGCATCCACCTGTGTCCTGAGAGACCACCTCCCACCATCACCACTTCTATTCTTATTACCAGGGTGTGTGTGTGTGTGTGTGTGTGTGTGTACATGCGTGTGTCTGCAGGCACGTGTATGTGTGAATGAGTGAGAGGCTGAATGTGTGTGCCTATGTTCCTCTTCATGAAGGTCATTACTTCCCTAAAGGGGGAAGACAGAACCCCACCCTCACCCCCACCCATCCCACAGCAACCACATGACCACACACACACAGCTTTCAGAGAACAGACTCTTAACACAGGTGTTTGAGGGGGACAAAAGATACAAATAATTGGGTACTAAGAGTCCAGGAGAAAATACAGAGAGAAGTGAGAGTCTGGGAGAAGGAGAAAAGAAGATGACCACAGCACTCACACATGGCAGGGTACTGTTCCAGCTGCAGAGAGCAACACCGGCCCATTACAGCACGGGGAACCATCATTACTAGAGGACTCAATAGCCCACCCTTGTTTCATAGGGACTACTTTCAGAGAGACACACCGGTGCATTGACAGAGTGTGTATTGGATGTTGATGCGCGTGTAAAAGGAGATCAAATCAAATAGATTTGTATAGCCCTTTTTACACGCAAGCACGTCACAGAGGGTGCATTGAATGTATCTGTGTGTTAGTGTAATGCCTGTGAGTGTGTGTGTGTGTGAATCTCTCACGTGTGGTATATGACCAGGTCATCCTTGGCGAGAGAGTCATCCAGGTTGAGCCCGTAAGTCTCCCTCATTGGTTGATGCTGGTCCTGGGGGGAGGGGGGGGGGTCACAGGTAAAGGGTCAGAGAAGGCTGGTGCTGAGTACTGTTATGTTGCATCAAACATCAAACCTCCCAGTATCTGCTGCATGCCAGATGAGACACACACGTGGTCAGTCACGTTGACCGTACCAACCCCATGTACCCACTCAGACACATGCTCCTCCCGGAAGAAACAACAGCAAAAGACAGCTGTGAAGTGTGTGTGTGTGTGTGTGTCCGTGCGTGTTGGCGTTATATGACCGACCTCAAGCAAGCCTCCATGTCAACACATAGGTGTCAATACGCAGCCCAGACATCACATATACTCTTTGTCTCTCTCTCTCCCATCAGCCTCTCTCTCTCTCTCTCTCTCTCTCTCTCTCTCTCTCCTTCTCTCTATGAAAGAGTAGGCGTCTTTTGTTTCTGGTGCCTGTGCTCCTCACAGCAGCTGAATGGTCATATTGACCAAAAGGCTCTTTGAAGCCATCAGTCATTACAGCTCTAACTCTATTAATTTGGGCTTTCTGTTAACCATGCAAGAAAAAGCAACCCACTACAGAGAAGCTGTACAAACACAGCTTGTAGTCGGCACACACAGACACACACACAACCCCCAGGGATATGACATGAGTGTGTGTAATTGTGTGGTAATGATCAGATGTTTAAATATTTCAGCTGGTTAGCTTTCCCCTGGCGCAGCGGCGATCCATTCTGGGGGACAGGCTTTCAGGCAGCCACACGAGACACGCGTGGACAGCTCAGACAACACGTGAGCCACACGCTACTCACACCCCCAAATATTCATGGCAGGCTCTTAGCTTCAGGCCAGGGAGGGAGAGAGAGAGAGAGACGGTGAGAAAGACTGGGAGAAGAAGAAAACGGAGAGATCGAGAGAAAGAAATATTTTATATATCAACCAATCGTTGGCAAGAAGAATTGGAGACACAGAGAAAGAGAAAATGGGATGTAAAAAATATAAACGGCAACGGTATGTATTCATTAGTGCAAAGGATAAGAGACAGTGAGAGAGAAAGAATAATACAGCAACTATATTATAATTTACATTCAAGATCGATAAGAAACAGAGTATATCTAGAGGTTAGGCAAATGTACGTAGGTTTTTAGTTTACGCAGGAATTGGCATAGGAACATTTTAAACATATCAGGGTGAGGAGAGTGTTTATTCGAGTGGTCTGACGTTTTTAGGGGTCACTTGGAAGGGGCAGGTACACACTGGGGGTCATGGTTGTCTCTCCTGTGCGTTACTGGACATGTTCCCAGCAGGAGCCTTTGAGAGCTCCCTTGTTGCCTTGCATCAGAGTTTGATTGGTTCCCGCCCCCCGCAACGGGGAATTTAAGTCTTTGCTGTATCTGGAGCTGTATCGACGAGCTTGCATTGGCCACCTGGGCAACCACAGAATATGGCCTCCAGGAAGAGAGGTAAGGAACAAGCTGGAGACAGGAAGTAAGAAACAGGAAACCAACAGAGTAGACGCAGGGCAGAGCCAGCCTGTAGGTAGTGTATGAACCAGGTACATACCAGCAATGAGCCAAAACCTTCTACTCAGCTTGGCCTGAAGGGCCACTATCTGGACGACTACTACAGGAAAGCCACTAAGATGTTCCTGCTCTGTTCTAGTTCCATCTTGGCCCGTGGGTTCATCTGCTTCTGCAGTCACCCAGATAGATAGATAGAACTCTGGACGTTCTGTCTGTCTGTCTGTCTGTCTGTCAGGTTCTGTTTGGATGCTTCTAGAATGTACTATTTTACAGCTGAGTACATGCTGAAGGTGGAACACCTTACTAAGGAGAGACAGTGGAGGCCTGTTAACACAAAGATAATCTCAGTGGCAGGCTAGAATCTGATGATGGGGGTGGCACTGGCAGCATGAGCCAGGCAGGCTGTGTGGAAGGTCTGTTACATAGGGAACATATGAAATACCCCAGCCTGCTCCCCTCCCCTCAACTGCTGTCTGTGTGAAACAAGAGACATATGGGACATGTGTGTGCGCGGGGGGGGCTTCATCCCCACGTGCACGTGCAGTGCCGTACCTCCTGCGCGCGGCCGCCGTCCGCTCCCTCGGCTATCCTGACAGGGGTGGAGCGCTGGGAGACGGAGGCGTCGTCCTCGCGGTCCTCCTCCGAGTCGTCCTCCGAGCTGCTGGATATGGCCTCCTCGCTGGGGGGGGGCGGGGCGCTGGCCGCCGTCTTCCTCTGGAGCACCGCCTCCTCCTTGCTGCTCTTATTACTGGGAGGGGGGGGGGGGGTTGTGAGGCCAGTAGAGAGAGGGGGGGGAAGGCAGAAAAGAAAACACACACACCAGTTAAACCACAATCAGTAACACAGCAGCCCCAAGTGGTATCCAAGGCTGTTGCCAAGACACACAGTCAATGCCTGTATCAAAATAAAGGGGAGCAACTGTGGAACGCTCGCAAAGGTTAACCGACAGTGATGAACCATGCTGTGGTCACTGCTTTGAAACCAGGAGGTAACCGACCGTGACCACAGCAGGAACAGTAGGGATAAGGCCTGACTGATAGCAGGGATTCGTCAGTCAGCCTAGAAACAGCACGCACACAACCTCCACATGACACAACGGACAGACAGGGGAGAGAGAGAGGGAGGGAGGTGGCTGAGAGAGGGGGAAGGAAAGAGGAGTGAAAGATGGGGGGGTGCACTCGACGGGACATAACAGATAGACGCCCCTGTAGTCATGTAACTGTACAGTCATGCACCATGTGCAGAAACAGAGACCTTTCTGTGCGTCGAGAGATGTTCATAAAAATTCTTTTATAAGTGTGACAAACCCACAAGAGTCAGAATTGTTGTTGTTTTGTGAACTAGACTAATAAGAAAGACAAATGAAGATAAATAAAGTCCAAGATGGCTTTGACTGTTGTGGCGTCCTAATTGCTCACACAGAAAAGGCTTGAAGGCATCCTCTGCCAGTATAACAGCTAACCAAGAGAATGGCTTGTGTTGACTGCCCTTAACTCTGGGACACACTGGGACAAAAGTGGATGGGAAGCCAGAGAGGGGTGGGGGAGGGGATGGCCGGGAGTGTGCTGACACACAAGTGACCGATGTCAAACCACTTATTTCTGTCTCTACAAACACCTGCCTTAAATGCCCCCCCCCCCCCCCCCCTCCCTCACACACACACGCACACCACACCAGGGTTTCCCGCAGCACTTTTCAGTTAAGGCGGCCGCCTAAGCAACACACGCCTGCCGCCTTAACTACGTTGTCCGAATATTTGTATAGCAATATCCGCAGTTTTCCTGCTTTCTCCGTTACATTCCAAACCGTGACCAACGGCAGTCTCACTTCTGTGCTCCTCCTCCCCCCCCCGCATGTCTATCACAATAACTACCCCCCCCCCCCCGCATCAGTCTATCACAATAACTACCCCCCTCCCCGCATCAGTCTATCACAATAACTACCCCCCCCCGCATCAGTCTATCACACTAACTACCCCCCCCCCCCACATCAGTCTATCACAATAACTACCCCCCCCCCCGCATCAGTCTATCACACTAACTACCCCCCCCCCCCGCATCAGTCTATCACAATAACTACCCCCCCCCCACATCAGTCTATCACACTAACTACCCCCCCCCACATCAGTCTATCACACTAACTACCCCCCCCACATCAGTCTATCACACTAACTACCCCCCCCCACATCAGTCTATCACACTAACTACCCCCCCCCCACATCAGTCTATCACACTAACTACCCCCCCCCCCACATCAGTCTATCACACTAACTACCCCCCCCCCCCCCACATCAGTCTATCACACTAACTACCCCCCCACATCAGTCTATCACACTAACTACCCCCCCCACATCAGTCTATCACACTAACTACCCCCCCCCCCCACATCAGTCTATCACACTAACTACCCCCCCCCCCCCACATCAGTCTATCACACTAACTACCCCCCCCACATCAGTCTATCACACTAACTACCCCCCCCCCCCCACATCAGTCTATTACACTAACTACCACCCCCACATCAGTCTATCACACTAACTACCCCCCCCACATCAGTCTATCACACTAACTACCCCCCCCCACATCAGTCTATCACACTAACTACCCCCCCCCCACATCAGTCTATCACACTAACTACCCCCCCCCCCACATCAGTCTATCACACTAACTACCCCCCCACATCAGTCTATCACACTAACTACCCCCCCCCCCCCACATCAGTCTATCACACTAACTACCCCCCCCCCCCCCCCACACACACACACAAACCCTGCACACATTCTCCCTGCACACATTCTCCCTGCCTCATTTAAAAACACAGCAACACCAGCGACACCAGATATAGGTCCATGAACGCATGTCTGGTGTTTCCTAGCAGTGCTGTAGTACATGGGGACAAAGTGGCTGCTTTGGAACAAGTAGAGGAGGGAGGAGGAGACTCTGCAGGTGTTGCACATAATTTGGGGGGTTTTATGAACTCACACCCCTCATCAGCATGTACTCGAGTAAATGAATACAGAAAAACACAATTGAACCAAAACATCCCCCTCAAGCTTACCCCAGCACTGACTTCCCTGTCTCCTCTGGCTTCCTCACAGTGAAGGGACTGGGGTCCACTCCCACCGTCTTGGGCATGAACTCCCTGTGAGAACAAAGACACACACAGACGCGCACACACACACACACACAGACATATGCACACAGACACGCACAGTAAAAGTTGGGATTCGATGAAGCTCTCTCAAACGAATGACACAGTTCCCACCCTCTGCTCAAGGCTCTTAACAGAGGCACGGGAGCAGGATGTAGAGAGGAACTGGGCTAAGCATGTCCAAAAGTGTGTGTGTACACCACAGAATGGAAGCGGAGGAGACAACACTGGCCTGTAGATGTAACACCAGCCCTACCTGGCAGAGTTGGTCATGGCCACGCAGAACGTGTCGTCAAATGACGTGAGCTCATAGGGTTTGAAAAACTCTGTGTAGATGTCGATGCTCTGGTCATAGCGGTTTACCCTCTTCACCTTCACCTTCTTCATGTTCTCTTCACAAGGGACTGGATGGATCGTGCGGAAGAGAGGGAAAACAATTAGGACAACCTAAACACAGGCTTACATGATTCATGTGCTTTCGCTCTCTCACACACGCTCATATAGCAAATATCATACGCTAACACGCCCTCCCGCACACACACAACAACAACGTAGACACGCAAGTGTATCATAAAGGGCAGGTGTAACTAGTTCATGGTAATGTTGATCTTCAAATATGACTGAAGAAGAAAATCATGGATGTACCTTCATCATAGGGCAGTGGCAGATAGGACAAGATTCCCTCCGACCACCAGTACGTGTAGCTACACACACACACACACACACATTTTGCAAAGAAAAACAACATGTAATTGGTTCCCGGCCTCCACAACAGCTATTAGGCCTACGTTTCTACAACCCAGATATGGAGATTGACTTCATAGAGCCAACCCTGGGACTAACATCGAACAAAACATCCTTCTATTCAATAAGTCACAAAGGTACAGTAAATGGAGCAGTCACAGTTGTGAATACCAAGAACACCAAAGAACTGGGTCAAATCTAAGGGTGTCACAGAGACAGACGGGACAGACTGCTCTCTCTCAGTAGTTGACTTAGTGCCGTTTCTGCCTGTGAAGTGTTGTGGTGTCATACGAGCACAGACAGAACAAGCCTAACAAACTCTGCCTGGCCCTCGCAGACAAGCAAACGTGTGAGTGGACACACACACACACACACACACACACACACACACACACACACACAGGCACAGGAATAGAGTGGACGTCCTGTGGGAATGTATAAACAGCAGAGCTGTGCTATAGCACTGATTGTGTGTCTCTAAGTGTGACTGAGTGTCTGTGTGTGTGGATATGCACAAGATATGCTCTCAATCTCTATGGCCACCAACCTAGTTTGTTTACATGTTTCGGCAAAGGGAGTTCCAAAATCTCCCATTCTGCAAACTAGGTCACATTATGACACAACAAACAAACGTCAGGAGGTGTGGGGTATAGTCTCCGACAGCCCCACCAGCACCTAGCTGGTGTTGTGGTGTTAGCTGGCGTGTCCCGTGAGCGGGAGTGTGTGGTACCTGCGGCGGTGGTGGAGCAGGGCCATGGTGTTGCTCTGGTGCAGGTAGAAGTCTGTAGGCAGCTCCCACAGGTGAGGCCTGTTGTCACATGGCTGATAGACCTGCAGGAACAGGTTAATGGCATCCTGCCTGTCAGCATCTGAGAAAGAGACAGAAGGAGGGAGGGATGGAGTGAGAGGGGATGAGAGAAAAAGAAGAGGAGAGAAAGAGTGCAAGAAACAAATTGAAAATCAAACAAACACACAAATCACAGACACACAGGCATCACAGAAACATTCAACACAGACACCAATGAGGAGATCATAAAATACACTTATAGGCAGATGGAAGAGTCAGCAGATACAGAAGAACATATGAGAAACCTTCTCAAATCAAATACACACAAGCCACCAGGGAAGTTTCCAGGAAGAAAAACAGGTATGCAAACATAGATCAAAGACAAGAGCATGGCTTCCTGGTCTCCTGTAAGTCCACATGGGTGTACGGTGAGTGGCACGTGCCTCAGCAGGCGGCAAAGCCAGTCAGGTGGTGCTTACCCTTGTCCAACGGGCAGATCAATTATCCCCCAAATGATGGACTGCAGTCATAATTACAGCTCTTTAACCTACAACCAATTTGAAGGTAATTATCATCCTGAGCATTGTCCACTGAAGCCTGTGGGTGGGAGTTCAGATCCTACTGAGAAGCAGCCAAGGAAATTATATTTGAATTACTTTATACGCTAGAAATAATACTAGACAATAAAGTCATTTTGGAACATGTTAACCCACGGATGCACCTGGGTCTTTTGACTCATTATGTGATATGTGGATGAGAAAAGACATGTAACTTATTCCTGGGAAATAAACAGATTAAACGATAACTTACAAGATGTCTGATCTGTGTGTATGTGTGTGTGTATGCGTGTTTCTTTCTCTTTTGTACCTCACTTCCTGTCCACTTAAGTAACCAGACTTGGCCTCCCCAGACCTACAGGCAAGTGTCTAAATCAAGTTGCTGTCATAAGCCATAAATTCAGCATGGCCTTGTACAAGATTAGACGGAAAGGACATAACAAATTGAGCTTTTGGGGTCAATGAAATCACACACCATCTACGACCCAAACACATATCCTGTACCTGACTTTAGGATCAAGGGCGGCTTAAGATACATGTTAGGAAAGTAGGAGGGGAGGGAGGGATGGATGGTTTTCAACCATGGCAGCACTGAATGTCTCAACACTGTCACAACCTCCTGATGTGGGCTTTAAAAGCCAAACGATGAACGGCTGCAATTGTACATATCTCAAGGCTGTACTATGGAAAAAAACACATGTGCAAAAGGAAAAAACCTGCCTGTCTGGATTTTGGAATCGTACTATGCTTTAACAAGACTCTTTGCACATCTTGGTAAGAATGTGTGTTGGTCAAGTTCCATCCTGTATTACTAGTCCCTTGAACCCTGGGAACACAGCCTCTAAATAAACACAGTGAGCATAGAAAACACATATCAGACTTCATGATTGTACCATCAAAAAAGGACACATTCAACTGTGGACCTGTAAAAAAATATCCTTAATGTGAGACAGCCAGAGAGAAAGTGAATGTGTCCCAGAGTGTTCTGATTAAGGAGCAGGCTCGCCTGACTCCCACCACGGTAATAAGGGAAGGAAATTGCAATCAGGAAAAAGCGGGTGAGGAGGTGTTGGAGAAGGGCACCATGACAGCAGACCGGCTGATTTAGTCTGACTGCTTTCCCTTTCTTCACTCTCTTTTTCCAGTCCTCTCACACAGTCCTTGCTAGGAGTGGAGTGTCGTTGGCAGGGGACTGGCTCAGGAGGGTTCCAGAATGACTGTGACCTGGACCCACACTCAGGTGCCCCTAAGGTGCACAGGGTTGTGTCTCCATTGATTAAAATGGGAGTCGTTCAGAGCGCAGGGAAAACAAGGAGGTAGGGTGAACGGATCAAAAACATGGTCATTGATACAGAAGAGGTGATGACTCAAGACTAGTGACATTCCACATATACAGTCCAGTGAATCACATGACCCCAGTTCTCACCCACACTGGAGATGGACACTTGGGGCTGCCAACTGCGTCATTGGCACGAGCAGAACTGCTAATAAAGACACTAGGGACAAGTTTTGAGCTATGAGCAAATGAACCAAGCATTACAACAACAATTAGACCAGGAATGTGGGAGTTAACGTTTGTGTGTTAGTGAGTCAATGTGCCTCAAAAGGATCATTCCATGACAGGAAAGCCAGACCTTTAGGGGCAGCCACAATAACATCCACTATAGTTAATTTCCCCATCCTATTCCAATCACAACAAAGATATTTTCTGCCCAAAGGATAAATTAGCCGATTCACTTGTATTCCTGTAACCAAAAGCGCCCCTCATGAAATGTTTAGCATTTATTTTAAGGACATCATGTCATGTCATCATCTACCGCTTGTCTGGGAGTTGGGTCGTGGGGGCAGCGACCTAAGCAGGGAGGCCCAGACTTCCCTCTCCCCGGCCACTTCCACCAGCTCTTCCTGGGGGACCCCGAGGCATTCCCAGGCCAGTCGAGGGACGTGCCCAGAACACCTCACCAGGGAGGCGTCCAGGAGGCATCCTGGCCAGATGCCCGAGCCACCTCAGCTGGCTCCTCTCGACATGGAGGAGCAGCAGTTCTAGTCTGAGCCCCTCCCGGATGACCAAGCTTCTCACCCTATCTCTAAGGGAGAGCCCGGACACACAGCTCATTTCGGCCGCTTGTATTCGCGATCTCGTTCTTTCAGTCACTACCCATAGTTCGTGACCATAGGTGAGGGTAGGAACGTAGATTGACTGGTAAACAGAGAGCCTCGCCTTTCGACTCAGCTCCTTCTTCACGACGAAGGACCGATGCAGAGCGAAGGACCGAAGCAGATTTTTATTAATCTTGAGAAAATAGGGTTTGAGGTGCATTAAAAGAAAGTCACTGTCAATCAGCTGTCTTCTCTGAAACAATTCAGGGCATCATTGCTGGGCAACAAGGAACAATAACAGAAAGATCAAGCCTCATCAGTTTACCCCCAGACAGCAGGTCTTAATAACTGTCAAACACATTAATACCGCATCTATACTCAGTGCTTCTGAAGGCAGAAGATGACGAAAACTGCTCATCAATAAAGGGATTTACAGGCTCAAGGCAGTCATGGAATGACTGAGGTCATTAGGAGACGTCTGGTACCAATCCACATAACAAAGGACCTGGGGCTTCATGTATAAACATATGTGCGTACGCACAAAAAGCTTGCATACGGTGGTTCACGCACACGGTGTGATGTATAAAGATTTACTTGACGTGAGAATGTGCGGACCGTCCGCAAAGTCTTGTCTGGCTCTGTAACGTGGCAAATTCTAACTGAAAAGTGCAGAAACTTACTAAACATTACAAAATAAAGTTTCCAGAACTACGTTTATGACATTGACTATTCAAAAAACAAAAATAAAAGTTTGATCATTAATGTGGATGATCACATCAAAATGCCAAAACCCAAAAGGGGAAATGCTATACCCGTCTGTTTAATCCGCCACCACTTAATAACTTCTGTTAAACTTGAGGGTGTCAAACGAAAAAGGAAAATGCACCCTAATAGCTGCCATGCTGTTACGATGCGCCACCACTTGTTTCTTTATTTAAAGTTTTACATCGGACCATTTCTTCTTAATTTCTGCCATGGTCCGGTTCTCTGAACCCACAGCATTTATGGCCCTATATTAATAATAATGATTTTATTTGTAATACACTTTACATTCAGCTCAATCTTAAAGTCCTACAGTTTAAAAACAAGAAAGGGCGCAAATAGTGACAGTTTTCCACTCTGCCGACTTTCTTTTGTCGCTAATATGATGACAGGCCGTCAAACAGGACACAATAGGTGCGTTCGACTTCATGCAGCGCCTGCAGCCCGGCTGACTTGAAGCAGCCAATGGCATTCTCAGCTTTAAGGCAGCCGGCTGCAGCCAACTGTTGGCGCCGCCGGTGCTGCATGAAGTCGAACACACCTGTTTTCTCGCCTCCGCCCCTGTTGTCAGAACCTCGATCTCACACTCACCGTATTTCTTCGAATAAACGCCTCTGTGTTTATTAAATAATGTTCATTTTTGGTGCAGCGTTTATTCAAGGTTGGCGTTTTTTCGAAGAAACACGGTAATTCAGACAAAGACATGACCTCAGGAGCGCATTTATAGTCCATCTGCATATTCATTTATGGGAGGAGGCAAGGCGGGGTGAGTGGCTCGTTCACGTGCAGTCAATCTCACGTTGATTGTGATTTATAAAGGAAAGGTGCGCAGGACCTGGCGTACGACCTGTTTTATACATGTGAATATTTCTGTGCGAAGGTACTTTTCGTGTTTGGCTGTACACCATCTTCTGGTATGAAAGCTGCGCAATCCTTTATACATGAGGCCCCAGAGCTCTGCTCACAGTTGAGTTCACCAATGGTTCAATACAGTTATGACACACTGTTACAGTACATGGTGTGTGTACATGTGTAAGAGGGGAAAGTGTACACTTGATTTATATTTGTTATTTAGATGTGTCAATAACAAAACGCGGAAAAACACTCATAATTAATTCCCTGTAGATGGAAAGTTAATGAGGACTAATGGATGGTGGTGGGGTAGAGGGGGGGGGGGCAATATTATGTAACAGTACGATTGTGAATGTGTAAGGAAAAAGTGAGTCTGCATTTCCATGGTAACCTAGGTTTGGGGGGGGGGCAGCTGTGGGTGGGGGGAGGGGCGGAGAGGAGGCTAGGGGGTTGAGAGGATGACTAAGCTCAACCCACAACATGGTTGTGTAATAATCAATGCACCAACTGTTTTTGTGTATGTGATGTGTGTGTATGTGTGTATGGGGGGCTTTTACAGAGTAATTGAAAAGATATGACTAATACTTGGGGGAAATTGGAACTGGGTGGGATTAAGTTTGTGTGTGTGTGTACCTGAGAAGGCATTGCTGTAGTAACGGGACAGTGTCTGCATGATGTCCTTTGAGTGCTGCGTCCAGGGGGCGATCTTGCGGTATGTCTTCACCCTGTGGACCAGCTGGGAGCCGCCGTACTGGAGAGAGAGGGTGTCTCCATGGTCCTCATAGAGCTCCTCAAACAGCCTGGACACACACACACACACACACACACATTACAAACCCAGAACAGATGACTAAGCAATAGGTCAGTAACATAAGTGTTCTCGATGTGCTTCATCGTGTAGTCTAAATCTTCAGTCAGTGCCTGAGTGCCTTGCATGTAAATGATGGATTTATTTCAATAAGACTGTGACATGTACTAATGTTGTACTGTGCTGCGCTGTAAGACGGAACAGTTACATACCGGACACAGTCTGTGTCAAATTGGAGCTTGGGCTTGTCAATCATGCCCAGTGCATACAGCTGATAGGCCAGGGCACACTTCCCCACCATGAACTGGGCGGTGTTGGTCCGGTCTAGACAGTCCACACAGTTGGTCCGCAGGACTCCAGTCTAAAACAGGAAGTTAGTGTTGTTGTTGCTATGGTAATAGATATGGAGTACTCCCTTTTCCTTTAAGAAATGTTCTAATCAAATAACAAATATATACTGTACATTAATTTATTATAATACGTCTATTAATATTAAATTAACAATATGTATTATGTACATTGACAGAGGGAATACCAAAAGAAAGACAAGAACAGCTATTCCAAACTTGCAGACACATGAGCAATATCAGTGCTTACAGGTTACCATGGTAACATAACAAGACCATGTGACAAGATCCTCTTAACCCAATTACTCCAAAATTAGTGTTACCTAAGCATGAATCATAGCAGTACCACAACAGCCCAACACAGGAAACATGAATAGAGGTCCTGGGAGTACGTTCTTCAGTAGGGTGTGTGGGATGTGGTTGGGGGTGTGTGTTTGTGTTGTTCTGTAATCATACCTGGACACGTCCATTGGAGGAGATGTGCCCTCCCAGGTCTCCCCACCTTGGATACAAAATAAATAAAAAAGGTCAGGCAAAATTTCTAAACACAAATCAACATTTTTTTTGTGTGTGAATCTGTCACATACAGTATCACGACAATCACATGTCAGTCGTCTTCTATGGAAACAGTACTCCAGACTGGACTGAGAAACTTGGCCTGTGTGTGTTTCTGTGTGTTTCTGTGTGTTTCTGTGTGTGTGGGGACAATAAAACACACATGGAGTCAGGAAGGGATCTGGATTTACAGCACGTCCAGGCTTGGAATTTAGCCAGCATGGACTTACTTAACCCTCAGAAGACAGAGTGAGTGTGTGAGAGAGAGACACAGCTTTTTGTTTGTTGGAAAGAAACTGGGAGAGTGAATGTTTGTGAAGCTGGTGTTTGACCGTGCCTGCATCATAACAAGGGTAAAGAATACAAGCATTAGCTTTGGTGCTGCAATTTCTGTAATGAAGCGGTCATGTCGACACCATGTGATTAGGATGTGGGGGAGTGCAGGGTCCCTCAGCACTAGGCTGCATGGTCTGCCATCCTCTCAGCCAGTTAGGCTCTGGCTGGTTCCTCAGACAGCTGCTGTCTCTATTAATGGGCCAAATCTATGGGGAGTTCCCAGATGGATTTTACTGATCCCCATTATCAGTATTTCTAACGGAGAAAAAGGTTATATTAAACCTGGTTTTGAAATAGACAGAAAGGCGGGGTGGTAGGGCTTTGGGTCTTTGTGTGTGAGTGAGTGTTTGTGTGTTTGTGAGTTCCACGTTTGGGGAGGGTCCTGTAGTGAGGTAGTTGGATGGATAGGCCAGGGGATGGAGAGTGTGTGTAGGAGGGACTAACCTGTCATCCGGCCGGAGGTTGTGGCAGTAGAAATCGGAGCGGTTGATGAAGAAGCCAGTCCTCTTGACCACATTCTCTGCTATCATACTGAGGCGATCCAGCACATTACACAGTTTACTGGGGCATGGTGGAAAAAAATAGAGAAAGTTTGAGAAAAAAGGAGGTGGCAGGGGGAGAGAAAGTGAGATCAAAACAAATAAAAAAAGTAAGAAACAGGGACAGAAAGAAAAAAAGGGCAGCTAAATAGAGAGGGTGCAAAGGGTGAGGGAGGAGAAGAGACTTTAAAAGAAACTTAATTGACAAAAGCGTTGAACATACCAGTTGTGAGTGGACTCAGCAATGTGGGTTCATGGATATTACCAAGGTTGCAGACATGAACACAAAATATATCCCTGCCTCCCTCAGTTTCCATGGCTACGGCAGCCACTAAGCTACCTGATTGTACATGAATAACTGTGCACAGCAGTGTAGAAAATATGTTGTACAATATCCTGACACGCGTCATGTAACTGGATTGAGAAAGACCTGAGCCCAATGTGTATGGGGAAATAGAAAGATTAGTTCCCTTTTTGGCAGTCTTATTTGACAGAAGATGACCTGATTCACTTTGATGTAGCTCAATGATAAGCTAACAAGGCTAAGATAAACTAAATGATTGGCTGACAGCTACCTTTTGGTGTACCGTGCCATGTCCCAGGCAATGTAGTCGATGCAGTGTTCTGGTGGGAGGAACTGGTTGAGGTTTAAGATGGCTGGATACAACTCTTCACTCAGGATCTTCTCATGCTTCCGTTTCTCCCGTTTCTACACCCCGACAAAAAAAACACACCAATACAAAAGTATAATCCAAGACAAAAAGCTGTGTTTGGTTATGAAACTGGGTCTATGGCCTAGTTTTACTTGGCATGTCTTTCTTTTCTGTCAGTACATATTGAATTACATGACCACTTTGGTTGGACAGGAGAGAGAAACTTTTGTTACAAAAAATAATAATAATCTAGGTTGTTATCCAAACAACACCACTGTGACAAAAACCATTTTCATCCATCAACACCCCATCCAAGTCAAAAAAGTTGTTTATTTTCTTCCGGTAACACTTAAAAAGAGTGAGTCATGTCACTCCCGTCAGCGGTGTCTGTGTGTTTCTCAGACCGGAAGATTTTGTTCCTAATTGACTTTATTTCTTAAGTAATGTTAATTACAAAATAAAGACATTGAAATAGAAGAGCAGCATATTGTAAACATCATGTCTGTATTACAAACACCCAATTCCACCTGCCACTCCCTCCCCCCTCCTTCCCCTCCCTCCCTCCTTCCCCTCCCTCCTTCCCCTCCCTCCTTCCCCTCCCTCCTTCCCCTCCCTCCTTCCCCTCCCTCCCTCCCTCCCTCCCTCCCTCCCTCCCTCCCTCCCTCCCTCCCTCCCTCCCTCCCTCCCTCCCTCCCTCCCTCCCTCCCTCCCTCCCTCCCTCCCTCCCTCCCTCCCTCCCTCCCTCCCTCCCTCCCTCCCTCCCTCCCTCCATTTAATGTGTGCCACTACACAGCTAATCACACACAACAGCCTTTAATATCCCACAGATATCAACACACATGCCAATCAGTATCCCAGCATGCAGCCTAATGAGCAGTGTGTTAATGGATAAATTAGTTCACAAACACACTCATGCATACACACTAACACACACAATTCCCATCTCTGGCTGTGATCACGGCCACTCAGGAAGCAAGAGGCAGAGTGTGAAGATAGAGGGGTCCCCTTTCACACTCCCCTGGTCTCACGTTTGTGTGAGGGAACTGATTGGATATTTCTTTCTCTGTTGCCTTGGGAATGACAATGTGACCTGGACACACAACCAGGGATGCTCTGGATTTGCCACGCAGTGTGGATAGACAGCTTACATGTAGAGTGGAGAGGATATGTGTGTGCCTGGGGAAAGTATATGAGTATGTTTTTAAGGTGTGTCAGCTGGTCGTATGAGTCATAGAGTGTGGGTGTTGTTTGTACCTTTTAAAAGGGGCATCAACAGCTAGTAATGGCCAATTTATTCCCTCCTCCAGTCTAACTAGCCACAGCGACCTTATTCTACAGGATGGCGAGCTATCCATTTGTCTGCCATTGTCGTGACCTCATTGCTCTGCATGAAAGAGCTCCTGTATTTTGCAGCTCACGTGTGTCTTGGACCTTTCTGATGTTGTGAGCTTGGGCTCTTTTCTGCAGGTCAGAGCTGAGGAAGAGGAGAGGTTGCTAGGTTACCTTGACGAGGTTGAGGATGATGATGGGTGACCCGAAACGCTGCAGCATTTGGTCGAAGTGGAGCGCGGCCACATGGGCGTAGGGGTCGGCCTGGTCCACTGTGGGAGGTCAGAGGTCAAGGAGAATCAGTGGTGTGCCTGTGCATGAGCAGTTCAGAACATCGGTATGGTTGTGTCTGAGGCAACCATCAGATGCATACAGGTCTAAGGTCAACTACTTCCAACAGGACAGTTTGAACCTTTTTCAACCAAGGTTTCAACCTTGGTCGGAAATATGTGGTTATATTCAAACTAACCTGTTCAATAACTATGTGTTCTACAATGCAACAGTTTACTTCAATCCATAGGACTGTTTATTATTAAGTGCATCCTCCTCCACCAACAAATCACGTATTCAGAATTAGCCAATCAGTGAAGTCATAAAGAAGAACACAAGCCAAGTAACCGAACCAGTAGGTCAGCCAGGGTCCAGTCAAAGCGGGTAGTTATGTAGCACACCCAGACAAAACAGCAGCACTTGAACATGCTCTTTGTTTGTCCTTTTCTATCATCCTGTCTTTCAACTTTCACCGTTGTTTTTCAACCGACGGGTTTAATCTATCTTCACAGGACAGCACCCCACTTCAACCAATCAGGAAGAAGAAAGGAGAATCTGGGTCAGCTGAATGTGTTTATATCTAATGGTCCCTCCACTGGGAAATAAGGTGAGGGACAAAAAAAAAGACGGTGTGATAGAAAGATTGAAAGAAGAAAGAGAAAGTGAAAACAGAGAGTAAAAAGAAAAGGTGGGGCTCATTTCCCTCCTACCCTGTAATCAGGGCTGGTAATGAGTCAGACATCACGCATTGCCAGCATGCACCTCCTTCACACCACCAAAGACCTCCACTTACACCAGGCTGGTCATTAAGCTGCAACCCAAATGACGTAACACAGCACCTTATAATGAAGGAAACATGTTGAGAGAGATGGAAAATCTGCCTTCATATGCATTCTGGGGTGGTTCTGGAGCACCAGCGCAGTCTTCTAAATACACCTACTTGACCTGGATTTCTACGGCATTAAGGTGCCTCACAAAAGTAAACTATACTCATCACACCTACACCTGTAGGCAGTGCTTCTAATGTAACACTAATGTCTTACAAATACACAGAACTAATGTAGAGTGGGGAAATCTATATTGAATTCATTATTGATATGAGGCAGTTAAGTTGAAGAAGGTGAGTTGTGTAGAGTGGAGTGAATACTTTAGCAAGGCATTGCAGACCTCCATGTTAAGATCTGGTTATATTATCACACAGGAACACACAGTGCCTGCAAAAAAACAGACTGGTTAAGTATGGAAGCTGGATCAGATCTAGGAGTTATTAAAAATAAAACGTCAGTTTAATCTAAGTGGGAATGTAGTGATAATAACATGAAAGACTATGACTCAATCCTTTGTCCCAGACATGCCAAAAGTCATGTATTGTACCTACAGTGATTACCTATTTTATACAGAGAATATTGGGGTGAATTGGGATTTTGGGGTGATCTGTGGCTTTGGGGTGAGGTGAGGTTTTGGGGAAAATGTAGTTTTTGGGGTGAAATGGGGTTGGGTTTAGGGCTAAGTTGACATTGTCGTAGGTGAGTACTGACACTGAACTTAGACAGAAGAAACCTGATCTATCTTGGATTTGTTGGTTATGAAAGGAAATGCCAGGCTGGGATGGATAAAGGCCAGACAGGGGGAGTAGATTGTGTCTGAGTGATAACTTACCTAATCACACAAACACACACACACACTTCTTGGAGACAAGCTTTGCATCTATGCCTCATGCAGCTAAATGTCATCATGGGATATACTGAAGGGCAAATAAGGGAAGATCATAGAATTCAAAACAGTCCAGACTCAACACACGCCTATCTGCAGGCTTTCTTCCTTTTCCATCACAGAAACTAAATCTCCACACCCTGGAGGTTAATTCTGATGGACTGATAATGAAAGAAATAGATGAAGAGGACAAGTGTGAGGGAGGGAGGGAGGGAGGGAGGGAGGGAGGGAGGGAGGGAGGGAGGGAGGGAGGGAGGGAGGGAGGGAGGGAGGGAGGGAGGGAGGGAGGGAGGGAGGGAGGGAGGGAGGGAGGGAGGGAGGGAGGGAGGGAGGGAGGGAGGGAGGGAGGGAGGGAGGGAGGGAGGGAGGGAGGGAGGGAGGGAGACTCACTTGATTCCATGTTCCTTGGTTTAAGAGTGAAGCTCGTCTTTCATCTATGATGCCCTTATTCAAGCTGTTACCTTAAGTTCCCTACCTCCCTCAGTCTCTACCTCACTCAGTCCCTTCCTCCCTTGCTTCCTTCCTCCCTCAGTCCCTTGCCTCATCACTACTTCTTTTCTTCACAGGGTCTTTTGATGCCTCAGAAATACCTAGTAAAAAGGATGAGAGACCAGAGGCCTGCATCATCCAACTCACTGCTAAAATGAGTTGTGGGGTGTACTTCCAGAACATGGGGGTGTAGGGGTGTAGACTCACAGCGTATAGGGGGCTTGGGCATCATGGTGGAGATGTCTTGGGACCAGTACAGGGGAACGGAGCCCCGGACCTGGACATATGACGAGTAGCTTCCCGCTCTGAACGACATCACCGAGGCGTCATGGATGATCTGCTCTGTTTCAACCTCATTGGCCACGTCGCCCTACACGGGTGAGGTGTCAGACAAGGAGGATGCATTTCAATCTTTTGTCCCATTTTATTTGGATTTTTTGTCTTCAAAATGAAATCATTTTTTCAATACACACAACCAAATTTCTGCTGGCTTTCAATACATGAAGTTATCGACCAGCATGTGTGTTACATATAGATGGGATGCCACGTGCAGTAGGATCAGAGCACAGATTAATAATCTTTCCCAAAAAGCATGCATGTAAGCCAGAGACAGTGTCACCGAGGTAAAGACAAACCCACCTCTCTCTCTCTGTCTTTCTCTCTCATACTATATTACCATCATATTACCCTCACTCAGTCTTCGCCCACCCCCCTAATCACACTAGTGACAACTCACCCAACCAATTCCTCCTGCTCTGCCCTTCCCCCCCTCCAAATCTGACCCCCCCTGCTGCAGCTATTATGAGGCACCGGGGGACAAGTGGGCCATGTTTCCATGGCAACGGCAATGAATACCTGGCAGTTGGCTCCTCTTTTGAGGAAGCGAGTTCCGGCAAACTTGCTTGAGCGCCTGGCGATGAGCGTCACATGGACCGGCCTTCCATATATCAGAAGCTCTGTGGCCCAGGGTTAAGGAGGGACACACAATACACTGTACACACACAGAACACAACAGATGCACACACACAATCACACACACAACATACAAACCAACGCAACATTCAAACACCATGCCAGTACACACACACACACACACACGTACGCTTACAAGCACATAAAAACACACTTACATTCACAGTGCCCGTGGTCACAGTTCACTCTTCTTCCAATTCCTAGAATTTTCTTAATCATCATTCTCTCATCCCACCCTCTCTCTCTCTCACCACCCTTGGCACCTTTACTGACAATTCCTTCTCTACTTTACCTTTCCTCTCCTCTCATTGCCTGACCCACTCCTTCCAACTTTTCTTTTACTTTTCTAGTTTCTCTTTAACTTTCAATAAACGATCAACCTTCTCTACCTTGTATTGTCTGCTCTGTCTTTCTCTTCTTCTCACTGCCTGAGGCACCTTTCTGTCTCAGAAGAAACCCTGGAGACAGGAGCAAGGACTTAAAATCTGATGAACCCCCATACAGCCCCCCTTCTCTGAGCCCCCCTTCTCCCCATACAGCCCCCCTTCTCTGAGCCCCCCTTCTCCCCATACAGCCCCCCTTCTCCCCATACAGCCCCCCTTCTCTGAGCCCCCCTTCTCCCCATACAGCCCCCCTTCTCTGAGCCCCCCTTCTCCCCATACAGCCCCCCTTCTCCCCATACAGCCCCCCTTCTCTGAGCCCCCCTTCTCCCCATACAGCCCCCCTTCTCTGAGCCCCCCTTCTCCCCATACAGCCCCCCTTCTCTGAGCCCCCCTTCTCCCCATACAGCCCCCTTCTCTGAGCCCCCCTTCTCCCCATACAGACCCCCTTCTCTGAGCCCCCCTTCTCCCCATACAGCCCCCCTTCTCTGAGCCCCCCTTCTCCCCATACAGCCCCCCTTCTCCCCATACAGCCCCCCTTCTCTGAGCCCCCCTTCTCCCCATACAGCCCCCCTTCTCTGAGCCCCCCTTCTCCCCATACAGCCCCCCTTCTCTGAGCCCCCCTTCTCCCCATACAGCCCCCCTTCTCTGAGCCCCCCTTCTCCCCATACAGCCCCCCTTCTCTGAGCCCCCCTTCTCCCCATACAGACCCCCTTCTCTGAGCCCCCCTTCTCCCCATACAGCCCCCCTTCTCTGAGCCCCCCTTCTCCCCATACAGCCCCCCTTCTCCCCATACAGCCCCCCTTCTCTGAGCCCCCCTTCTCCCCATACAGCCCCCCTTCTCTGAGCCCCCCTTCTCCCCATACAGCCCCCCTTCTCTGAGCCTCCCCCTGAAGGAGACACAATGTGGGCAGACAACAAGTAGTGTGTGTGTGTATGCGAGTTTGTGTGTGAGTGTGTGTGTAGGTGTCTGCATGTACATGTAGCACGTGCAATGTGTGTGTGTACGTATGTCTACGGGTGCACGTGTGAGTGAGTGAGTGTATCTGTATATCTCCATCTCCTTGTCCCACTGAGACCTCCAATGAACAACAGTGAAGGAGATCCCACTGTTTTCTGTCTAGTAATGCTGAAAGGGATGGGTGTGACATCTGACAGCCATGGGACTTGACAAAGGGTCAATGACAAAGGGAATAGACAGCACAACTCATCGGCCTTAGCGGTCCATGTAAACGGTTCAAATAAGAAATGCTTTTATCAAAGCTGACAAACGCTGATGCATAAGAGAGACAGAACGTTCTCTATCAGTCAAATAGAGTATCTCTGTTGTTACACGCCACCAGTACAGCAGCACCCAACCTATCCAGAGTACAAACCTAGAATCACAAGAAAAAGATCTGTGAAGGTTCTCCCGAACTGGAAACAACAGACGGATCCTTGATCAATCCCCAAAATATTAAACACACAGAGAGAGAGAAATAAGCACTCTCGTAAGGAGCCACACTCACAAAAAGAACTACACACACACAAAAACAACCATCATCCCACCTGTATCTTTCTCATCTAAAACATAAACACGGCTCGTGATTAAATATGCAACCAGTTTCATCTCTCTCCTCCTCCTCCTCCTAGCAGATGGCCACACTGTGTAAACCTGTAAGCACTGTTTACATAGCCGATAACCATTTCTTACTTGCCATCTTTTTATTGTCGTTCCACAACCAGTGGATATAAACCTCATTGGTTAGCAGAGCCTTCGGTGGTTGTAGCACTGAACGTGTTGCATAGAGGTTGGTTCAGATAGGCTGTCTGACAATATCAGTGCTTTGAAGATTATTTCCTCACATGCAAACTGAGAAGGCGACGGGTTTGTTTGTTTTTTTCCCTTTAAAAACTGTAGGCCGACCCCCACACACACACACACACACACGTGCTTGAAACTGTTGTTTAGTCTGGGGCCTCTCTTCCGTGAAGAGAAAAGGATACTGGACTGGCCACAGAAGCCGTGAATGATGTACATGAGCCAGTCGTGATGCACCACGTCCTTGACACACTCCAGGAGCTTGGCGTTCCACACGTATTTGGCGTAGGGCTCGTTCTGAATCCCGTGGACCACTGACAGAGGAGTAGCAAACACACAACATGGAGGATAAGGTTCAACCGACAAGTTTAGGAAGGGGTTTCAGCACAGAGAAAGTGGGGCGACGAGGGGGTGCAGAACCCTGGATCAAGGGGTGGGAGGTTGAAAGGATAAAGAAAGGAAGAAAAATGAATGAAAGAGATTGTGTGCCTAACCTTGCGTGGGCAGGCCCTCGTCCTCAAATATGTCAAAGCTGTCCTGGCGGCTCTGTGTGTGCACTTCCTCCTCTGGCTCCGCCCCTGGGTCACATGGGCTCTTCAGCAGCGTCAGGTTGTATTGCAGCGAGTGGCTAAGGTCGTAGCTATAGCTACAGGGTCAGACACACACACAAACACACACAAGACAGTAATGATGAGAGCGTTTGGGCTGAATGATTAGGCTGATAGACGGATGGATGGAGGGATCAGTGATTTTGTCGTTGAAAAGCTAAAAATGTCAAATCAATTGGCCATTTTGTGGCTCATCACCTGTTGCTAGGAGGACAGGGTCACGGGAAACGAAGGACACATGAAAGCAGTAAGTGAACTATTATTGGACGTGGCAAGCATCTGGCAAGTCGTGATTACATAAGATCAGGGACTTTCAGTTCAGGGTTACCAAACATCCGAAACCCACAATTCCCCCCTGAAATTAGTTGATAAATCTAGTTCATATGGGGCCGCCCCACCTGGGGTGTGGCCATCACACCTCTGTGGTGATGCTGCTGAGGGCTTGGAGAGAGAATCTTCTGTCTGCTAGATAAGACCAGCGCAAGTGTTGGCTGGTAGAAAACCTATTATCGAAGTGTTCAAAGCACAAACTTGTATAATATGATCAAATAAAAAAACAGTTAGATTAATATGTTCAGTGAGCACGGACAGAAGCATGGATGGATGGAAGAGAAAGGAGGGGTGTAGAAGCTTCTGTTCAAAAAAAGAATGACCACATTCAGTTCCTGAACACAAGTCATCGGCATTATAGAGCATGACCGTCATGGCCATGGAACCCACCCCCCCAACTCACCTAAAGTAGAAGTTGCTAGAAAGGTCCACATTTTGGAAGATCCTTACATATCTGCAAGATAGCAATGGAAGGAAGAAAGCACAGATGCTATTAGCTTCAACGTCATCATGAAAACCTCTTCAGATCGGGAAAAGCTGTGTTAATGAGTTTAATGTCATTGTTCCTGGCTGTCTCACTGGGTTACTAGGTCAGTGTTACCAAGACGTCTTATGCAACAGGTGAGAATTAGAGAACAGATGTGTGCGTGTGTGCATCCTTGACATCATATACCGACAGCACATAGCTGTGTGTGAATGGAAAAAAGCAGGGGGTAAAGGAGAGACTGAAAAGGTGAACAACTCAAGGAAAGTCAAAGAAGGGGAGAGGGATGCTGTAGATATAAAGAGCGAGAGAGAGCGAGAGAGAGCGAGAGAGAGCGAGAGAGAGCGAGAGAGAGCGAGAGAGAGCGAGAGAGAGCGAGAGAGAGCGAGAGAGAGCGAGAGAGAGCGAGAGAGAGCGAGAGAGAGCGAGAGAGAGCTGAGTACAGACAGGTGTCTCTCCCACCTGGCCTCGTCAGGGTGGGTAACCCTGACAGAGTCGTTGGGGATGTGGATCATGCTTGTATCCTCGATCTTATAGATAGAGTGGCCGCCTATGTCAGCCATCTTCCTCCGTTTGGTGATCAGGACTATGTAATAGCCTTCCAGGAAGCGGACAAAGCCTGCAGGGACACAGCAACACACCATGAATCCCCGGACCTCTCTTCTATACCCAATGACACGTACACACTTTCCTGTCCACTGCTTTCACTCAACACCTCCTCAGTTTTCTGAACTAGATTTGTATGAGCAAAGCTAAAGAGTTTTCACATTTGATTGTGTGTGTGTGTGTGTGTGTGTGTGCGCGTGTCTCCATGCCATGGCCTCATGACATAATCAAAACCTCAACTTCTAATGAATACTCCATTGAAAATCTCAGTAGTAATGAAAGAGACAAAATAATGACATGCAGTTTATGTGTTTTATAACATTCGCTTTTCACACTCAAAGCTACCGCTGTTTTCCAAGAGAACTTGTGTCGAGGGGGCCAGAATTAGCATGAATGCTCCTGATCAAAGCCTTGGACCTTTTACATAACAGACACAACAACAGGCTGCAGAGGCCTGTGCTGCTAATGTAGACTGTGGTTGCAACACACACCATGGTTCCTAGACGCATCATCTCATCTGCTTCCCTGGTGAAATACCCTTGTCTGGAAATAGGTTGAGATACATTGAGCTTCAGAGACACTTTGTTATTTGTATCTTCTTGGCAAAATCAGAACATAGTATTATATCATCCACTGATACTGGTTTGGCTCCACTGACAGTCTAAAGCAGGACATTATATCCCCTCTGTCATAAACACCGCTCTGGCATTCTCACTAAGCTTTTGTCAAAGCCTAGTCCTAGCACACCTGTAGCACACACGTGGCTGGGTAATGGAAGCCATATGTTATACATGCGTGTGTGTTTGGTCAGCCTAGCAGTAAAGGCACTGTGCATACATTGTACTGGTCTTGGACTGGGAGGGCGGAGATGACCTAGATTGCCTTCTATCATCATGTCACATTAAAGGGGCTCTATTAGACGTTTACAGCAGGACTGTGGAAGATCTAGCTTGACTCATATGGCTGTGGAAAAGCTTGTGACCTAAATTCACTCAGCTGATTGACCGTGATTATCAATGAAAGGATGAAAGGACCCGAGAGTACAGGCCAACTGAGTAACCTTATATTACCTGACTTCTAAGCCTCGTCTTTTGTCCCCACATCAAAGATCTGTCTGGAAAGGTCTCTTACACTGCAACTGGTGAATTGGTGGTGACGTGGAGAAAATAACACTGTGACATGGGTCCAATTTAAAGATTGAGGGAGACAGAGAAGTCAGAGACAGTCTGTGTCGCTGTGACCAACACCTCTAATAATCTGCCTGCACCACATGCTTTAACTACCTGCAGCTGGTTAGGGTAATATGTACGCGGTACCTAGAACAAAAACATAATTATCATTATGGCATTTCAGTGTGCTTGTGTGTGTCCTGGCTCTGTGAATCCTCTTATCAGACACACCAGTTAACCTGCATTTAGAACCATAAACACAAGTCATGGCCAACAGATGAGGCCATGTCCAAGTTGAAAGCCACACAGTCGTCATAACGGGTGACATGAATAGTAACCCCCTACCCTCCTTTCCCTCTTCTACGCATGTTCTTTCTCTCTCTCTATGCATATTGCTTGTACACCGTGACCTTGATAACTCTGACATCTTTAACGAGACAGGATCACCCCTGCTGTCCTCATCACCAGAAGAGTACAACTCCATTTAGACAGAGGGACCAAACTAGTCTGACGCTGACAGACAAATAAGATTCTAATAGAAAAGAGACTCAAACTCATCCTCCTTACTGTAATAATTCAAATGGGCTGCCATCAGTTCCTATGGTAGGGTCATGTTTTATTATTGGATAAAATGGAGGCCAACTGTCAACTGTCAAGCAAAAAAATCCAAATTGGACAGGCGGTGGATTACGCAAAAGTTATTAGGTGAAGGCGGAACGACTGTGACAACATTGATTTGGCTTTTCCATCCAAGAGGACTGTGAGAGAAGTAACAATGACATTGTCATTCTGGTCCCCTTGAAGACGGGTCCTATGGCAACCCAAGGATAGGCCAGGATAAACTAACACTCAGCGCTTAATTAGGCAGGCTGGAGATCTGCTGTCACTAGGGGAAAAAACAGAGAAGCTCGCTCCTTGCAGTTAGTTCTACTCTACGTAGCCCGAACATGAGTTCAGACTGAGTTCCATATGCTAGTCCCAGAAAACACATTAGCTGCTTTCATGACAAGAAGCCCTACTGTGTATTGGGACCTTCAAACTCCATCCGAGAGCCTTTGCCTCAGTCTGACATGAGAAACCAATAATTAGCTACATTTAGACACAGGAAGCAGCTTTGGAAGTAGGTTCCAGAACTCCAGAACACATACCACAAACATCCCCTGACTGGCTGGTCAAGGTTCCCACGGCAACCTGAAAGAAAGGGGGTGAGGAAAGTGGGGGCTTTCTTTCTTTCTTACCTACGATGCCGTAGGCAGACACAGCTCTGGAGAGGCCAGATGAGCCCTTCTGACCCATCTTGGGGCGGTTGCCAAGATCCAGTCGCCCTAGCAACTCCCTGACCTCCTGTTGACTGTACACATGCTAGACCAGAGAGAGAGGGCGATTAGTTGTTAGCATCATGTAGCAAGATATATGACAGCTACCCTTATAGCATGTTACAACTCTACATCCTCCATACCACCTAAAACTTTACAAATAGGAATACTAAGACTTCACAACAATGGGGCTCAGGTGTCAAGGTAGCACCCAAGTAAGGCTAACCATTACCCAGAAAAGCTTGTAAAACATGTACAGTGGGGGAGGGGGGAGGATGGCGGGGTGACCCCCCCCCCCCCCCCTTCAAGAATAAAATGTAAAGCGGAGGACGATAGGTTTGTTTCGGAGCAGTAATGGTCACAGTGAGGAGAGCTGCAGTCTAACTGCTTCCATCATCTCAGCTGTCCCCAGCAGGGCTCTTAGGCCAGGGTGAGTGATTGCACAATTTACCTCAAGGGATTCTCTGCTGTGTTATACAACAGTACTGGGGTAGTTCACGTGTGGATGGGGGTTGGTGGCTGGTTTTTGGGTTGCTGTGGCATCTCACCTTGTCATCGATAATCACAAGGTCCCGAGGTTCCGTGCGGTCAATTTTGAGAACACGATGTTTGGTCTGGGCGTGATTGCTCCCCACAAGAAAGTATCTCTGAAGTAAGCCGGTAAGATATGAACAGTAGACAAATGTGAGACAGAGATGCAAACAGGGACAGCTGTTTGGATGGATGAGTTAATCATGGATGAGTAGGGACAGTGAGATGAAAGTTTCAAACTAGATAATCAATGACCAGAACGAACACTGTGCAAACAAAGACTAATGGTTGAAGACAGTGTTATATACGTACAGAAAATAGTTTCTTCTGACACTACACATCTAGGCTTTTTGAAAGGGAACATCTAACACACACCTCAGCATAATAGAGACCCTGTACTAATTGGCTTGTAAGGAGTATATCTACAGAACATAATTTCTCTCTTTTTGGTGTGAGATTGAGTCTGTGGAACGTCCAGACAAAGGCCTGTGTCATCCTGTTCTACACGCATCCTCATTGCATAAAGTCTTGATCTACTTTCTGAACATTTCTTAATCATCAACCAGCTGGAGCTGACATGGTACAGCCACTTTAAGTCAATGACAAGAAAATACATAAAAACTATACTTTTTATAGTTACAAAAAAGTCACGTACAAAGAAAAACAACTTGACTAAAATGGCCGTGTAGTTAAACTGGCTACTTTTGATTGCTTCTTTAGATCAAACATATGATATTGCATGAGCCAGCACGTAGAAACTGTATCTACGACTTTCTTTAAAACAGAGGTAATATCTTGGTCATCTCATAATGACCGAATTCTTGATAGCAGGAAGTACGCTGCACAAATCTGGCAGTTATTGTTCTACCTTGCTGCCATCTAGTGGCTTAGGCTGTATGCATTCCTTAAAGGAGTCATAGCAGGCATAAACACTAGATGTTAACAATAATAGTAACTATTATTAGTCTGGTGGTTAAGGAAAGAAAGAGGGCCATTTGACCCTGGTAAATTTAGACGAGTGTAAACTGCTTTTGCTGAGGAGTAAACTCTATTCGTGGAAAGGAACTAGCAGTTTATATAAGAAAATGGGACTTACAGCCCTGGTCTCGTACAGTACCAGCTTCTGCACTCCGCTGATGACCGCCGCCGTTAAAGGCATGATAGATGGGTTGAAGTCGATGTTCTTGGAAGCCTACGACAAAACAGACTGATTTGGTGCACACGGTGGGAAAGCAGCTATGTAGACTTCGTAGTGCGAAGACTAGAACATTTAGAACTGGAACAAAGGGATATGAAAAAATACCATCAACATGATATTTAGCAACGTTACTCGAATAGTAAATACGAAAGTAGGCACCGAACACAGTACTAGCATCACTAGCATCCATACTGCCCTGTAAGGACAGCCACAATCTTTTTGCTTACCAAATGACGTCCAATTAAGCGAGGCACACAATACAAATATCCACAAAAAAAAACTTTTAACACGAAAATGGTGGACTATCAATACATTAAGTCATAGCATCTTAAACCCTCATCTGTTCCAGAATAGTTTGCACACACTGTATTTTGCTCTCATACATTTGTTACGATCAGGTGACTGTCATTAGGTTTGCTTGTTTTGGAAACCTGTGTAATGCTGCGTTGCACCCTGTGATTTTATATGCACCCGTTTTCAAAGTGCGTAGCACATGGGACCACTCCACGATGGAGTCGTAAGTTCAAAGCTAATGCAAAACTATTTTGAATCCGACAGTTTTAAGAAATATCTTCAACATTTAGATCCTTGGTTGAGCCCCGCTTTAACACGTGACATTGGTTGTTGCTGATGTCTAGAGTCAATTGAGACGCACCAGTTGGAATTCAGCTGGTACGGGTGCCCGCACAGTCAACAAGGTTTAATGCCCGATGAAGCGAAGACAATGTCAATTACATGTAAATTGCGCGTATGTGAAGGCCTATTACATTTTATGTAATGAAATAAACCCATAGACACGTAAAAGAGCGCTTGCTATTAGTTTTGTTTTACGTTTCTCTGTGATGTTGTTCTTTCCACTTGCTTAATGAACCAACACATTGAATCCGGTTACTATAGTTACCACACTAAACACAGTTTTCAGAGAGGGATAGCTAGCTACTGTAACTTGAAGAAATAACACATAATAGACAGCAAATTATGAAAGCAAATCTAATTAGCTAGTTAATCTAGCTGATATTTAAAACAGCGACATTTGTGTGGTACAAATTAATTGGTGGTGAGTGATCTTCAATGAAAACTAGTGCTACAGTAGGTGTGTACAGTACTGTACAGTTCTGGTACTCTGTACTCAGCTACTAGGCTAGATGGATACTGTACTGTATGAGCAAAGTCCCAGACACTGTCTGACACAGCACGCTAATCTGCGCAGTTTGCTAACGCTAGTACTAGTATCCAGTCTATCGCTTTAGTTCAGCGAGCCATCTACTTAATTATGTAGTTAGCCACTTGCTTTTGTTTTGTATCATAAACTTATCGTTAAATCAATTGTATTGGGGTACTGATAAAATGTATTAATCGATATTAATTGGAGCTACAGTAAGTTAGCTCTACACCTATACTATAGGAGCTAAGGTGAACGTCGTCTACTGACCTGCCTAAAACCATCATGGATGGTTATGTGGACAACTTGATAGAGGATGAAGCTGAGAGAGCACTTCTCCTTGCTAAACCTACTTGCTTCATCATTATTGGGAAGCCGGTGAGATACATAGTTTACAGTTACGATTAGTTAAACTGAATCAAGTCGTTTCAGAAACACCCACTTAACAAATCTATTTTTGAAATCTTGTTCCAAGGGGGTTGGCAAATCTACTCTTGCCAGAAAATTGTCTCAGTCCTGGAAGTGTATTTTGGTTGATGGTAAATACTTAATTCACTTTTTTTTTCATACTATTTTCCCTTCAACACTGATCGTATTCTTGAGACACACATCTCTTCAAAAAATATGTGTATACCATTTCAGACACAGAACTACTGAATTTACACATCGAGGATCGTACAGAGAAAGGCATAGAGGTGAGCAGTATGTCTGTTCAGGCCAAGGCAGATTCTCTACAGATTTGCAGTCCCTGATGTTTCCTGATGACGGCTCATGTTTCAGCTCATGAATATTCTGAACGAGGGGAAGAGTATTCCAGAGGATATGATGTTTCAGTTAATTCTTGACAGACTCAAATCGCAAGAGGTCGAGCACTACGGTAATGTCAGCTCACCCTACCCCACTGCACACATACACACACATTGACAAGTGTAAACAAGTCCTGAGATGCTGTAGGTCAAGTGTGCAGTGGCCGTAACGTGGCTCTGTTGCTTCTCAGGCTACGTGCTGAGCTGTCTGCCCTCCTTATCAGAGGAGTACCTGAAGATCCAGGATCAGATTGAGCTGATAAAGAACCTGAAGCTGACCCCTGATTTCATCATCAACATCAAGGTTACCTCACTTCCTGTTTCCTTCTGTCCCCGCATCTAGAAAAGATGAAGGAAATGGAGTAATAAGTCACACTACTGTATTCAACATATATTCGTGCTTACTGTATGTGGCGGTAAGGTAAAGCTCACTGGTCTGCTGTGCGTCTGCCCCCCCCCCCCCCGCCCCCCAGTGTCCAGACAGGGACTTGACCCGCCGGCAGACTGGTCAGCGGCAGCACCCAGAGACAGGCCGGGTGTTCCTGAGAGAGCAGTGGGACCTGGTCAAGAAGGAAACCACCAAGAAGAGGAGTGATGCTGAGGAGGAGGAGGGGGAGGAGGAAGAGGAGCCGTTGGAGGAGGTAGAGGAGGAGGTGAGAGGAGTTGAAGATGATTGTGGCTCTTTCATATTCAAATGTATATGCAGTTCTTTGAGTTTGTAAATCCAACCCATGCCATTGACCTGAAGTGCTGCAAATATTCACCCTAATGTGGTTTTGTATGTTTTTATTTGTTCCTTTGGCAAGGTGGAGCGGGAACTTCAGAAGGAAATGATCATCCAGTTGGTGCGGACACCAGAATACTTTCCAAAAAACGCTCACCAAAGAATCCTGCTGTACAAGGACACCATGCTTAGACCCTTGGAGGTCAGATCAGTAGGACCACACACACACACTATTATCTGCTTGATTCACTTCAACGCATATTATTCACTTGATCGGCGCATCACCATCTTCTAGGTTCCTGACCAAAGACATTCATAATAGGGAGGCTGAGCAGTTAGGGAATTGTGCCAGTAATTCTGGAGGCTGCTGGTTCGATTCCCGGCCGTGCAAAATGACATTGTGTCCTTGGGCAAGGCACTTCACCCTACTTGCCTCGGGGGAATGTCCCTGTACTTACTGTCAGTCACTCTGGAAAAGAGCGTCTGCTAAATGACTAAATGTAATAATGACACCACAAAGGGTAACTGTCATCACAGAGTTATCACAATGTCTACTCTGCTGTCTGTCTGTTGGCAGGACTTCATGGCAGACCATAACCCCCTCTACCTGTTTGAGCTGGATGGAAATAAAACCACAGAAGAGCTCTTTATGGTGAGACTATTTGGTGCAACAAGGAAGGGAAGCTTTCATAGTGGAAGTCTTATTGCTGTCAGCCAAAGTTTCATCAGCTGTTCTGTGGGGCTCTGGCCTAGTCTGTGCTGTCCCGTCTGGAGTCCATGGCGGTGAGGTCGGCGGCTGTTCCCATTCGCCTGCTCCAGCTGGAGGAGGAGGAGCTGCCCGATGAGATTGACACGGTCAGACACACCTCTGAAACATGTCGGCCCGAGGTCATAGGACGTTGTCAAGTCCTGAAAAGGCTGTGCTCAACTCGGACTTGGACCTTCACTTGTGAACCCTGACCGCTGGCTTGTGACTTCCTCCCTCAGGAGGAGTTGTTGCGGACCCTGGCCTCCTGCAAGACAGTGGCCCCTGGGTTCAGGTGGAGGAGGAGCCGCTGGTGCAGAGCCTGCCCTGTGGCACTGAAGGAGGGCAATATCATCAAGGGCAAGCCAGAGTTCTCTGTGGGGTGAGTGGAGTATGTGTGCATTCAAAATAAGCATTTACAATGTGTGTGTGTGTGTGCGCTCACATCCGTGTGTGTATATAACAGTGTCATAAAATGTCTTTGCACATTCTAACCCCCAACCGAACTATCTCCCCCCACTGGAAGCTTCCTGGATAAAATCTACATCATGGCTTCCAAGGAGGCATTGGACAAGTTCATGACCAACCCCCGGCAGTACCTCCTGCCGCCCATGCCCAGGCCGCCCTGCAAGGTGTCTGTGATCGGCCCTCCGTGCTCAGGGAAGAGCACACTGTGCGCCCTGCTGGCCCAGCACTATGGAGCAGAGCTGTTGGACCTGGAGGCCCTGACAGAGCCTGTTGTGACCAAGCTCAGACAGGAAATGCTGGAGAAGGTCAGACAAGATGTAACCCAGCAGGCCATAGAGAAGATCAGAGCCAAAATGGAGATGAATGCTACCAATGGACAGAGTGAGTTGGTACTGAGGATGATGGTGGTGGTGATGAGGATGATGATCATAGGGAGGGTGAGGATGATGACGCTGGTGAACATGACGATCATGATTACAAAGATGATGATGGTGGCGGCTGTAGCGATGATGTATGATATTAACAATGATGAGAATGACCATAATGAGAATGACGCCATCTTGATGGTGGAAGGTAGAGGAGAAGATGTAAAGAAGTGGTGAACATCCCTGTTTTCCCTCTCAGTGGAAGAGAGTCCCGTCATCAGTGAGACGGCGTCTGAGGATTCAGGTGAGGATCAGTCAGTCTCTCCACCTCAAATCCGACTAGTCATTCTCTAATGCCATTTGATCTCTTATGCCATCAAACAGAGATGACCAACCACTCCATAGATTCGGAGAGTTTGCTTCACAAACACTCAATACAAACTGTTGTCGAGGTGGTGTCATCGAATCCTTTAGTTTACCGTTATTCACCATGAGTGTGCTGTTGCCTGGATACAGAAATGCTACTGGTGACAGCTAACCATCCGGAGGTGAAGGCCATTGTGGAGGAGACACTAAGAGGAGTGGAACAAAGTACAGCCCCACCATCTCTAGACCTGTATGCTGAGGTTCTAGAGAAGCGCATTAGACAGGTACTTCAGATTTGAAGTTTTCCCTCGATAACCTGTCGGAACTCTTAGAACGCCTTGGGAACACCAAATTAGTTTGAGAGAAAAAATAAATACTTGATAGAATTTTGTTGATGTTTATTCCAGATTGAAGCAGCAGATGCCAGTTCAGAGATCAAAAGAGGCTGGGTGCTGGACAACTTTCCCAGGAACAGGGCTCAGTTGGCCACCATTCAGGAAGTCCACGCAGGGATCATGCCCGACATTCTTTTCTGCCTGAAGGACAACGACGGTGAGCGCAAAGCCGTCAGGAGAAACGATTTGTGTAAACTTCAGAGAAAGTGCTGCTTGGTTTATGTGAGAGCTTACCCAGAGTGGTTTTGTTCCAGGTAAGACAGTTCTGACGAGGCTGTACGAGCGGAACAAGGAGGAGGTGCACCAGGCTGTCATTCTTAGGCTCCAACGGGAGGAGAATGAGAGAGCCAGTGATGCTTTGTGAGTAGAACCAAAATGGTAGCTAGATAAGGCACTGCAAGGCACCATTTCGCTCTGCTGAGCCAATATCTATAAATATATAGACTCTATGGCTCTAATATAGAGCCAGTTTCAGTCTCCTCCTGTGTGTTCTGTGGTGTTCAGACGCAGACAGCAGATTGAGGCAGGGGTGGAGCCTATAGCTGTGGATGCCCAGGCTAAGCTTGCTGTGGTGGAAGAGGAAGTTGAGGGTAACACTTGAATCAAACTGCTTGTTTTTGGCTCAGGTTCTCTCTCAGGATTTGCTTGAAGTGTGAGAACCTAGTTTGTCTTCTCAGTGTGTTTTACTCCAGCTGAATGAGGATGTTGTGTCTTTTTATAAGGTGCAGCCAAACCAAATTCTGATCACACAGAGACAGGCCCTCACACTGTCAGCATCAAAGAGGAAGGTGAAGACACATTGGCACGCATATCTCCATCCCCCTCAGTCTCAACCTCCAACATTCAACTCTGAGTCTCTATCTGCCTCACCCCTTACTAGACATTAGTCTGCCCCACCATCACCACCCCACTCTTTCCCACACCTCTCTCTTCCCTCCCATCTCTTCCTCCTCCCTGCCTCTTTTCTGCTCCCCACCTCTCAACATTGTTGGCTTCTCACTTCCCTCTCTCTCACCCCCTCCCCCCCAATTCTCTCTCCCCCCCTAGTGGTGAGTCTACCTGCCGTGTTGGAGAGCGGCTACCCTGATGGCCCAGAGATGGATGGCCTCAAGCAGCAGCTGAAGCTGTTTGTGATGGACTGGGAGGGCATGGAAACGTCTATCACAGGGGTTTACTCTGTACTGGAGATCGCTGGCAAGAGCCCAGAGGAGCTGCTCAATGAGATGGTCCTCCAGATGGAGAGTGAGTGTAGGGATGTGTGTGTGTGTGTGCGTGTGTGTGTTGTTGAGGAAGTGATGAGCTGATGGAGGGTGAGAGATGCATTTTTCAGCATAGTGTCTGTGTGTGTTCCCCAGAGCCTTTCAGGTACGTGGGCTGGGAGCTGTCTGGGGTGGACCTGGACGAGGAGGAGGAGGTCATCCAGGCCCTGGCTGACCTGGAGAAGATGGAGAAAGTTGAGGAGGAACAGGACCAGGAGACTGAAGTTAGTCAGCCTCTCACAATAGAACAACATGCTTTTAAACTAGTCAGTTCCATACAGATTCCAGTTTCACGTTGATGCCATCACTCTTCTTCTTCCTGTCCCTGCTCCTCCCCTCTCTTCTCGCCCCAGGATGGCCTGTCCCAGGAAGATGCCGCGTCTAAGAGAGTGATGGGGGACACCCGGAACTTCTGCCCCGTGGCGTTGAAGGAGAGGGGCGTGCTGGTGCCCTGTCCAGATGAGAATGCTGCCAGGTACCGGGAGAAGATCTTCTACTTCACCAGCCCTGAGACCCGAGACCGCTTCCTCAACCGCCCAGAGGAATACGTGGCCCGCACTCACCTCCTCCAGGTACTGGTGGGGGTGCAGAGAGGGGGCGGAAGGCAGGGAGGGAGAAGGGGGGTTAAGGGATTACCGGGAAGGTGTAGAGGATGATGAAAACAATCTAAGACAGATCTAGAGAAAAGAGAAATATAGGCGGTTGTTGCAATAGCAGTGAGGAGATGAGGCAGTGACAAGGATAATGAGATGCCTCTCTGACCACCTCCCACCTCTCTCTCTCTCTCTCTCCCCCCTCTCTCTCCCCCCTCCCCCCCCCCCTCTCTCTCTCTCTCTCTCTCTCTCTCTGTCTCTCTCTCTCTCTCTCTCTCTCTCTCTCTCTCTCACTCAAGCATCGCCACAATTTGTATATTTGTGTTTCCAAACCATCACCGTAGTTACTTCACAGGCAAGTCCATTGTCCACTCTCCCCTTCCCCAGCCTCCCGCTCTGAGGATCTTCCTGCTAGGAACCAGGGGGTCAGGGAAGACCACCCATGGCAAGTGGCTGGCAGAGAAGCTGGGCATCTTCTACATCCAGTTCCGGGAACGTCTCCAAGAGATGATCCTGGCCAAGACGCAGACCCGCGTGCCCTACTCTGACGAGGTGGAGCCCCCCGAGGAGCCCCCCGAGGAGCTGGCGGGCCTCCTGGAGCAGGCCGAGGGCCGGGCGCCCCCCTCTGAGGACGAGGAGGACACAGACACCTCTGACAGGAGGGGCAACCCCCACGAGGAACCTGCTGGAGAGGCGTGTGATGACACATTTCATATCTTCTCAACAGAATGTGCTTCAGAAGAATATGTAGACTGGTTAATGTTGAATTCTTTAACCAGGAAATTCAGCTCTATTCAAATAATGGTGTCATAAAAGTGTACGTGTTTGCATATTCTAACCCCCAAACAACCTAACTCCCCTACCACCATCCTCCTCCTGGAAGCTTTGTGGATAATAGATAAATAGATCTTTGTGTGTTTGTTGTGTGTTGCTGTCAGGAGGTGGTGCTGACAGATGAAGAGGAGGCCATCAAGTCTTATCTGTTTGATGGAGACCCTCTGCCAGCGGAGATCCTGGAGATGGTTTTGCCACAGTTCTGGGACCAGGAGCCTTACAAGTACGTCTGCCCCCTGGAGAAGTAGATGACACCTACACACTGGACCTGTGCAACACACACACACACACAAGGATAGATATGAATCCTCGCTAAAGCATTCTCCACCTTCCTCTCTCACTTAATCCCTCTCCTCCCCTCCCTCCTTCCCTCCTGTCCTCCATCCCTGCCTCCCTCACTCCCTCCCTCCACCCCGTCCCCAGGTCTACTGGGTTCATCCTGGAGGGCTTCCCCCACAACAGCGACGAGTTCCAGTTCATGGGGGAGCGGCAGCTGTTCCCCGACGTGGCCGTGGTCATGGCTGTGGAGGCAGCGGACGTGGCCCGGCGCCTGCTCCCTCCCCGCCTCGCCCGGTGGAGAGAACGCCGCGGGCGGCGCAGGGAGCAGCTCAGACTCGTCAAAGAGCTTCGGCGCAAAATACGGGTGAGGAAGACGACTTCACCTGCGGGACGGGACAGGATGAAAGAGAGAGAGAGAGGGGGAGGGGGCGAGAGAGGTTGAGGAATGGGTACTAAGTGACGTTGATTCTGCTGCCTCGTTGTCCTCACCGCTCTCTTTCACTCAACAGTCCCATTGTTGTCATACACCTTTTTCTACTGTTATTCTTTTTTGTCTTTCTTTCTTTCTCTCTCTCTCTCTCTCTCTCTCTCTCTCTCTCTCTCTCTCTCTCTCTCCCTCTCTTTCTCTCTCTCTCCCTCTCTCTCCCTCTCTCTCTCTCTCTCTCTCTGCAGGAGGATGCCATCACCAAAAGAAGAGCAGAGCTTTTAGCGGAACACTCCAAACAGCCCTCCATGAAGGTGCCCCTCTCCCCAGCCTTGATCACATGACACCATAGTCTGTATTACTCAGCAGTGTGTGAAGCAAGTCCGTTTATCAAAGCCCCCCTTCTCGCCGTGCCGTCCCACACCTCATTATCACTGCATGTTTCCGTGGGCAAAACGGGAAATCCTGGTGGGTATACCTGCGTATCACAGACCGCACCCCTGATCTGACTGCACCCTGTGCCCGCCTCCTCAGATCAAGGACGAGGATGAGGACGAGGACACAGAGGATTTCGAGGAGGAGGGGGAAGACATGGAGGATGAGACGGAGGCCATGCTGCTGGAGGAGTTCCCCCCGGAGGAGGACGAGGATGGGGATGACGAGGAGACGGAGGAGGCGGCCGCGGAGAGGCTGGAGGTGGAGATAGGAGAACGCTTCGAGTCAGACGACAACAACCTGAACCGGATTATGGTACAGAGACGCACTGTACACACACTACCACACACACACACACACTCGTACAAATACACTCACACACACACAGACAAACAAATAAACTCTCTCCAATATACACACACTTGTATAAACACACTGATACAAACGTTAACCTGTCTGCCTGTGTTCTCCAGGACCTGCTGATGGAGAACCAGATTCCAAGACAGACTATCAGCGCCGGCCGTAAGCCCAGGATTGTACGCTACCAGCTGCTCCAGAAGGTCCAGCCTCTGCTGTCAAACAGAGAAGCCCTGTTCCTGAAGTGCCAGCCCCTCAGCTACTCCCTGGCCCGCAAGCTCATCCATTTCTCCTACAAGTACCCCAGCGCTTATGGCTGCTGGGACCCAGTCAGGGTCAGTTCTCTGTCTGTCTGTCTGTGTGGCCAACTTGTATCCCTGTCTGTCTGCGTAGCTAGCCCCCATTTCAAGTCTAAACTTTGGTTCTGTGCTGCTCCCAGTGTGTGGTGTTGTGTGGCAGCTGATAGCAGACAGCAGGTTCTCTTCCTGTCCTCCCACAGTTCACCGAGGGAGACCTGATCCAGCCCATGCAGGGCCCCATTAACACCACCTACGCTGTCCTCCTGCACCAGTTCATCTACTTCTTCGCCTCCAAGGAGACTCGCAACACCTTCATGGTCAACCCCATCAAATACCTGAAGCAGCCCAAGCCCAACTCCTCCCTGCCCGTCAAACTGGCCATAGTAGGGCCCCCCAAGTCTGGAAAAACCACAGGTATCTGTATTTTCCGTTTTTTTTGTAGAAACAATATCATGGAATATGAGGAATAAGTGCAAAATTGTCCTTTAATGTGTATACAAAAACAACCTCTACAAACCCAGTGTGAATCTGAGCCTCGTGCCTTTGCTGTCTCTCCTCAGTGGCGAGGATGTTTGCCAGTGAGTACGGGCTGGCGCGCCTGTCGATCGGGGACGTGATGCGTATGGTGCTGAACAGCCAGGGCAAGACGGAACTGGCCGCCGACATGCGTGGCTACCTCTCGCAAGGCCTCACTGTGCCAGACGAACTGGCCATCCAGTGCCTGGAGGTGGCGCTCATGAGCCTGGTGTGCAGCACCCGAGGGTGAGACGCCAGGGAGGCCAGACAGACAGACAGACAGACAGGCAGACAGACGAGTGGTTATGCAGGCATGCCAGTAGGCAGACACATTCAATCTAGATAGGATGGTGTTATTCTAAGTTGTGTTGTTGTAGGATTGTCTACTGACATTTCTAAATGCATGGATGCAGGCATTTCTTGGAAAGTATGAACCATAAAGATGCCCTCCCCCCTCTCCTTCCCTGGCTACCCCACTCCAGGTATGTGCTGGACGGCTTCCCTGTGACTCGCAGGCAGGCTGACCTGATGGAGGCTCACAGCATCATCCCCATGAGGGTGGTGGAGCTGCAGATCGACACGGTGGAGGTTCTCAAGAGAGCCCTGGGGGACAAGATGAAACCCACCAGGTCAGATGGGGTTAGAAATAGATCAATACTAGTACTGTATTGTACTTCACAATTCTGGTACTAGTACTTTGTTATTGAACTGTACTATGAAAACCGAGAACTGGCCACAGATTCCCTCAGACAGACCATGGGGCTGCAGATGCAAAGTTGCATGATGTCCCTGGTTAACGTGATGATTCCTCTGTGTGGTGTCAGGCCCCACTTGACGCACGGCAGCCCCCAGATCCTGACCATCCGCAACTCGAGCTTCAAACGGGAGGTGGAGGCGGTGAGGCAGTACTACCAGCAGCACTACCAGAACTGGTTGGTGCTGGACGGGAACAACAGCAAGTGGTGGGTGTGGAACAGAGTCCTGGAGGAGACCCGCATCAGCATGACACACATCCACACCTACCTGGAGAAGATACAACTCGGTAGGAAACGCAGCATCACAACTGGAACGCTTTTATGAATGTTCTCAAATGACTTGATTCAATATGGTCTGCACTATCTTCCTCCCTTATATACCTCTCTAAATATTTGTCATCTCTCTCTCTTTCTCTCTCTCTCTCTCTCTCTCTCTCTCTCTCTCTCTCTCTCTCTCTCTCTCTCTCTGCCTCCCTGTTCCCCTACAGGTCAGGCTGCCAGCATCGACAGGCTGTGCATCACCCCCAAAGAGCTTCTGTCTCGTCTTGGGGAGTTCAGCCAGTACTGCCCCGTCAGCCTGGCCCTTCATCGCCATCTGGTGGACTGCTCCGACATAGCATCCCTTGAGCTGGCTGCTGAATTCAGAGGACACTATTACAAGATGTGCTCACAAGAGCACTTAAACGTGGGTCCCACACATGATAAAACAGTCCTGTAGTAAGCTGTGTGTTGGGGAATGCCGAATTTCACATCTGAGAAGCCGCACGCAAAACAGTGTACAAAGCACAGCCTGTCAACACAGCCTACATGATGACTTTACACACGTGTACACTCATTCTCTTCCTCCTATCGTCTTCCTGTCCTGCTGTCTTCTTCACCACAGCTCTTCCTGGCCATGCCAGAGCAGTTTGTGATCCCGGGCTGCCCTCACCCTCTGCCCCCTCCCCGCATGCTGCCCAGGAAGCTGACACCCTCCCAGGTGAAGGGCAGGTTCCCCCAGCAGGTGGAGATGAAGGGATACTGCCCCGTCTCCTTCCTGGATGGGAGACAGAGGTAAGCTTTCCACCGCTTCAACTGAAATGTTTTTTTTTTGCCATGTTTAAACAGTAAAACAAATCTATACATGTGTGGTGGTACATTTTTTGGGGTGGCACCACAAATAAATCTATTTATGGGAAACTCTGGCCTACCAACCCACTGGGATACTGGTCTGAGTCTGAACTCTGTACAGGTATGAGGCGCTGGTCCGTGGAAGCGTGGAACATGCTGTGGAATACCAGGAACGGATCTACATCTTTGAGACTGAGGAGAAACAAGTAAAGTTTCTAAGGTCAGAGGTCATGGAGCCCAACCCACTATTACAGTGTCAGACTCTGACCTGATGTATGAAATAATCTGCTGCTATGAAATATTTTCAAACATGTGCAGAGGTTTGGTGGATCAAGAGTTGCTATGAAATATTCAAACATAAAGTTGGGTGGATCAAGACTTTGTGGTTAAATTAGGGCTTTATGCAAGCCCATTTGTCACACCAATGACCAACCCTTGCAATCCTGCCCCTTTCAGAATGCCTGATACTTACTGGGACCAAAGGCTGCCTGATAAGCTGCCCCCCATGAGTGAGCCTGTGCATCTCACCTCCCTCCCCATGCTGGGATACCTAGAACAGGTGAGACTGGCTCGCACACACCTCCCACACCTGGCTGCAGGTGAGTCGCCTAGGTTAAATATAGGATATACATGTATTATTCAACCTAAGGTGTGGCCAGGAATTCTGGGTGTTACCCAGTCTGGGTCTCCTTGAAAATATATTCAATTGGGCCCTTTACAACATATTATATTGATCAGATTTAATCACTGTTTACAGAGATTTTTGTTCAATACTGTGTGAGGCTATTATTGTGATCTGAACCCGAATGGAAGTGTTTTATGGAAGATATTCTCTGTATCAGGGTGTTGCTAGAGCAATCATCAAAGGCCTGACTGCTGTTGGGTGTCTCAAACCCAAGTTCCCATTCCTCAGTGTGAAGCGGTCGTCTCTCCTCTATCTGGCCTTCTATTTGAAAGGTATGACGAGCACACAGATACCTCTGGGACATTAAACACACTGTGCCAGCCTTATGTCACACAGTGTTCTGAGGTCACATGTCATCATTATCACTACAACCTGTGTCTGACTTAGTCACATGATTCTCCAGACATCATTGCTCTTTTTTCACCACTCTTCTTCTGCTCCTCAGCCTTCAACCCCAACAACTCAGACTATGTCCGTAAAAAGTACAAGAAGAAGCTAGCATCGTTTGAGGAGAATTGTGAACTGATCTCTTACCTGGGGTCTACAATGACCAGGGAGTACAAGGCCCCCAGGGAGCAGCCCATTGACTTTGAGTTCAAGCTGCACAGGTTTTTGGCATTTGGTGATTCACCTGGGACTGCTGCCGGTGTGCTATAGTATTCCTAGGCTCATGCAGCAGTCAAACTGTCCATAACTAGCCTACTCTCATTGTCATGTGGTCTCAATAAATGAAGCTATATTTCTTTTTAAATTGCTGTGAAAAAAGTGCCTTGTCACATTGAGGATGTTTTTCTGGAGAACGTTGTGAGAGTTTTGTAAGCACTTATTAAACATACCTATCATTTATTTTTTGTGGACATATTTTATTTTGTGTTTTGTTATCAAAATGTAACCCTACCCTTTTATGGTAGCATGCGTAACAAACATCGAGAGGACCGGTCCAACGTCATTTCTGTGCGACCCCGAGGCATCGTTACCATGGAGACGACAGTCTTGTTTACTGACACAGGCACCAGGGAGTTTGTCAAGACGAGCCATCATGAATTCCAAAGTACATATAGAAATTGTCGGTTTAATGAAAGTTCATAATTTTCAAATCGCTAAGGGCGTTGCTGAGGTAACTACTTAATTCTAAAGTTCTGCAAGTTAACAACACTGAAGTAGTTAGCTAACTAGATAAAATGCATATGAAAAATTATTCATGGAATAGATGGAAAGATGATGTACTGTAGCTAGCTAGCATTCTGCTGATTGAGCTGCTTGAAAGTTTCCCTTTCAACCCAGGGACTGAAATTGAAGTTTCCCAACTCCTTCTTGGATCCAACTATTCAGCCATTATTTGAATGTGACTGGCATGCATATCTAAGCAATAAGAAAAGGGTGGGTATTTTCATCAGTTTTGATTGAAAGAGTATTGTATGCTTTGAAAAAGTGCAGTCTCAGATTACATTATTTTCCTGAAGAAATGCATGTCTAGTGGAATCAAATGAAACAGCACTGTACTACACAGTGTGTTGTCTCCCCACTCTAGCTGAGAGTGCATTATTCAACAACATTCTTATTATAAACCTCTGAATACAAAATAAAAAACATTCTTCAACACTTTCAAAACCAAGGAACTGAGGGGGGAAATATGGCAGTACTCCAGCCACCTAATGTGTTTCGTAAACAACGGTCTCCTTGGTGATGAGAAGGATCTGGCTGGCTGGGCTGTGAAAGAGTGGGACTTTACCTTCATTCGACCACATGCTCTCTACCTGGCCCTTGCTGAGGATTTCTACTCCAAACACCTTCGTGGCACTGGGGCAAGTCCATAGAACGAGATACAAGCATAGACACAGCAGTTTGATATGACGTTGCAAGTACCAAATTCTGTCCATTCACTGTTACGGTCTAACAACAGTATGTTGTAATTTTCCATTTAATGATACACTAAGTCCATAAGTATAGAAGTGAAAAGGCCAGGATTCATTTGTGTAAAAAGACAATGTATCAAATGTAATTTATGTGCTTGGCATGAGGCAGTTTGCATTAGGGAACATCATATATGTTCCTTCTTTCTCCACAGCACACCTTTGTTTACTTAGACATTGCCATCAGAGGGGAGGCAGTTGGAAGGTTACTATTTGAAGTGAGGCAACTCTTCTTGTTTTGCACTTCATACAGCTTTAATTTCTCATTTGCACTGCTCAGATAAGACTAAATGGATAGAGGAAGTCATGATTGAGATGGTATTGAGAAGGGAGGGGGAAAGAATCCTTAAGCAACAAAAAATCTATTTTATGACATTGTCTTCACTCTCTCTAGTTGTTCTCAGATCTCTGCCCAAAGACGTGTAAAAACTTCCAGGCTCTGTGCACTGGTGAGGAAGGCTTGTCAAATAATGACCTCTTGCTGACCTACAAGGGCTCATTGTTTCACAGAGTGGTGCCCAATGGCTGGATACAAGGGGGAGGTATGACTCTTTTCTGTTTAAATAACATTTATTAGCACTTTGTTCAGAATTAAAAACGTGTATCTTTTATATTTAACCAATTATTATAACTGACGACAGCCACTCTATATTAATATTGTACAGTGCTTTTTATCTGTGTTGTTAACCGTACAGTATACTCAGTGTTCAGAGACAGAATGGCACTGTCAGAAAATTTTATAAGCTACTATATGTGTATAATTCTCAAATTCATCATTCCACATGGTGATTATGAGTGATGACGTCATTAAATATTTTATTCACAGATATTTTGCCATTAGCCAAAGGCACTGGTGGGGAGTCGATCTACGGACCCACATTTGAGGGTAAAAAGGATTTGAACTTTGTTAAACCTCACACTCATGTTTGTGTTTGAATATCAGTAAACCAACCCATACTCGATTCCTTCTAGATGAGAGTTTTGCGGTCTCCCACAGTAAACGAGGAATCTTGGGGATGGCCAACCAGGGTCCCCATAGCAACGGCTCCCAGTTCTACATAACCCTGCAGCCGGCCAATTGGATGGACAGGAAATATGTGGCTTTTGGGTTTGTGACTCATAGGAAGGCTTTGAGATAATATCTGTTTATTTTCAGTTTCTCTCTTTCTTTTGTCTTTATTCATCAACATGTTTTGCCTCTTCTGAATGACAGTTGAGTGACTGTGACAGAGCAGAGGTCTAAACATAGTATTGTGCTGAAAATGTTTCCTTTTTTTCAGTGAAGTGATAGAAGGCACAGAGGTTCTGAGGAAACTAGAGGAAGTCCAAACCTACAACGAGAGACCTAAGCAGGAGTGTAAGGTGCTCGACTGTGGAGTGTTTGAACCTTGACCTGTTTGGGTTTTTTACACAACAATGTTACATTGTAACATGCGATTTCCTATTCCCTTCTTATATAAAGTTAACACAAACGATTTTGTTTGTGCTGTTTCCGTGTAGGAATACTTCATACAATGTCATAAATAACATAAGACCCCTACCCTTTGGCAGTGGTTTTAACAGTGTTTTGATTAAACACAAACTCAGTGTAGCAGCACAACATTTATTTACACTATGCACAATAATTCTGGGTCAAGAGTTTGTTGTCCTAGCTATATTTTCCTGGTGTAGGACAGAAAGCGCAACAGCGAGCAATAAGTCAAACAACTAACTTTTAAAGACGAACCATTTCCTCACACGTACCTTTAAGACAGCTTCCTATCACGACACTCCTCCCAATCTTCCCTCTGCAAGCAGTAAAAACTGCCACATGACCTGTCTAGTGGAAGGAAGTAGCTATTTTGCTAGCAGCAGTACCAGCGCGAGAATCCCCGTAACCAACAGAATATAGTCACTCGCCCTCCCGCAATCCAATTCTATCCCGGTTGAACAATAAGGGAATATAGATCAAACGACATGTATTTCAAACTTTTCTTCGTGTCATTAGTTCTGGTTGGTGCAACAACAGCTGCCGACGCAGGTAAGTTTCCGACCTCTCCAATCCCATCTGCCTCGCGCTCTGCTTGCATAGAAAAGAGCTAGCACTAACATTTAGCAAGCTAACACGCGTCGGTTGACGTTTTAAGTGTGTATGTGTTGAATTTCGATGCAGTTGTACAAATATTAGTTGAACGCATAGTTTTCTACTATGTATTAAGGCTGTCAACCCTATTCACGATTTCAAATGAGTTATACAGTACATAAATGGCTAACAGCACAGCCTCCTTATTCGTCACTGAACATTCAGTGACCAACACTGGCTTGATTCTCTTAGCTAGCAAAGTCAATGGTCTTCCACAAAAATCAAAATGTATTAGTAGGCTATATGACCATCAGTAAATAACTTCCTACCCGTTGAGTGTAAAGTACAGTTTGTGGATTGTAAATGAACAACAGTTACTCAGATTCTCTTTTTAGAAAGGCTGCTACATTATGTAAGGTGTAACAGCAGACCTAGCTTAGCTGCTTCCCTCTCAGTTGCGTCACATTAATTTATTGTAGAAACAGCTCTCGCCCTAAAATCAAATGTCAAGCCAGTAATCTTGCTGAAATCGTAAGCAAATGTTCATCCTCGACACAGGAAAGGTCCAATGTGTAGCAGGACAATTTTTAAAATCATGATACTAAAAGTTTCCTTGTCACAAACTTAAACCCGTGAATTCTCTCAGTCTCAGAATATGATTTTGAATCCTTATTTTTCAGACCAATGTCTTGATTTGGACTGCAACGCCTGTGGAAACCTGCCTGGGTGTCAGTGGATGAATTGCACATGTGAGTATCTCACACCTGGGATTACAAATTACAATCAATCACATTGTTGGATATGTAAACCCTTCTGTCCTTAGACACAAAAGCTTATGTCAGTCGCTTCAATAGTTAAATATTTAGCCTACCAGTAAAAGATGGAGATAGTCCACTCCTGGTTAAGAGGACTTGAACAGGGTTGCTCAAATCACTTTTTCGGACACTTTTCCCTTTACAGTGTCACAATAGGTAGCCTAGTTAGAATGAAAATGCCGAATTAACCTCTTCATCTGACATTTCACAAAGAAGGCTAAATATCTTGTGGTCCTTGGACCAGAGCACTTTGCTATGCAGTAATCTCGTTTATGATAATGATAATGTTGCTTGATCTACTACTAGAATAAATTAAATCTGTGGCCCACACTCAGGAAATGTACACAGGAGGCAGATTTAGTTATAGTTGTGGTTGTCATTTAGTCTCTATGGTCATTGGGCCTAGAGCTCTGAGTAACTCTCGTATTAAATAGTATTGCTGTAGGTTTGCAAATGACTGACCAGGTCCTCTCTGGTTTCCCTCTTGAAACAAGTGTCACAAGGACTTTGCTATCTTAGTGGATCAATGCTTTATCAGTTTGTGGAAATGGGATACTATTAATGTTACCAGACTTTTGAATAGAGGTTAGGCTGGCAGATTTTTAATTGGTGGCCAGGCAAAGATCATAACTGGCTACCGCCTCAGAAACAGACAGGTGAGCAGGTGTGTTGTTTCCTTGTGGGATTGGAGTGGAAATTCATAACCGACTGGGCTGGACTGGACTTGGATTTGTTGCAAGAAGGTTTGCGCGAGGGAGGATGGTGTGATTATCTTGAGTACATGTTGGAGGAGGCGAGTCTTGTAGTGTATTCAGAGGAGACCTCGAGCCGTCTTGTGAAAAGACGAGCATGACGTCAAACTATGGTGCTTAACAAAGATAAATGTGTATGTTGACAGGCGTATGTAAATTGTGACTGAACACACAGACAGACATAGACAAGCACACAGGTGGCTGTTGTGGCACTGTGGTCATGTGGTGATAATTATTTCTAAAGAACTGCAGGAGACAGGAGAGGAAGCCAGAGGATGAAGCACACGAAAAATGGCACTATCCTTAGAAGGAGAGAGCGCAAACGAAAGTGAACAATGGGATAAAGGACCCAGAAGGGAGGAGATTATTTAATAGATCGAGATTTTAAAAGCACAAAATGACAGAACCTGTGACGTGAATCTCTTTCCTACATGTTACACTTGCTACAAACAGGAAACCTGACAGGAAACTTGGCATTTTCCCAGCAGTAGTGACTGGGTGAGCCAGGTCCAACGCCCTCCTCCTGCTTGGCCTCCCAGTGTGAACTGGGCCCGACTGGATACTATTTCAGCTCTGTGTGGTTCGACAGGACTGACCAGGTGTTGCCATAACTCTAGTAATCGTTTTCCAGTTAGACTGGTGAAGTGGAAGACAAAACCCCAGCATTGTATTGTTGGGCCTTTCTGACTGTTGAGCCACTGGTGAATAGTGCTGAAATACAGAACAGGGGTTGTGTGTGCCTTCTGTTTGTGAAGCAGGTAGCAAGCTGCTCTTGAGAGGTTGTATTCTTCATGGTTTATTATGTTTTTTATTATGTTACATTTCCTGTTTTTCACCTGCCAACTGTTGCAGCAATCAGGTGACTCATTTCAGGTCAAAGTTCAATTGATGCATTTTTATAGGTCACATGATAAACGGTTCAAATACCAACTCTCTCTCGCTCTCTCTCTCGCTCTCTGTGTCTAACGGTTTGGCTGGCAAATTTGACTGAACAAACAAGATGTAGAGATCTGTCATTCTGGGTCTTAAGACTTGCTATACTATAAGTGTGTCACTGACCATAAATTTGTCTTAAGGACGGGTGTGGGTTCCCAGAAAAGTGTTATCAGGTTTCCCACAATCACCCCAGCTCAGAGTCCACTGATTCACACACCACAACTAACAAGTCACAGCCAACAGATGCTGATCCTAACCCCAGCTGCCCTATGCTGCCCCTAACCCCAGTGGGACCAGCAGCTCCCTACAATCTCCACCACGCATTAAGTCATAGACCAGCTCTAAGGCCTCTCTCAAGCCAAACAAGAGATCACTGATGAGGTATGAACTCAAACAAGACGTCTGAAAACCAGAGGTAACAATTCCTGCTGGATGTGTGGGAGCTGTCTGTGGATGTGCTGTTGTAAAGAACAGGCGGGTCAGATGAGCTAGTGCCCTGGGCCAACTCTACCCCACTGTTATTACCACATCTATCTCTGGTCGGGGGATTTAGTGTGAACAAGGCTTTGGCGTCACTAGCACGTTTAGTTCTGGAGGCTGTATTATAATGTGGCAGACCTACACAAACACACACACACATGCTTGTGTCCAATCAGTGGGTAGAAAACGATACACAGCCTTATCATATTGATTATCAGCCTTGAGGCAGTTTCTCAGACAGACTATGGTCTGGTTCTGGAAGCTTCCTGTAGTCCTCTCTGTAGCTCTCCAAACCCAAGCAGTGAACCCGTGCTTCTGAGTTCACATTCACGTGCGTGTGTGTGTGAGCGACCAGTGGAAACAGTCTACTTACAACACAGCAGATAGCTTCAGGGTCACTCTTGTTGCTTGGCTGGGTGGCCGCAGACCCCCAGGTAAAGGCCTAGGTTTGAGAGGGAACCATATTGATATCTGGCCGTGTCTACCTTGGCCATGTTGATGTCTACATGCTTATGTTGTCTAGCTGCAGGAATATGTTGATATCTACCTAAGGTAATATGTTAGCGAGGCATGCATGGTGGAGACTTCTTCAGTGGCCATGATGACTCAGTGCTCTGTCCTCGGTTGCCTAGCAAGCATGTCATTGGCCATGTGAAGGTCTTTGTCACTCTGATAAGCAGAGAATATCAGACTGACTTGTTCCAGTGGAGGATGGTAGCAGTGTGTTTTGTCCATTTCTTTACGTAGTTTGATTCAGGTTCCCTTGAAATGTGTGGTCATGAGTTGTGGACGGGGATGTTCATAATGTATGGACAATGACACATACAAAATGCTGTAGTTACAAATCTTGTAGGAGAATGCCCTCTGTATTCAGGTGGTGACCAGTAAATGCTATCCTCTTTGTTGGCCTGAATGGAGAACTGGATGACTGGCAGTCAGGCTAGCAGTCAGTCTCAAGTTGCCAAGGGAGAGTGTTTTGGAGAGGCAAGATTTTTTGGCAAGATTAAGTCGTCACTTGAACCACACATCTCTCAGTTCCAAATTTTCTTTCCCTCTCTGTCTCTTACTTGTATTACACAGCCATAGGCCAGGGTTAGCCTATCAGCAGTGGAACCACAGAGGGAGCCCCCTGAACATGCAGGGTATGACTCAGGAGTTTCACAGTTAGATGGTCTGATGACAGTGACACGAACACAGCCACACACACACACACACACACACACATACTGGAGATATTATAATGCATGACCTTTTTATGGATTTTCTTATGTTCAGCGTAGACCACAATGCCTGTACCTCAGAACTGTCTTCACTCTCAGGCCTGATTGGGGTCTTGTGTGAACACGTGCCGTGTGCCGATCACATGTTGAGACGTTGATCTCCAGATGTGCTGACATGTCTTCTGTGTTTGTGCCCTGTGGTCAGTCAAAGCTACTCCCGGTGTCAGCAATGTTTCCTGTGTGAATGCGACCAGCAACCCGGAGATGTGCTTGAACTCCACCTGTGCAGGTAAGGACAGCATCCAGTACCATCAGCAGGTCCAGGCTGTCTGGAAGCAGACACATAGAAAAATGCAAAACAATGCATCTTTCCATACAGTTTCTCTTGGAGAAATCATTGATAGGATATGCTTTGGTGCCAACTATAAACTTGAATATGTCCTGCTCAGTATCACTGTATATCAGAGATTACTTCAAGGATGTGGTGAAGGAATTCAAGAGAATGCAATAGGGGCCTCACTAGATAGAATGGCACTTTCAAATCTATGCTACTTCCTTTATGTTGATCTTCTGTGCCTCTTCATGTTGTGATGCCACCTGTTTCTTTGTGTGTCAGTGTTCTTCAAATGCTTACCTCCCTGAACTTCATCCATGCCCTCCCTCCCTCCTTTCCTATTCCCATCTTCACTCATCCTGTTATTGGACCACAACAATTTGGAGGGTGTGAACGATTTTGTCAGAACCTTTGAAACCGAAGTCCTACAACTTGTTAACCTGGTGGTCTCTCTCCTGTCCCCTTCTCACACTCTGTCCTGGTGTTAATCACCTCTGCAGCTACTGACCCTCCCCCTGCCCCGACCACCGTCCCAACCACCCCACCCACTACTATTGCTCCTAGCCCCACCCCAACCGCCAACAGCACTAACAGCAGCACAGTGGCTCCCACAACAGGTTAGTCCTGCCTTGAAGCTTTACCCTGACCCTTGACCTTTGCTTTCACTTGTGGTTCTTTGGTGAGCGTACATTTTTGTGTTTGCAGGAACATCTGTTAGTGGCTAGGACTTTTCTAGAAGGGGCACATTGAGCTCCCAGTGTGTTCATTGGCTTAAATGTTGCTTTACTTTATTTAGGCTGCTGACATTGTGTACCGACACACACACACACACACACACACACACACACACACACACACTGGGTCTTGTAAATGGGGTTGTCCTGTCAGTGAAACTAAGATGGTGGTGTAATGTAACTAATGTGAGCTGACCTTTGACCTGACCTTTGACCTGACGTGCCTCTGTTGCGCCCCAGCTGCTGCCAACATCTCCACGGCAGCTCCGACCACCGCCCCAAACACCACCGTCCCCATCCCCGTCTCCACGGCCCCACCCTCCAGTAAGTACCTCCACCTATGCTAGAACAGAATGGTAGCACATCACACAAGCAGAGTTTAATACTGAACTCACACTTGGCCAGATCGTCTCTAGATGACACACAAAGGAAACACTGACTGTATTGTAACAGACTGCCCTTATGGAATTGGTTACAAAGTTGTACTTGAGATATGATGGTATTGTTGCACTGTCCTGTCCTATAATATTGTAGTTAAGATGTCTGGTTAAAATACAGAGCGTTCCTTAGCACCAACTACTGCAATACTTTTAGAGCTGTGCACTTCTGGTCTTTGATTATCAGCTGTACTTGTATGCATAATATGAACATTGCTTTGGATATCTTGATACTTTAAGACCCTCATTCTCGAAGTGATGTTACTGTGTGTGTGTGTGTGTGTCTGTCTGTGTGTGTGTGTTTTGCTATGTGTGCTGTCCCATGGTGAGAGCCTCCAGTCACTGGGCTGTAGAATAACCTGCATCTTCCTTCTCCAGATGTCACAGCAGCACCAGTAACCCCCACTTCTGGCCCACATAAGGACTCAACGTTCGACGCGGCGAGCTTCATCGGGGGGATCGTCCTGGTCCTGGGCCTCCAAGCTGTCATTTTCTTCATCTACAAGTTCTGCAAGTCTAAGGACCGCAACTACCACACCCTGTGAAGCAGCGCACCTGACCCCCCTCGACTAGCCCCCCCATGTGCCAACTAGAGTCTCTTAATAAACCCCCTACACCCACCCAGCATGCATCTCTCCCCTACCCCAAACAAACAGTGTTTCCAAGTCATCTGTCTTTTAAACCTCACCACTATTGCCCTTGTGGCATTGAGCTACTTGTACTAGTTTGTGCTTGAGGCCTGCTGCCTTCCTCTACTTTTCTGCCCTGATGGGCACTCACACTCACCTGGGTTATGGATTACATACTGCACACAAAAACCACAAGTCGCATATTCAAGTACAGATGACATCATATTGCCCCCCACCCTCCCATGCTGTCTTCCCTTCTCCTACCCCATCATGTGGTTAGTCATACTGTCAAACTCGCTTTCCTTTGTGCTGACTGGAGGAAAAAAGCTTAATTTACAGCTACACCCCCCTCCATCCTGTAACCCATAGCTTCATTTATTTAAATGTTTCACCCGTCTGTCACTTACAGAAACATTTCAGTTGGCTATAAAATCAAGCCGACCTTTCTGTTGGGTGCATAATGGTGCCACAGTGTTCAGAGTGCCTACCAAACCTCCATGCAATTTTTCTGATAATGTCTTGGAAACACTGTTTGTGTGAGTCGCCACCCCTGTCCCCAACTACTGTGTGTTTTCACAGGCAACTATGGATGGTGGAGCATGGCTTCTATTCTGGTTGAAGTCTATAAACAGATATGTTTATGGACTCGTCTAACTGAGTACCATAGATAACATGAAAGGGGGAGGGGGTAATGCACAAAAAAATTACAACCAGGAAATGGAAGCGGTGCTCCATGGTCCATCCAGACTGAAACCTGCCCTTTGAACAGAGCCCTCCGGTGTGTGAGGAGTCTGTGTTAGACTCTCTCCATTGGGCACACCGTTGTGCATTTGACTCAGTTGACCTGCCAGGGATCACAATGACCCTTGACCTGCACGTGACAACATCACATGCCAACTGTCAAATGAGTAGCTCAAAGCAATAAACCATGTTGACACCCAACACCCCCGAACTCCTCCCCCTCAAACACCCACCCATTCCCCCCGGTCTTGTCTCATCTTAGCCGACTGATCTATCAATCGAGGTGGCCGCCCATGACAGAAAGTAGGTCACCTCAGCATCAGCCAAGTTCAGACATGATCGATGGGTGTGTGGGGTCAAGATGAAAGAGAAGTCTAAATGATTAAGTATAAAAGCATAAAAGTATAATTCTACGTATGTCACTAAGAGAAAGAGGAGAGAGATCAGAACAGTGTGTACCTTCTCAATGTGGACAATGATAGCAGCAAAGTGCCTTTAATGTTTAAATGTCCAAAGTGACCGTGATAGGATAGGATGAAAATGATGCTCTGCCTCCTCCTGGCTGAGTCCGTTGTCATTGGTGGATGCAGATGTAGACGGGGACGGTATCGCGGTGCTGATATTGGTATTGGAGCTCAGAGATAAACCCTAGTTACCCAGCTGGACTGAATAGCCTTTTATTACTGAAGAGTTGAAGATAAAGTAGTCTTGTATTGAATGAAGACTTGGTCTTGATGAATGGAAACTGATTTATAAGTTAGGCCCACTGCCCCTTTGGAGAGAATGGAAGATAGTGTTTCATGGCCCAGAGAAGTAGTGTGAGTTTCATTGTGTGGTTTTACATCGGATTGACCCACCCCGTTTCAGACTTAGAGATCTGCTCTTAAATTATTGTGTCTGGATTCACTATTTTCTTCCCCTTTTTGTCTTATTTCCCCATGGGCAGTAGCATCCTAGTGAGCTCTCAGTCTCCTCAGGCTGACTACTTGCAACAACAAAACAATGGTTATCTGTCAGAACATCAACATAGTTTGGCTAACAAGTCAAGTGTTTTGATTAGCTTGCTGGTAACAGTGAGATTTTTCCCTTACCCACCTCATAGTCCATAGAATTGCCTTGTTCTGGCCTTTTGTTACCTCGAAGATCCAATTGTGTTGAAGTTGAATGGTATTGAAGTTAAAGAGTTCCAGGTTGCTTTGACTTTCTTGTTAGTGTTGGTTTGTGGTGGCTTGCCAGGGATAAGACTTCTTCCTTTTCTTTGTTCTGACTTCTTTTTTCCCTTCTTTTCTCTAATATTGCATGTCAGATACGTGAAATTCTAGCGGATTCTTTAGTTTTCTATTGGTGCATGTTCTTTCTCTTGGCTGAAGACATGTGAAAGAACCACTTGATTCACTTCTCTATTAGCCAGTATGCTACAGCAGAACACGTCTCCGTTATGTGGTTTGAAGCCAAAGTCAGCAGTCCTGGTCTGAAACATGGTGCATTGCACTGACTAAGCTGTTGTATTGTACTATTCTTTGCCTTGTCTTATTTTAATATTGCTGCCAAAATCCTACTCAATTACACAAACGCTTGTCACGTAATGTTGTGAAATATTTGCCAAATGATGGAAGGACATAAACTAACAACTAATGACCTTGATATTTTTGTTCTGTGTTATGATAACTATGAAGTGCAAGTCATTAAGTGCATGTCTTCTTTGGCCTTGGTCAGGCCCAGACTCTGGATCACCATCATCACGCCTTTTAAAGATCCACCCCCAGTCACCTGATGTTATTAGGCTATGTGCCAAAGAACACCCCCTCACCTCCACCGCCACCGGAAGGTTTAAGAACCAGTTTATATTTGTCTCAGAGCCATCTGCTTCTATTCTCAAACAATAAACAGTGTTTCCTCCTTTCAAAGGGAAGGAATAGGTTAAATGCATCAGCAGTGAATAACTGCTCTCCCTCCTTTCCACTCCAACTTTTAACCAATTAACTGCTGCATTCCTCCGGCCCCGGCGGTAAGATGTGGGATAGCATTATCTGCGTTGCCATCCCAAAACAACCCCAGTGTCCATAGCAACAGGTACAATTACTCCTTTTTTCCCCACTCTTACAGAGTTAAGCCACAACCCCTCCTTGCACCTCTTGAAGAAAAGTGCCTTACTCAGTTGAACATGTATACGAAGGGTTTTTGTTTGTTGACTGGCGTTATCACATCCACTAAATATCAAAAGGGATTTGGCACTTTCTGAACCCCTTGTTGAGAGTGAAGTCAGTAGATGTTTTCTTGTAACTGAAAGCTGCTTTGAATGTCTTTATTTTATTCTTGCAACCACCATTTCAGTATCCCAGACTACATTTTGGGAGAATGACCAAGCAAGAGCCACAGAAGTATAGGGTTGCTACCTAACTGGTCACACACTGGCAACAAACATTTCATGATGACTCGACCTGCATTCCTACCAGAGTGGATTCTACATCCTAGCCTGGAACGTAGCGGTCTCTAAACATTTGGTGCCAGCAAGATCCACCTGTCAACATCTCTGGTGTTTTCTTGACTGTAGATGCATCTTTATGGCTCTGTCATTAGTCCCTTACCTGTGAAGCTGACGGTGGCTAAAAAGGCCTTTTAAATTCCCTTGCCTTGCTCTCTCACCATGTGCACATATACAGTACAGTCATGACATGTCCAATAAAAGCCCAGTACTCGTCTGATTGCTATCATTTCCTAGCCTTGTTTTGGACACAGAGGTTATGAAGACATGCCGATGCCACAGATCTCACTATGCTAATGTTTTATGCTTGTTTTATGAGGTCCTTTTCTCTGGAGTTTTGTTGATGTTTTTTTCTTTTTTTCTAGTTTTGCAATTAGTTTGAAGATGTTAAATCAATAAAGTTGTAATAATGTTATACGTCGCCTTCATTTCTGTGTTTACTGAGTTCTTTACATAGGTAGTGACATTTTCATGTTTCACTTTATTTTGTAAGTTGTCTTCGGAACAATGCTTGTTTTGACTTTGGACTGACAGGAAAGCATTGTTTCCATTGAACAGCTTAACCAGTGTTCTTTGCTGACACGCAATAGATACCGCCAATTTGTATGTTTATGATTACGTGGCATTGAATCCCACTCTTGTAAGAGAGTTGATGGATCCAGCTGGAGAGGTGAGCTGAGGTGCTGAGTCATGGGTTGGAGGCCAGCTCCAAAGCCTAGCTTTTTTTTTTTTTTTTTTCACTGAGGTCCTTTTCCTCAGTATCTACTTGGTAACACAAACAGGATATTCCAGAAAACAAGTATAGAGTAGCGCTGTCATGGTCAGTATGCAAAACAGTGACTCTGGGACTGTGGATTTGTGGATAAACCAAACTAGAAATTAACCCACTAGGAAATATTGCACTTCTTTCTTGTGCGCGCACACAAAAAGTCTGCTATCTCCCATTGTCTCAAACAGGATACATAGCCAGTACCCAAGGCCATAACAAGTTTTGCTTACTTGGCAAAGAGTTCAAGTTAGACGGGAAGTGTGTGCATTTGAGGAAGACAGTAATTATGTGCCTGTGAGTATTTGCATGCAGATGTGCATTCTCAGAAGTACTCTGATACATATTTGTGACACCAGTGGTGCTCTCCTACAGAATCTTACTAGCCAAGGCTGATCCCTTCTTTCCCAGAACCAAAGCTGTTGTCGTTCTATGCACCCAGTAGCATGTCTTTCTGCTCCATGCTGCTTTCCATGGAAAAACATTGTGACGCCCTACACTTAGTCCTCCCTGGACAGAGATGGTGAGCCACACAGACTCTATTTCAGTCAGGCACATGTCTTATTCATGACCCCAGCTGCCCCATTTCACAAGACAGTCAGAAATCCCTGGGCCTGTGTTCCTCAGTGACCAGTGTACTCAGTTTAAAGGCTTGTTCTAATCCCAGGCTGACAGTGAGTCTCCTGAGCTCACTTGTGTGCTATGAACGGCTCCACAGTGTGTCAGAGTTGTTGGAGGCTCAGAGACTTCCCAGTGAACCAGCTCCTTCTTGTGTTTGATGCGGTGTATGATGTTGGAGATAAGAGTTCAGATAGTTTGTATTGTTGGCACACCCACAGTGCCAGGACCGGCTGGCATGGGAGAGATGGCATAACTTGGCCCACCTACACAGACCCTGCTACTGAGCTCATCTGCTTAATGTTCAAGGCAATAGAGCGTCAAGATGGAGAGAACTTGGGTGGCATGGAGAAGGGATAGGAGACATATGGGTTTGAGGTAAATTAGTGAGATGTGGAGTCCTGAGGAGTGAAAGAGGTAGGCAAAGAGTAGTCTGGACCTCCTCTGGGTTAACAGGATTTTCTCTGCCCAGCTCCCCATTACTAATCTAATGAACCAGAACAAGACAAAGCAATGGATTCACTGATTTTTTTCCCCCTGTACTCCTCTTTTTTGCCATTCACTATCTCTTTCTAACACAGTGAGGTCCAAATTTCACAGGACACCATAACCTGTATCTAATGGCCTAAGAGCCTGTATCAGATATCCGAGGGTTATGGAAGTGAAACAAACTGACCATGAAAATGTGTGTGTGTGTGTGTCATCTGATGTACCCCCATGATGAGTAAAGAGGCTGAGGAGTCCAGTCCGTCCTGCTGTCTTGACCTTGTATACAATTTGACATATTTCAATCAATTTTTCCTGATCTAACCAAACACACATGAATGCAAACAATGAATCAGCAGTTGGATATGTTCCAACCTTATACAAGGTAAGAGGCACTCTCTCTGATGTGGTTGTGTACAGTATTCCCGGTGCTTTCTGTGTAACACTCTTGTGGTCAGACTTTAGCTTATCTGCTGCTGTGGTTGGCCATCTGTTGATGTTGACACAAGCTCCAACAGATGCTGTGCTACACCTGCAAGCCTCTGAGTGATAAGGGGGTTGCATAACCATACAATGTTTTCCTTGTTATAGAGCAAGATCTCTTGATGTGTCAAGTGTGACCAATAATGTGTGGAGGCTTTGCTGATAGATACCTACTGCTGTTAATCAATGTGGACTGAGATAGAATCATGTAATTGCTGCCATCTTATATTGTCCTTTTCTATGAATATGAACATTTATATTTACATGCAATACAAATGCAAGATCATATAAAAACCTAACAAAAAGAGCAATGAAGTAACTTTCCTAGCTAACTACTGCCACCTAGTGTCATGGTAAGAGTATTGGATCATACATTTACTGTACTTGGGGAGTCACAGCAAGCTCTCACATTGCTCAGGTCTAGAGCCTAACCCTGCTAACTTGGCAGTCATCTGGCCTGGTCCTATAGTGAGCCTTCAGAGAGGCTTCACATATCTGGAGAAAGAGGGTGTACACATTAATTAAGACAGAGCTTAGTATTTGCCCAAAACATACGAAACACTACGTTAATCAACTCAAATCGCATTTATTTTATATGATATCTGTGCATGTACAATACAAATTAAATACCAAAAGTATAAAAGCACACAGAAAATAGACAAATACATAGGAAATGGACAGAATCCTCTACAGCAAATGATTTGACTTCAAACATCATACATTCATTTGTCATATTCAGCCTAAAAAATATACATATAAAAATAGTAAACTATTAGTTTGGCAAAGTACAGAGTATGACAGAGTGCTGAACGAGCTGGTCCTTCCCAGCCATCCAGTCAAAGAGTAGATCCTTTACAAAGAATCACGACTACGGTTCAACCTCTTTATATGGTCAATGCAGGACCACATCTCTACTCCAACATGACTGAGTGACAGACAGCAGTGTAGACAATTCCATCTTTCCACCATGGCTACCACTTTATTGCAGAGACCAGCTCAAGGTGCAGAGGATGAGGAAGGAGGAAGACGTGTGTGGAGAGCTAATGCAGGGTCTACGACTCCCAGCGGACATCATCCTTCCTCAGACTGCTGCAGAATCTCTGGGTCTCTCTGAGGAGCCGCAGGTTCTCCTGATTGGCCCCCTCCCGTCTGGACGCTGCCTTGACCGGGGAGGGGGCCGGCGCTCCGCCCCCGACCCCTCCCTTAGTCCTGCCGTCCTCACTGGTCGCCGGCCGCCGCGGAGCATGCTGGGGCTTGTTCTGTGTGAGCTTGTGGACCTGGGAGAAGACGGGAGACAATATTGTTTATCTGGTTATCTTCCTATGATCTTCATAGTCTTCCTATTGTGCGCGTGCAGTACGTACGGTCTCCTGGTGTTTGCGCAGCTTGCTGATCTGGGCTCCCTTCTCCTCCATCCTCTTCACCAGCAGCTCCAGCTCTCTCTCCAGGTCCTCCCTCAGTTCCAGCCTGCGCGCCCCATCTATCTGACGAACGAGGTCCTGGTGCTCACTGGCAGACACACGCAGACATTACAATGTGTGCACAGTATTCGCATGTGGTACTAGGGGCTATGTAGATGCCCTGAGGTATACTTACAAGCTCATCTGTCCTAGTTCATCCTGTAAGGCCAGCAGCAGGTCTGAGAGTGAGCCCAAGGAGGGAGCTGTGTGTCCAGGCCCAGGGTCCTGGCTGGGGGGAGAGGGGGAGGAGCACAGGGACTTGTGGAGCGCCCTCCTGGCCGCACAGCCGGACCGGCGCACGGAGCGCACCCTCTCGCACAGCTGGGGCTGGTGGTGCTTCATCATGTGGAGAACACTCTGCATGTTGGCGTGCACTGAGTGGCTGGGGCTGGTCGACTGACATGGGGAGAGGGTGACGGGGGGGGAGAGACATTAGTGGTGGTAACATGCAAGTCAGTTACAGAGAGATGTGTCCATAAGTAATTGACCTCCACAATATATTCAAAGGCTCATGGGACGTGATATAGTGAACCTAGGTGAAGCTCAGACTCACCGTCCCAGCTACGAAGGGCAGCAGTTTGGCCTTTGGGACACCTGGTGGCGCTATGGCATCCTGTCTCGTGGAGCTGCTTTTCTGAGGGAGACATGCCAAGACAACAGAGTCATGTTTAATGGCAAGACTGCATGTAGATTCCTCACAATCTTGGTTTATCCTTCATGCTTTTCTTTTGTGTAATGTCCCTGCCATTACCATCAATGTGTCTTATATCGCAAAAAACATTCAGTACATATCCATAATAATCCATCAGTTTTTCTCAATGTGTAGCAGTGGACGTACACTGGAGGTTGTCTTAGATTTCTTCTTCTTCTTCTTTGGTTTGACCTCCTCAAAGACCGAGGGACACAGACGGAGGTTGCTCTCCAGCTCCCTCTGCAGCTAGGGACAAAAACAGCACCAACAGGGTGAGTTACAGGACAGATCCCCCACAGCTACCGAGCGTGTGTGAGAATGACAGGTTATAGATACCTCATCTGCTTTCTCCTTTACTAGTTTGCGTTCATGTTCCTCTGCCAGTAGTTTCTGTTCCATCAGCTCAATCTTCCTCTGAGGAAGAGGAGAGAGGAATAGGAGAACTAAGATAGCCTGACATTCTCCAGCACAATGACAGGACACACAAGTTCCAGGCAAACGACCCTTGAGAGAAAGAAGGAGACAGGTGGTTTCTGGTTGTGTTGGAGAAGCTCACTCACTGCAGCCATGGACTGAGTCTTGTTCAGTTTCAGACACTCCCTTTCCAGCATCTCCAGCTTCTCCAGCTGGACGTGGTCCTCCGGGCTGCTCTGCTTCCACTGCCTCTGGAGGGAGGCCTGCTGGTGGGACAAAGACGCAGATGAGGAGGCTCCACACAAGTCCAAAGACTGGAAGCATTTTCTGTCGAGTTCAACAAGTGCCGGCTTTGTCTTCTCCGGTCTCTGATCTCAAGCCGGCTGAGTGGGAAGGGCGGCGCAGACAAGGAAGAGAACATCACCTGTTTCCCGGTCAGAGCGTTCTTGTCCTTCTCGGCGTTCTCCACCATCTTTCTCATGAAGTCCAGCTGCTTCTCCAGAAGCTTACAGCGGGCCTCAGCCGACTGCAGCTGGCCCACCAGTTCTGTTTACGCACACACACACACACACACACACACACACAATTGGACATATCAAATACAAGATGGACTGGGAATCAGAGATCCCACTTGGGCTCCTGTCTGCTTCTGCAAGGTGCTGGAGCTCTCATAGCTGTGGGCAGCCTGGGAGAACTGCATGACATTCCTAACCTGATCTTGATAAAACTCCATAATGCTGTACGGGTGAAGATGAAAGCCAAGAAACTTTTGAAATCACAAAAACAAATGTAATGCTTAGCCAGTTAGTCAGCTAGCCAGCCATCTTGCCTACTGTAGAGTTCTGCTAGCTTCTCAGCAGTCAGCAGGTTCTCACTTTTTAAATTTCCCTCCACAGCTTTTCCTTTACCGCTCCCTGGTTCCGCCTGCGCACTAGCGCGTTGAGTTGAGGGACTGAAGTCATATATATTTCTGTTGTGTAACATTTTTCACACATACGCCCCCCAACCCCACTAAACGCACGCTCTGTTCAGCTACCTTTCTTCCTGGAGACGTCAACTTCTGCAGAGCTGTGAGGATGCTGCTTCTGCAAGGTGCTGGAGCTCTCATAGCTGTGGGCAGCCTGGGAGAACTGCATGACATTCCTCTCAGCCTGCTTCCTCTCCAGTTCCAGGCGCTGGATCTTTTCCTGGAGGGTCTTGAGAGCAGTGATGACAGCTGCAGGATACATGATACAACACACTGTTAGTCTTCAAAGAGCAGACAGAAACCATAGCATCAAAATGGTTTTATATTTGTTGTCAGATATTACTCAAAAGCTTGGTTTGTATGTGCAAGTCATGGAGGATTATGATATTATTGACTATGACATTAAGGACGATGAAAAAGGTTGAACTATTTATTTTCAACCTTTACTGCCAGCATCAGGTGTAGTGCGGTCCGTGTTCATGTTGTTGGGATGGGGAGTAGGAGGTCCCTGCACACGTGAGGGAGGAAGAATCCTGTCCGGGGGCTTGTAGTAACTCCCGATGTAACTGTTTTTGGATGGAGAGTCTAGAACCTAGAACGGATTGAGACAGTGGACTTGTAGAATAACATCGAACTAGCCTACTTCAAAATTACACAATGAATTCACCACACTTATATTGAACGAAATGACAACATCACACCATTAGCTCCGGTAGTGTGGGAACTAAAGAAAAGCGTACCAGAGCTAGAGCTAGCTATCTAGTTATATAGCTGGACATGTGTCGACACAGTTTGAAAAAAAGCTTGGAAACACACAACGAACGTTCCAGGAACACAAGCCACAAGCAAAACAAAATTGTTTTAGCTAATAAAACCTTTGACGTAGTTATGTATTGTAATGTTACTGCACTAGAGCTAACCCCAACGACATGACATGTAGCTAGCTGACACAAAAGCCATCAAGTTCGCTATTTTAGCTAGTTAGGTAATAACTTTAGTATAAATAAAGTTGCTAGAATGTCTTTCTAACCTGATCTTGATAAAACTCCATAATGCTGTACGGGTGAAGATGAAAGCCAAGAAACTTTTGAAATCACAAAAACAAATGTAATGCTTAGCCAGTTAGTCAGCTAGCCAGCCATCTTGCCTACTGTAGAGTTCTGCTAGCTTCTCAGCAGTCAGCAGGTTCTCACTTTTTAAATTTCCCTCCACAGCTTTTCCTTTACCGCTCCCTGGTTCCGCCTGCGCACTAGCGCGTTGAGTTGAGGGATTGAAGTCATATATATTTCTGTTGTGTAACATTTTTCACACATACGCCCCCCAACCCCACTAAACGCACGCACACACACACACGCACACACTGATATTTGATCTATGTATAGTTAAACCAAGTAACAGCGTGGAAACTAATTAAGTCCCTTAGACGACATGAAAAGTTATTTCTCAAACACATTTCCCTTGGTTTACTCAAGAATCAGATGTGTGTCTGTGTCTTTCTGTGTGTATGGGCCAGCACGGTGATCACAACACAGCTGCTTATGAAGTATGTGTGGATAACAAATAGGCCTACCATGAGTCAGCAAGATATAAAAAGAAGCAATCTTCCATCAGGAGCATCATTCAAGTCTAGTGCATGTGACTGCTGCTTGACAGGACAGACTGATGTTTTGTACTGCATGGACCCCTAGCCAACATTTTCCTCCCCATCGAAATAGCATCATCCTCTTTATCAACCAAATATGCATGCACGACCTAACTGTGTGTAATACAATTATGGAATGATGAAATGTGTCAAAAAAAACTATCACTAGTGTTTGATATTATATTGATCTATGCCTCTAAACTGTTAAAATAATCTCATTTCACCCATTGTCTTTGTTTGCAAATACCAATGTATTTTTTCACGAATGTGCAAGGATGTTTTCTGATAAACAAGAAGGAGAGGGGGGGGCACCGACTCCCGAACATTTTGCCAGCAAAACCGGGAGTTGTAGTTTTAAATAGTCACATTTAATTAGCTATTGAACGATCGAGCGTTTTTTGAAAGAATCAAACTCCCATGGACCCTTTGCTACAATATGAAGAACGCCTTGTACAACGCTCATTGGTTGAGATCTACATAAACTCCGCATAGGCTGTCGTATTTGTCTGCCGATTGGACGCTTACTTTGTCAATCAATGTCAACCCAAGTCCACTGTGTAGAAATTCTGTTTCGGGTTATTCGATGCAGAGCGAAGACGTCCCACGGCTGCAAAACTTACCGATCTAAATAATGCGAATAAAGTAAGAATTTTTCAATGGCACTCTTTGTTTCTCAGTTATCCTCATATATGTGTGTATGGACTGATTCCTCTGGCAATAGTTATATATCCTTATTGTTTGTCACCTTTGAATGGGGGTTTGACTGAGTCAGAAAGAATTAGAAAAATGCAACATCGACTGTATGTACTGTACTTGTTTTGGTAGCGGGGTGTTTATTGCAGCTATGCAAATATGTAGTCCCTCCTTAGACGTGGAACAGCTTTCATGAAATGGAGATTGAGACAAACACAAAGTGTTGCCATGATCATTGTTACAATAAACAAGCGCAAACGTTTGTGGAAAGTTGACTTAGTGTCCTACTAAATGAGTGCACAACTGCCTTACTATTAGTTTGCTAAACAACCTCTGTTATAGTTTTTGTTCATGAACGGGGAACATTTTTCTTCATTTTGCTCAGTGTGCTGTTCTTTCTATAGCCCAACAGGAGGAATTACTAGAATATGAATATGATGGAAGATCAAGAGGACCAGGAAGCCGCGGGAAGATGGGATGCGCTTGGCAGCCGCGACGCTAGCTCCAGGGACGCGGCGATGGAGCACATACGTCAGGAGGTGATGCGGAAAGTGGAAAGCATCGGTCCAATGCCAGTTTCCGAACCCTCGACCCCCGCCGGGACCGGGCAGACTACGAGCGACTTGAACGATGTCTTGGCCCGTCTCCTCATGCTATCCAAGCGTTGCCCCTTCGTTGATGTCAAAGAGCGTTGCCTGTGGCTTCTGCAGAGTGTACAGGTAGGACCTATAGCACCATGAGCGCAAGTCACTCACTGTGACCCTCAAGTTTTTTTCCTGGTACTTATTATTTAATCTCCCAAAAGTGCTCTACATGTCATAAAAGCAAATGTGCTTTTTTATGTGGAAGTGAAACAACGTTTAAGTGAGCATTTACCAGGCGTTGGATTTTATCAGCTGGATACAAACCCATTTAGCCAAGGCAACATGGTAATTGTTCTCCTTGTGTGTAATAAGCTTACAGTCTTTCAATAATGCACTGTTATTACCTTCAGATTGTTGCATTATTACATGTGTGCTCTGGCAACGTATCACTATCCGTCACTATTAAGGTTTCACCCGATGAGATCTTGGAGCGTACACTTACAGACTTATCAGGGGTGCACCACGGCTGGAGTCATAAGCAGCTGGTATCATGACATGATTCAGGGGTAGTTACAGGACGTTATCCTACACAGAGCTAGAAAGCCAGTGTACTTAGCAGACCTTTTATCATCTCCCTGCTATAAGCATTGTCTGAATCCCAAACAAGAAACTGCTGCTGCAGATGACAGGTTATCCAGAGGCTAAAGACTGTTTCGAGTTGGGATTATACGGAAGTGTACTGTATGAGGAAAGAGAGAGGGAGAGAGGGATAAAGAAAGAGAGAGAAAAAAGAAATAAAGAAAGAGAGAGAGAGAGAAATGATTATAGAGAAAAAGGAGGACAGAGATAGAGGCAGAGAGAGACAGTGGTTTATACTGTGTTGCACTGGGGTGGTGGGTAGTGCACTGTCTGGTATTTCTACATTGTGCTAAGCTGTATTTGGAAGGCCTGCCAGGGCTGCATTTATGAGTCTGCTCTCCAGTCCCACGTTTTCACCCCTCCTTGTCTGCGAATGACAGTCTACATACAGTCCACAGTATGTAGACTGTCCACTCCCATCATGTTATGTGCAACCTGTTTTTAACATGCAAAGACAAGATAACAAGGCTGTGTGTATACCTTCATAAATGTTTGTTCTGTGCCTTAAAGAGAGGATTTGGAGGTGGATGTAACAAATATGATGACAAACACGGTATGCTGTGGTTGAGTAGAGTGCATGAGGAGCATGCATGGTGCATCATGGCAGCTTCCACACTCAACTCCGGTCATCTCCTGGCACACCATTGATCTCGCTATAATTTCTTGCAAAGGGAACACAAAACAATGTCATACTGCAGTTGTTTGTTTTTCAACCCCTACTCCCAGCTCCCCCGCCCCACCCCCTTCCCCAACTGCCTTGAGTGGGTATGTAGGGCAAGCAGCCCTGTGGGTCGCAGTGCTGGGGCGAGTGTGGTGTTGTGTTCCCCCAGGGTCGAAGAGGGCTAGAGGTGAAGGGGTGAAGGGGGGGAGGTCTATAAAAGGTCCATTGGGGAGGGGGCATTATGGTGGTACTGGTGGTGGTGGTGGGGGGGGGGTTGGAGGGGTTGAGTTCCCACAACACTGGGGTTAACACTCTGGGGGCAAAACTGCTTAGCTACGCAGTTTAGCGGGCCTGGTCAACATAAGCAGATTCCGCCATAAGGTCACTAAGGGCTCGTTTGGACAGGGTGTCTCATTGAAACCTGTTGACTCAATGTATGTTGGAGTGCAGTGCATGCATGCATGCACGCACACACTCTCTCTTTCTTTCACAAACACACACACTCTCTCACAACTGCACTCACTCTCATAAACACACATACACTCTTACACACACACATGCTCTCTAACACACACAGACACACACACAAACTCATACTTTAACACACACAAACAATAGTGAGTATTTGTTCTGAGTCTATGAAAGGGGTGGGCAGACTAAATTGGCTGCTTGTCTGAGGTTGCTGTGTTCGCTGGCCTTGTGGGATGAAAGGCTCTCAGTGCTGGCCTGCTGGACACAGACAGGAGGCTGTTTCTCTGGGTTATGTAGGCCTAATAACACCATTGTAGGCTAGCCCTCCAGTCCTAACCTGAACAAGAAGCAAGACAAGACCAGCTTCTCACTGTTTTGATGTTGAGTAGTGAGCCTGGGTTTAGTTCTGTGTTTGCAGAAGGGAAGAGAAAGGGATAGAAACCCAGCCTTCTTTTCCTGTGTAATCCCTTGGCACCCGAATAGGTATAGCTTTCCAAATAGCTTTCAGACTATCCTCGTCTGAAAGGAGCAGCTCTTGCCCAGGTTCAAGTGGAAGTGGATGCAGGAAGATCTGAGCCCCATGATACCTTTCATTTTTTACACATACTTATTAGATCATTATGTTTGTTCAACTGGGCTCTGCAGCTCCGGTCATAAACACTAGAGTGTGATTAATTAAATGTGTGACATTGACCCACAAACAGACCAGCCCCTCTCCTTAGGAAACTAGGTGGGTCTAGGGGTGCTTCCTCTTTGTTGTTGTGGTTTTCTTTTTGGATGGAGAGAAGTGTGTTTTTAATGGGACAGAAGGTCTTCTTTTGTCTGACTAGAGTAGAGACAGCACCCGGGAGGTGCACAGAACAGGGCTGAACGATGCTTTGCTAGTTAGAAAACTGCTGGTGACATGGATAGGAGATTAGAATTCGAAGAGGAGTGTGTGTGAGCTATTTCGGTCTTTGTTTTGTTTGTTCCGAAAGAGAGAACTGTGGACAGATGCTCTGCTCTCTGCTGCAGCTTTCTGAGAAGGCTCAGTCTCTTCAAGTTGAACTGAGATCAGTTCATAGAATCTGAGTTTGTTTCAATGTAATAATGGTGGCAGGACGTTACTCCTGATCCTTTGTTTAGTGTGTGTGTGTGTGTGTGTGTGTGTGTGTATGTGTGTGCGTATGTTTGTGTTTCATTATTGTGTGTTTCTCCTATTTTTGCTTATGGTATCAATAGAGAAGGAAAAAAAGAGGGATAGAAAGAGAGGGGGAGTGAGAGGAATAGAAATATGGGTAGACAGAAAGGGAGAAAAACAGCAAGACTATATGACAGAGGAAGTGAGAGAAACAAAGAGAGGGAGAGGGTGAGAACATGAGGAAAAGAGAGGAGAGGGAATCTGGGGTGGTTTGCTGGATTATCACTACTGGCAGAGCTCAAACCAGGTCAGACAAATTACATGGAAGGGTGAAAACAAGAGGGTGCAGCAACATCTAGCCAGCCAGCCCAGACTACAGTCAACCAGCCAGTCAGATTACAGGCCAGCCAGTCAACTAGCCAGTCAGCCATTCTCCAAACCAGACTCATAGCCAGCCAGCAAATCAGCCGGCCAGACAGCCAGCAAGCACCTCCAGTCAACCATCTAGTTCAGCCAGGCAGCCAGCCAGCCCAGCCCCACGACCTTTGGCACAGTAACCACACAGCGAGAGAGCGATGCTCCATGGATGGAGGGATGAGATAGAGAAATAAAGCCCTGGATTCACAGCTGCCAGGCAGGAGGGAGGGGAGAGAGGGAAGGAGGGAAGGCAGGCAGAGGGGTTTGGGGCAGAGGGATTTATGGGTTTCTAGAATAATCTATATGATTATTAATATTATGTTATACATTTGTATGGAAATTAATTTTTTTTCCTTATTTTTTTGGTTGAAACTATGCATATATTACTTTACATTGTTATATTTCTATATATTTCAAGCTATGCATACAGTGCCACTTGCAAAGGCTTGTGAAAAGATCTTGTCTCAACATGTTTAAGTAAAGGAGACTTTCACATTGAGTCTCTGTTCATGGGAAAGCCTGTGGTTTGTAATAAATGGCTGCAGTGGTTAGGCCAGGCTTTGAAATGTCTTTACCTCTAAGCTGTGGCTCATTCCAACACAATACACCATGACACCCATGCTGTAGGCTTGTTTGAGACAGATATTATTGATTTGTCTTTTCCTTAAGGGTGCCTTAGCACTTAAAACATGCATTCAGGATATCTCCAACCCACTCTCTCTGCTGCCTCCATCATATTATCTCTGGAAATCCAAAGATCTTTTCATCCCGGTATGAAGGGAAGAGAGGGAGAGAGAGGGGAGAAAGAGATGACGAGAGGGAATAGGCTTTTGCAGTTGTAGGGGCAGTTGCCACGGTGCCAGGGGCATGAGGGGCATGATGGGATGGCCTGTTGGCATGGTTACAACAGGGCTGTCCCAGGCCTGTGATGGTCAGAGATATTCAGAGATTGAAAGGCGGAAAGAGAAAGGAAATATGAAGGACAGAGGGAGGGAGGGAGGATGGTCAGACCAAGCAGGATGGATGGAGCAAAGCCGTAAATGTCAGGGATGTAAAAGGGGGGCCATAAAGAGAGTGGGAGAAAAAGGAGCTTGCAGTGGAAAAGTACCAGCTCCCTTCTACTGCAGTCTAGAGAGAGAGGAGGAGAAGCGGAGAGGGGGCAAGAAAGGAGAGAGATGGAGAGGGAAATGGGTGGAGGATAGAGAGAGAGTGACGGGACAGATAATAAAGAGGAAAAAGGAAGGAGGAGAAGAGAGAGTAGGTAGATAGAGATAAAAAAAAGGAGGAGAAAGGGAGGGAGAAAGAAATAAGAGGTAGAGAGAGGTAGAGAGAGAGAAAGGATCGAAAAACAGGTTGACGGGGGGTTAAAGAGATTGGGGCAATAGAGGGAGCGAGTGAGGGGAAAGAGTGGTGGGGGGTGGTTGGGGAGAGAGGGGGGGGTAAAGAGCAAGAGAGAGGAGGACAAGAACGGGCCCCAGGGAAGTGTTTGTGGAATGAGAAGCAGACCAGAGAGGGATAGACATGCATACTGACGAGACTGGACCAACGGATGGATAGAACACACACACAGACATGCTGTTGGCCTCTCAAGATCCGCACTGCCAACCATGCCATACATATTAACACACACACACACATCCCACACACGCCTAACCATCAAAAAACGATTAATTTGATGGAATGCGTGGTGGGATCACTGGCAAGTGATGGTGTGAGTTAAAATGGAAAGCACATTTTGGCTTGAACCTTTGCACCTCTATCTTCACTTTCCTCTAGACAGAACAGAAGACAATAGAGATGATTTAGTATTGGTTTAACTGTCATTAGGTGTACATGATAAACACTCTGCAGTGTGTAGGGGTGAACACTAGAGGGAACCAGACCTCCACAGGTAATCCTCTCTGCAACGGCCTCTTCTGGAGGGCTGGAATTTTCCATGCTGGAGTCTTACATGCATGCAATGACCTGCGCATTGGTTGGTATTTTCTTCCTCCCGTTGCCCTAATACATGGGCCAACATCCAATGTTCTGTTTAGAGTTGTTTGTTTCTGGCTGTGTGTGAGTTTGTGTGAGTCTCTTGGGTGTGTGTTTCTAGCTTTGTGTGTGTCTTTGTGCATCTTTTGTCTGTATGTACGTGCATTTGTGTGTAACTCTAGCTGTCCGTGTGTTGGTGTGTGTCTCTAGCTGTGTGTGCATGTGTATCTAGAATGTCCCTGTGTGTGCCCCTGTGTGTAGTATGTGCAGTATAGGGATGTATGTATGTGTGTGTGTGTGGTATTGTTTCAGCCTCCCTGTAGAGTGGTTGTGGGTATTGTGTGTTTTCCTCCGGTGTATTGTCCCAGGCAGTGTGTGTCTATGTGTGTGTATGAGAGTGTATGCATGTGTGTGAGAGCATGTTTGTACGTATGTTTATATTGCAGGGGCCAGTTTGTCATGAAGCTGACAGTTTGACACCTCAGGCCCCCCTTGTTCCCATAGTCTCTCACCTCTGACCTTAGGTCAGCAGTCCCACTTCCCCACTCCAACAAGACCTGGTCACACACTGTGTGTGCGTCCCTGTGTGTATGTGTGTTTCTCATAGAATCTAATATTAGGGCACAGGTTTAGAGTCTGTGAGTGTGTGTGTGGTGTTTGTGGTGTGTGTACAGAGTGGGCCTATGTGTGGTGTGTTATTTTTGCTTCTGTTGGTTTAAGGCAGGAAGTCACCCAGAGCTGTGTGGCTCTGGTGCACTGGACCCTACTGGGGGTATTACGGGTGAAACTCAAAACTGATACTCCTCTCTGCACTTTCAGAGCTAACTACTTGTCTGAGTATGAAAGTGCAGTATTTAGTTCAGCTATAGATGTAGTTATTTAGGTTGTGGCTGTGGGTGTTGTTGCTAGTGTCATAGTTGTGGGTCCTGGGAACCTAACCCTAACTGTACCAAAATACCCCTGAGGGGATGGGACACCCTGGTGTGTCGGTCTGCATGTCTGTCTGAAGTTAAAAGCAGTGTGTGTGTGTGTGTGTGTGTGTGTGTGTGTGTGCGTGTGTATGCGTGTGTGTGTGTGCGTGTGTGTGCGTGCGTGTGTGTGTGCGTGTGTATGCGTGTGTGTGTGTGCGTGTGTGTGCGTGCGTGTGTGCCTGTGTCATCCCCGCGTGGTGACAGTCATTGCCCCTGGACACGCCATGTGAGTCTTGTGTGTCTGACGCAGGGCAGTAACACACTATTGCAACTCACACACACATTCACTGAACACACACACTTACACGTGGACAGACACTTTACCAGATACACACACACACAGACTGGCAGACACACACACACTAACAGACACATGTATCAGGGAGGAAGTGATGGAGTTCCTCTTTTTTCAGACCAGTCTTTTGTTTTACGAAGGTAAAGGCTTGAAAAAAACAAAAAATGGATCCAAAAAAGTATCTGTTTTTGTGTCAGATTATGTTGAATTGTTTGGGCACATGGGCCTGTGCGTGTGTGTTCTGTTAGTGTGTTTTATTACCCTGTCTCAGTCACACTGTGGCAACTTATTATTAGATTTGTTTTTGGTATGTGTGTGTGTGTTTGCGTGTGTGTTCTGTTGGTGTGTATGCGGGTTGACAGTGTGAGTGTGAAATATCTATAACTGACATTTTGGTATGTTGGCTTGTGTGTATGTGTGTGTGTGTCCAATAACTCCTGATAATCAGTACTGGTTGTCCTAAACCAGCTAGGGGTTTGCTTCTAAACACAATTTGTTACAACCCCCCCTCCGACACGCCACTCCAGATAACCACAACCAAGCAGTCCAGTAGAGTCCAGACTTGACACAGGAACACACTCTTACCACTACAACAGCCTTTCTTCAGTGGGCTGGTCTCTGGGATTCTTGGCATGTTTTAGTGATGCATACAGGATGGAGTACTGACAAGTGTTCCTGGAGGAGTGTGTGTCGGACAGCTCTCAGGTGGATCAGATGATGACACACTGTCATCTGTCCCAGGAGCTTCAGTCAAACTTTGACCTTTAGCAATTGGCAGCCTTTACAAAGTTAGCTATGGTGTTTTTCGTGGCCTAGCCCCAGCCCTAACCCAACTCCAGCTCTGGCACCAAACCTCAACTCAGCATCAGGCCCTTTGGTCTCCATCCAGTCACACCAGGGGTGAAGTTATCTATTGAAGCCTGTGGTTTTTCTCATTGAAGCTCACGGTTGTGACGTTTGTGACACTGAGGTAAGGACAGTACAAACAGATCTTGAGTAAACAAAAAGAGCATGGCTTACAACCTCCTCCACACCCCTACCAACCATCAGGTCGGCCCCTTAAATCCTCTTGCAGAGGTGAGTACACCATAGCGACAAATTGCTGGCCTTTGTGAAGCAGTCTGGAAGGTGTGTGTGTGTGTGAGAGAGCCTATGTTACTGTTGATAAGAACCAGGTGTGAGATCTTCCCAAGTTCTGAACTGTGTTTCTCCAGTACAGCTGAGAGGACATAGTGTACATACAGCCATAGGCTCTAAACAAGAGGAGATGTTTGGAAACCATAAACAATGCAGCCCCTTGTGTAACACGAATGGGGAGGGGAGGAAACAGAGGAGGGATGGGGGGTGGGGGAGGCTGTAAAAGAGAAGGGGAGAGGGAGAAGGAGAGAGAGAGAGTGGTGGAAACAGTAGGTCATGGAGAGAAGAGGGGTAAAAGAGAGGTTATAGCAAATGAGTGAGTGAAAAAATATAAAAAGGAGAATGTTAGAATAGGCTGGAAAGAGCAGCAAAGGAAGGATAGAACGTGGATGAAGCAGTGGAAGGAGATGTGGTAGAAGAGTGCAAGGGAAGGAGAGGAAGGGAGCGGATTGAGGAAGGGAAACGAGAAAAAGCATGCCAATGGAAAAGATTGAGGGTGGGGTTGGACCAGAGAAAAAGGGAGAAGAGGGTACTGACTTCTATGCAGTGACAGGGTTTACTGGTGAAGAGAGTGAAGGAAGAAGGCGGACAGTCAGATCGACAGAAGAAGGAAATTGAGAGAAAGAGTGAGAGAGGAGAGACAGAGAACAAAAGAGAGACAAAAAACAACTTCTTCTGTGATTTGCTGGCAACGTGCCAGCCTTCCTGTGCCTTCTATAAGATGCCAGGCGTGTTGCAGTAAACAACCAACCTCAATCAATCCAGTTTTATATGGGACCAGCCCAATAGCAGCACACTGACTGGTTTAATGGTTGTTTCGAAGACTGGTGAGATGGCTTTCTGACTGGTTGGATGACTGGTGGATGACTGGTGGATGGTTGGCTGGCAGGTTGGCTAACTGAGGCGCGGGCACTACCAAGCATGATCCAGGAGCTTCCACACATGCTAGCCTTCTACTTCAGATCAGTCAGTGATAGCTCTCCACACTTACCTTCAGAACCTTCACTAAAGGATCTCTGTCTGCCATCAAAGACAATTTGGATTGGAGGGTTTCATGGAGTAAAGGGAATTGATTGACCAAAAAAAAAAATGCACTGCCGTGTTAATGTATGATGGGGGGTTTAGAAAGAGAGAATGAGTAAAGCGTCTTTTAATGACCCCACTGTCAGAGATCAATAACAGTGCAGAGATCACGTGACATCCCCAAAAAGCAAAAACAAGGGGTGTGTTTCTTCATCTTTTGCTACAGGAATGCCTGCTTTCTGCCTGGGGGAATGAATGCTCGCAAAACAGCATGAACTGGGCCTCTGACAGTTTGATTATCCCTGTGTTTAACTAGAGCTCATCATGTCTTCAATTCCTGCTACTCTTTAGTGTAGCAGGCGTGTGCTAAATAAATAAATGATGTGTTTCATACTAGTGTGTACTACTATGATACTAGTGTGTATTACAACGTGCAGTTGGATCATACTATTGTGTAGTACGTTGTGTACTATGTGCTCAGGATAGGTCTGTCAGTATCTGAAGGTGGTTGTGACTAGTCCTGGCAGCCTCACAGACCTGACATTCTTAAATGGCACATTTTAAGAGCAGAGGGTCACACTCATCCTCTAACACACCCCTCTCCAAACCCCCCTCTCCGAACACCTTCTGGTTAGATGAGGTTAAGCAAGTTCAGGAACATTTGTAAACATTGGGGTATAACAGGGCTGGTAGCTACCTCTGGCGGTACACCTAAAGATTCACCTTGTCAGACAGACAGAATGTGGGCCAAACCGGCGTGTGTGTAGCGTAGAGTGTTTAGGATTTGTGTTTGAACTTCTGTGTGTCAGTTACAGCTGCTGTGTGCTGGACTGTGTGATTTCTCCATGCGGGCTGGCCCTACTAACCAACTGAGAACTTGTTCTGAATATGTGAAGTTCTTACTGGAGAAAAACAGGTCACCAGGTAAACACTGAGTGTGTGGGAGTGGGTGGGTGAGACAGCACGATCGCAGGGTGTTTCAGAAATAAAGAGTGACTGTGAAATACCTGATGTGTGTATGTGTGTATGTGTGTGTGCAGGCTGCAGGTGTGTGTGAAGGTGACCATACAGCTGTGAAGCTCCTCAAAACATACTGTGATCCCCCCTGACACACACACACGCACACGCACATGCACACGCACACACACACACACACACACATTGGAAAACCGTCTAAGTTCAGAAACACAACCTGGCCCCAGGCCCCGGCTCCAGCTTGTTATGAGCTTGGACCCATAATCCTCCAGGAGGTCTGTCGTCACTAGTAGATTATTATCTGATTCATGGATTGATCCCAGCGACCTGCTGAAGCAGAATGCCACACCCTGAGATCCAGATTGTTCTTGGAGAGTTCTTGGTTTGTGGACAAACAGAAAAACAAGTTTGTTGCGCAATGCTCTTCTTCAACATGAGGGATAGATAGGGAGATATTTGTGTTTCTTTCTAGGCAGTTTGTTTTAGGGCTCTGTGCCAACATTGTGATTGGTATAACCCTGGGTGGGTGTGTCTGTCTTTGTGCTGTTCTTCAATTTGTATCTGTACGACAGTACAGATATATAAGTATATACTTAAGAGTGTGTCTTAAAACTTTGTGTGTGTGTGTGTGTGGAACCCCCCCCTCCTCCTCCACTTGTTGTTGGCTGCATCTAGAGTGTTGTTGATCAGGTGTGAACAGATTGAAACAGTACAGATCGTCCTTTCCTCGTTGTAGACCATCCACACCCTGTAACCAGCTTACTCAGTAACTGTGTGTGTATGAGATCAGGCTCCTCCCTACTGTGGGCATGCCTCCAAAGCCCATTAATGGTCCTGACCTCTCCTCTATCGGCTCCATCCATCATTCTGAAGACGTAGGAAACAGAGCGAGGGGGAGCGAGAGAGAAGGAGAGAGGGAGGGAGTGAGAGGGCGAAAAGGGAGAGGGCGAGGGGGCGAGTGCGAGGGGGAGAGCAGCAAAACAACAACTGTCGTTCAACAGAAGGAAAGGGTGGCTCCTCCCACCAGTCTCTCCCATTGGCTCAGAAGGACAGCCTGAGCAAGCTGTGATTGGGCAGATGGAGACACACCTCTATATTCCGTTTGTGTTCAACAGGAAGGGAACATAGCTCACAGTCAGGGGGTCTTGGGAGGAAACAGAACGGGATGGGGGGGGGGGGGTTGGAGGGAGACCGAGGGATTTGGAGGATTGAGGGTGTGGGCGAGATGGGGGTTTGTGGGTTTGTGTGTGTGTGTGGGGGGGGGGCAACAGACAGTTTCTGGAAAACCTCCATTGGATGCTTTTCAAAAACCTCTAGGAAACCGGCTTTATGTTTGCCTTGTGTGTGTGTGCTCTTGCATGGGTTTGAATGTGTGTGTGTTTGTGTGTTCATAAACTAAACCAGCTTGGCCTAATTTAGTCAGCAGTATTTATGGGCCCCTCGACTGCCTCTCTGTTTCCTCTCCACCTCTCCCCCTCTCTTCTTCTTCTCCTCTTTCCCTCTCTTCATCTCTTCCTCTCCACTTCTCCTCTCTCCCTCTCTTCTTCTTCACCTCTCCTCCTCTCTCCCTCTTCCCTCCTCCTCTCTTTCTCTACTTCATCTACTTCTTAGACACTAGCTTGTATGTATGTGTATGAGTGTGTTTGTTTGAGTGTGTATATGTGTGTTGTGAGAGTGGGGACAAGGCCAATCACATGTGTCCATTCCTAGGTTATGAAATAAAATACCAGCAGTGTCATCCTATCCCTGTTTACCATCTGAGAAAGAGGGTGTGTCTATGTATTTTATGAACTATGACATCCTGGAGGCTGGTGATGGGGGAGGAGTTTAGGGTTATTAGAGGTTAGTGTTTGTGTCTGTGTCTGTGTGTGTGTGTGTGTGTGTGTGTTTGTATTTTATAAAGCATGGGGCCCCTTCCACCATGTGACCCAGAGAAGTTCAGCCATAACTCTTATGTCACCTAGATACCCAACCTCCACACACACACACACACACACACACACACACAAAAACACACACACACACATACTGTACACACACACCTCTTTATGCAACCCCCCATTCCTTCTGTCAAAACTGTTTACCAGGTGTCACTGCTGCAGAGGCGTGGACGAAGATCTGCATGTATATAGTTTGTGTGCGCGTAATGTGTGTATAGTGACTGTACAATAAGTCTGTGAAGTGTGTATGTGCATGTCTGTGTATGGAAATGTTCGCTATGCTTGCTCCCATACCGCGTACCGGACAAAGTTAGCATTCTCCAACAAAGCCGTCTCTGTTGTGTCAGAGGGATGGTGGAAAGAAACAGAAATTGAGAGAAAGAAAGAGATGGAGATAAGGGAATGACGAGATGTCGAGCGGTAAGGGGGAAAACAGGACTGATTAGTCTCTACTAACACTGCTTATTGGAGGCTTAGCGTGTTTGCGGTATCGTGTGTATGTGTGTGTCTTTGTATTGTGTGTGTGCATGTATATAGTGTAGAGTATTACTGTACTGATCCCCGGCATGTGTGTGAATAGACTTATAGAAGATTGCTCTCAGCTCTCAGTTGTTTAATGTGAGTCATTTACACTCTACTCATTGCACCCTCCTGCCCCTCACACACACACACAGACACTCAGACACACACACACACACAGTGTCTCCAGAATGTTGACATCAGAGCATGTAGTAGTGTACATGTGGTCTGTACATTCCTTAGACCCCCCCACCCCTCCTTCTTCTCCTCCTCCTCCTCCTACTTCTCCTCCTCCTCCTCCTCCTCTTGATGACCGAGCAGAACCGAACAAAGAGAACTCTTTGTACCTGCAGGTCTGTTTACCTCGCAGGTCAAAGGCTGTGCGGCTTCACTTGACAGACCTAAAACTGTCGTACACACATTAAACCGTTTCATGTATAGGTCATTGTAGGTAGGGCATTGGAAACATACCATGGTGGTTATAAACTCCTGTCATCGCTCTCAGATATATATGTGTGTGCATGTGATATGTGTTTGAGTGTGTATGTGTGTGTGTTTCCAGTATGTTTGCAGTTTTTGCATTGTGTTCTCAGTTTCACTGCCTTTTTTCATGTTTATGAATAGGAAGGCATACTTTGTTTTGCATTGGCATGTGTGTGTCTGCAGGCATGATCTGTGTCTTTTTAAATGCAAACACTATAACTAGCAATGTGTGTGGTTGAGCGTGTGGCACTAGTGTTTGTGTGTCAGCATGCTTGTGTGTGTGTGTGTGTATCAGGGCCTTCTCTGTCACTGTGCCCCACAGACCCCTGCTGGTTTAAACCAGTTCCTTGGTTGCTGTTGCGTCCAACTGCGCTACATAAAGCACCGTGCAGTAACAGAAGTGTGGTGGTGTGTGTGTGGGTGTGTGTGTGTGGGGTGGACAGTCCTGGCCTCCATGCAGGGTTTTGATGGAGACACACCCAGTAGCACACTGATGCTGCTATATTATAATGACTAGAAGCATAGGGAGGCTCGGCATAGGGTTAGCATAGGGTTAGTGTGTGTGTGTGTGTGTGTGTGTGTGCGCGTATGTGTGGGTATTTGTGTATGTGTGGGTATTGGTGTGCGCGAGTGTGTGTCTTTTACAGGAAGTGGGGTTTGCAATGTTCACCCCTACAGGAAAAGGTAGAGTGGGTTAGATGTCGCCTGTGCTTGGAGGGGAAGTCCCAGTATGATCACAGCTGTGTGAGAAAGTGAAATGTATCTACTGTACATGCACATGCACACATGGACCATAGAGAATTATATGGATGCCTGTCCTAGCTGCCCCAACTACATACTCAGCCCAGACTAGGTAAATAGGGCTTCATGTCTCTCCCCATCTTTATCACTCGCTCCAATCTGTCACGCACTTTCTCCTTCTCCTCTCTCTGTCACTCTCTCTCTCTATCCTTCTCTGTTTGTCTCTGCTTTTTGGTCTTTCTTGTCTTTCTCTGTCTCTTTCTGTTTTTTTTTGTCTGTCTCTCCCTCACTTTTCCTTGCCCTCTCCCCCTCACCCCCTCTCTCCCCCCCCCCCCTCTCTCTCTCTCTCTCTCTAGTTGTTGTTGTAGGCAGTTGGCGGTGGGCTTTCTTGTCCAAACAACCTAACGCTGAGGTGGCAGAGCTGTGGAGGGAGAAAGAGAAACAGAGAGTGAGATAAGGACACATGGGGAGTTGAAGATAGATGAGACAGTGAGAGAGATAAAGAGAGGTCAGACTGGGTCTGGTGACCAGTTAGCTTGGTAGAGACGGGGGCGGGGGGTTTCAGGAAACTGGGGGGCATGGGAGATGGGCGAGGGCCACAGGGCTCTTCCTCTGGCACCGTCGGACGACACAGACGGACACACACAGACACACACAGACACACACAAACACACACAAAACACAAACACACACAAGACACACAGCTGGAGAGTTAGTTTACAGTCTTCTTCATATGAAGTCATGTAACCTTTGACCCCCATTGCCACCCTCAAGGTAGTTTGAGTGACACCCCCTCCCCACTTCCTCTCCCACTCCCATCCTATCTCCTCCTTTCCTGACCTATGTTACCCTCTTCTACCCTCTCACCCCCTTCTCTCACCCTATCCTACCCTGGATGATATGTGGGAGTATGTTTGTACGGGAATGGGTGTGCATTCGCTTGTGTGTACGGAAGGGGAGAGGTGGGGGGGTTACATCCCCTGGGATATGGCGCTTCTGTGACATATTGAACTGGCCTTAACTGTTAGGTCTTGTGGACAAGGTATGTTTTGGTGTGTTTCTCTGTGTGTGTGTTTGTGTGTGTCTATGTGTTCTGTGTGTGTCTGTGAGTGTGTGTTCTGTGTGTGTTCTCCCTGTTGTTTAACAGATGGCCCTGTGTTTTGGACATTTTCAACGATGACCTCATATTATCTTGATCGGCAGCAGAGGCTGCAGTCTCAGTCACCATGGAGACATAGATAAAACGCACGACAGTTTCTGGAAGGAGGGAGCACATGAGAAAGGGAAATATTGGGGCCTTCAGGAAAGTGAGCGAGACAGAGAGAGAGAAAGATAAAGACAGAGAGAGAGAGAGAGAGAGAGAGAGAGAGAGAGAGAGAGAGAGAGAGAGAGAGAGAGAGAGAGAGGGTATAGGGGTTGTGGGAGAGAGATAGAGAAAAACAATTGGGGAAGAGAGAGAGACAGATAGAGGATGGGGAAGAGAGAGAGGATGGGGAAAGTTAGGGGTTGTGGTTGTTTTGGCAGGTAGCCTGTGCAGCTGCTTCATAGAAGCAGCCCCTACTCACTGGGAAAGGGCCTCACAAACACACACATACACACACCCAAAACCACACACAGATGCACACACGCACACACACACAAGCAGACCTTCACCTTGCCATTCTCTTCTCACACTGCTCCTAGAATATTGTGAAGGAAATGTATGCCACATCATGTTGAATCTGTGCCTTTTAGAAACAGAAAGGGGAACATGCACAAAGGTGCATACAGGTGCCACCCAATACTCATGAACCAAACCAGTGGATGTGTGTTTGTGTGTATTTTTCTGTTTTTGGTGTGTTGCTTATTTTTTTGTGTTTGTATGTCTGTTTCCAAACCAGTGGATGTTTATGTGTGTGTGTGTTTCTGTGTTTGTGTGTGCTTGTTTGTTTGTATGTTAATGTACTTGGGATTGCGTGTGCTTGTTTGTGTGTCCCTCTGGTAACATGACAGAATGTCCCAGCAGGGGGTGGAGGTGAGAAACACTGAGTGGGGAGATTGTTTCGCAGATGGGAGGTGATTAAGACAGGGATCATTTTAAAGCTGGGTGTTTCTCTCATGCACAAACACAGCAACACACAGAGAGAGAGAGGGGACAGAGTGTTCTGCTGACCAAGCATCCTTGAGGGGGAGAAGGAACATTCAGGGCCCTCTTCACCATGGTGACATGTCCGTTATCGGGTCCATGAGAAAGGCCGTCCCGCCTCAAACCCTTCTTGCTTTATTGTCTTACATAACCTCCTGTGTGTGTGTGTTTGTGCGTGTTGTGATGTGTCGACTCTTAACTTGTATTGTGTGCCTTGTCCCTTTCCCTTTTCACTGTCGCAGTGTCCAGCATTACCTGTAATCACCTCAAAATGTTTATTACTAGCGTTTCTCATTTCCGAGGACTGACAACTTCTTGTTGAGATATAGCTATCTCTATTATATCTCAGCTTATTAAAAAACATATGTTGATTTATTCTTGTTGTTTAATACGTAAATGCTTAATCCATAATCATCAATCATGAGAATTTGTTCGAATCAGCATAGCTCCGCACAGCCAGACGTGCTAATGGAAATAGTGAATGGGTTACGACATGAAGGACAGTGCTTTAAGGTCACACACTGTCATTCAGGGTTTTTTCGTTATCTGGGTCTTGGCTGGCAGGCAGGGTCTTGATGTCATGTTTTGTGAGAGTTGTGTTAGCTGCTAGCCGCTAGCAGTTAGCTCCAAACCTCCATAGGGCCTCTTCCTCCTGCTGTTTCCTGTTCATATTCTAGGGGGTGTGGTTCTCTTCCTTCCTTCCTGCCCCTGTCAAAATCTCAGTCACCCTTCCCTCAACTTTCCCAACCGACTGCGTGTGTGTGCGTGAGAGAAAGGGAGAGCGAGAGAGTGAGTAAATATATGGTCACGTTCTAGAAACAGAGAACGAAAAGGTTAGATACTGTGTGTGCCTTTAATTTCAGTCTCTGTCCACCTGTAAACAGTACCTGTTTGACTTTCTTACTCTGTCTCATCTCTGTATTTTCTCTCTCTCTCTCTTTCTTTCTCTCTCTCTCTCTTTCTTTCTCTCTCTCTCTCTCTCTCTCTCTCTCTCTCTCTCTCTCTCTGTCTCTCTCTCTCTCTCTGTCTCTCTCTCTCTTGCTTGCTCTCTCTCTCTGCAAGTTCATTCTGTTTCTCTCTCCTCTGTCTCTCTCTCTCTGTCTCTTGCCAGCTGTTTCAAGGGCACTGATTACAGCTCTGGATCTCTTGATCTCTGATCTGTGGTAAACAACTATATGTGACTTTAGTGATGCCTGGGATGTGGTCATAGGTTGAGCAACAAAGCAGGTGATATGACTGGGCAACACAGACGGAGAGATAGAGAAAGACTGAGAGACAAAGACACTGATAGAGACAAAAAGAGAGAAGTGATTTGGAGACGGAGGGCCGGTCGGGGTCATGTGTAGGTTATGTGAGCCCTGGATTGTTGATGTGTTCTGGAACTTTCCCAGGTTCTCTGTCATTGAGGAGAGTGTTTGTGTGACAAAGATTGCACCATGGCAACCAGGGTTTATCTTTTACGAGACCTGTCCTGTATCACCTTCTGTTACAATCCAGCCCTGCAAGACTGCCGTGCCTTGACAGCTTGGGATATGACAACACACAGACACACACACACACACACACACAGACACACACACACACACACACAGACAAACACACACACAGACACACACACACACACACAGACACACACACACACACCCACATGCACACAGACACACACACACACACAGACACACACAGACACACACGCAGGTTGCTGGTTGAGTAACCAGTAACGCAATGTGCCAAATGACATAGATCTTACTTCAAATAGGGCCACTTGAAAACCAGCAGAGCTGTTTGTCTGAAGCCTGGCCCTGTTTGTCTGAAGCCTGGGCCCTGTTTGTCTGAAGCCCGGGCCCTGTTTGTCTGAAGCCTGGCCCTGTTTGTCTGAAGCCTGGCCCTGTTTGTCTGAAGCCTGGGCCCTGTTTGTCTGAAGCCTGGGCCCTGTTTGTCTGAAGCCTGGGCCCTGTTTGTCTGAAGCCCGGGCCCTGTTTGTCTGAAGCCTGGCCCTGTTTGTCTGAAGCCTGGCCCTGTTTGTCTGAAGCCTGGCCCTGTTTGTCTGAAGCCTGGCCCTGTTTGTCTGAAGCCTGGGCCCTGTTTGTCAGTCAGAGACCATGGCCAGGGCTGGTGATGTTCTCCCTCCACAGTGTTGTAGTACACTGAGACGAGAACCAGGCTCACACGCACTACTGTATGGACAGAAGAGATGTTACAGCACGTAGGCCCTGTACATGTGTCATCTGCCGGTCCGCCAAACTGGAAACCCAGACGAGCACACACATACTATACACACAGACACACTCTCTCACACACAAACATGTGACCCCACGGTGCCGGTGTCATGTGAGACCTACAGAATGAGAGAACTGTACTAGAGCTGCGCTGTAGTTGCTGTAGACTGGAATGAGAATTGTGTGTTTCCATGGCAGTGTCAGTCTGTGCCGTCTGTGCAGACATTGGACTGAGGGACCTGCCGACACAGAGAGGAAGGCAGAGGGACAGAAGGATGAAGACTGGGAGGACGGACAGATGGAAGGGGAAAGAGAGTGGAGAGACTGGGAGAGAGAAACCGAGAGGGAGAGAGAGTATGTGTTGAAGGAGAGAGGTTAGGGGAGAGTGGGACAGAGGGGGTGAGGGAAAAGTGAGTTTTTCAGTCACACCAACACCGTCCTAAATTAATTCCTGCATCGCTCCCCCCTCCACACACACACACACACACACACATCCCAACCCCCCACTTGCTCAAATACCACAAAACAGTAAACAACCCAGAAACGGCCGCCCCCTTGCGAGAAAACACAACCCACTGTCTAAAATCAGAGTGCTTTTCAAGAAGCCTGAGGTTTGACTGTTTTGTGTTTGTGCAACAACAAAAAAGTCTGTTATCCCAAAAAAGGCAACTGTACAATTAGGCCTACTGTGGGAGTGTCTGTGTATGGTCAGTACCTGACGTCAGCAAGCTTTGTTTGTCACAATAAGTTCATCCTTGATCAACAAAGTTGCAACCAAAATAGAGTGGCCTTGAACGTGACTTGAGCCAGTCTGGTAAAACAGTAACTGTTCAGGAGGCATTGGTTCTGGGTGTGTGTCTCATGCAAGTCTGGGGATTGAGGCCCTCTCTGGTTAGTCTGTCCCAGAGTTGGAGGGTGGTTTTCCCTGTGTGCTGTGTATGGAGAACAGTTTGCAGGTATTATGTGGGCCAGCCAGGCCGGCAGCAGATGAGTCTGCTAGGATTTCAGCTCCAGCATCTGCTGCTTCAAGGGATCCGCTATTTATCACTCTAAAGCTACGTCTGCTCGGAGGAACGACCGGAGGAAGCACACACACATAAACACCCACAGGCACACACACATTACACACACATATACTCACACACACGCATAAATACATTACACACAAGCACACATATGCACCACACGTGAACCCCACACATAGACACACACACCCTTCTAAATAGGTTACCCTTCTTCCCCTCCCCTTTTCTCTTCTTTACCCCCCCAACCACGCCCCCTCCCCCACGCCCCCCCCCCTCCCCACCGCGCCCCACCCCTCTTTTCTTTTTGCTTGTTATTCAGACTTCTGTTTGAGAGCGTGAGAGAGGGAGGGGGGAATGGTGGGAGGGAGAGAGGAGAGGGTAACAGAGAAAAGGAGGGAGAGAGGTAAGGAGGGCGAAAGGGAGGGAGAGAGGAAAATCGACCCAGTCAATTTCATCCCCTCTCCTCCCTCGTGTACTGTATAAAATATGATGTCGGAATTTAATTGCGCAAGGGTCGTGGAGTGGTGGGTGTTGTTTCCCAGTACTCCAGGAACAAGGCCTGTAAAATCATTCACATTGTTCTTTTCAGGGAAGGAGTGTTTTCTTAGAAGGAGAGGAATGAGAAACTCCCCAGAAAACTCAGGGTTCTCTACTGAACACAGGACCATCCCCCTGACCTCCCAGGCTAAAGGACATCATTAACACGTGTGACCGGCCACTACTTACCACTACTGACCACTACTCAATATAGCTAGACACACACACACACACACACATAAACATCTACACATACACAGATACACATACACACCGTACTTAAAGTTGATTGGCTGTGCCTGTCTGGTTTGAGATGTTTGCCCTGGGGCTGTTAACCGAGCTCACTCCATAATCTGGCCCAGCGCTGCCTGAGAGGAGAGAGGGAACCTCACCACGCCTGGCTGAAGATGAGGAAATCAATACATGCATAAGCCAAGTGGAGAACAAATGAGAGAGACAAGGAACGGAGGGAACTGTGAGGAGAGAAACATTGAGTGACAGAAAAGAAAGAAAACAAGTTGGGAGTGGAAGTAGGATAGGCTCAAAGTAGAACAAGATGTTTACTGTAGGATGCAGTCTCACACACACACACACACACACACACACACACACACACACACACACACACACACAGACACACACACCAATTTCTACCCTGTCTCCATCCCTCCACTATTAGTTTTCCATCTTGCTATTGTTTTACCTCCTCTTTTTCTCTTTCTATCCCTCTTTCTTTATATATCTGTCTCTCCATACCTCTACTGTGATGTAACTCCAGACCAAACATGTTTACTTCAAGGAAACCCGTGCTCCTACACAAACACTCGCACAGAAGCCCCATTCATTCACAGCAGATCTTTTCTGTTCCCCCTATCCCTTTCTCTCTCTCTTATTTTTCTGTTTTTCTCCTGCATTTTCACTCTTTCTTCTGGTGGCCCGCAGGTCCTTTTATTTATGGAACATGACTGTTGTTATGGGTTGGCCACACCTAACAAACCTCATCACATGCTGAAGGTACTGAACACCAATTCATGACTAAACACACACACAGATACACACACTGTAAATAAATACACACTGGGCACGCACATGCACATATATGCATTTTACAGACACACGTTAACATACTGTAAACATACTTTGACTGTACATGCATGCACACTCACCGTAAACACACTACACACACAGTACACGAACACATGCTTATGCAGGGTAGGGATGTTCTTCAGAGTGACCCTGCTGACTAGAACTTTGTCAACAGGATATGAAACGTTTAGTTCTGTTTACTCTTCTTTACTTAGAAACTGACCTCATCTAGTTTTCTCTTTCTCCCTTTTAAGCATTATTAGGCCATCTCTCTTCCACTCGTTCTCATTCTCTCTATTTCAGTATATGTTTCTCCCTGTCTCTCATACAGCACATGTCCAGTTTTCCTTTCCCCTGTCTTAGACACAGAACTTCTTCAGACATGGCTGTCCTGTCCGATGGGGGTCTGGAGGTGTTTCTGCTGACCTTGTCAGCTCTCCTGTCAGTGGAAGATCACCCTTATCGTTAACAGCCTGAGGGCAGTGTGTGTTTGTGACTAAGTCCCTGCATTGTGCCGTATCCAAGGTGTCAGACTAGTGTCTGAGTCTACTGTCCTCTTCTCTTCCCTCCTCCCTCCCTCCATCCCTCCCTCCCTAGCTGGTGTCATGGGAAGAGAAGCACACCATCTGTTGGCCCAGTTGCCCAGTGACTGGACAACAGCCTTCCCTTATGGCACTGTTCCACTGCCCATTGTCTGCCTGAGAGAGTGTGTGTCTGCTGGGCGCGTGTCTGCGTATGTATGGGAAAGTGTGTGTTTGTGAGAGATTATGTCTTTCTGTGCATGAGATCAATATTGTGTTTGAGAGATGAAGGGAGCATGTGCGTGTCTGGATGTGTGTGTTTGGTTGTGTGTCCACCTTGAGGAGGTCAGAGTATTGTGTAAAACCTTCCTGTGGGACTTCCATAGCGAACACACCCTAACACAGTAACACACACACACACATATCCCCTTGCGTGTCTCATACACACTGACACACATCACAAGGCTGTGGATGTTGATGTGTTGGGCAACTTCTCTTTGTGCCACATGGTGTCTCTACAGGTGAGGGACAGACAGACAGACAGGCAAACAGACAAACAGACAGGCAAACAGGCAAGCAAACAGACAGACAGGCAAACAAACAGACACACAGGCAAACAGACAGAAAGACAGACAGGCAGGTGGGTATGCATGCTGACAGACAAACAAGCAGGCAGGCAGACACATAGACAGACAGACAGACAGACAGATGGATGGGGAGGCAGGCAGGCAGGCAGGCAGGCAGGCAGGCAGGCAGGCAGGCAGGCAGGCAGGCAGGCAGGCAGGCAGGCAGGGACACAGAGAGACAGGCAGGCAGGCAGGCAGTTAGACAGGCAGGCAGGCAGGCAGTTAGACAGATAAGTGTCTGTAGACCTCCACAACAACAGCCTTGAGGTGACAGAAAAGGACAAGCACGGCTTTGTGGAAATAAACACCCACACAGCAAATGCATACCTCACTGCACCTCTAGGTATTCACACCCACATATATATGTGTGTGTGTTCGTGTCTGTGTGTGTGTGTTCTCTGTGGGTTTATGTTTGTGTTACATTTGTCCCTTCATTTTCTCAAAGCAGATTTTTTTTCCCATCTCTATTTTCTGTCTTGTTGTTGAAGTAACTGTTGGAACCTGTTTCTTCTTTTTACTGCGTCTGTCTTTCTACTGTATCCCTCCCTCCCTCCCTCCCTCCCTCCCTCCCTCCCTCCCTCCCTCCCTCCCTCCCTCCCTCCCTCCCTCCCTCCCTCCCTCCCTCCCTCCCTCCCTCCCTCTCTCTCTCTCTCTCTCTCTCTCTCTCTCTCTCTCTCTCTCTCTCACTGTCTCTCTTTCCCTCCCTCTCTTTCTGTCTTTCTTTCTGTCTCTCTCAATGTGTCTCTCCTCCCTCCCACCTCTTGAAGATGAATATCTCTCTCATATCATCTCTTCCTACTGTGAGTGTCTAAGTGCGTGGGAGGCTGCTTTGCGTGTGTGCATGTGTGTCTGTGTGTGTCTGTGTGTGTTTGTGTGGGGGGTGACAAGCAGTTCTTTATTACCTGCTGTCCTGCTTCTGTTTTCTCTCTCTCTCTCTCTCTCTCTCTCTCTCTCTCTCTCTCTCTCTCTCTCTCTCTCTCTCTCTCTCTCTCTCTCTCTCTCTCTCTCTTCTGGTCTGCATTCGGTCACTGTTGTTATCTCTCTATTCTCCTACTCTCTGCTCTCCCCCCGGGCTGCTTTGGCACAAGGACAGCCGTAACCTGACTCCCTGGCCCTGATCCCACTCTCCCAGCTCTGCCCTGCCACCTTAGACCCCCGCAGTGGGCTGCAGCTCCACCTGGACGCTGTTGGCCCAGACTGGACTGGTTGGTGTCCCCGAGTACGAGTATGCTCTCCCGTCCTTTTACACCTCACTTCTAGCTTCAGAAACACTGAAGGACACAAAGTGCTTGCTCGGCAAAACTTCTGCGTGTGTATTTGTGCGCGTTTGTGTGCATGTGTGTCTGTGCGTGACAGTGTCTTTTGTTTGCCGTATTACCTCATTTTTTAGCCTGCGGTTCTAAATGGTGCGGCTGTGTTTGGATATGTGGTTTCAGTACCTCAAACCTGTTTGAAGAAGTGGAGAGAGAGAGAGAGAGAGGGAGAGAGAGAGACAAGATGAAGGAGAAGGACTGAGGGTGTGGGGGATGGGGCGAGATGTTGGGGTTTCTGCAGGCTGTTTGGGGTGGTGAAGGGGGGTGGGGGGCCGGGAGGGGAGGACGGATTGGGAGGGTGGGGAAGGGGGATTGAGGGGGGTATTGAAACCTGATAGAAAGCTGCTTTAGTTGAGCCCAGCAGGCTGATTCCACAGACTTCTCTGTCTGACTGGAGATAATCCTCTAATGGCCCTGCTTCAAACTGCTGCACCACTAATATGTTTCCCAAAGTGTGTGTATGTGTGCATCTATGTGTGTGTGTGGATAGTTTTGTCTTTTTTCATAGAAAAAATTTGTGTTTGTGTGCCTCTCAGGTGCATACTCTACGTGCGCACTGATCTAGCCGTGTTAACAGTTATTGATTTTCCAGGAAGTGGGAAGTTATTGATTCTCCTGAACAATGATGTCACTTCAGACAGCACAGGGTGTTTGCTTATCCATGAGATTTCCTGCCTTCCTCCCTCTCCCCCTCCTCTCTCTCTATCTCTCTCTCTCTCTCTTTCTCTCTCTCTATTTCTCTCGCTTGCTCGCTCGCTCACTCTCTGTGATTCTCTCTCTCTCTCAATCTTTTCAGCTTTCTCCATTTCTCTTTTTAAATGTTACTAAAATCCTTAGTAAGAATATCAAAAACCCGATCCTTTCCTCCTCCTCCTTCTTCCTCTCTACCTCTTCATCCACCTCCTCCTCCTCTACCTTTTCCTCCTCTATTTTCTCTTCTCCATCTATCTCCTCCTCTCCCTCCTCCTCTCCCTCCTCATCCTCCTCTTCTCTACCCATTGATTGGTTATAAGATGTGTAACCAGGAGGCCTTCTGGAAGGTCCAGCTGTTGGTCAATATTCTGCTGCATGCATGGCCTTGTTAATGATTAACCAGATAGCAAACATGGCTCACTCCACACACACATACGCACACACACACACACACAACTTGAATGTCTCCTATCTCTCATCTTATGAGGTCACCTGTGAAGCTGTGCAGAGACAGCATTTGTCTGGCTTGAATAATGTCCCATGTCACCTACAGGCCATTCTACAGGCCTACTGTACTGTTCTATTGACATGAGGCCTACATAATGCACTCTTGTGCATGGGTAAACCTTTTCTACATTTATGTTACAGATCATAACTGGTCGTTTTGCCAATGCTGGAGGCATGTGTGCACTGTGCTGTGCACACAGATAGTTTGTGTGTTTATGAGAGTACATGTGGGGTAGGCAGAAACGTTCTGTATTTGTTAGTTTGTGTCTGTGACCAGTATTATTCATTGGATCTTTACATACATATTGTCCATGCATGTTTAGGTTTGTGTGTGAGACACAAAGAATGAACTGGAGAGATGACCATGGAAACAAAGTGAGAGAGAGAGAGAGAGAGAGAGAACATGGAGACAAAGAGAAAGAGAGAAACAGAAGGACAGAGAAACAGAATGAACTTGCAGAGAGAGAGAGAGAGAGAGAGAGAGAGAGAGAGAGAGAGAGAGAGAGAGAGAGAGAGAGAGAGAGAGAGAGAGAGAGAAAAATTCCAGAAATAGGTGTCTTGTATGCTTGACCAAACAAGTATTTCATAAACAATGAAATATTAACGGGCTGTTACAGCACCGGCGTGGCCATCAGATGAGGTTCCACCGGGTGCTTTTGTCCAGCCTACCGGTACCGGGCCTCATGGTTCATTAATGAGGAAACGGGAGCTGGGACAGTGGGGAGGTGGTATCACGTACTCACAACTGCAGCAGAACCGCCATTACGTCTCCTAGGAAACCACATGGGCCATCAACATCCTGAGAGGGAGAGAGAGACAAACTGTTGAGAGAAAGAGTGACAGGGACAGGTAGAGAATTAAAAGTATTGTATCGATGCCATCCTTTCTGTGCATGCATGTCTGCTCTTCTGGCCAGTATGTCACTCATCTGGCATACAGGCTTAGACTTGGCGGCCCACTCTCATACCTATTTCACATTTGCATAAGGCATGTCACAACCTTTGAGGTGTGGGGAGGATCACATCCCCAAGCTGGAAACCATCCCCTGTGCTCTGCTTGTCTCTGCCACAGAGGAGTTTAACAAGACCCCTGTGTCTTCCCAGTTAGAACGCTAGGGAACTGTCAAGAGGTGCAGCATCAAGACTTCAGTCATACCTGTAGTTCTACTTGTTACAAATGGAAAATAAACAGGAAACTCTTTGGTAAATCAGGGGTTCAGGTGAAGTTATGAATGTTTCTCAAAGGGGTCATTAGCAGCTGTTATGATGGTCTGATCTGGAGGTGGGGGTGGGCAACCAGCCCTGGAGCACTGGTTCATATCTGCTTAGTCAGCAGCGTCTGATTCTCACTGCAGGAACAACAGTGAGGGTGGCCGCCGCCATGGCAACCTTGCAAGAGCTGTCAGTTGGTGGTTCTAAAGCTCTGCTTTGAGGTCAGTGTCGTGACCTCTCCCCTTCTGGTGAGGTGAGGATTAGGGATAGATAATCCTGGTTCTGCCTCTGTTATGGTAGACACTTTGCAAGGACCCTGCTATTTTGTATACCCTGAGACCCTTTGAGCTTTTGACTGCACCTCTCTGAGGAGAGGCCTAGTGGTATCTTCCACAGCCTCCACAGCTGAACCCTATGAGGTACCAAGGACTGGGAGAGGCTATTATGGACAGTTAGAGATGTGTTATATTGGCAGGGATATAAAAAAACTGAATCCAGAGATGGAAAAGGTTTTGTGGAGGTTAACAGTTAAAAAGAGCGATCTGTTCATCATGTTATTGGCACCTTATTAAAGCAGACTAAAGATAGCGGGCAGGAGCGGTGGGGGGGCGGTGGCAGTATTGTGACAGCTGCTCCCCCTCCCTGGTAGAATAACATCCCAGGAACTCTGCTTTCCTCACTCTCACACAGGGCTGACCTGGGTTTGCACAGGACTTTACACAGCCGTGAGTCCACGTGTGTCATTTTGTGTGTTTTTGTAAAGACTGCAGCGATAAGGGAAATGTGTGTTAACACATGCATCTATGCACGGTATGATAAAAGGATCTCTGCAGTGTGAGCCATACGAAGAAATGACCCTTTAGTTCTGAGCTCTTTCTTCATTTCCCCCCTCCTCTCGCTCCCCCCTCCCCCTTTCCCCGTCTTCCCTCCCCCCTCCCCCCTCCCCCCTCCCCCCTCCCCCCTCCCCCCTCCCTCCTCCCTCCTCCCTCCTCCCTCCTCCCTCCTCCCTCCTCCCTCCGCCCTCCTCCCCTCCCTGGTTAATGCCGTATTTTCTTCTTTGCTCTGTGTTCCGCTCCGCTCTCTGGAGTTCCGCTCCATTTCATGGAATCCAGGGAAGGCTGTTTCCTCCGGGCGCCCGCGTGCGTCTGCTCAGGGTTCTGCTGCTCAGGGCTCTGTTGCTCTCAGACCGCGCCTCTCTGCTCAGGAAAGCCGGCGCTTGATGAGGCCGCGCCTTTGCAATAGTTTGCCAGAACACACAGAGATCAGAGGAGGGGGAAAAGGAGAAGGAGGAAAGGAAGGGTAGACTGGCAGGAGAGGGTGAAGACCTGTGTTTCTCCAGAGTGATTCCATTGTGTCAGGTCGACCCACCTGGTGCTTCTCTGGTGGTTGTGTCTACTCAGGTTTCCATGTCAGAATCACTCCCTAAGTCATGCAAGTGTCACTGGCATCACTTGGTAGCATGTTCGCTTTGCTCCCACCCCACCTTGCCCCTTATTACAAGCCCCCGGGCGTGGTGCTCATTTTTTTTCTCTGAAAAGTGAGTGAGATCAGCAAGATAAAAATAACTGACTAAGTTACTCAATAACTCAATGGTGGCGGGTGTATGTGCAGAAAAGTGAGCAATAACAGGCTAGCCAGAGCCAGTTTTCCTGAGCCCTTCACCCAGCTGCAGACTGTAGGGTGGGCAGGTAAGGGTTAACTCCTGCAGCCAACTCCATGTCTCAGCCTGCAATGTTAAGTGCTCGGTGATCTATGGAGGGGTTTCGAACCCAGAGCTAGGTTTTAGGAAGGGGTGGTAGGAAAAGATTTGCTTTGTATACACTTTTTACTTATTTGAAGATTTAAAAAAAACAACTCTCAGTGTGGGCAGGCGTGTGTGTGTGATATTGATTTCAACCTGTTTTCATCCTTTTCAGTAAGTTTAAACAAACGTGATCAAACATCAGAGACCATGGACCTTAAACAACATAAGAACTCCCAGGGCAGGCCTGCTTTATGTGGGAGAGAGTTCTTCCCTTGTTTTTCTGAGTAGCAGATGGTTTTATGTTGGCAGTAAAAAGGTGAAGATAGAGGTCTGTGTGTTCCACCTCCACAAACACACACACACTCACACACACACACAGAGACAAACTCAAACAAACGCCTGTTAAAAACTACAACAGGAACAATTTGTTAGTCAAATGATTATATGCTGCATATGCTTGTGCACACAACTTCATGCTCTGGCACAACTTTTTTTCTCTCTCACTCTTTCTTTTTTCAGAGGAGAAGAGGGGGAGAGCGAGAGCAAAAAAGATTGGACCCTGTAACTGTTGTTCTGTTACGTGATTGGTGAAAGCCTGTTGCTAGGCTTATGTCATTGTGCCTCTACTTTTTTGCTCTCCCTCTCTCTCTCTCTCTCTCTCTCTCTCTCTCTCTCTCTCTCTCTCTCTCTCTCTCTCTCTCTCTCTCTCTCTCCTCTCTGTCTTTCTCACCCTTTGCTCTCTCACTTCCTCTCTCTCTCTCTCTCTCTCTCTCTCTCTCTCTCTCTCTCTCTCTCTCTCTCTCTCTCTCTCTCTGAAGCGATAGGTCAGGTTTAAACTGGTTGGGAGGACTTCTACCACTTGTTGCACATCCCCACAGTTTTTTTGCGGTTTCTTTCTGTTCTCGTCTCACTGCAGCCACACCACTGGGACACATATGTAGTGAGCTTTAGATTGACTGCCTTTCTCTGTCTCTTCTTTTCTCTGTCTTCTCATGCCTGAGTTTTTGGTGAAAGCGGTTGAAAAGTTTGCAGTGGTAACCAGAAAGAATAAATATATATTTCTTCTTTATTAGCTTTTCCAGAAGGACCCATGCGAGTTAAACATGCTTTATTTTCTTACAGAAAAAGTTACAGAGCTACACTTGGTAACAAAAAAAAGAGAAAGAAGAAATACACATTTTTAAATAGACTTTTGCCAAAGTTGTTTCATATAATTGTTATGCCCGACAGTTTTAACTGTGGTAAATTTTGTTAAACTTGTTGTAAGTGAAACACATAAACAAAATATAAAGGTCATAGTTGAATCTGTTTCTTAACTACAGTACTGTCTCAACTATCTTTGCATAAATCTCAACCATTCCAATTGTCTAAACAATGTGTTTCTTTTTTCTCTGTGGAAGTTTCACGTCTGCTATGAACTACATGAGGATTTATCTGGTTTATCTGGGTCACCTTGTTAATGCTACAGGAAGTGACTTGTGGAATATCATACCTTAGGCCAGATCCTAATCTGACACATATTAGAGGTAGAGCTACACCAGTCACATTCTGGAACTGACAGAATGCTGACCCCTGACCCCTCCTTAAGTAGCTCACCAGACTACATGAGAGGATCAGGCAACTACACACTCAAAATGGAGTCGGATTGTCTGGAAAAGGTAAGTTGGGGAGGATGGGTAGAGACGAAATGAAGTTGAAGGACACCATGGAAGCATGAAAACAAATCTGAATGTCAATCTCACTGTGTTCTGTAACTAATCATCCTCCTGTTATCATAACCCCCCCCCCCCCCCCCACAGTGAGTACAGTAAAGCCTCCCAGTATGGGTGGTGTGGTCACCCTGACAATAGGGTTCAGTCTGGCCTCTGGATGGATGAGGGATGTCTAAGCGCTTTTATGTGAAACGTTGTGGTGTGTGTGTGTGTGTGTGTGTTGCTCAGTGTCGCCCCGAACGCTGACCAGCCTCTTCTGCAACTTTGCTGAGCCATGGAGCTCAGTGTGCTGCAGCCTGTGGCCCCCGCAAGCAGAGTGCTGACTCTGTGCCCCCCGGGGGTCTGTTTACCACCACTACTACCCCTCCAGCACCCCTCTCTGCCCCCCCGGGGGGTATCGGGGCGGTGGACCACACAATGAACCTGCTGAATGGTGTGCTATCACTGGCAGCTCTGCGCCAAACTCAACAGGCAGAGGAAAAGCTCTTCTGGGTCGGGCCAGTCAACTATCTCTCTCTATCTCACACACACACAGTCACTTACTCCATTCCTTCGCTCTCTATCTCCCCCTCCCCTTCTTTTCTCAAATAGAAGCAGTTTGTCAGGTTTTTGTTTTAGTTCCTCCGGTTATACCTCCCCCCTTACCCTATGACACACTCACAAACACACATAAAAGCACACAAACACACATCTCCCCTACCCTGATCCGTGCGTACACATACACACATTACCACACACACACAAACTAGCACACACACCCCTTTCACACACTCACACACACACCCACACTCTCTACTCCCATAATAACTGTATTATTAGATGTGTTAACCTGAGTCAGTATTTTAATGGGATTGTGAAATGTACTGCTAGTGAGGTTGTTGTTTGTGTTCTAGTGATGAAAAACATTCCACTGGGTTCTGTGGAGCCTTCAATCAATATTTATTTATGAGAGATTTGTTTCATATAAATTCATGAACTTAACCTTTTTTGAATTCATATTAATATATTCAATGGTGATTTGACATTGAAGAATCGATACGATGATTGTTTGAATTTGATTCTAATCCAACTACTATAATGGCTGTTTGTTCAGAGCAAATTTCACTTCCCTCTCTCCTTTCATGTTTGTGAGCATAGATTAAGGAATACATACAAAAATTGTGTAAAGGGCAATCACATTTTTTTTTACAGTCAGTGGTGTGTCATTATGGCTTGGTTGGAATAAACAAAGCCCTAAACCCAGTAGATTTTTGTTATCTCTTCTTCTCCTTTGGCTAAGGCGGTGTCCTGGGGCCGTGATTGGCTCAGGGCTGAATTATCTGTTTGGTCGGATTGGCTGAGCAGGAAGCAGGAATTGATTTCCTGTTGTTGTTGTTGATCTTGCAGGTATCCATCTATCTAGGTGCTGATTAATCTCAGCCACAATAGCAGTAACTGTGTGAATGTATATGTGTGTGCTTGTGTGTGTGTGTATGTATGTGTTTGTGTGCATGCATACGTTTGTGTGTGTGCATAAGTGTGTGTGTGCCTGCATGCATGCATGTGTTTGTGTGCAAGTAGGTGTGCATACGTGCGTGTGTGTGTGTCAGCGTCTCCGTGTGTGCATGCATGGCATGCATGTGCTCGGACACATTCCCATTGTGTAAACTACTGCTCTTGTGCTTCCCAGGATTGGAAGACAAGAGAAAAAACTTGTAGCTGCTTCGTAATCTTGTCTGTTTTCTGTGTAACATGAGAAATGACTGGAGTACATGAGTACATCAGTATTACAGGTTATTGTGTAAATAAATTCCTAAGAAACTATCATAAATATTCATAAGACACTAAAAGATTTAGTTTTTTAATCAGAACCACCAATGGATATCAAGCAATGATATCGCATTACATTTTTTCTTGTAGAGATTGTGTTTAGTAGTTTTACAGTCCAGTCAATGGTCGCCAATGTTCTGACAATATAGATGAGAGGATTGATGCTGTGTCTTGGGGGTTTATTTATTAGCTCACGTTGAGAACCTGTATCCTCACAGTTCACCCCTCCTCCTCCGTCCCCTTTCACGCTATTGGCTCAATGGAGGTTGTTTTCGGCATTGGATTGGTTGTTTCACCCGTCAGTCATGCTGGTCTGCTTATTTAGCGAGTGAATGCGCTGAGAAAGATCGGTATTCTGCTGTAGGGCTGCAACAGCTGACGACGGAGCACTTTACCCAGTGCCCCAGGAACAAAGCGAGAAGGAAACAGCCATTTATTAGACGTTTATATTTTTTATATACCTTGAAACATTAAAGCTTACTGAGTACACACTATGAGGCACGCGACAGCACCAACGGAAAACATGGAAAATAATTCATTAACAGTGTCAGACTTATTGAAGACATGCACTCATTGTGAACGACTCAGTAAAAAGGTACGATAATTATGTTCTTTAATGGGCTAATACTGTTGACAGATGCATGCTTTTCTTACCTTGGGCTATATAATGTTATTTGAATGCGCTTAGGGTCGTTTGACACTTCTCCCTTGACTCTCGAGCAAATAGTCTGCAGTGCAGTCTTTTCTTTTGTGTCCATTCTTGTTTACGCATAAGACGAGTTTTGCGCTGCTTGACAGTCCACTATGTCCCGCACAGGTCTTTGTCAGTTTCTTTTGTAGCTCCTGGTTGTTGGTTATAGCCTAGAGAAAGTTGATATTATACATTGGTTATATTTATTTGTGTTGGTTATCTTTTGATCTTCGGCCAGAGAGCTAGGTCATTCATTCAGCCACTTTATTGTGCGTGCGCAAAGGGACAGCTGCCATCAAGTCAGCTAAAGGGGACATGTCTCAACAAGTTTCTATTTTGTGACCGATTAAAAGTACACATTTCAAGAATTGTAAGTCTCAATTGCTGTTTTTTCTTGTATAAACCTACTAAACCTACGATTATATCTAGGCTATTTAATCCATAATTGCAATTTGTTGTCCCACTTCACATAATGTAGGAAAATTGGGTAAATGGATTCAAAGCATAGCTTAATGCTTTCGACATTTTGGTATCTTTGAAGACTCAAGCACCGTGCAGCATCTTTTTTTGCAGCGGTGTTATAAACAAAGCGTGTCGAGTTTCTCTTGTCTTTGCTAAGGCTAAGTGTCAGACGGACTAGTAATGCCAAGCCGGGGCAGTAGACTAATCTGTAGCAGAGCAGGGGGTGAGAGGAGAGGCCTCGCATCAGGATGTATTACATGGGAGGGCTGGAAGCCAAAATGCTACTAAATACAGCTATTAGGGTTTTTTACCTTTCCGTGTGTATTTAAAATGAACTTTCGATGTCACTTGATCTCCATTGGAATGACGTTTCCTCTATGTCTTGCTGGTCATGTAAATGTGAATATATGTTCCCTTGTCTTGCAGGATTTAGGAGTAAGGATTCCAAGACCACTGGGAAACGGACCAAGTAGATTTATCCCAGAAAAAGAAGTGAGTAGATCGGATCTTAGGCACGTCATATGAGCCAGTGACAAATACAAACGGATGAACATTTGAGTAAATACAATGTACTCTACTACTATTAACATGTATTGCTGAACTAGTTAAGAGTCTACGACTGGATCATATGCTGATGAATCTCCCCCTCTCTCACTAGATCCTTCAAGTAAGCAAAGAGGACGCCAGGACGCAGTCGATTTTCGAGGACGCTTTTGCGGCGCTGGGTCGCCTTGACAACATCTCTCTGGTGATGGGCTTCCACCCGCAGTACCTGGAGAGCTTCCTGCGGACGCAGCACTATCTGCTTCAGATGGACGGCCCGCTGTCTCTGCACTACCGCCACTATATAGGCATCATGGTAAGCCTAAACTCCACTATCATCACATGGGCGTCATGGTAGGCCGAGAGCCATGCTAAAGACATTGAGATCATCTGTTCTTGTGCTCGTTGCTGTTTCTCAGCAACTCCCATCCCCTCTCCGTACCTCCCACGCCTCCCTGTAGTCTCTCAACCATGTCAGTATAACGTGTACCTGATCACCGTGTACCCCCCCCCCCCCCCCCGCAGGCTGCAGCACGTCACCAGTGCTCCTACCTGGTCAACCTGCACGTCAACGACTTCCTCCAGGTGGGGGGTGACCCCAAGTGGCTCAACGGGCTGGACGGAGCCCCACAGAAACTGCAGGCCCTGGGAGACCTCAACAAGATCCTGGCCCACCGGCCCTGGCTGCTCACCAAGGCCCATATTGAGGTAAGGGACCAGGGGTTGGAGTAGGGAGACAAATGCAAGAAGGTGACACTATCCTGGGCTGGCTGGAAGGCAGGTGGGGAGGGTGGGGGTGGAGCTGATCATGTAACAGGCAATGGTCAACAAGGTCATTGATGGAGGGAGGTAGGAGGATGGCTGCAGCTGTTTGACTTGGCCGGACTGGCAGGCTTCAGGGTTACTGAAGGGGGAAAGCGATAGAGGGAGGTAAGCCTAAAAGGGGGAGAAAGGAAAAGGTGATATTAGATCCACCAACCCTATGTGCCAGCTGGTTATTGATACTCACTCCACTGACAATGCCACATGACCTAGCCTATCATAGATTAGACTGATTGACAGCTTGACTGACCAATCCTCTTTCTTTCTGTTTGGCCCCAGCACCTGCTGAAGGCAGAGGAGCACAGCTGGTCTCTGGCGGAGCTGATCCACGCCGTGGTGCTGCTCACCCACTACCACTCCCTGGCCTCCTTCACCTTCGGCTGCGGCATCAGCCCTGAGATCCACTGCAGCGGAGGCCACACCTTCAGACCCCCCTCCCTCAGCCAGTACTGCATGTGCGACATCGCCAACGGCAACGGGCACCACGCCAACCACCACGATGACCACCACCACCTCCACAGCAACCAGGTGAGAGATGGGGACGTAAGGGAGATGGGGGGGGGGGGGGGGGGGGGGGATTGTGAGAGGCTGGCACTAGGCTGTGAAACCATGGTATGGTTGTGGGGTGGTCAATCTCTGGTGGAGGCTCAGTGTGGTTGATGGAGAGGGGACTGGGCGGAACGGGTGGTATTTGGTAATCTCTAGTTTTACATGTAACCTAAACCTGACTCTCTGTGTGTGTGTAGGAGGTGTCTGGCGAGGTGGAGGTGCTGATGGAGAGGATGAAACAGCTGCAGGAGTGTCGTGAGGAGGAGGAGGCCAGCCAGGAGGAGATGGCCACACGCTTCGAGAGGGAGAAGACGGAGAGCATGCTGGTGTCCACCTCCGAGGACGAGGAGGGCGTGCCCTCCAGGGACGTGTCCCGCCACTTTGAGGACCCCAGCTACGGCTACAAGGACTTCTCTAGGAGGGGCGAGCACGTACCCACCTTCAGAGTGCAGGTAGGCCAGACTCCACACACGCCACACACACACACCCACACACACACAGTGTCAATATGAACCCCCACTCCTACAATATTAACCCCTTGTGTCCCTCCCCAGGACTACAGCTGGGAGGACCATGGCTACTCCCTGGTCAACCGCCTGTACCCAGATGTGGGTCAGCTGCTGGACGAGAAGTTCCAGATGGCCTACACCCTGACCTACAACACCATGGCAACACACAAGGATGTGGATACGTCCATGCTTCGCAGGGCCATCTGGAACTACATCCACTGCATGTTTGGCATCAGGTTAGAAAAATGACTTTTTGTATTAATTGATAATGCTGTCATAGCTTATTTTCACCCTTTTTACTTTACTTGTACCATTTTATTGGTGGCTAGTTGACTCTGACCCCCCCCTTCCTCTCGCTCTCTGTCTCAGATATGATGACTATGACTATGGGGAGATCAACCAGCTTCTGGATCGCAGCTTTAAGGTCTACATTAAGACCATGGTGTGCAGCCCGGAGAAAACCACCAAGAGAATGTATGAAAGCTTCTGGAGGCAGTTCCAGCACTCTGAGAAGGTGAGGGGGCGACACAGGGTTTGGTCCAAATATGTACAAATAGTCAATCTTGCTTTTGTTGATACGGTGAAATAAAATGGGTTATTGCAGTAGAATAACTGTTTCTCATTTTTCTCTCTCTCCCTCTCCCCAGGTCCACGTTAACTTGCTTCTTATGGAAGCGCGCATGCAGGCAGAGTTGCTTTATGCTCTGAGAGCTATCACCCGCTATATGACATGAAGTGCTTTTGGCGTTTATCGTTGTTGTTTTTTTTACTGTTGTTGTCGTCGTTGCTCTTGTGGGACACTTCAAGAAAAAATGAAAACCGAAGAGGGGAGGAGGAAAAGAAATAATAAGAAATTCATAGAGTGAAAGAAACAGAAGAACTCGGCTCTACACAAAACCTCACCCTTGTGATGGATGAATGAAGGAAAGATGGATAGAACAAATGGAAGAAAAGTAAGTAAGTAAGCTGAAATGAAAGAACTGCAAAAGAAATAGTCGCTTGAACCCCACTGGTGGATGGATGAAGACGGTAACATCCTCGTTGCCCGCAGTGCCAAAACCCACCATGAGGGGGCAGCCTAGAGCACCCTCCCCCTGCTGTTGGGATGTTGAGCTGCTCTAGAGGACAGTTACTCAGGCAGAGGAAGTTCCAGCTAACTTTCCAGTATTCCACCTCCCACCCCCAGTGGGAGTCACTGCTATCTCTATGAGCATGTGCAAGAATCCCCAACAGCAAATTCTCCAGAACACAGTGCACTGCTGCACTCTTTATCATGTAGTCACTTTGTGTTTCATTTTATATCTTTTTTTTTTTTTTCTTTACCTTTTGTATTAAGATAAGTTGTTATTGTGGTGTATGTTTTTGTTTTGGCGTTAACTGGAGACGTGTCATGATGTAAAGTGTGCCTGAACTATCCAGCAGAGTCATCAGAGAAGCAGACACTGCTGCTGCTCTCATGTAACAGGGGGTCATATTGACCCCCCCCCCCCCCAAGTAACCCTAGAGTCCCCTATCCATCCTACACCTATTGCATTACCCCTCCCCCCACACAACCCCTACATACTGTCTTTGTAAGCTAAACCAGAATGTGTGAAAAGTCGAGGAGTGTGTTGGGAAAACAACAAAGAACACTGAGCCCTGTTGAGTTTGACTGCTTGTGCGATTCCCGTTTGTGTGTCTGTGAAAAATATATCATGTGCAGATGTGTGTGTGTGTGGGTAAAACCAGAAAATATCAAGGGGTGGAGGATGAGGAAAAAAAAAAAAGTATTTTTTAGAATTTCAAGCGTCAAAAAAAGCGAAGCACTTTGAAGGAGGAGCCATCTTGCTTCTGCTGTAGCTACTTGGTGACTGTTTTTTTTATTGTTGACGTTGGTGTCGTTATGTTTCTGGTAATTAAGCTTTGTCCTTGAGTAAAACAAAAAGAAACAAAAAGAAAGTGTGAAGCCAGGTGTTCCCGGGTATCTTCCGGTTCCTATCCCCACCTGTCTTCCTGCCATCCGGACGCCTGGCTCTCCTTAACACCTTCAAAGCTTTGGATTGTGATATTACCAGTAAAAAAAAAATACCTCTTCTGTTTGTTTTACTTCTCTTTGAAACATGAAAGTGCTCTTTGGCGAGCAGAATCGCGAGGGTCGCCCGCCTCCCGTTTATAGGGAGTCAGGGGAGATCCACACTGGACCGAATGCGGTTGATTCCCAGTCGACCGTAGACGGTTGTAGCTGAGCTTGTTCCCTCCCGGGGGCCTAACCAGTGCAAAAGCAGCTTTTTTATTTGTTTTGGATGGAGGGATAAACCATCCTGTTTCTGTTCTGTTTACTAAAACCTGTACTGCATTCTTCTTACTGGTGGGGTGAGGCGGTCAAACAGATAGATGATTGTTTGACTCGAAGGGGAGGTGGAGGACTAAGGAATGGTACATTATTTGGAGGTGGTGATGAGAGAAAGTGGAGGTTTTATCAAACTTCTGACAGATGTCAGTTACTGACAGTTTTTATATAAAAACGAAAAAGAATATGAAAATAAAAATACAAACTAACTAATGTTATTCTCTTTGTGTGTTATTTGTAGTTTTCTCCTGAAGAGTGTGTGTAGCTGCTGCTGCGTTGAAGCGATCCCATTATTATGACATCTGAAGGCCCACTATACAGCCATGTAGTATGGAAAACACGTTCAGGCCCAGTAGATACATGATCACATATCTTCCTAACACACAAGCCTGTTTGTCCCCCAAGCTCCTGTAACCAGTGGCAGCTGATGGTCAAGATGCACAGCTACAGATCAAAAGCTGACATTTACCAATTCTAGATTTTTTGCACACTCGCCATGCAATAATGGTTTATCTTTAGATGTATGCTACTCTAAGCATAAGGACTTTTCCATCTGTCCTCGGGGGACTCAGTTCTTGCTGTGCTCACTGATTTTTGATCAAATTTGACCGACGAGCTTCTCTCGTCCAATTAAAACAGATCTCACGGTTGAGATACCGGCATGTGTTCAAATGCATTGTCCAAACAGAACCTCAGTGTCTGTCCTGGTTTGGTCCAGTCATGTGGTCAGATTTGATCTCTGATTGTGGAGATAACCCCTGAGTGCCCCGGTCCCTTCTGGGAGATAAAGAAGAGAAGGTGGGGCTGTGCTAGGCATCTCCTCTGGTTTCTGTTCCATTTTGTCAGGAAACGACCTGCTCTCCCTCTGGATGTGTTCAGTTTCTGGGGCTTTCCAGTGACTGACATCAGGTCATACCTGGGTTCATATTTATCAATCACCAGCAGAACACTGTTTATCTCTGCCAGCTCAGAAAGGCCTTTATCTTTAACTACCGCCCCCATCCCCCTGCACCTCACCCCCCTTCATGGAAGTACCTCACCGGTATCCCAGCAGATGATGCTCACAAGAACCTCCCAGTCAGCCTGTGGGCTTGTTCACACCAAGCTGAGAGATCAGGATTGACATGATTAAAAATGCTCTTGTTGTCCTGTGATTGTTCTGAGCTCATAAGAGGTTATTGAGGGATGGAAGGAGGGAGGGTGCGAGGGAGGGTTTGCAGAGGTGGGGTGTATTACTAAAGTGCCCAGATTTTGTATTTGATGTGATTATAACAAAATGTGACAACTCTGTCCTTTCTTCTATGTAACTTTGAAAAAGAAAAAAAAGCACTGGCTAGCCCAATTCTGTGTTATAACAACAATGATTTAAAATAAATAAAAAAAACTCCCAAATCTGTTTTTACTGTGTGGTTTATTATGTACAGTAGATGTTCCACTATTCTCCAGATTAGGCCTACAGACATTTCCCCATCTTCAGCAATTCAATTTTGATATTTTGGTAAAATAATCATGAAGGCACACTAACTAACATATACAACATTGCACATTCAATATATAAATTATTCTATCGGCTTCAAATTTCAAAGTGCAAACAGCTTGTGCAGATCACCAGGAGGCTCAGAGCTCTTCTGATCAGGGAATTCTGGGAATGTAGGATTAAAGTGCATGGAGACATATATAGACAGACCTACTTCCCAAATGCAGCCACGTTTAGTAGTATGTTACAAATAATACACTACAGAGGAAGTAACTTTATAGAAACTTTAGAAGAAGTACACTACATAGGAAGTACACAACAGGGGAAGTACACTACAGAGGACGTAAATGACAGAGGAAGTACATGACAGAGGAAGTACACGACAGAGGAAGTACATGACAGAGGAAGTACACAACAGAGGAAGTACACTACAGGGGAAGTACACGACAGAGAACGCGCACTGCAAAGAGGCACACAGGGCAACAGAGTTAGGAACAAGTCTTGAAAAGATTAGCCAGTCAGCTAACCAGTTAGACAGTCGATCCATTAACTGGTCAGCCTGCCAGTCACTCTGCTACCCAGTCCATCAGCCAGTCAATCTGTCAGTCAGCCAGTCAGTAAGTGATTCAGTCTCATTCAGTTAATAAACCAGCCAGTCAATCAGTCCCACAATAAGCAAGCCACTGCCGGCAGCCAGTCAGTCAGTTCCTTAACCAGTCAGGCAGTCCCAGCCTGGATCCTGCTCCTCAGCCTCTGAGCCACTGGCAGGAACTCCAACTCCCAGCATGCCCGGTGAAAGTCCCTCATATCGTCACTGGGGATCCACTGCAGAGCCTCTCTTTCATCTGAGCAAAGAGAGAGAAAGAGAAAGAAAGAGGGACAGTAAGAAATAGAGATCAGCCCAAAGCCCCATCCAAAAATATACATGAAAACAAAGAACAGAACGATCAGAAATATCCTACATGTGTTCGATAGGACATCTTGCATTGTACAGCATGTGTGTATGTATGTGTGTAACCAGAGCGGTCCTACCGAGGTACAGACTGAGGATGTCCAGCAGGGCCCCTCTCTCCTGGTTGTCCAGTGTCTGGAGGGACTCTCTCTCTGACCCCCCCACCTCCAAGAGGTTCCACAGGGTCTGACACACCAGCCCCCCCAGCTGCCAGTCCACGGGCCCAAAGACCCTCAGACAGTCTGCCAGCCTGCATGCACACACACACACACGTACCAAGATGAAAGCATGTACAGTATGCATACCCAATCACACATGCACACATGATCACACACACACACACCTTATTCACATGACAGCAAACAGCCTCACATGAGCGGTGGTGTGTTGGGTATTAGCTCCCCTTGACTGATCCGCTGGCTCAGATCTGAGAACTCTGTAGCTGCAGCTGTTACTCACGCATGACTGGGCTCCACCCCACCACCCTGAACCACTCTCTATCTAGCTGACCCCTCCACCCTGAACCACTCTCTATCTAGCTGACCCCTCCACCCTGAACCATTCTCTATCTAGCTGACCCCTCCACCCTGAACCATTCTCTATCTAGCTGACCCCTCCACCCTGAACCACTCTCTATCTAGCTGGACTCTAACTAGGATCCACCACTCACAACCATTCTCCAACTAGTTTCTGAAGCATCATAAGCCTGCCTCACACACACACACACACACAAACACACACACACAATAACAGAAGATGGCCCCCGATGACTGCAGCCCAGGGCCAGGGAGAGGGGCTTACTTGGTGGCAGCCCCCTGGTGTGTTAGTGTGGTTCTGCTGAGGGGGTCCAGGGCCAGGTTGATGAGCACCCCACAGGCAGAGAAACACACATCAGGACTCTTTGAGTCCAGCAGAGTCAGCACAAACAGGTGCACTGAGAGAAGAGAAGAAGAGAGCAGAAAGGGTTTGGTGTGCATACTGTGGGAAGGTGTCAACAGGACACAACAAAGACATTTGGACTCACAAACAGACATGCAGGCACACAAGCACACACACACACAAACACACACACCCACACACACACACCCTGGTGTTGCATGATGAAGTCCCGGACGTCCCTGGACTGGGACAGGTTTCCGTACACACGGGTGGCCTCCAGGACTGCTTCCATACTGGAGCTGAGAAGCAGCTTCAACATCACTGTGGAGGAGCAGGGAAGAGGGAGACCCAGCAAATAAGAGAACACCATTGAAGCAACCCAGAAGACTCCAGTCTTGTACTTGTACGAAAGCAAACATACATTTCACACACACACACACACCCAAACACACAGTCTTACTCTTGGCAATGGGCAGTTGTCTGTCTCGGACCACAGAGCTGCTTCCTTGGTAGTATGACAGGTTGTTGATGGTGGCTGCCACGTTTACCAGAAGCTCCTCGTTCTCCGGAGAACACTCTAGCTCTGGCACACACACACATCACATACACAAACACACGCACATATTTACGTATTGCACAAACAAACACAAACAATACGTCATTATTTACTTCCTAAAAAACATTAGCCTTGAAACACAGTTGGAAGGAAACGTCCAGAGAAAGGATTCGAGTCAGTCCCTAAACCCAAGGACCTTCACACAGCTTCATGTGGTCTTGGTGAGTGTTGCAGGCTGTTTGGCCGTGACCCTGATATCTAGGATACTTGAGAAGAGGACACCAGCATGGCAGGGCCTGCTGCCAGATGTCGTCAAAGCTTCACAGTAAATCACAGATCCTGTGGTCATGCTGCTGAGCAGAGCCTGCGTCAGAGAATGGCTTTCGTTTCTAGGACTGACTGGAAATGTTCTTTGGTGTGGTGGAGAATTTCTTCTCTCTCTCTCGCTTTACATCAATCTCACTTTCGTTCTATCTCTCTTTTATATTCAGATAAGCTGCATGATAAACTCTGATCAAAACAGGATATGGCTTAACCTGCCCTCTGTCTGTCTGTCATATGTTTCTCACACACCAGACTCACATCATCTTTCTTGTTCATCAAACAGTTCTATCTGCCCTTTGATATTCCATCACATATTGTATTTAATGGTATTTTGCATTCCCAGGTTCATGTTCTTGAACTCTATTTCTAGCCCCTTTCTCTTTTTCTGTCTCTATCTACCACTACTATATTTGTGATGTCATTCTGCCATACTGTCCTGCTAGGGCACTCAGATCTTCAGAACACTTGCTTTTAAATGTGTCACGATGTCGCTACAAATGAAAGGGGGATCAGGCTTTTTCTGTGGCTGGGCCAAAGCTTTGGAATGCTCTCCCTTATCATGTGAAGCCTGCTCCTTCATTGGATGTTTTAAAATCGACTCTAAAAACACATTTTTATTCCTTAGCTTTTGGAATCTTTTAATTGTTGTTTTATACCGTAGTTTTGCTATGCATTTTGGATCGATTTGCATTGTGTTAAATGTGCTTTATAAATAAAGGTTGATTGATTGACTCAACTCTCTCTCTCTGTGCCTATGCTATCCTGTAGGCCCAAGTGTGCTTCAAAAGAGAACACATACCGTGACAAGTGAAACAGTTTCACATCCACTAGAACCTCGTGTGTACACACACACACACACACACACACTCTCTCAGTTCTGGGCACCTCAGGAAGCTGACTACCACATGCGAGAATTTCCCATTTCAATATTTAGCACAAAAAAGAGCGAGAGAGAACACGGCAATGAAACTGAACAGAACATCCTGGCCTCTCGACAGAAACAGGAACACCTACTGTACAAAGTACTGTACCGAAATCACAAGAAGCCAGAGAAGGTGGTAAATAGGAGCGAGATGTGAGCTGAAACCAGGCAGAGCAGGAGGAGAAGCAGTGTACTGTACAGTGTAGAACATGACGACCTTCAAACCTGGCAACACAACACAGCCCACCGTATACTAGTTAACTTGCCAGGACCCACAAACCTGGCAACAAACCAGATTCACAGACTAAGGCGTTAAAAAGCAGGACTCTCAAACCTGGCAACAGTTGCATGTGTATGCATGCGTCACGGGCATGTGCGTGCATATCTGTGCGCGCATCTCTCCATGTGAGCGTGCGTGCATATCTGTGTGTGAGTCTGTGTGTCTTACCCAGTGTGTCTAGCAGCAGCTGTACACAGGGTGTGCTGGCAGCCAGCGCTGGGCCCACAGCTGAGTGGATGGACATGTTAGCCAGCACCCTCACCAGCTTCACCAGGACATCCTGGCCCCCTGCTCCAGAGTCCCTGGCTTGGGCTCGGGGGGTGGGGGGCTTGTGGGGGCCCATGGTTGGGTCCCTGGTCTGGGCTGGGGCAGTGGGAGATTCCCGTCTCTCCTGGTAGGTGTGGTAGAGGTCCAGGAGAACCTCCACACACTGTGGGGTCTGGTACAGCTGCTCCCTGGCCTCCTCGCTCCGAGACGCCAGGTTACCCAGAATGAAGAGCAGGCGCACCACCATGTCCTGAGGGGGACGGGGAGAGGGGCTGTCAGTGTGTGCGTGTGTGTCTGTGTTTGGGAAAAGAATACTCCTTGTCTACAGGTTGTTTCTCAGTGAAGTGCGTGTGTCAGCGAAACACACACACACACACACATTTCCCTGGCTGAGTGGTCAGACTGAAGTGTGGTGGGTGATGGTCTGACAGTTATCAGGACAGGCTGTCCCTCAGCGTGCTCGGTCAACAACATGACGTCCTGTGTGTGTGTGTGTTCATTTGTAAACTTTATAAGTGTGTGTGTTTGTCTCCTGGTTGAAAAAGTACTTGGCGCTGCTCTCTGATTGCCACCCCCACCTCCTACACCCCCACCCCTCACGTGGGACCCTTCCTGACGAACAACACAAAACACACACACACACCTGTTCATATACGTCTACACGTACACACACACAAACACACACTGTTGTAGATACGCTCGTACAGTACTTGAGACGCCTTGTACTTGAGTACATAAACACTGTGCCCTAAGTTAAACATGCTTTGTTGAGGTGCTTTATAAACAGAGAGTGAATAAAGCTCCCCAGGTTAACTACAAATTGTACCCCGCATTTATCCCGCAGACACTTGGAGGGGGTGAGTGAACACACCTGTTTCCGCTGGTGTTTGCTCAGCAGTAGTATAAATAGGTGGTAGCAGGCGGGGGTCTGGGCCAGGGCCAGGCAGCACTCCCGGTAGGACGACAGCTTACTGGGGGACACAGAGTACAACTGACCACTGACCATGCACTGTCTCTGGACGCTCTACACACACACACACAGAGTATGTCGACCATCTACACACACACAGACATACACACATATATTTACAGTACACGTGCCTACACACAGACTGTATGATCTGGAATATCTACGTCTGTGTGTGCATGTGCGTGTTTGTGTGTTCAATACCTGAATATTCTGGCAATGTTGGTACAGATGTCCTGGTCTCCGTGGTGATAGTGGAGCACCAGGCAGAGCTCTGATAGGATGCCGTGGTTAATAAAGAGAGGGCGGGAATCTGAGAGATCAGCCAGGTTCCTAAGGGTTGCAGTCAGCTGGACAGGTCAAAGGTCAGGGGAAGAGAGAGAGAGAGAGAGAGAGAGAGAGAGAGAGAGAGAGAGAGAGAGAGAGAGAGAGAGAGAGAGAGAGAGAGAGAGAGCGAGAGAGACAGAGACAGAGACAGAGACAGAGACAGAGAGAGAGAGAGAGAGAGAGAGAAAGACAGAGACAGAGACAGAGACAGAGACAGAGAGACAGAGACAGAGACAGAGAGAGAGAGAGAGAGAGAGAGAGAGAGAGAGAGAGAGAGAGAGAGAGAGAGAAGGCAGAAATACATTATGACCAAAAGTAATTCAAGTGTTGAGGAAGTGGTAGGAGCATAGTGTGAACTACTGCCATGTCCGGAACACAATTCCACTGTTTCTACACAACACATGGCCCTTCTCTGACCAAGACGATTTACAGGAAACTATTCAGAAAGGCTATAAATCACCCTGTATCATGAAGGAAACTATGATAAACACACACACATACACTACCAACATACTACACCCATTCTCAGAGCCCTTGCCAGCTAGAGCAGACGGACAAGGAGGCCAGAACATTCTATCAGGCTCATTTCCCTCTGCTAACAAGCTAACGAGGGGAGTTTGATTTCAACCCCAGCGCAACCCCAGGATGTTTTCCTGAGCAGATTGACATAGTTAACACTTGTCAGATCCTTTAGCTGGAGACACGGCCGACCCTGGACCCCAGTACAACGTGTTCCACTTCTAAAGAAACATGGACCAGACAGAAACAATAACATATTCTTTAATTGCAGGAAAAGTCCAATTAAAGTTTCCCCTCATTGCCCTCTGATTCTGGACTGGTATAAGAAATACTTCACATTCAGTTCCTCTGTGTTTTCCTCGCCAGCCTCACCCTGCCTTGTCTCCTGACTCTAACAGCTCCACCTAACCCTGCCATGTCTCCTGACTCTAACAGCTCCACCTAACCCTGCCATGTCTCCTGACTCTAACAGCTCCACCTAACCCTGCCTTGTCTCCTGACTCTAACAGCTCCACCTCACCCTGCCTTGTCTCCTGACTCTAACAGCTCCACCTCACCCTGCCTTGTCTCCTGACTCTAGCAGCTCCACCTCACCCTGCCTTGTCTCCTGACTCTAACAGCTCCACCTAACCCTGCCTTGTCTCCTGACTCTAACAGCTCCACCTAACCCTGCCTTGTCTCCTGACTCTAACAGCTCCACCTCACCCTGCCTTGTCTCCTGACTCTAACAGCTCCACCTAACCCTGCCATGTCTCCTGACTCTAACAGCTCCACCTAACCCTGCCTTGTCTCCTGACTCTAACAGCTCCACCTCACCCTGCCTTGTCTCCTGACTCTAACAGCTCCACCTCACCCTGCCTTGTCTCCTGACTCTAGCAGCTCCACCTCACCCTGCCTTGTCTCCTGACTCTAACAGCTCCACCTAACCCTGCCTTGTCTCCTGACTCTAACAGCTCCACCTAACCCTGCCTTGTCTCCTGACTCTAACAGCTCCACCTAACCCTGCCTTGTCTCCTGACTCTAACAGCTCCACCTAACCCTGCCTTGTCTCCTGACTCTAACAGCTCCACCTAACCTTGCCTCGTCTCCTCCACCTATGGTTCAGCCTCAGGCCGGAAGCTGGCTGACTCTGGATCAGATACTCCTGTTGTACGACTGTCATGTGTTTACATATAACATTGCTGAGTGCATTCACTGGGATGCTGACAAAGGAAGCTGCCCCTATGTAAAGGTCTGGGGTCCATTTACCCAACTTCAGCCTTACCTAGAAAACATTAACACACCAGTGACTCAGTGGTGTGGATAATGCACCCCCCCCCCCTTGTCCCAGCTCCACTCTTCTCTTTCTCCTTAAACCTGCTGGTCACTTTAACATCTTCCCCATGATTCACCATGCAAATACACCTGATCCTGCACTGTGGTACAGATAGATGGATACCGTGCAGTAGATAGAGACAGATAGATGGATACTGTACTGTAGATAGAGACAGATAGATGGATACTGTACTGTAGATAGAGACAGATAGAGGGGTACTGTACAGTAGATAGAGACAGATAGATGGATACTGTACTGTAGATAGAGACAGATAGATGGATACTGTACTGTAGATAGACAGATAGAGGGATACTGTACTGTAGGTAGAGACAGATAGAGGGATACTGTACAGTAGATAGAGACAGATAGAGAGATACTGTACTGTAGATAGAGACAGATAGTTGGACATACAGACGGACTATATTGGTCTCTTTCACCTTTTGTCCTCTACTGGGAATGTGTTCATACCCACAGATGTAAGGTTTACCCTAAACTGCTCTTCCACCTACAGAATGGAAACAGCGCTGACTAATCATTACCATCGCCATCCCAGCTGGAACTCTCCCTGCCCTGCCCTGCCCAGCCCTCCTCTCCTGTTCATTCATGTTGCTCCTGTCCACAGGTCACTGTGACTCATGGGTCAAACCATTCCCCTCCCTTCCTCACCTGCACCAGGATGTGTCCTGCCATTGTCAGCTGGGAGTGGCATGGCTGGGACACTGGGTGGAGCTTCTTTATGAGCTGGGAGGCCACACCTATACAGTCCTTAACCAATAGGAGCCTGACAAGAGAGCTGTTGCCAGACAGGAACTTCAGAGTGCCAACACAGTAGAGAAGAGCCTCACCGGACACACTCACATCCTCACTGTGTAGCACACACAGCAGGGAGTCTGGGGACCACAAATATGCATATTGTTACACATACAAAGGCAGGTGTGTACACAGACACACACACACACAAACACAAACACACACACAGTACCAATGATGGAGTTGTTGTGGAAGAAGGTGTCGTTGCTCTCACTCCGGCTGATCTTGAACATGAGTTTACAGATGTTCAGCAGGTTGTTACCACTTACACTCAGCTAGAGAGAAAAAAAGAAAGGCATTTATAGAAAATGGTCTTTTATATTCGGAATATTATTTTATTTCATATGCTGAAAATAATCAATAGATCCTCTATCATTTTTTGAAACCAACATACTTAAGAATTGATGTAGTTTGCAGTCTTTATGTTTACACTTGCATGCACGCACCCCAGCACACACACTCTACTGACCGCTAGGCACAGTTTGACGAGATGGAGATTAAGCTGGGCGGAGTTGAGGTCTATCAGGCGGAACAGTGCCCTGAGTAGTCCCGCCCTCTTCTTGCAATGCCGACCCAGCATGCCTCGCTCCGCCAGGGCGCCATAGAGACGGTTGCACACGTCACACAGGCTATCCACAGAGTCCTCAGCTCCACCTAAAGACATCATCAGAAAAATATTAGCCCATACAAATACATACACATGTAGGCAAATCTCACCGTATTAGGACTGAGCCCACCGACTTAGGTATAGGCTACACTGAACAGAGGAGACATACAGTCAGGGTCTGAGTGAATATGTACGATTAACAGCCAGTTAAGTTGGGTTTGTTCAGGCCTTTGAATTCTATGTAAGGTCAAGAATCCATCATGACACAAAAACACATATATTCATGTGGCCAGATTTACAGCTGGCTTAGGGGGAAGAGAACAGGGTGTGGTCCTGTTCCAAGTGTTTTTGAGGTAAGATAAATGTTTTCCTTCAGAAAGAAAAAACTAGGCTTGGCTTTCCCTTAAAGAGGTTGTTTGCTCACTTGACGAGACACTGCAATTTCCCAGAGAATCTGAAAGGTGTTTTATGCATGAGCCTGAAGGCACTTGGTACAATAAATATTTAATATTTATCTTTCAAATGAATTTCCATTAACTTCGTTGAGTGCTAAAATATTTAAAGCCGTGGAATTCATTTGGTGGTTGTCAGACTGCAGTGTGTGACTAGCTAGACTTTGTGGGGACACTAAACAAAGCACTATTTTGTTTCTATTTCTTCGACAGTTGAAATGTCCCTGCATGGTTTCATTTGTGTGTGTGTGTCTGTGTTCGTGCATCCAAACACTCAACTTAAAATTTCAACTATAACCAACAGTGAAAAGAAGATCATATGATAAACTTCCCCATAACAAAGTCATATGATTCTAAACCAGAGCTGTTTTCGCAAAAATTCTCAAGTTCCCATAAAATAATCAAATCATTTAAATAGGACTTTTTATACAGCAAACTCCTTTGTGCATTGAAGCAGATCTACAATTTATCTCTAGTCAGGGTCCTGCATTGGCTTCAATGTGTTTAACATCTGTCTGTACTCTTTCTTTATTGGTCTGTATGTGCTTAGAAACACTGTACCTGCAGCAACACACTCCAGCTTCAGAAGGAGAGGAGCTATGTCACTGTCCCAGACCAGGGCATCCTCCAGATCCTCCTGGCATCCTGCTTTGTCTCCAGGACTTAACTCTGAGAGATGTGGAGACAGGGAGAGACAGAGAGAAGAAAAGAACGAGGAAAGGAGAGACACACAGAGAGAGAGAGAGATACAGAGAGAGAGAGATACAGAGAGAGAGAGAGAGAGAGAGAGAGAGAGAGAGAGAGAGAGAGAGAGAGAGAGAGAGAGAGAGAGAGAGAGAGAGAGAGAGAGAGAGAGAGAGAGAAGAGAGAAAGGGAGGGGGGAAGGAAAGGGTAGAAAAACAGTAAGACAATAACCACCTCAAATCCTGACACGGAGCGTGCGGTTCACAAGTTCATATTCTCAAAATAAAACACTTGGCAGGAAGCTTGAAGTCTGTGTAAAAGGTCAGAGCTAGCTTCTATTTCCTGATTTATGTGTGTGAAAGAGTATGTTTGTACATACAGAAAAAGGGTGCGTGTGCGTGCCGTTCATGTATGTGTGCTTGCGTGTGTGCACATGCGCTTGCATGTGTGTGTGTGTGTGTGTGTGTGTATTGATCTCTATGTGTACTGTATCTGTGCATTGCTGTGTGTGAGTCTTTAGGGTTCTCATGCCTATTCACCAATCATTTGCATATCTCCCGGAGTGATACAGGAAGTAGTGGTGTCAACAGCTCACTCAGCTATTGGCTGGCTGCATATTGGAAGTGGGCGTCAGGCCCCTAGCAACAACACCCTGATCAGAGCCTGCCACATGTCAAGGCTCCTGCAGCTTCCAGGAAAGGCAGGTGTTTGTGTTGGCAGCATCTATGATTCAGCAATAACACATGTAGATCTTTGTGTAGACACCAGGTCCACAGTGGAGGCCTGGGTATGGCTAGCCAACATCCTTTAGAGTGTGTTTAGGGTGAGGTCAAGTTCCTCAACTGTTATCAAAGTAAATACATTGAATCTTTAAAGATAGTCAGAGATGTGGATATTTCCATATTTGTTGGACTGGTGTCATTGGTGACTTTGGGAATCAGGACCAACCTTTTCTGGCTGATGCACTCTGCTTGGCTGGTGCGTTGGATGAGACGACACAACTGGGAGGACATCTAATTCTACTGCACACAAACACACAAACTGCAGTTGGTTAGACCGACATTTTTATGTGTGTGTGTGTGTGGTAGGGCTGTTTGATTAGATCTGGATCCTAATCATTTGTTAGCTGGGTACACGACATGCAAATTGAACATTTCCAAACCCTTTCCTCCAGGTCATGGTGAGTGAGAACGGCTAAACCTTTGGCGGGCACAACCACTGAATGAGGCTCTGCAGCATGTTCAGTTCCTTTAGAGGCCACCAGGTGTCCCCAGTGCAGCACATGTTCAGAAACCGAGTTCACACACTGAACCCTACTTTACATTCTGTGTACACACACACAGTGCCTGTGCGCGTCTCTCTTCTGGTGTGCATGTGGGTGTTTGTTAGCACCTATCAGAGTGCAGTCAGGAAACTCTGACTCAGGAAGTGAGGTCTAAGTTCTGCGGCCAGCATTGGTAAGGCCGTTTGTGCATTGTCACTGAGTTCTCACACAAGTTCACCAGTTACAAGGCACTGTCAATATTACCCTGGGCTGTACCTCACAGTCTCTTATAGGAAGTAGGTTGCCTTTAACACCAGGTATTGTCTCACAGAACGTGAGTTTTTATATGAAATTGTACAAGAGGGAGGGGAACAGTGATAAGCATACTTCTGAAAGCTGCAACCTCATTTAGCACTGTGTTTCTATCTGATGATCTACTACTCACCTAAATAGGGTACATCCAGTTAAGAAAGGGATTCTGGAACTATTCATTATTGTTAGAAACTATCTGAAGCCGGTTACAAACTTCTATATAAGCTAAACTCCACAACGTGGTTTTAAAAGTCGAGCTTGGACCAAGCAGAGTCCTAATAGTGAACCTTCACAGAATACATTTGGACCAGGTTCCTCTAAATGTAAGAGAGAGAGAGAGCTTTGGGTATGTATGATGGTATTAAGAGGCTGATAATAAGGGCTCTTTGTGTGTAGATAGTCCATTCTCCCAGACATGACCTCATCCCTGTCTTGGATCTGCCCGCTCCCTGTGGGCAGCAGCCGCAGCAGCAGGCGCAGCAGACAGCCTGCCAGCCTTGCCCAGATGGGCACCTCAATCTAATAGTGAGCCATTTGGAGCTTTAAAGCCCTGGCTTATCGTAGAAAAAGTACCAGGAGATGTCTAATCTCTCCCTTCCCTCTCTCTCTCCCCATCTCTCCTCCAACTCTCTATATTAATCTGGCGGGCTGTCTGTCTGTAATGGGTCATGCTGCACACAAGTCTAGAGACAAAAGGTTAGCAGCAGTGTGTAGTAGCAGGTTCTCCTGTCTTCTAAACAAAACATATAGATTACACCTGAGTGAAAGGTGCACCAGCTCTCATCCACCACCCGTCTGCTTCAAAACACAAAGCCAGCAAGGAGATTCATAGGGACTTTCCAGAGAAATCAGATATGGTGATTTCACATCTATCCTTTCCTAACTGGATTAGAGTGTGTAAGAGAGGGCAGTAGCCAACAGCCACTGGCCTGGACTTCCTGTAAAAGTGTTTTATGGTCATTCCCCCCCCCCCCCCCCAGCTGGTCCAGCCAATCGATACGTGGATGGATTTTAACAACAGCTCATCGTCCGGGCGACCTGAGTTATGCCCCAACGGCTGATGAGGTTGGCGGAAAAAAATAGTCTGTTTTTGACATCTCTGGATTTGGGAGGTGTCCACAACGACAGCTGAGAGTGGTAAAGGATGGAGGTTGTTTCCTTGGCGATGGGTTTGGCTAAAAGGTTGACTGGCCAATGGCAAGAAGGCTGAGGATCTATGAGCAGGCTGGAGATGGGTTATTGTCAGTGTGGAGAGGGTGGTCCATCTGAGAGGAGGTGACTGATAGTAAAGCATGAACACCAGCACTCAAGCAGTATTTCAGGGTGATGCAGTATAGTTATGTGAACGTTTCATATATATATGTATCTATATATATATATAGATCTATATATCTATATACTGTTTGGTTGTTAGGTACTTTTATATTATTAAGTTGCCATGTAAGCTCGGACAAAGTGTGATCTTGTGCACATTTGCTACAGCTCTTTCTCTCAAGCAACGCAGAGTTACTTAAAAGACAACTGATAGAATACCTTGATTATACTTGCAGATTCAATCTGCATTTTGTTAAAAACAAAATGGAGAAAGAGAGGCAACAAAGAGTGGGTGGCGGATGTCCTTGACTCTGACATAGGAGGTGAGACAGATAGAACTGGCACAAAGAGTAAAAGGCAGGATTGGGCCAAAGAAAGGGAGAGAAAATGAGAGAGAGACAGGTTCACCTTTCGCTGCTTGTCCTGCGAAGGGGTGGTCTGGGGGAGCTTATCTGATCCTTCTCTGGGCCCCCAGGGAACTCACTCCTGGGGCGTCTCCTGTCCCTCCCCCTGGCTAACAGCTCCTTCTGCTCTGGGCTGGAGTCTGGGTTTACTGTCTCCCTCACTACACAGAGAAGAAAGAACTCAGCAAAGGAACCAGAGTTACAGGAGATGGGGGCCAGATTCATTTCCCATTCAAAACAGCTGAGGTAAATTACGTTTTCCACCCAAACCACCCTACAGAATGTAAATCAGGTAAAATGTCAGTCTGTCAATGACTCCATTCTTTTCCCTCAGGGAGAAAAGTCAGTTGCAGAGCCCTGTCTGCACAGGTGATTAAATATGACTGGTGGCCCGTGACACGTTTCCTTACAATAATAACCTGCTCATGTTTTGGTTGCAGCATCTACAGACCATCTCTCTCTCTCTCCATCTGAATGTTCTTTCCCTCTAAAATGTTCTCATTCATACCCACCACATCTCTCCATTCCCTCATTCTTGTTTTGTCTTTTCCCATACTTTTTGACTATCAAAGTAAATTAGTCAAATACTCATACCAAGAACAATGTGCAGTGAAATGCTTAACTCTGCCAACTCAGGCCAAACTCTCAGATACTCACATACACCATCACTGTCTTTCACTCCATCCCCTTTGTCTGTCTGTCTCTGTCAATCATCCTCCCTTGTTTAACCACCAAACTCCCCCCCCCAACACACACCATACGCACTTCCACACACCACCCAGGCCACCTACTCTCTCTTGGCCTCGACACAGGAGGCAGTGTGGTTAGAGACCCAGTTCTGAGGATGCGAGCCCTTCCCCCTGGCCACCCGCCACCATCCCTCAGCTCCAAAGGGTTGGAGGGGGGTCTGGGGAGAGTCTTGGGGATGACGGGCTCCTCATCAGGACCCACAGGCAACCTGGGCTTCTGGAAACACATAGAAGGAAGAATGAATACAGGATAACACTAAAAAATGATCATTTGTACCCTAATTTAGATCTAGGCCTTGTCACCAATACCATGTTACTTTTACAATATAAAAAAGAATGAATGTAAAAATGTATTGTGTAGTGTTCGTCGGAAAGCAAGACTTTAAACGTGCATGATTTAGTGGAGAGAGGCGATTTCCGGAACCTGGCCTGGATTCTGGCAAGTCAAAATTCCGAGAGTGGAGGCTGCAGAAGCACAAAAAGGAAACATCTTCATTGGTTGGGCTGCATGAGAACATGACTTACATAAGAAGGAACCCCTACACATATCAGTCAAATAAACTCAGATCCTATTTGTGAAACAATTTTTTTACATTCAAATGGAAGGACTTTAAAGGACTCCCACAGACACTGTTGAAACACAACCTAAGTCCTCAGAGAAGACAAGGAAAGGATTGACACATGGAGCCAGGATGGGGAAGATCTGAGATCTGACCTGAATGCGGACGGAGGTCGCCCCTCATGGAGGGCGCGGGTTGAGCTATTCCCAAACAGCTGCCTGTGGTTCTCTCTGGGGGTAAAAGGTCGCTGTGTGCGTAGGGTCCGCAGCGACTGACGAGCTTCGTTGACAATCTCTGCGCTGGTTTTCCTATGGGTGCTGGGAGTCAGGGTGAACGGATTGGATTTATCACGCTTCCGATCCAGAGAGGACATTTTGTTATGGTTTGTAACAAGACCACGTGACATTTACAGGAGCTGGTTCATAGTTGAGGGTTGTCTTGGCATTCCGTCACTGAGGAGTAGAAAGACACAGTATTAACTCCTGCATATAAAATAGAATAAAACAGAAATTGTAGAATATGTATCGCACATTGACATTATTTTTCCTGTGGGAACAAGGAAAAAGTATGCATGGAAATAGAAATGCATAACAATTTCATATACACTAAGGAATGCAAAAAAACGACTATGGCAAATTGACTGAGTGAACGGAGGAATATTGTATGTGAAAGCCTCACTCTCTGTTGACAAGTTTTCAAACTTCTCTTCACTATAATATGGATGGCTTGCTGTGAATGAGACAGCCTGCGCGTTCACGCTCAGTCACTATGGTAACCAAGTGCAGCGGTGGAAGGTAACCTTGTTAGCTTTGACAACAAACCAGAGAGGCTCGAAAAGTCACGCAAACTAAGAATACAGACAAAACGTCGTGAACGTTACATTATATACTATTTAATAACCAGTGAGTTTCAACCGTCAACCCGATAAAGAGAGCTCAACATGTATGCATTCATAGAGTTGGGAGAGTTGGGAGACTTAGAAGACTGTCTTAGAACAGTTAGTTAACGTTAGCTGGTGACAGTACAGTACTAGCAGTATGTTCTTAGCTTAGTAAATACCTTATTGAACGAGATGATTAGCTATTCCTACTACTGAACAAACAGAATGCCGAATAATTTATTCTGAAAGTAAACTTACCACTGCTTGGTGACCGTTATTCCAGGAGTCAGTCACTAAGAGTAGAAATCCAAAACCCTTGTAGACACAGGTAAGGTTGTGGTTGCCAGTGACTTTTTGAGTTAGCATAGCCTCGTTAGCCTGTTGCAGAAAATGAATGATTGGGGCACGAGCCTACAGGCACGAGCAATGCATGTATTCACGCGCACTTCATGCATCAGTCCTGTCTCTTCATGGGCCATGACAGGGAAAATACGGGTCATTATAAGGGCGGGTATCTTTCTGCTTTAATCTTTCTGCAGAATCTCCTTGTTTTGATCATGTAGGATTAACGGGATCTTAATGCATACATCATATTTGTAAAATTAGCAGTTGTATGTTATTTTTTGTACTATTTAACCCATGTGCCTGACCATGACCAATCTCACTTCTGGACTCGGTTCATGTCTTTCAAATCCCAGCCCAGTTATATCTGGTCACAAATGTTTTAATTTAATAAAATATTTGAGCATGGTTAACAATAATATAAACAGCTATTTATTTATTTAGCTGAGACTGCACTCTGTCCTTCAGTTGATCAGCCGTTAGTGCTCAAAATCCTGATTTATACCCCTGGCTAAATGAAAAATCAGCATTAATGTGTCAGACACCATAAATCTCTCTCTCTCTTTATCTGTTCTCCCAGCTACATAAAGCCACCTCTGACATTAAGCTCATAATTAAGCACTAAAACACTGGTACTGTGCTTGACTCAACTGGAGACAGAAAAGATAGGAAACTGTATATTCCCCCAGACAGACACTCACACAATACACACAAACACGGTTATCATTTATCAAAGACACAGGCCGAGCACAGATTTTGATTATTTACATTTATTTACAATCCTATATGAGCCCTCCAGGTTTGTAGTGTGCAGTGCACCCCAGTGAGTGGAGGACATACTTTCATGAGCTATTTGTTGTTTTTCCATTGTAGGTTGTCATGGTTAGGGTCAGGTTAAAATGATGCTGTTTCTAAATCTCCACCTCTCCCCCTTCAGTCTTTTTAAAGGTACACATTAGAGCACATGCTCTGTGCAGTTCAATCAGTAGTTCTTTTTTAGTTTACAAAAAAAAAAAAACGTATCACAGTATTGTGACGTCATGGAAAATACGAATGCTGTATCATCAAAGATTTGGTACCTGTGCAGTATTTAAGCAGTGAGCAGCAATGACGACAAAGGGCATATACAGTGGGGTTCTTTATTAGGATTTATAGATGCATGCAGTTAAATGGCATGCTTGGGATACACTTGGGAAATGATGCTAAATAATTACAATTAACAAATATTCTAAACAGTAACAGAATAGCTTGAATGTGACTTTGCAAAATTGTGAAAAAGTCCTTCATATTAGAATTCAAAGCCTGTAAAAACATATGTGCCACCATTGTGGACCCTTTTAGAAGTGAATTGGTCAGATTTTTTAATCAGCAAAAAAACGAACCTTTCAACAACTGTAATGGCTGATCTAGCGGGAAAAGATTGTCTGCCATTTTGTGGTTCGTGACGTTGTTTAATATAAACAAGAGGAGGCACAAAATGGTGGGGGGACTTACGACATTGTCTTCTTCACCCAAAGTTTCGCTTTGAAACACTGCTCCGTAGGAGGATGCAGGGCTTCCACACTGCATTCCTGCTTCTCCATGTTAAACCAATACCCAGTCGCCCCCTGCCCCTCAACACAGCCGTACTGGAGGAAAGACCTCCTGCTTTAGTTCATCTGTCCACTTAATTTCTCCGTAAAGTCTTCGTTCCCATTAACAGCTTCCTCTCGTAGTAGAAAGCATACATAAATGTGAAAGCAATAAGCAGGTAGACTAGTAGACTTCTATCAATATTGATAAACTAACTCAGGATAGACTCATAGACACGGTGAGTACAGCAACCGTACTCTGAGTCAACTCACGCTTCGTGCTGGGTCAGTTTAACCCATGGAGATGGGTCGAGTGCTCACCAAGGATCAGGTCGGTCTGGTTTTGCACATTCGTCCACTCGGAAACCTATTCGCCCCCTGCCAACCCACCCCTTTTTATTTTTTACAAAGTGATATGTACATCAGAGCACTCTTATGTCTCCCTGTTTGGATTTAAATAGCCCTACATGCTTCAGTCTCCTGGATACAGTAAAGCTGATTGGTCGAGATTGCATGCAGGGCAGGCCCAATCAGAGGGCATCAGAGTATTGCTTCCCAGCCAATGGGAGGAGGAGGATGTCTCTGTGAGTTCCTTGTCACTAGGGGAGGGGGATGCAGTGGCAGGACAGTTGGCATTAACGTGGTGAGGCATCACAGGCTGTTACACTCAGACATTATACCTATGATACAGACTGCCAGCTGCTACATGAATACAGGAAGCGAAAGGCAAGCGGGAGAAAGCATTAAGATGGGGCAGCTCTCACCAGTGCAACAACTCCTCCCCCCTCCCACACACACACACACACACACACCATTAAATATACACGCAGACTCCCACACACACTCATGAATACACATTGATTCACACACACATGCACACGCGTCTCTGTTATCAGCACCACACACGTCACAGGAATGAATGGGTTGATCTGTGAGTGCTGTCGGCCTCCTTGAAGACGATGCGTCTCCCTGGCAACCAACTACGTCTCTGGCCACAAGCTCAGTATGACAGAGAGCACACAGCAGACATGGAGGGTAGAGGGGAGGCGCCACTCTCTTCCATCACTCCATCACCTCTTAGAACTGGGCACTATGATGAAGGGGTCTCTCTCCCTCCTTCCTCTCACTCCTTATCTTTCTCTCTTTATTTCTCTCCCTCTTTGTCTCTGTCTCTCTCTCTCTTTCCCTATCTTTCGACAGTGTTTGCTCCTCTCTTTCCTCCAGCTAACCCACAGCCCCATCCCCCTTTCTCTCTTGCTTTTCCTCTCTCCCTGCAAAATCATCATCTATCCCCCTTGTCCAGTTCCTTGTTGTCAAATGTCCCCTCCTTCTGAAACAATTTCTTTAAAATGGCTTGAATAATTGTCAATTATTCAATGTAAATCATGCACGGATCGCATGACTGATGCTTCAGAGGACTGCTGATTCTTGTCTGTCTGACTAAAATATAAACACAAGTCTTATGTGCCACCCCAGCAGTCTGGCCAACAGGATACTCTTGGACAATATGCCTTTGGCCTGTTTCTTTCTCTTCCTTCCATAATCTCTTTTTTTATTCTTTTGTTTCTTCTTTCTCTCTGTCTATCTCTAACTTCCCTATAAGGTGCCCCCCCCCAGTCACCACCTCTAAGAGGAAGATAAGGAAGCCCTTAGTCAGGCAAAGCAGGCGTTTGTCAGCGAGCTCATGTTGTAATGTGAGAGAGATTAGCGGTGGAGAGCAGTCCATGTCATTGCGAAGGGTCAGAAACCACAGCTTGCCCAGTGAGGCCTTCGCTACAACATAAAAGCTTACTGCTGTACTGATACGATGACATTTATAGCCTTTCAAGATGTCAGATTTGGAGCTATGCAAAGTTAGAAAACCCTGACACTACCGAGTTCAAATACGTTTTTTTAAGGATGGCCTTCTGAAACAGACGGGGAGCACTGAACAGAACAGAACAATGTGGTTTGCTTATTTCTTCTGGTGATAAAAGATAGATAAAATACAGCTTTTTCTGCTCACTCAGAAGTTAGACATTGAAGCCCTTCTTAATCAAACTTTGTTCATACGCAACCTTTTTTGGAAGGGAGAGTAAAAAAGAAAGAGATAAACTAATGATGTCATGCAATTCTTAACTTATTGCTGAATTGTTGACTTTTATTCACGAGTCAGGTAACTAGCAGAAGCAGATATGCCTATTCTGGATTTGGAGAAGTATGTATGTACAACCATAATTTACACAGTAGACAGACATTCAAATAGAGCAGACACTCTATCATAGCTGTCATCTCTGTCTGTCTGTCTGTATGGAAAATACCCATCCCTTATACCCTTACACTCATATTACACACACACAGGTATTTTAACACACTCTTAAACACCCTCAGAAACACACACACACTTTCAACACACACGCACACACACTTTCATCTAGACATATGGTTATTCCAGTTGCTCCGTACACAGAGGCAAAACAAACATGATACCAGTAATAGATATGATGCGCAGTAGCCGTTTAAAATATAAACACGCTCATGCACACACCCACACACACACACACACACACACACACTTAAAGGCAAATACAGGCGACACTGTAGTTATTATCTGTGTCTCTTACTTCCACAAACTAGGCCTCCCCAGAGAGGCATGTCTATCTCATCTATAATGTTAATCACATGTGCACAGACCCCCGTCCTATCCTGAACTAACTTAATTACTGTCTATTAATAAACAGCTGTGTGTATGCATGTGTGCATCTGTGTGTGTGTGTTTGTGCGAGTGTGTTGGTGCGATTCTGGCTGTCTGTTACCTGGGCTCATCTTTTATACGACAGCCAGCATGGCCTTTTTCACCAAGGCCCAGTGACGACATGCATACACTGACTCACTCCTACACAATGCGATTTGCCTACACTCACAATCTGCTCTGGCAACAACAAGCCAACAGCATGGAGAACAAATACTGTGTCTCTGACGCACTTCGCCACACTTCTGAAAAGACTTCTGGCTCCACAATATACATTCTCAAAACTGCTTAACTTTGGATCGTTAAAAAGCTCAAATGAAAAAATGAAATTAGCAATGGAGCGCTCAATATGTCTGCAAATGACCTTACACTGCTAAGGCCAGCACAATGTAGGTGATGCTTTCCATGATAACTGATTGTATGGCTATTACTGAAGGGAATACTCACACACACACATACAGTACGTGTCAGTTCACAGCATCTTCAGTTAGAATCCTGATTTTCTTACACCCTTCCTCCAGGTCTTGACTTCTTTTGTGTGTGTGGTCAACCCCCACCCAGGCAGTGTTATGTTGAGAACAGGAGATCTCCTGTGACCACTGTCATAACTAGCCTTCTGCTTCCCCTTGAACAATGGATTCTCTTTCTCTCCCTCCTTTCTCTCTAATCCTGCCATGATCTACTTGTGATTAATGGTGATGGGTTTTTCTATCCCCTCATGGGTTTACACACACATTCACACACGTGTGTGTGTGTGTGTGTGTGTATGCCTGTTTATACAGCATCTGCATATGTCTTTGTATGTTTATACCACACAGTGTGTGTGTGTGTGTGTGTGTGTGTGTGTGTGTGTATGTGTGTGTGTACATATAGATTATGTACAGTTTGTATGTGTGTAGCTATTATGTGGTATGGAGATGTAGCACACACATCAAACCCAGAAGAGATCTTTTCTCAAGCCATATTGTCATCTTTCTCCTCCTGCTGCTTCTCCTCCTCTTTTTCTTTCCTCTTCTCATCCTCCAGGTTTGACAACACCTGTCTCCAGAAAACTGTTGAGCTCTCCTATCTGTTTCAGCAGCCATGAGAGGACGGGTGGAGAGGGAAATAGAGAAGGAAGAGAATGAGAAGAGTGAAAGAGGTGGAAATCTGCTAGGAGAAATAATACAGAGATGAGAGTGGGAGGAGAAAGATGATAATAAAGCTGCTTGTGCTTTCCCTAGTGGTTTTAATGGTGAATGCGGGTCATAACTCTCTCTCTCTCTCTCTCTCTCTCTCTCTCTCTCTCTCTCTCTCTCTCTCTCTCTCTCTCTCTCTCTCTCTCTCTCTCAGTCACACACACTCAGACACACACATGCACACAGACACACACATACACACACAGCCCCAGAGCGATGCTTTAGTGCCTTTGTGTCTTTGTGCTTGTCCTGACCCACCATTGGGGCCAGCGATGAAGAGATATATGGACGTGCAGAGAGCAGTGACCTTGACATTCAGAGTGTGTGTGTGACAGTGTGTGTGTGAGTGAGTGTGTGCGTGTGTGTATGTATGTGTGCATGTGTGTGTGCATGTGTGTGTCCTCCCTCTGCTGACTGTGCAGCAGGACACTGTATCCTTGATATCACCTCCATCTCTGAATTGTTCTTCCCTCCCTTCCCCCAGTTCCTCCACCCCAATGTTGTCACCCTTTTCATTTCCTTGTTTTCTAATCTTACTCTTTCTTTCTCTCTCTCTCTCTCTCTCTCTCTCTCTCTCTCTCTCTCTCTCTCTCTCTCTCTCTCTCTCTCTCTGTCTCTCTCTCTCTCTCTCTCTCTCGCTCTCTCTCTCTCTCTCTCTCTCTCTCTCTCTCTCTCTCTCTCTCTCTCTCTCTCTCTCTCTCTCTCTCTCTCTCTCTCTCTCTCTCTCTCTCTCGCTCTTTATCTGTCTCTCATGTCATTCTTTCAAATCCCCACCCCCCCTCTCTGGGGGCCAGTAAGTCACATTGCAGAGGGGTATAACACTATCTCTGTCTGCTGGGGGGACTCTGACAAATTAGGGGGTGGTCCAGTTTGGTAGATGACTCCCATCAACACGACTGCGTATCCTCGGGTCACACCAGGGTTAGTCACTGCAATAGAGTAATAAACCACACACACACACAAGCTGCATCGTGAGGTAGATTGCGGTGAGGGGGGAGTATGGAATGGGGGAGGGAAGATGGTAGAGCAACAAAAGAACAAGGTTAGAAGCCTTTACAAAGTCTGAAACATATGTGTGTGTGTATGTGTTTAGGTATTTTGTGTGGGTGTGTTTAGCATGCATGTGTGTGAAAGATAATATGAGAGAGTGTGTGATAGAAGGTGATGTGTGGTTCATTGGGCTGACACATACAGAAAGTATGGAAGACTCAAGCAGCATTGTCTCCTTCATTTATCTCTGTCCTCCTTCCCTCCATCACCTCTTAGGCTTGGATCCAGGACGATGGGGCCTCCCTCCCTCCCTCCCTCCCTCCCTCCCTCCCTCCCTCCCTCCCTCCCTCCCTCCCTCCCTCCCTCCCTCCCTCCCTCCCTCCCTCCCTCCCTCCCTCCCTCCCTCCCTCCCTCCCTCCCTCCCTCCCTCCCTCCCTCCCTCCCTCCCTCCCTCCCTCCCTCCCTCCCTCCCTCCTTCACTCACTCTCTCTCTCTGTGTCTTTCACACCTCCATCTCTCTCTCTATTTTCATCTCCCTTTCATGCCCCCTGACCTTGCTGTCATCCTCACCTGTGTACATCCGGCATAGCACCCAGGTAGGGAATCTGTCACAGCTCCACACTCTCACGACATGAGCCAGGGGGTGTGTGTCTGAGTGAGTGTGCGTGTATGAGTGTGTGTCTGAGTGTGTGTGCGTGTATGACTGTGTGTCTGAGTGTGTGTGGGTGTATGAGTGTGTGTATGAGTTCGCGTGTGTGTTCTTCTGGCTGAACCTGCAGCCGGACATTCTATCTCATCCCAGTGATCCTCTCTTCCCTCTATCTCTCTATCTTTGTTTTGTCCTTCCCACTCAACCATCTCCTGCTTTTTCCAGTCCTTGTCAGAGAGAGACATTGAGACAGAAATATAGAGAAAACGATTGTGTGTGAGACAGATAGATATATAAAAGCCTTATTGAGCATGGACAGTATGTGTGTAGTGAAGGGTGCTGTGAGTGACTGGGGTCTGGCCTGAAATCAGCCTTAATGATGTTGATCAAAGTGAGTGAATGGAGTTGAAATGCCGCAGGAGATCTCTCAAGCACTCTGTGCCAGTGTTCCATTACAGAGATGACATCATCTCACTGCAGCACTCGCACACACACACACACCCTCATCTACAGACACACACACACTCTCACGTAGACACACACAGGTATCTCTCACACACACACAGACACACACCCATTCAAACAGAGGTATCATTTACGATAGCTCACTTCTCGGGTCTCTCGCTGTCACGAATCCCTCCTCATGAGGCCAACAGCAATTAGTGCAGCTCAGAGGCAGGCTTAACTATGTATGTCCTCCCCCATCAGCCTCTATCTCCAGCCCCCCTCCAGCCTCTATCTCCAGCCCCCCTCCAGCCTCCATCCCCTGCCTTTCTCTCCAGCCTCCATCCCCTGCCTTTCTCTCCAGCCTCCATCCCCTGCCTTTCTCTCCAGCCTCCATCCCCTGCCTTTCTCTCCAGCCTCTATCCCCTGCCTTTCTCTCCAGCCTCCATCCCCTGCCTTTCTCTCCAGCCTCCATCCCCTGCCTTTCTCTCCAGCCTCCATCCCCTGCCTTTCTCTCCAGCCTCCATCCCCTGCCTTTCTCTCCAGCCTCCACCCCCTGCCTTTCTCTCCAGCCTCCATCCCCTGCCTTTCTCTCCAGCCTCCATCCCCTGCCTTTCTCTCCAGCCTCCATCCCCTGCCTTTCTCTCCAGCCTCCATCCCCTGCCTTTCTCTCCAGCCTCCACCCCCTGCCTTTCTCTCCAGCCTCCATCCCCTGCCTTTCTCTCCAGCCTCCATCCCCTGCCTCAATCTGCAGGAGCTATCCTTGGGCTACACCCCATGCGGGTGTGGGTGAGTAGGAGATGGGAGGAAAGATGACATTACAATAACAGACACTTAGTCTCACACATACACACAAACACACTTAAATGTACGCACACACACAATCTTCAGCTCATGCTCCCTCAGTATCTACTGGGTAGAATTACACGCCAATCAAACAGTAAACACGATAGTAATTAAATCTCGGTCTCCAAAAACATCTACTCTTTTACCATGATACTTCACACACACATTTGCACACACACAAACACACAAGTAAGCACACCTATCCGTCAACATACACATACAGACATCCACATAAACACACACACATCGATGCAAACAAATACACATGCACATTCATCCATGTAAACACACACATCCATGGAAACACCCACCCACACAAACACTCACATCCATGCAACCAGACACACACTCATCCGACGTACAGAACCTGAGTCATCCATGTCCTTGGGTTGGTGAGCGATACTCAGGAGAACTCTGGGACTGCTGGGTTAATTGCCTCCTGCATTACAGTAAAGCCAGGCTGACATTTACTGAGCTCACTGACATGGAACCTCTGAACCAGGAAAAAGACAAGCAGAAGAAATGAGGATAAAATGGAGATGGGGATGAAATGAAGAAGGGACAGTGTGAGGTAGTGTGGCACAGACAAAGAAGGAGGGAGAGAGAGAAAAGGAGACAGAGAAAAGAAGGAGGGAAGAAAAGACAGCACGTTGAAATTGTATTTAAAAAATTTTGTTAACTAAAGTAAGAAGGTAACAGAGATGGAGAAACCCTCTGAGAGAGAGCGCAAAGAGGTAGGAGGTTCCCTAAATTGTCTTGACCCCCCTGTGACCTCTGGTGACCTTTAGTTGTCCTGACCCCTACCCTTGTAGTTGGACAAGAAGAGAATCGTGTTACAGGTGTCGCAACAGTGAGTCTACAGGAGAGAAGAACATGTAATACATTTAAGAGATGAGCCTGGGAACAGGAAGGAGAGTGGGTCTGCACCAGCCTTTATTTACATGCGCACCATTTCTTATACAAACTAGATTACAATTCAAAATGGAATACACAGGAAAAAATACCCACTAACAACTAGAAGCCAGATTACTACAGGGTCAGACGTCAGGGGTCAATGTGTGACATGGGAAAAAAGGTTGGGGGGGGGGGGTAGGGTTGGCTTACAAAGATGGCAGGGCTGAAGTGAGGATCTTTGAACATGGGAACATGGGAGGAGGGAGCGTCTTCTGACTAAGTAAGCAAGTGGTACATCTCCTGTTTGACTTAGCTTTTCTTCTGCTCATGGGGTACTGTGTGTGTGTGTGTCTGGGATGTGCCACCCATAAAGCACCCGAAGCACCACCCAGCCCTAGCACAGACACACATGCTGTCAAGGTTGTAGAAGGTTCTAGAAATGTTGTTGGTTACAGATGTCAGAGGTATGGTCATGAAGGTTATTTTCGGAGAATAACGCTTTTAGATCTTTGTAGAACTTGCTACTGTGTGCAGAGTGAGTGGAGGCCTTTCTGTGTCGGCCATGGAAGTTAGGAACACCAAGTTGACCTTTGCATCAGCAACAGTATATTCACAGTAGACACACTAGTAATTGATACACACACATATACTGTAGGCTATCTGGAAGGTTGGTGTGTGCCTGTGTGGTTGTGTAATGTGCGCTATGTTCAATCTGATATTAGAGTGTTTACACTGTTATGTGTTTGTGTCTGCTTGTGTTTCCCAAAGCACTGGGCACCATAGGCCTACATAGGCAAGGGTAAGGATGGGGTGCTGTTTGGGACGGGGCACAGGCAGGGGTGGGTAGGAGGATCAGGTGTCAAGGGGTCATGCACTAAACCTCAGGTAGCATTGCTACAGTGGATGATCATACCGAGCCATGCACACACTCCATCAGCTCAGCTTTGAGGCGGAACATACACATCTGTACATTATTTTACACAACAGGGCAGCCCTCCGTGGAGCTACCTGGACACAGAGGGCTGCCAGAGATGCTACATAAATGGTGACTGGCTGTCATTTTTCTGTTTTCCTTTTCGACCCTGTCATTTTACCCCCCCCTCCCCAGCCCATCCCCTAACCCTAACTCAGTTGTACCCCGCCCCCCCCCACCCCCCAAGTCATGGTGGCTCACTTTCTAGTTCTTCATCTCTACCTTCCAAGGAATCACAGAAACCAAAGGGTCAAGTACTACCTCAGTATAGTAGGACATCGAGGGAGTATATATATATATATATGAATATATATATATACATGCATTTCATACAGTTCATGATGCGTACAGTCATGCGCACAGAGGCTGCATGACATGGGGGCTAACCAAGGATAACATATCCTCGTGAGACAAAAATGAACAGGAAACAATAAACTTCATGGTTGCACACACACATACACTCACGTACACACTTAAACACACACTTATGAGATACAGGGGCTTGAAAAATCCCCAAGCGTGCCTGTAAGGTGTGTGTGATGGGGTGTGACATGTGACCAAGGTGAGGAGAAAGACTTATAAGACCAAACCAACAGAACCCAGTGAGAAAGCTGGTCTTCAACCTGATTAGCTCTTTTGATTTAACCCCTCTTCCTGGAGGCAGTCTAAGTTCACAGGTTTGAAGTTCACAACACAAGCATTTAATTGTATTTTTTTTCCGCCAACAAATGTTCTTAGATACCATGGAGATGGAACCTGCTGTTCAAATGATGGTCTGTCTCCTCCTATCCCCTGAGTGATGGACATATGCATAATAACAAGACCCACCTGCTCACCACAAAAACACAGCAGAGTTAAACACACATCCCTGCTCTTTATTCTAGCTATGTGTCTGCATAACTGTGTGTGTGCGTGTGTGTAAGTGTGTTTTCATGTGTTGTTATGTTGTGTTTTTGGCTGCCAGCATCTCCTACTGTACGTACATGTTTCAAGTAATTTGGCAATTATACACAGATAGCTTATAGTTTTTAGTTCAAGAGGAAAGAGTGGCCGCCAGAGGGGGGAGGATCTAAAAGTACAACCTCCCCCCTCCATCTATAGACTCCGCCCCCTGCCATGCTACGGCTGCAGTCCCAGGTTCTGCAGTCCTGCAGGTAAAACGCAGGTCTTGTTCTCCATGGCCTGGACTCAACACTGTCAACATAGCACCCGTTATGGCGTGGAAATGTTCGCTACGCTAGCACGTAGGTTTTATATTTTGGCTACATAGTATGCTGTGTCAAACAAACTTGGCGGTACCCCGCCAATAGCTCGGAAAGCCTAAGCCCCTCCTACTGAACCCCTGCCCTCCTTCATGACCATGCTGCGCCAAAGAGGTGAATGGCTACATCCTGCTATCTGTTTCTCTTTTTTCTCTTTTTTTTTGTTTACAGTTAGATACACACAAAAGATAACAATCTCTCTCTATATAGTATTCGATAGGATACTAGGATAATTGTATCATTAATATGTGGTTTTCAATATATGGTAAGTTGTTTAAAAATGAACTAATCAAACTATTAAAAAATTTATAACCAAACAATTAAAGAGTTGAAGTGCATTGTGTTGTGAGATCCACTCCCTAAGAGCTTTGGAGTCTTGTCATTTGGGGCGAGGTGAGTGTGTGTGTGTGTGTGTGTGTGTGGTTTGTATGTTTGAGTGCAGATAGTTTCCCTCACTCTTCGTCTTCATCATCATTTCATCAATACTTTGAACACATAGACATGTATGCTGCCGAGGAAACAGTGATGCTAAACAGGAAGTCCAAAAACAAACATGAAACATTTCAAATCACTGAGTGAAAACAAAGGGAAGATTTTAAACATAACACACCCCAGAGAACCACTGTTATTCGATTTACACCACATCACTTTTTTTTTTTTTTTAACTTTTATCTTTTTTCTTCAACAGGAACAAGTGCACTGTACACTACAACCAACCATGATAGCCACGAGTCTTTTCACCCTACCCGGAACCCATGCATCCAGAAAGCAGTCTATTTCTGAAATCCATGGATATTTGTCTTGTGGTGGTTATTGTTTTTGTCTCAAAGGAAGATTGCATAATTCTGAGATGAGTTTCTTGCGATGGTTTCACATCCTGCTTGCTAGTTTGTTTATCGTGTTGTTTTGCTGGAGCCGAGGAAGCCCGAGGTGAGCCGACACACGGCATGAGTGTTTGTCTGGGACAGGGCCGACGGGCCGTCAGAGAAGGGAGTGAGGAGTAGTGTTCTCATTTGTAAACAGGCAGGGTCGTATTCCTCTATGTTGTGCTAATGGCAGGTTTGGCAGATAGGACGTTTGGTGTCTGATGTTCTCTTTGCTACAGTTTGGATACCTGGACAAGATGGGAGAGATAACAAGATAACAAAAGGATGTCAGGGGGTTTATGAGGGAAATCAACACGTGGACTTACTGAACATGAATAGACAAAGAAAATAGATACAGCTGCACACACACAAAGCACACCCACCCATACACAGAGGCCACACACACAACACAAACACAAAGCTCACGCACGCACACGCACACACATAACCCACGCATACCTGATCTGCCCGCTCCAGTGTGTGAACCTCAGCCAGGGACCCAGCTCTGGGAGCCGTGCTTGGTGCTGCCGAAGCTGTTCATGTTGATGAGAGAGTCAAAGTTAAAGTCCAGCCCGTCGGCTTCCATCAGCTCGTTCTTGATGATGGAGTCCATGTCACACTCCAGGCTCCCGTTGAACATGTCCAGGTCCAGGTCCGTGGGGAAGCGATCCTGGCCCAGGCAGATGCCCCCGCCCCCTGTGCCGTTCAGGAAGAGGGAGGAGTCTATCATCATGGTGGAGGACGAGCCGTTCCCTCCCAGTGGGGAGTGGAGCAGCTGCTGCTTGCTGTTGGCCTGACTGCTGGCCTCGTTGTTCAGCACCCCGTTCAGGGACCTTCTGGGCCCCTGGTTGTGGTTGATCTGGTTCAGGAGCCCGCCCTGGCCACCCACTGCGCTGCCAAACGACATCATGGGGTCACTGCGCAGCATCAGGCCTCGCCGAGAATTCTGGGAGATGACGGCGGCGGAGCTGGCCTGCGACATGAGCGGGTCCGACTGGGTCATCATGACGTCGCTGTGGACGTGTCCGTCCGCGTTGAGCAGGTCCTGCAGGGTCTGGCTGCCAAAGCGGGAGATGGAGGAGAAGGATGTCTGCTTGTTCTCCTGGATGGTCTGCATGGGGGCGGGCCGGAGCGCCGAGCCTGCCGCGTGCGGCCCGAAGATGGAGTTGGTGTAGCCGCCGTTGGCGCCGTTGGCGGGGGAGGTGGAGGAGGCGGGGGAGGCAGGCGAGGGCGGACCCATGGAGGAGGGCTTGCCGCTGAACACGAAGCCTGCGGAGCCTCGCTGGACGCCGGCCGCAGGGGGCGGAGCCACCAGGGTGATGTTGTCCAGCAGCTCCTCCATCAGGTCGTCGGTCAGCCCGTCGTTCAGGTTCATGGTGCCTGCCAGGTCCGCCAACCTGGGCAGCTCGGCGGGCAGGGCCTTGCTGTTGGGCGTGGCGCCGGCGTTGCCAGGCGACAGAGCGCCGGCGGCGTTGCCGGGGCTGGAGTAGAGCATGGGTGAGAGTGGCGGCTCGTCGTCGGGCACCTCGTCCAGCTCCTGGTTAGCGATGATGGGGGACAGGCGCCCGCTCACTGTGCTGGCGTTGGAGTTGGTGCGTGAGCGGAAGTCGGTCCAGGCGTCCAGCTCCTCGCTGCTGCGCGACGTGGGGCTGCCGGGCCACTTGGACAGGCCCGAGGGGCTGTCCCCGCCCCCCTCGCCGGCTGCCGCTGCCGCCGCCTGCAGAGCGGCCTTCTTCTTGGCTGCCCGGCCGCGGGCGGACTTGGTGTACTTGTTGCTGTTGTCCATAGAGACAGCGCGGCGGCGAGGGGCCTTCCCTCCCTTCCCCCCCTCCGGGTTGATCATCCACCAGGAACTCTTCCCTGTTCCCTCATTCTGGACCCGGATGAAACGACTGTGGAGGGATAGGTTGTGGCGGATGGAGTTCTGCAAGGTGGAAGGAAAGAAGGAAGGAAGGGAGGAAGGAGAGAAGGAGAGAGATTTCGTTAGAGTCCAGTTACAAATAAATATTTGGAAGCAATTGGGCAAGTCATGCATTTACATTTAACATTTTCGCTCTTATCCAGAGCGACTGACACTAAGTACAGGGACATTCCCCCAAGGCAAGTAGGGTGAAGTGCCTTGCCCAAGGACACAACGTCATTTTTGCTCGGCCAAGAATCGAACCGGCAACCTTCTGATTAATAGCCTGATTCCCTAACCGCTCAGCCATCTGACCCCCCAATGACATGCATGTCATTATGATTGATCCGTTCTATTTCTTTTCAGGTGTGGATTCAGCATTCACTGACTCACTGGCTCTCATCCAGCCCAGCAGTATTGATTGGAAAGGCAGCTACTGGGCTGTTAGTCTGAAGCAGACAGACTGCAAGAGTACATAGCAACAGTTAGCATGAATATTGCTACTGTTCCGTGTGCGGCTGGTGTTGCTGTGTCTGTGTGGGGCTGCTGCAGGCTCCATTATTAATCACACACACAAAGAGACCCCAGTCTAGGGGTTGTGTAATGAGCAAGCTCTTGAAGTGTGTGTCAAATGTGTCAGCGGTGGGAATGTGTGGGTGTTTGTCTGTGTCTGTGTGTGTGTGTGTGTGTGTGTTGGGATGGGTGTGTGAGATGTCACAGATGTGTATTGATCAGTGAGAAGCTCCTTTCATGTTGTTACAGGGAGAACACAGGCTCGCTACACACACACACCAGCAGACACACACACCTCACTCCTCATGACCACATGCACTAGTTTATAAAGCAGATATGTGAAGTCTTCACTTCCTCCTGATGTCACTGTGATGTCATTGTTTGTTTATCTAGTTCATATGTATTGATGTACAAATCATCTGAGGAGCATTTGTGGAAGTAGGGATGACACAAGGGAGAGTGATTAGGAGGGCGGGAATGAGGGGGGAAGGTAGGAAGAGAGAGAGGGATGAAGGAGGTCGATGTGAGAGAAGGGAGCGAGGCCAGAGGGGACAGAGGAAGGTATGCACTGTAAGGTCCGCTGTGTGTGAGTGTGATAGTCAACAGAGACTTGATTTAACGTCTCGGTGACTGACAACACTGTGGATGCCCACTCTGTCTCACAGGCTGACCCTGGACTGGAGGACCACACATACGAGGTCCTGTATTCCAGGACTGGGTAACTGGGTTCTGATGGGGGGGCAGACCTGGACATGGGGATAGAGAGGATCCTGCAGTGGTTACGCTGAGAAGGTCTTTCATAACAACACGACCACATGATCTGAACTCCCCCACTAGTGAACCACAAACATCTACACATGTCCATCTGGACACACACAGCCATCTGGTGGCTTGAGCTAACATACTATGGCCCATTTATGAAAGGATAACGATAAAAACACAACACACCCACACAGAGACATTCTCAAATGTCAGCACAGAGAGAGAGAGATAGAGAGAGAGGGGGGAGAGAGAGAGAGAGAGAGAGAGAGAGAGAGAGAGAGAGAGAGAGAGACAGAGAGAGAGAGAGAGAGAGAGAGAGGGAAAGAAAGAGAGAGAGAGAGAGATAAAGAAAGTATTCACATTTTATGGGTTATCCTCTCGCACATAAAGGGACAAGGAGAGACTGTCTCCCATAGTAGTTTGTCCCTTCTGTTAGCAGGTTTAAGACACAGTATGTGTGTTATGTGTTGTGTATGTGTCCCACACTGTGTGTTGGTTCTTCATACAGATATGAAAACACACTCTTACAGTCCAAAACAGTGTTTACATGGGCAGCCGCAAAGAATACTGTTCTACACCATATTTCTGTATTGGCCATATCCACCCATATCTGTCTTCTTGTTTTCTCCTTTCTCCCTCGCTCTTCCCCTCCTTCTTGTGCTGTTGCCGTTCTGTTGTTTCTCAAACACATGGCTCAGAATGGCCCCACAGGGGCACAGCGTATAACACAGCCCGGCCTCCAAGGAAAACAACCTTCTTCCTCCTCGCTTCCTTTCTTTCTTTCTTTCTTTCTTTCTTTTTTTCCGTCTCTCTTCTTCTCTCTCTGTCCCGCTGCCCCTCTGCCTGTCTTTCTCTCCCACAACAGACCTCAGTTCAAGTCCATGAGCAGCCAACAGCTATTTAGAGGTTTTGTGGGAATCCAGATCTTGTTATTCCAGACGACCTCTCGCTCAGGTCCAGGGTGAGAGTGCACTGAGAGAAGACGTGACTCTGTTACTACTCTGGTGTTACCATGGTATTACTCTGTTAAGGCCCTTCTTTCTGTCTCTTGCTTGACTGACTTGTAATCTTGAATATGTGTGTGTGGTTATACATATGTAATCTTTACTCACACTCGCTTTACGGCGCATGAAAACGTAAATGTAAATAACAGTGTGTAACACGTGTGTTCCAATAAATGTGTGTGTGTGTTTACTGTACACAAAATTTAGTATGTGTGTGTGAATGTGTGTGTACATGAGTGTGTACTTACGTGTATCGGAGGTAAGATGACTACAGAGACCAATGTTTATCTGGAGCAAGTCTCTCCTGAGAGCTGACGTAAGGCTGTTTTATTAGACGCCTTTTTGACAAACAGCACGAGAAAGCACACACACGCTAGCACGAACACACACATACACACGAGCACACACACACAAATGCACACAGACGCTAAGCACTTCCAGCTGCTATGGCCATGTAAATAAAGGAACAAGTCAATAAAGTTTTGTGAAAAAAATGCTAAAAAAAAGGGATGTAGAGAAAAGGAGGATGGAGAGTGGGACACAGAGAGAAAGAGAGAGAGGGAGAGGGAGAGAGAGGAGAGAGAGAGAGAGAGAGAGAGAGAGAGAGAAAATAACATTGAATCTCAAAGTTTCTGTTAACATATAGCTGCCAATCCCTGACACTACATAAATCCTCCCTCCCTTCTTCCCCCTCACTGCCAACAGGGGGTCTTGTTTAATGCTTCCTCTCTTCGTCTCCCACTTCTTTCCAAGACGCAGCTCATATCCTTCATCAGGAAGGACTATACCACTGAGGAGCTAGAGAGTGTGTGTGTGTGTGTGAGAGAGACAGATTGAGAGAGTGTTTGTGGGTGTGTGTGTGTTTACATCTACTACACATGCTCCTATGGGTTATTCCTAAAGCCCATTAAGAAAACTGTCTCACTGAGACAGTGGCTGTGATTCATGAATAGCCCTGTGAAGCCTACAGCTCGAACATACTCACACACACTCACCAGGGAAAACCACATGGTTATTCCTGTGCTTCTCGCCTGCTCCAAAGCTAATGTGTAACTGACAGATTCTTGCACTTTTTTCTTCTATTTTTTCTCTTCTGTTTTTCCCTCCATCACTGGAGGCCTCTCCGCCTCACTGTGTGAGCATGAAACCTCCCCTTGCCTTTTTACCTTGCTCTCTTAAATGAACACACCAGCTGTGTGTGTGTGGGGGGGGGGTGCATGTGTGTGTGTCTGTGTGCGTGTGCGTGCGTGTGTGTGTGTACGTGGACACACCAGCTGCAGCCAGAGCTTTGGAGCACAGAGGCCTTTTTGTCCGTCAGCAACATGTGGGAACAATTCATCACTGTCAGCAACCACGCTAGGAATCTCTCTTTCTCTCTCTCCCTCTCCCCTCTCTCTCCCTCTCCCTCTCTCTCTCTCTCTCTCTCTCTTACTCTCTCTCTCTCTCTCACACACTCTCTTTTACTCTCTTGTACTCTCTCTCTCCTTCTCATCACTATATTTGGTTGTTTGTATAATTTGTGAGTTTACCTTGAATTTCAAGCTTTTGATTCCAAAGATTGCGCTCTACTGCAGACACATCCTAACTAACTACCACTACCCCTTCACACCAGAAGACAAACCACAAAACCACTAACCCTGCACGAACACCGGAGACACCCTAAGCCTACACAACACAAGCTAACTAACCCCTACACAACACAAGCTAACTAACACCAACACAACACAAGCTAACTAACCCCAACACAAGCTAACTACGACCACAACCAGCTTTGTGTGGCAGGAGCAGGGTGGTATTAACATGGCCCTGGACCTGATACTTCTCGTTTTAGCGCACACGTTTGCACACTCACAGACAGACACAGACAGACACAGACAGACACAGACACACCCACACAGACACACACACAGACAGACAGACACACACAGACAGACACCCTGCCAGCTGGGTACCCCACTGTGTTGGAGGATATCTCAGGGCCAGAAAGTGACAGTATCAGCAGGGATGAAGGAAGGGAGAAAGGGGTCAAAGTGTCCAACAAGGCTCTTAACCACAGCTCCTCCCTCGATACAGCTAAGCCACTGCTGATTGGCTGCCTCCAGTGACATGAGTTTCACACTTCTCGTGTACTTATCATGACAATGTCACTCAAGAGTGTGTGTGGTCAAACCCAGTACCTGACGTTATGTAAACCCAGGATAATCTGAGTCTAAAGTCAACAGTGTCCAGAGTAGTCAAACAATGCTTATGTAACTATGTAGTCATGGTGAAGCTTCGCTTCATCAGTCCTGCCTCCCACATCTGGGGACTCCCTACAAAGACCAGATTAGAGAGATTCACTGAGCAACAGGTAAAGATCTGTGTGTGCATGTCTGTGTTCTGTGTGTGTGTGTGTGTGTGTGTGCAAATACATCTCTTCGATAGAGTTAGGGATAGAGAGTAGGGCAAAATAAAGAAATAATGAGGAGAAAGAGAGGAAGAAAGTGAAGAGATACAGATAGATCAAAAGAGGACATGGAGAGAGAGAGAGAATGGACAAACTCATTTTTGACTTGCATGAGGTGATTTAAAAATATTCTGTAGGGTAGTAGTTGATACAGAGCAGGGAGGAGAGCACAGTTAGAACATAGTTATTTATACTGTAACCCTTCCCACTCACGCACGCACACAGACACACACACACACAGGCGTGTCAACACATTCACACACACGTATAACACACACAATTCCAGCTGCCCTGAGTGCTGGAAAGAAGAGAGAACATTCCATTCTGTTCAATCAAATCTGCTCTTTCCGGACAGGGTTGGGCTCTCTGTTTATGTGTGTGAGTGTGTGTGTACGTGTGTGGGTGTGTAAGTGGCTGTGCGTCCACTGAATGGGGTCTGGAGGTCAGAATAAGGAAGGTGGCTCCAGAACTCCATTCCTTCCTCTATTATCTCTCCTTTTCACAATGTTTCTGTCTCTGAGTGGCTACCATTAATGTCACATAGTAGATGCCAGTTACAGTACAGACACAACTACACACTCACATGCAAACACACACAGGTAGGCCTCATTTTCATTAGGTTCGGACCCCTTGAAGTTACAGACAGCTTGCTTCTGTCATTCATTAAAGAGGCCCAGCTACCACACACACACACCGGCACGTGCAATCCATACATTTCGGGAGCCGCCTGTCGTGTAACACCACATGTTAAAAGAGCTGCTTGTTTACTTTTCCGTCTCCTCCAATCCAGATGGCCAGAATGAGGGTGTTGGCCAACCCAGCCCACATGGTAGAACCAATCACAGAAAGAGACATGGTCTCTTGTGCTGTCATAGTGACCCGTCAGTGGGTCACTGTGTTTTTAAGAGGGCATTCACCTTGGTTTAGACAAGGGGCTTCAACAAAAACACACATGTATATACACACACACATACACACACTACATATATGTGCCGACTGATAAAGCATTCATAACATAAACAAACATGGAAAGACACACACACACACACACTGCGCATACACACACGTAGACACACCATGCACCTGACTTAGCTTAGCTTCATTGAATAGCATCTTTGTTTGTATAATGGTATTGGTCATGGTAGGGCTGCATTCGCCAATATGTGTTTCAGAAGTGTGTGTATTCCAGTGTGGAAGGGATGTGTTCTCCAGTTTAGCGCGGTTCAGTTAGGGGCAGGACAGGACGGCCCCTCTGTGCTCTATCAACACAGCTCCAGCACAGAACGTCCTGAAGTCTCCTGCCCGAGTACTCCTGCCAAGAACACACACACGCCCAGATCACCGCAACAGAGGGAGAGAGATAGAGAGGTTTGCAAGAACGAGGGAGCGAGACAGGCATGGAACAAAACGTTAGGATCCAAAGAAAGTCAAGCAAAGATGTCTCTCTCTGAACCTGTCTCTCTCTCCCTCTCTCTCTCTCTCTCTCTCTCTCTCTCTCTCTCTCTCTCTCAGAGATGTTCTCTCCATTTGAACTTGTCTCTCTCTCTCTCACCCCACTGATCCTTAGAGAGAAATGCAGTACCTAGTGAAACTACAATTCCCATTCTCAATTCAATACCAGATGAAATTACTGTTTGTTGTCCACTGCCTGGGAATTGTCTTCTAATATCTAGGTGAAGGTGAGAGTTGTAGATGAGTTTGTGTGTGCGCACGTGTGAGTGTGTGTGACAAGTGTGTGTTACATGGCCCTGCCGAGGCCCCACACCATGTCCTTTTGAAGAACCTTCTCTGTTTCCACATCCTGTCTAAAAATAACGCTCCTGGTGACAGTCACGTGAGGTTGTGGTGTCGAAGTGTGGGTGTATGGATCACACATAGTGAAAACACACACACACAGCAGAGAGAGAGAACACAGACTCACACACATACACACACGCTATTATCTGGAACCCCAAGTGGTACTATGCAGGCGTACTAAGGTAAACACAGTGGAGACTGTTGGAATACTGGAGTTATACTGAACAACTACACACAAATACACACCAACACACATACGTACAGACTCAAATGGACAGAGGTACACATGAAGGGGCTTTTCCACATGGATACATGATTAATGAGACCAGAACAGAGAGAGTGAGTGAGTGTGTGTGTGTGCGTGTGTGTAAGCATGTGTGTGCATGTACGCGTGAGCTCTGGGGATTTAAAGAGCCATGATGCCTACATGATAAATTACAGTCCCATTCAATGGGGGAGGGGGGGCAGTGAGGTGGGGGGAGGGCCGTGAGGTGGGGGGGTTGGGCAGAGGAGTTCTAGCTTCACTGTTCAGGACAAAGAGAGGGACAATGATGGAAGAAGATGGATAGGTGGAAGAAGGAGAGAGATGGAGAGCTGAGGGAAAGAGGCAGGCTGTAGAGGGAGGAAGGGAGGGGTCGCTGTGTAGGTCAGAACAGCATGTATGCAAGGAGAGAGGAAGGGAAAGGGAGGGAGCTAGGTTAGGAGCGACTGAGGAAGGCACATAGGGGTGTATATGTTTTACGCCTGGGAAAGGGGTTGGCTGAGGTTCACTACCCCAGTAAACATGTGTGTGTGTTTCTTTGTGTGTGTGTGTGGGGGGGGAGGGAATTCCTTGATTTCCCAACTGTTTCCCGAAAATGACCTCTCCATGCCTCCCTTTCACTCAACCCAACCCACCCCACCTCCTAAACCTCCCCCTTCCCTGCCCCCCTTCTTCCTACAAATGCCCTCCTAGATTTAGCCTCCTACAAGTGCTAAAAAACATACACACACACTCACATACCAGACATTGGAGAAGGAGAAAGGATGGTGTTCAGTTTGATGGTGAAATCTAACAATAGGGTGGGGGGGTTTGGTGTAATGGAGGTAGTATAGGGTGTAGTGTAGTGTGTAGTATAGAGTATGTATTTGAAGTGTGTGGATGTGTGTGTGTGTGCTTTGGGGCTCCTATGCTGTACTGTAGCCCTGCCCACATCTGGGAGTAATTAGAGATGGGGCCCTGGTGAATTTTACTTTGGACTGGATATAGCTCAAAACAAGGCTCAATAACACACACTGCAACTTTATAAGCAAACACACCATGGACCACACCCCAATCATATACTATACTCTACAAACCCTTTCATACTGTACACACATACACTCTCACTCACAAAAACACACACACACACACACACACACACACACACAGACACACTAAAATAAAATAGTACAAACACATTGCAAAACAATCAAACACAAAGCACAGCTACTTAGTAACCCCAAAATAAGAACAACAAGAGAATACTTTTATAACCATATCTAAACATAAACCTTTCCCTCCATCACACCAACCTGGGGAACAGTAAAAGAAGATGGGGTCACACAAATAGGTCTCTGTGTGTTTGGTGTGTGTGTTTAGTGTGTGTGTGTGTGTGTGTTTGGTGTGTGTGTTTAGTGTGTGTGTGTTTGGTGTGTGTGCATTTGGAGAGGAACAGCTCTGGAGGTCCATGTTTCAGTGTACCACAAACATGCCTGACCTGACTTCAACTGATTCAACTGTGTGTAGGTGTATGCGTCTCTATCTTTGTATATGTGTGTGTGTGTGTGGGGGGGGGGGGGTGGGGGGAGTTGTGTGTGCATCCATCCTTTGTGCGTGCGTGTGTGTGTCTGGCTCCCTCTCTGCTGAGCTCAGCACCTCCAGGCTGTCAGCTCTCTTCCTCCCACTCCACAGCTGAGTTATACACATGGGAGGGGGGACTTACTTATCAGTGACAGAAACACACACACACCATGTGGCTGGCATTGTGTGTTAGTGTGTAGCTGTGTTTCAACTCTGGGGGAGACTCCAACCTTTGCTGAGTTAACATTGTGTGCATACACAAACACACACAAACACAAGGTGGCTGGTATTGTGTATTTGTGTGTAGCTGTGTTTTAACATTGGGTGAGACCTTTGCTGAGTTCACATTGTGTGCGCAAGCGCGCACGCACAACACACAGACTCTTGCCTGTCGGTCGGGTCACATGACTTCCTGGTTTCATGTGACAAGAGTATTCTCAATCCCTAACATTCTCACTCTCCTTCTCCCTCTGTGTTCTTGAATCTGTCTTGATCACTGTTCACCTCCGTCCCCTATCTTCTCCCCGGTCTCCTCTGTGACAGCAGTGTCTGCTAGCTCTGCGGCGCAGAGAAGCTTGCTTCCCTGTCCCGCATGACCAGACTCAGGCCATTACCTGGGTGTTATCCATATGTATCATGTTCATGTGTGTGTGTATGTGCACGTACAGTTTGTGGAAGTGTTTTAGGTTTATGAATCCCAGCCACCTGGGGCCAGGTGAGGTGAAGTGTCCCAGGCCTCACACACAGCTCTGCTGAGATGGCTCCTCTCTCCACACGCCTCTCCATCTCTCCATCTCCATCCCACTCTCACTGCCATCAATCCATATCAATCTGAATGTTGTGAAGTCTGTTTATCGGTTGATTTAACGAGTGTGGTGTGGAAATGTGTGCGTGCGTGTGTTTGTGTGCGTATGTGCTCTATGCAGTGCTGACAGGAGCACTCTAAACATAGAAAATAATCCGGACGTCACATGATAGGTGGACGTGTGTTGTGACACACACGCATACACTACTTTGTCCCTCTGTCTATCCATGGAAGACTATCTCATGTTATAGAGGGTGTGAAGTGATCAAGTAATGATAGGTTTTGTCATGGAGTTTGTAATTGAATTATATTAAGGAACAAGTGAACTGGATTGGCCTTCGATTCCAGCGTTTATCCTGATCCCAGGCATGGTGAATCAAAATGCTGCCCTGCTGGTTGTTTGAGGGTGCATGTCTCCATACACCCGGTGTGGTGTGGGGGTCATCGAGGACATGAGAGGCCCTCTCCTCCTCCTCCTCCTCCTCCTCCTTCTCCTCCCTTCTCCTCCATCCCTCTCTTTGTCCCTGCTCTGTCAGGCGATCACAGCTTAGTAGTAACACTGCCTCATACGTGACAAAACACACATGTGGACACACACACACACACGCACACACACACACACGCCTACCTACACAAAGGCTCAAGGGCATCGGGTAAATACATGCATATTTCCATTGAAGGTTTCACATCCACCCATCCCCTCCTCCCATACACACAGACACACACACATACAGGTGGACAGTGGCCTTCATTGATTTGCTGAGGTGAAGCTCTTTCCCCTACACACAGCAGTCTATGTTTATATTAGTTTGCTATTAATAGAGCCTATGGTGCTGAGAGAGAGAGAGAGAGAGAGAGAGAGAGGGAGAGGGAAAGAGAGAGAGAATATCAGTGTGAATCTGTGTATTTATCTGTTCAAGTTTTAAGTTTATAACCATTTGTAACAAGTACAGGGACAGGTACATTTGAATTATTTGGTCCAGATTGATTAGTTAATCCTTGGCGGCCTTTCTAAACATCTAATACATAATCTAAACCTGTAGTAATAATAATTCCTCATTTATATGAGCTACTATATCAAGAGACAAAATACAGTATGCTGTACAGTATGAATAAGAAATTAAATAAAAATAATAATCCTGAATAATTCACCTAACAACTGAGTGTGTGTGTTTGAGAGAGAAAGAGATAGAGAGAGAGAGGGTCTATGACAATCTGTATTTATCTGTGTGTGTGTGATGTGAGATAAAGAGCTCACAGCAGAATTACCCAGAATTACCTGCTCCTGACACAGTGACATCATTCATCTTCCAATGACCTCATCCCGATTAGACAATTATCATATTAAAACTACAGCCTGTGAGAATGTTTGTGAGAGAGAGAGAGGCAGGGACAGAGAAACAGAAAGCGAATGAAGGAAAAGTAGATTCCCGGCTAAACTGAGTTAGGGGAAGGCTAGTTGTTTGTTTCCTAATCCCTTTAATCTAGAATCTAATGAATAAGGCTCCACTCTCTCTCTCTCTCTCTCTCTCTCTCTCTCTCTCTCTCTCTCTCTCTCTCTCTCTCTTCTCTCTGCCTTCATTTCTTTCTTTCTTTTCCTTACTGTCCTTTCCCTCTATATCTCTGAACTTGGCTTTTTCTCTGACCCTCCCCCTTCCCTCCCTTCCCTGTTCTCTCTCTCCCTCTCTCTCATTCTGAAAAGCTCTTTTCTAAGTCAGATCTCACAAAAGATCTGTGGGGGCACTAACTGGCATGATGCCAATTCCTCTACCCTCCCTCAGTCTCTAAAGAAAGAGCTAAAGAGTGAAAGAAAGACAGAGTGTGTATGTGTGTGTGTGTGTGTGTATAAAGGGAGAAGGGTGGGGGCAAGAGTAAGCAGTAGAGCTCAGTGTGGAGATATAAAGAAAAGAAAGTGCTGACAAGCTTTTCAGTTGAGCAGTCTGTAGACCACTCCCAGACAACCAGAAAAACCAGCATGACAAGTAACTCTCTAACACAGACACACCAACGCACACACACATTCTAATAAAAGGTTCAGTCGCAAAACGGTTGGAGGTCTTTAAAAACACACTGGTTTGCATGTCCTGAGGATAGTGAGGGATTCACTTCTGGTAAAGCATACAACCAGGGTCAGAGCTTTAAAATCTCACATCCTCATTCTGATTGTCCCCATCAGCAGAACTGTGACCATTCAGCACTTTTTTTTCTCTCTCTCTCTCTCTCTCTCTCTCTCTCTCTCTCTCTCTCTCTCTCTCTCTCTCTCTCTCTCTCTCTCTCTCTCTCTCTCTCTCTCTCTCTCTCACACACACACACACACACACCACATGCAGACATACACACAAACACACACACATGGCAAGAAGCTCTGAACAGTGCACGTGTAGTTAGACACCCACCAGCAGGGATGGCTGCAGGAAAGAGGAAGTGGTCACATGTTCAGGTCACTTGGAGTCACATGACATCACTAACAATTTCAAGGCTGCTTTGTAAGATGTATGAGTTCCAAGGTGTATCAGAGAGCTGTTTGTGATTCCGTGAAGTATCTTGCAGTACTTGATCCGTGTGTTTGCTCAGCTGTCTGTGTGTGAGTTTCAAGCTGTGTGTATGTGTGGTTGTGTGTGTGTGTGTGTGTGTGTGTATGCATTGCCTGTACATGACAACATCACTAACACCTCTTAACATCCTCCACATCACACCTCATCATCACACAGAACTGAAGTAGGAGGGAGAGGCCATGACAACCAACCCAGGGCAAGCTTCTGGTTGTCCCCTGCTTTTCTACTGTAATGCTCATGTTAGTTGTTAGTTGTCCCTCCGTGGCCTGCAGTCAGATGGCCTGTCTGGATCTCTCTTGTGCTCTGTACTAAGTAGGTCACTGGCTGGCTGGGTGGACTGGGTAAAGGCAGGATAAAGTCAGCGCTAAGTGTGTATGAAGTTGTGTAGTTTGTGTATTGTGTGTATGTGTGTCTACCAGCCTGCTGAATAATACAACGCCTCCGAGACGGCTGGCAACATACTGTGGGGGTAGTGTGTGTGTGTGTGTGTTTGTGTGTGTGTGTGTGTGTAGGTGTGTGTAGGTGTGTGTGAAAGCCCTAATGTAAGGAACACAGACAGGCAGGAATGTACAGTACAGATGGTGGGGGTGGAAGGAGGGCAGTCTAACATTGCAGCAAGTCTAATATGCTGACTACACAGAATGTGGGTCTTTTAACTTGAAATAGCACTGCTGCAGGGAAACTTTTAATGTGAAAGACGCAGCCAGACATGAGTGGAAGGAGTTGTTGCAGAGTCAACTGGAGGGTACTAGACTTTATTTTGTCTGCTTTTTACAGTCTGGTTGTCTGGGTTAGACGACCATAGGGACTGCCGTAGGACCGGGACTGGGGAGGCGAATGTGTGTGTGTCTGCATGCACGAGTGCATATGTGCAGTACAGTATGCCCTGTTTGTGTATGTGTGTGTATGTGTGTGTGTGTGTGTGTGTGTGTGAGAGAGTCTCCCAAAGGAAGGAGAATTTGGGTTAACGTGAATTATTCACTCTTTGAACTGAGTAAAGCAACTATGAACAGGCTTCTCCTTGGGCCAGACACACATCTAGAATGTGCACAGACACAAACACACGCACGTATTGTAGGGGTGGTAGGATGGGGACATGAGGGTGCTACTGTTGACTGAGTCGGGGAAAAAGGGGTTTCCAGTAAAAACAATCTCCTCTCCCTCCTCCTCCCCCTTTCTTTTCTTCTCCTTTCCCGTGTTTCCTCAGTTTCATAGGCTGCCATCCCTCCTCTTATAATTCCGTGGTAACCCCCTACACTCTGAGAATCCACAGCTCGGCTTTCATCCTGTTCTTCTGTTCACCATGGTGTGTGTGTGTGTGTCTATGGATGTGTGTGACTGAGACAAACTGACACACTGTACTATTGCACCAAACAGTGCAACAGGGCACACCACTGAGTGATCCCCCCCATCTTCACTTCTACCTCACCCTCCTCGTCTCCTCCTTTCTTGTTCCTCTCTCCTTTCAACGCCTTACCTCTCCCCCCCCCCCTCGCTCCCTCTCTTGCCTCAGTCTCTCTGCTCTCTGTTTGCAAGGCAGAGCTGGAACCAAGCCAATTAACACGACAGCCCAGCACAGAGCGAACGTGTGGAGGAGGGGAAGAGAGAGGGCGAGAAAAAGAGAAAGAGAGAGAGGGTGAGTACAGAAAGAAAAGGCGAGTGTGAAAAAAAGTGAGAGAGATAGAGAGACAGAGACAGCAACAGAGCTCACATTGCTACACACTGACCTACATACGCTTCCACCCAGCTGATTGAGTCTTACACTAAGGCCTCCGGCCAATCATGGGTGGGGGTGGAGTGCCAGCCAGCCAATGGCAACAGCCTCCCTTTGCGGTGCTCTCTCACTGTCTCCGTACAGTTTTCAGTAATCACACACAGAGAGAGAGAGAGAGAGAGAGAGAGAGAGAGAGAGAGAGAGAGAGAGAGAGAGAGAGAGAGAGAGAGAGAGAGAGAGAGGTGGAAAAGAAACAGGGAGATAAAAGACAGAATGAGAAAGGAGAGGGAAGATAGAGGGGCCTGAGGTGGATGAATAAAGAGTCTGGAGGACAGAGAGAGAGTGTGGAAGAGTGTGGGAGCTTTAAGAAGCCCAGACAGACACAAATAAACGGATATTGCTCACTTTATCTTTCCTCTCTCTTTCCCCCTCTCTCTCCTTCTTTCACAGCCAACGCTACTGCAGACAGACTACAGCTAATGCTAGCTAATACTAATAGAGACTGGATTAGTGCTCCATATCTGTCCCTGTTCCTCTGCTTGGCTGAGGCCCAAGACGGGAGTCCTTTCCTGGGCCAGTACAAGCTGTGTACCAGCACTCATCATCCACATGGAGCTTAAAGACCAACAACCAAATATACCAACTATAAACATCCTAAAGAGAGAGCTTAACTTGTAGCCATGGCATTAGCCCTCATGGGAACACTTAAGGCTTCATGTATTCACAACCCTTATAGTTACAGCCCTAACTGGTACATAACCCTCACTGGTCCATACCCCTCACTGAGCCATAACCCTCACTGAGCCATAACCCTCACTGGTCCATACCCCTCACTGAGCCATAACCCTCACTGGTCCATACCCCTCACTGGTCCATACCCCTCACTGGTACATAACCCTCACTGGTACATACCCCTCACTGGTACATAATCCTCACTGGTACATAACCCTCACTGGTCCATACCCCTCACTGGTACATAACCCTCACTGGTCCATACCCCTCACTGAGCCATAACCCTCACTGGTACATAATCCTCACTGGTACATAATCCTCACTGGGCCATACCCCTCACTGGTACATAACCCTCACTTACAGTTAGAGATGTGCAAACTTAACTATAGACTAGAAACAGAAACTTGTGAATTTAAACGAACAGACAGCTGTTCTGCATACTGACACACTCCACCCCCACACCTACCACTTCCAATGTTAAACCACTACAAAGACTATGCTGGTATTAAGGGCATTCTTGATACAAGAGGGCAAAGAGAGTTCAAACAGAGGCTGGCTAACACAAACACACACACACATGTACACACCTAACAGCTATAATGAAACCTGTTTCTCTGTCTCATCCAGTCCATTCTAAAGTTCTATTTCATTTGTTTCTATTGTGTTCTATTCTCAAGTACTAATACTTTCTCTAACCACAAGAGACAGGAAGGAAAAGAGGAACAGAAGTCAGAGTAGAAAAGGGAACGAAAAACAGAAGGAGCAGGATGGTGTGGGAATGAAAGAGGGGGAGGGGACAGCCTCAGGGAGGGGGAGGGAGGGAGGGAGTATGAGGCACACTAACCCATATTTAAAGAGATGGACACCTATACTGTTCTCACACAGCTGAGACTGGGCTGGGAATGATGGATTATGGGTGAGAGAGAGAAGACACGCACACACACACACACATATTGCCCTCCATACGGAGAGAAAAGATGGATTTGTATCAATTAAACGCACAAACACACATGCACATGCAGCAATACACACTCATATACTCTCTCACACACAAAAACAGAACTAATCTTTCACCCTCTAAAATATACACACACCATACACATATAATCACACTGGTTCCTTCTCACCTACAAACACAAACATGACGTTCTCTCGTAGACCACACACACACACATGGAGGCTCAGTGTAAATTAATCAGACTAAAAGCCTTTCAGAGAAGCCGTGATGTCATTGCACTATGATAATCACATATTCTCTCTCCTTCACTCACTCTCTCTCTACCTCTCTCCTTTTTCTTCACTTTCTCCCTACTTCTCACACTGTTTCTATATCTCTCTCTCTCTCTCTCTCGCTCTCTCTTTCTATTTCTCCCTTCCTCCCCTCTCTCTCTCTCTCTCTCTCTCTGTCTGTCTCTCTCTCTCTCTCCACTCGCAGGCATATCACTCAATAGCTCAACATATCGGTGTGGGCTCCATGAATAATGCAGAGCTGGACTGGAGTGCTCACATGAAAATGGATTCCTGACCGGTATTGACCCGTCAACATGAAAACACACGCAGCTCTCCAACTGCCAAGCTCTACTGTGTTTAGATCACTATCGTGGTACTGTTACAGAGAGGGAGAGGGTGTGTGTGGTGCTGTGGCACAGGTGAAGTGTTCTTGGTGGAGAACCGTAAACATCTGGAGACCACCCAAACAAAGACCGCCCTGAAAAATCTGTGCAAAGCTCTGCCTACTGGATTCATCCATCCATCCCTCTCTGTCTTTCTCTCTTCTTCTCCCTCTCTCTCCATCTGCTTCTCTCTGGTCACTAAAGCAGACAGCAGTAAGCCATTGCCTGCTTGGAGCAGGTGAAGGCAAGGGCTGGCTGGTCCCTGGCACTAACAGGCTGCAGAGAGCCAGATGTAAGCCAGCATCACATGAGGCCTGCTGCACTACAGCTGCACTGTGAGGACAACATGGAATCCCTGGGGAAACATCTGCTCCTTTCTGACCAATAGGACCAGCAGGACGAGAATCCATTATAACAGACTTAGAACCCAGTGTGTGTGTGTATGTGTGTGTGTGTGTGTGTGTGTGTGTTTTTGTGTGTGTGTTTTTGTGTGTGTGTGTGTGCGCAATGCATGTACGTGTTCAAGTGTATGTTTGTTGGAGAGAGGAGACTGGTCCCCATGGAAATTACAAGGGTTGGTTACATGAGCACTCATTCACTGTAAAATATACACAGCCCCTCCCCCCCCCCCATGGCTTGAAGAGAGAGATGGAGAAGTTGACGGGAGGAGGGGTTGGAAACAATGAAGAGGAAGGGGGAGAGAGTGAGGGAGCAGAAAGCACCATTTGAAAGAACAGGACATGAGAAAGAGCTTGAAGAAAAAGACAGTGTGAGGGAAAGAAAAAAAGGGTGATCGTTGAAGAGGTATGAAGAATGGAGGGAGGGCAGGGAGGGAGGGCAGGGTAGAGGGGAAAGGAGAGAAGGCAGAGAGAAAAGAGTGAGTACGTAGGCGAGGGGCCCTCAGAAGTCACCCTATGTCACCAAGATCTGCGCGCCTCAAGAAAATGAAAGAGGGGGTGTAAGAGGGAGGGAGGGATGGAGAAGTGTGGATGTCTTTGGGTTACAATGTGCAACAGCTGAAGCCATGGTTTCCCGCTCCCAACCGTCCCCTACACTGTCGACACACACACACACACACACACACAGTACATTCATGGAGAACATAAAGCCTTCAACATTGGGGCCCCTCAATGCCAGGGAGCAGAGTGTGGAAACCCTGCACCCAGAAAGGATTGTGTGTGCGTGTGTGTGGAGGATTATGTGTGAGGCTATGTTAGTGTGTTCATTTTGAGGCCAGGGCCCTATATGGATGTGTATATGTTTGTACAGTCTCAGATGATGAAATTGAGATGTGTGTTTGCAACACAATTCTAATGACTCACCTGGCTCCAGATCACCTCTGCTTAACACATTTGCCTGAGTGTGTGTGTGTGCTTGCGTACCAAACAGTCCTCCAGTACCTTAGACATTTTGAGTACATAGAGGTTAAAGGTCAGTGTCCATGGCTCTCTCATGTTCTCTGTACTGATGCATTCGGAGACTAGAGTATTGATTGACAGATGGCCTTCACCCTGGTGTTGGGGTGTAGGGACTGAAGGGAGGGATGGGGGAAGGGATGGATGAACAGTTAGGGGAGATGAGCAGACAAAAAGAGTTTGGGCTGGAATACACAAAATGAAAGAATCAATAGAGGAAAATATATCAAAAGAGTAACAGAGAGAGAAAGACAGAGAAAGAGAAAGAAGACAGATAGAGAGAGAGAGATAGGTGTAAAACAGACTCAATATCTGAGCAGAGAAGCACCCTCTGTGCCCTGGGGCTCTGGAGCGATTTCATGCCCCCATAAGCAATGACCCAATGTCCCCCACCACCCCAAACACTCTCTCTCTCACACACACACACACTTCTCTCTGTCCAGCTAACCAAGTCAGGAAAACAGAGTAGCACGTGAGAAAGGGAGCGAGAGAGAGAGAGAGAGAGAGAGAGAGAGAGAGAGAGAGAGAGAGAGAGAGAGAGAGAGAGAGAGAGAGAGAACAAAGAGAAGTAGAGGGAGCCTTACTAGAGCCATGTAATCTGGGTTCCCTCTGTGTCGGAATGCAATCTCAAGTGCAACGAACACACACAGAGGAGGGAGAGGCATACGCTTCATCCATGAATAGGTAAGGGGGGGGGGGGCAGTCGGAAAACCAAAACAATACCATGGGTTCATGGAATAGAAAAACCCAAGTCCTTCCATCTGAGTTACTGGGTCAAAGGTCAATACAAGTTAAACATTAAAGAGTCAATTTCATAAAGGTTAAATTATACAAAGTAAAAGGCTACAATAAGGTCTTTCATTAATTGTTTTACTGTGTAAGGTCTTCTACTGAACGAGGGGGAAGTCCAGCCTGTCCTCCATATCTCCATTCAGGACAGATATGTCTATAGCTACTGGGCTGAAGGTCAAACCAAAACCAATCCATGGGCTTATGCAATGTGAGCAAACACAGGGAGCAATTATGGTTGTCCCAGATCTGCTGACCCATATCTCACCTCATAAAGAACCACAGGTGTGCAAACACACAGGTGCATGAGGCCCTGTAAAAGAGGGCAGACAGGCAGGAGGAGGGCAGAATGAGGAAGTGAGGGAGGAGGGAAGGGAAGCAGAAAAGAAGGATAGATGGATAGAAAAGTGGAAGAGGGGAGGACAATGATGAGGAGGAAGAGGAGAGCCCTCATAGGAGGTTCCTCATAGGAGAATTCATGATTAAGAACCGTCTCAGGATGGTTAAAGAGAGAAGGTAGAACAAGGGGCTGATTCAAAGTCAGATTATGTTATTATGATTCCAAAGCTTCAAAAATACTACAGATTGAGTTAAATATTGGGAGTGGTTAAAGTGGACAACAGTGAGTTTGTGACAGAGTTTTTTTGTTTTGCCTTCTGCTTGATGATGACCTTGATGTTGTGTAACATGATGGTAGATTTCAGAATATCAACACATGTTAAACACATGCAAATGACCCCTTGAATACAAGAGCCTTTGCCCTGGCTTCCCACCACATTGCTTTGTCTTACAGATGCCGGCATGCACACATGGGTGCACCTCACACACACACAAACAAACATACCTTTGATGGAAGTTATTACCATAAGCCTGGACTCTCTGTTCTCTAGTGTTCAGTGCCTTTACAATGGCCCTCCTTCATCCCCTGATCCACCCAGACACACACGCACACACACACACCCTTCTCAGCCTCATTCCTAAAGTCCTGCAACGCTGTAGATCTGACTTCATCAAGTTGAAGGTTCAGTGTGAGGCATATGGCCCTCCATGATTCCAGTGTATACAGTAGACTGTCTGGGACAAGCCCCTCTGCCCCCCCCCCCCTGTCCTATACATGACACACACACACTTCACACACTAGGTATGGACTGCCCCTGTCATGTTGATTCACACCTCAACACAGGGAGTGAGGGTGGCCGTACACATCCACCAGTACCACCTGAAACCCATCAGCACGAGTGTGTGTGAGTGGCAGGTACCACATATCAGATCATATTGAGCCTATACCACTATGAAAGGAAGATCGAGACAGAGAGTGAAATATCAGTTTCTCTTTCTCTCTCTCTCTCTCTCTCTCTCTCTCTCTCTCTCTCTCTCTATCTCTCTCTCTCTCTCTTTCTCTCTCTCTCTCTCTCTCTCTCTCTCTCTCTGGTACACAAAACAGTCATATTTCATTAATCTCTCCTCATCAGTCTCTCTCTCTCTCTCTTATTCACGCCGACACAAAAAGCTAGCTTTGTTGTAGTCAATTAAATCGTAATCAGGAACAATTGAACCCCCCTCCTGCCACCCATCAGGGGGCCAGGCGTGGCCACTGTGTAGAGTGGGGTAATTGAAGGAGACAGGCTCGCAAGAAAAACAAATTAAAGTTTTAAAACCCTGGGTCAAGAGAAATTCAGAAATGATAACTTTAATTCACTCACTCACGGGTTATGGCGGATGGTTGACAGACCACATGGGGGTGGGGGCATCGTAACTGCCTGATTGAGTATCTGCACAGACACAGCTTTGCCCCCACCCCTCCACACACACACACACACACACATGATTCCATCACCCAACCACCCCTCTCCCTCTTTTAACCCCTGTCCCCCACTGGTGTGTGTGTGATTAATCAAATATGAACATGTCTGGGCTCTGGGGGAGGTGGGGTGTGGGAGAGAGCCATTAGATGAGATAGATTACAGTGGGGGAGGACAGGAGGAGGGAAACTGAGGAGGGGGGAGGAAAGGAAGAAAAAAGGTAGGATATAGGAGAAAAGGAAAAGAGGAGAGTAAGGAAGAAGAAGAGAAAAGAGGAGGATAGAGTGGAGAAGCAGAAGAGCAGACAGGAGAGAGAGAGAGAGAGAGAGAGAGAGAGAGAGAGAGAGAGAGAGAGAGAGAGAGAGAGAGAGAGAGAGAGAGAGAGAGAGGAAGGGCTTATCATACATGGGGCCACTTCAGCAATGTGGTTATCAGAGACACCAAGAAGCTCGGCAGTTGGGAAGGTATATGCAGTTCCACTGTGCGTGAGTGTCTGCATGTATATCCTTTACCAGAGGGTGACTTTTTTATCAGCTGTCACCCAAACTAAAGGTTGTTCCCAGTCGCTAGCCTGTTTTGACTGCAAACCTACTGTTGCCACAGTGACCACCAACAACCCCCCCCCCCTCCCTCCCCTCCCAGAACACAGAAACACACACACTCCCCAGTCAGAAAGTACCAGTCGAAGAGTGGAGCAGAAGCGACCTCAGCGTCGCGTGACTCCTTTTATAGTGTGTTCCATCATCCCCAGAGCACAGTGTGTGCGGATGGGGAGGGGGGAATGTGTGTATAGATGTATATGTATCGGAGGGTGGTAGTGTTTTACGGTGTGTAGGGGTGAAGGGTATATTAACGTGTTTGCGGGTGGGGGTTGAGTGGCGTGTGTATGAGTGTGTGTGTGTAAAAGGGTATGTTAGTATGTAAGGGTGTGTATGAATGACACATTATTCAGCTCATCTTCATGGCACCACAGATAATGACTCACACAGACACAGGGATGGATGGATAGAATGAGACAAAGACACAAACCCATGCGCACACACAGAAAATAAGAGAGTGCTAAGCTGTCATTAACAGGTCATTAGGGAGGCTTGTGCAGCCCCTCACAACTCTGCTCAGGTCCTGCCCAGAAACACTTCCTGCCTTGTGTTAGCCACTTCCTGTTTGATGTAAACAAAACATCTGAATCAGCTAAAAATAAAGTATGATAAACTATTATACTGAGCATGATATGTCACACTCGGACCAGCCACAGAGTTCATGTTTAACCTAAATATGCCTTCTTTAAAGAGGGAGATCTAGTGCACACACACACACACACACACTGACGTAGTTTGGCAGCACGCGTTAATAAAGCCAGTCCTTGCGGTGTGTAATCAGCATGTGAGACATGGGAGTGATTGTGTCTGAGATTCTATCTAAGGCTTGGCTCCTCCACATGACATGCCGAGGACAAACGCACACAGACAAACACGCAAACACAAGCATGCACACACAAGCAGCCACACAGGCATACGCATACACACTCACATACAAAAGCACAAGCATACAGAGATCAGGAAAGGAACCACCCAAGGGAGGGAGAGAGAGGGGGAGAGAGAGAAGGAGAGAAAGATGAGGAAGGAGAGAAAATAAAGAGAGTGAGAGAAGAAAGGAGACAGTGTAAGCCTACAGCCAAGAACAAGCTCTTAAAAATTAATACAGTGATGTGAATTAATCCAAAGTGCATTGAATAATTGAGAAGCACCTCTTGTAGAGAGCGCCGCAGAATAGACGGGGTGACACGACCAGAAGCAACTCCGGGACAGCTCCAAAAAAGAAAATGCAATTTTCTTGGTTGTTTTTACATCAGTTTGGTCATGTAGAGTGGACACACACTATAGACATAGACACACACACACACACATAAAGACACACAAAGTTACACAGGAAGGTGTTGTGTGCCATCACACAGATTTGTCAGCTGGGTAAATGTCAGCCTCTCCCACCATATCTGAACTACAAACATGACCTCATCAGACAATGACCAATCTCTCCCTGGCCTTCTCCTGCCTCATGTGCGTCTTCACCAGACAGATAGACAGATAGACAGATAGACAGATAGACAGATAGACAGATAGACAGATAGACAGACAGACATACTTCAGCATGTGAAGTCAAACTGAAAGGCTTCGGCCCTCGGGCATTCTTATTAAAATTGTCAATTGACTGGACGAGGGGCTAGAAGTGAGCCCTGTGGGATACAAGCCCTGACTGGTGACACTATTTAGATAAATGTTATAGTGAATCGGTTCCGATAACCTCACAACCCACAACCCCCCCAACAAATTCTTAGAACCCCCCCCCCCCCCCCTTACTCCCTCCACATCACTCTATTGGGAAATTGTTGCCAGGGGTTCGCTGTAATACAAAGCTTAATTTACTTCCCCCACTCACCTCCCCATAAGTAACCCTAACCCCCTTTCTCTCTCTTCATTCTCTCTATCTCTCTTTCCTCTCTCACACTCTTGTCCTCGTTCCTTGCCCTTTTCTCTTCAACCCCTCCTTAAACCCCTATCTTTGAAATGGGGAGGCGGGCTTGCTCAATCATGCTCACACACACAAACACACCATACCAGAACGTTTCTTATTATCTATGTAACCGGATTCTGTATGTTTAAAACTAGCCATGGGCGACTGAAATTTTTTGGGGTGTGTGTGGGGGGGATTTCTGTGACTCTAACACTGGCATCCACTGCTGTTCCTACAAGTTCCCCTACAATGTCACTCGTCTCTAAGAGACACTGGGAGGGACAACATTGAACATTACAAACCCTAATGGCTTTCTGTTATATTACCCCCCCCTCACACACACACACACCTACACACCCCTCCCCTTCTCATAGGTAGCCTGATCACTCTGGGGCTGAGTCTGGACCCCTGCAGACATTGAGAATGAATGGTAGAGAGGCCCATTAAAATGATAATCACCTCCGCTAATATTTTATAGGGGTTTGCTTTCAGTGTTGCGCCAGACAATGAAGGGGGGGGGGGGGGGGCAGGGGGGTGATGGAGGGCAGGTTCAGGTTGCAGGTTGTGTGTGTATGTGTCTATGTATGTGTGTGTGTGTGTGTGTGTGTGTGTGTGTGAGCATGAGGGGGTATTGCTGGCAGAATCAGAGGTGTAAAGGTTCGATTAAACAAAGACAATACGCCGATGATCATTAGCTGTTCCTGTCTTAGAGATGGACCATAAGCTCACATACGGCCCATTAACACCATGCTGAATGAAATGATGAAACATGACTCATACGTGTATTCATTTTGAAATGATTAATTAGGAATAAATTGTCTTCATGTCTTGTCAGTCCAGAGTCACACACAAACAAACAATATGTAAGCACACACACACACACAATGTACATTTTAACACACACATGAATAGATACATACACAGTCTAAGTGTGCAAACAAACTTAGTGTATTATGGATCTGATCATGTCCATTCAGGAATGTATGCAGTACACATGACAGACCACAACATACATATCTTACATTGGGTGTGTTTCTCTGCATGTTTGTTTATTTACGAACAGTGTGTGTGTGTGCTGGTATGTACTTCTAGGTGAGTGTAGCGTGTGAGTGTAGCGTGTGTTACATAACTGAGTCCACGCCTGAGTCCCACAGCTGTTGAATCGTCCGGACGACGAGCGGGGCGGCATTGCATCAGGGTTAATAACACCCAGGCACAAAGTTCATTGGAGCACAGCCAGGAACACACACACACACACACGCATAGACAATTTCCCAGACCACATACACAAAAATATAGAAGCACACACAAAGACACACACTTGACATTGCATTTCAGGCAGGTTTACAGGCTCTATTTTGGGCTCCCAGCCTCGCTCAGCACAGCCACACACCACTAACACTCTAGTACACATTTCAGCAGCTCCCAGCTAGTCCCGGCCCTCCAGGCTACAGCTGCCTCCCTGAGAAAACCTGGCTTTACTGTCTGTCTGGAGCCAGAAACTTCAGACAATCACCTACTACTTTCTGTTTTGGCATTCATTAATATAATGAATGGCAATATGCTTGTATTAATTGTGAACTGTCTTGCACACACATATTTTAGTATGGCATAGGCCAACAAAATGGAATATTGTTTACAACTTTGAAATAATGGATGTCTGTGGGAAGAGGTTGAGAATGAGTTGGTGACTGATTCAAAGAGGTGACATGTTTAGAGACACTGTTTAAGATGGATGACAACAAGCTTAACTGCTTTTTCAGAGCAGATTTCTTTGACAGAGGTGTCTGGCCTGAACCTCATGTGTCCCTCTAAGCTCCCTGAGCTGAGGAACCTTAAGAGTTTCTGAGAAAGAGATAAGAAACACAGGCTCTGAGGGAAAACAAAACGCACAGTAGTGCACAATTGTGCACCTGGCATGATCTGCTCACTAGTTTCATACGTGGTGGTACTAATGCCAGACGGAACTACAATGTAGTGACAATGGTTGTCTTAGCCTTCTGAACTGTAGCCTTGTCACGACAAAGACAATCTTGCGCTTCTATAGGAACAGCTAATAAGCATATGCGGTTTGGTGGCGCTTTATTGGGCGCGCGCACCTACGCACACGAGGCTATACCTGCTTGGAGAGCGTGCATGGTTGTGCTCAAGCGCCTCCGATCATTGCGCAAATATGATCGGAGAAATTTAAGCCTGACATGAATTTAGACGATAGTTCAAAAGCAACAGCTGGAGTGTGTGATCCAATTGTGTAATGGCAGAACTGTAAACTAAACCTGTGGGGAGGGAGGTATAGTAAGGACATCTCTACATTACCCCGCTCTGGGTTTAATAACAGCCCTCGTCTGAAACTCGAGCCCTTAACCCTTCTGGCCTTCATGCCCAAAATTCCCAAGCGTCAGGCCAGCGGGGTGACAATGAACGTGGCCTTGGTGTAGTTCAATCCTTTTGGAGCGCATGACCCTACAGACCTCTCCCTGCCAGAGCTCAGCCATAACTCATGCTAAAGCTTCTACGGTGACCAGAACTTGTTCCCCAGGACACCTCCCCCCCCTCTCTCTCTGGCTGGTGTCCATGTGTCTAGCCCACTACTGCCGCCTCGGCCCTGGCGACCAGAACATTCTTTTTGAAGGTAGTGTTTCTTCTAGCCTATTCGGCCTAACCCAACCTCACGATAGAGTGCTTATGTAATTCCCTGCAGGATCAACAACCTTGGCCGTACCTGGCCCTGGCCTTGCCAACGTTTACATAACAAATAGGCCTATAGGACGAGATTCTGGTCACTGACAGGTTCCCGACTACAGAAAGGTTAAATGTATTTTCTGATCGGTTTAGCCATATGATATTAATAGCCTAACTGTTTCATCATTCGTTCAAACTTAATATTCAAGTATTGTTTACCTGGCGGTTGTTGCAGAGTGGATAATTTGCAGTACAGTACATTGCCTTATATAATTGCATCCTAAACCAATTGCGTCAATCCAAATAGCCTACTTGTAGGCAGCGGTTATACCTTTTGTTCTGTCAGGGTGGTTAGAACGTTGACATTTCCGTTTGATTTGCCATGTGGCAGTATCGCACATTAAATTGTCATGCGAACAGTTCACCCACTTCCAAAAATGTCCAATATGCGTGTGTGGGGACAGAGGACAGAGAAACAAAATGTGAGAAAGAAAGTGAGTGAAAGACTGTGAGGGTGTGAATGCGCGAGAGCACTAATCGCTATCCACATGTGTTTCTTATTATTGTTGTTGTTTAGCTAACACGGGGAGAAGGAGGGGGCGGCGTTTGTAACATACCTTCCACCCAGCCGAGCTGTTGCTGTCGCCTTTGTCTTTGAAGTACGGCACACATCTCACCATCCAGTCGTAGATCTGTGACAGGGTGAGTCTCTTGTCTGGCGTGCTCTCTATGGCTTTGGTGATCAGGTCGGCGTAAGACAGATTCCCCCACGCATTCCGGCGCGACGAGGACTTCCGAGGAGTCTGCTGCGCTCCCGGACCGTTGGTGTTCAGAGCGCCCGAGGTAGCCGTGGGGGAGTGAGAGGAAAGCGGGGAGCCTCCGTTTTCCTGGTTGAGGGAGGCGAGCAGTCCTTCTGCTACGGGACTGCTGCTGCTCTGGTCCTCCGCAGTCACATTGGAGCCATTGACATTGATGCACATAGAAGTGGCATTGTCATCTTCATCGTCCTCTTCCTCCGGTATGATGTCCGTGTCATGGCTCTCCGGTTTACCCGCGTTTGACTCGGGTCTTGGCAATGGCCAGGTACATGATCTCGGCCGTTTCTGTGGTTCGAAGTCTGGATCTATCGCCACGTCCAGGTCAGATAAAGGCTCAGGGTCTGGAACCTCGGCCATCTCCTTCACTCACTTGCACGTTCCCGCTTGCCCGTTGATAAAGTCAATAGATAAGAAGTGGAGAGCTGTCAAAGTCGCATTCCATGAATGCGCGTCCCCGCTCTTTGTTACTGTTCAAGACAAGCAGCGGCGAAAGACCACTGAAAAGCTGAGAATTGAACGCTGGTTGAAATTTAAGTCCCTGATGAAAAACCAGAACAAGCACCAAACACAAAGATTAGGACTTTAAACCACGGTCTGAAATATTGCTATCGATAGAGAATGCTATAGATAAAGCATTCACGTGGGTAGACAATTCCCACACTAGATGAGGGATACTTTAGACATAATAAAGTAATTGCAATATACAAGTCGTTTCCAGTAATGAGCCTAACTTGCATCAATTGGCCTAGGCTACGCTACATTAGTCATGTACGCCACAATGTATCACTAAGCTTGCTGTTCAGTTAGAGAATAGCACCTCTGCGTTCAAGCTCTAATCAAGCACCAAAGTAACGTAATCGAATACACCTACTTGAAATACCTTCGTCAATGGCCACTGAGAAAGTGGCAAAACGTCATCACACTGGATGGAGCACTCTCTGGGAACAATCCAGCCCCTCTGGTGCGCGAGGTGCCGCGGAAAAAAACCCTGCTCTGCACGGTCACTGCGCGCTGTATACCGAACAACGAGCGACTAATTCCTGCATCGCTCCATACCTCTTGTCTTTGCCATCACGGTTACAATTTTCCTTTCTCTCCCAAATCCTTCTTATAATAGACTGAGTAAAAGAAAAAAAGATTCGTTTGTTGTCACTGTCAATAGAAAAAAACGAAGGTATCCGAGAATTATGTGGTCAGTCTACCGTATAACCATTACCGAAGGAATTGTGAAATTATCGAACGCTGTGTAAAATAAGAGTGCACTATCTCAGGCTTAGTACACAAACACACAAATGTATCTACTTTGCACATTCCGTCTAGTGGCTGTCTTCAACAAGCTCAAAGTTATACAGCAGTAATAGCAGGGATTACGTTGCAACCGCCGCGTAACAGACCGGCCCCCTCAAACCCGTGAATGGGATCGCCTTTTAAAGCGACAAGGGCCTAGATTCTACAGTAGGCTACAGTACAGTACACCAACCTAGACATGTTGGGGCTTGTAAATGTGTGTGAGGAACGCACGTCTTGACATGTTGAGGGACAGGCACAGACATAGAACGTTTAATACAAAACAACCATATGCAGATATAGATAATATTTGAACAGATAATATGCTATATCGACTTGTTAGGTGGAAGCACATTGATTTAAAAGATAGTAGGATCGTGTCATAGGGACAAATGCTGTGCATATGATTAGATAGGGGTGGATCAATTATTATTAAGACAGTTAGGCCTACATGTGGCATTCTTACATGTTTACACAATCATGATATAGTTGTAACAGGTGTCCTATGCCCTCCATGTGTAACAGCCGTTTGGGAACAGAGTGTATCGATCAACAGAAGACAGGCACGTCTCACAAGCATAGCCTTGTTATGTGAATCTTTGACCGGTGTTCCTCCAATGTTTATTTGTCTTGACACCCCATCTGAACGTTTTGATAGCTTGTACCTTTAATACATAAACGTGCATGTCATTCAACCTTGTTAGCGCGCCCAGGTCACACCCCCTTTCAAACTGACCAGACCTCCTCGAGCCGATGACGTCATGTCATTTTAAAGAGCGAAAAGGGAAGAAATCCTATACGTGCCCCTGTCCTCCTGTCAGTGATGCTCCTCCCACACCCCCACCTAGCCTACCTACCAAAACACCAGCAGCAGCCGATCACGTCTTTGTTCCCAAGGAGATGTTTTGCGAGGTCCGCGTCCTCGTCGTGCACCCGATCTCTCTCTGTAGAGGAATGCGCGCACCCCACCTGTGTGCAAGAGTCATCAATAGACGCGAGAAAAGCACTCGCTGTGACTAAGATCTCAACAACAACAAAGAACGATAAACTAGACGCAAGAGTATTTCTGTTCAAATGTATTCTATTAAAGTAAAGGTGATTCGATAACCATGCTTAATAGCACTGCACACACATAGACAAGCGCACACACAAGCAGGCGTGCGCGCGCACACACAGGCATAGACAGACACACATGCTTCTCTTTGTTCCCCTCTGCCTGCCTGATACAGCACTTTAGCCATACCATAGTAAAAAGCTAACTGAGGAGAGATGGAGGGATGAATGGATTGATGGATAAAGAGATAGATGGATGGATGGTTGGACAGGTAGACAGGTGCATGGGCAACAATCCACCCCTCGATGATATTTGATGTCAGTCAAAGGTGAAGCACATGGAGCCCTCAACACCCCAAGAAGAGAGATGGACTGGAACAGAGAGAGGAGGGTATAGAGAGAAATACAGGTAGAAATCAACATTGAGTTTTCCTGCTGAATGGTCTGATAAGCAACATTTTGGGGCATTCTGTGTATGACAGTTATGTAGTCTAGACTATCCTATTCTACTTTACCTGATTTTCCTTCTCACTACACACACAACTAAACTCACACATACACACCTTTATCAAAGAATGCCCATTACACAAAGATCAGATTCTTACAGTCAGGCAAGGAGGTAGTACACACAAACAAACACACACACACACACACACACACACACACAGCCTAGAGAGCAAACTTCACACTTCATTACCTTAGAAAGGCAGATGTGGACTAGAGGGACTTTTGTAGTATTACATTCAGCCCACTGTGACCCTGACTGGATAACTCTACCTTGGGATTATACAATTGACCATCTTTCTCCGGGCACCATGCCTTTCTTTACTTCCTCGTTTCCCTCCCTCTCTCCCTCCCTCCACCACGCTCACCCTCATTTCCTCCGCCTCAAACCCTCTCCCTCCCTATCCAACCCTAAACCTCCCTTCCTCTGTTGCTAATCAACCTTTACCCACCCACCCTCCCTCCCTCCCTTACATGAACAAACATAAATGTTCACTCTGCTTGCACGCACACACCTCTCCAACGCATCTTGCTCCGCAAGAACAGAGCCCCCCCCCCCCCCCCCCTACACACACACACACCACGCTCGGCAGCGTCTATCATCCAATTAAGAAACACACAAAGGAGGTCGGCCATCTATGTTTGTGTCTGATGTTTTCCCAAACAGCGTAATGCTGTGATTGGATTAAAGCCCTCGGAATAGACGGTGATTGATTTTCCCTTAATTGAGAGCTATGGTGGGATAGACAGAGCCGAGCAGTCAACAGACGAACGCACAGAACTAAGACACACACAAACACATTCAGTGGCCTTTAAATGTGTATCAGGCACCAGATAACACGTTATCTAATCTTCCTCATACTTCCTGCTTTTTGTCATCTTAGGCCTGTCCCGGTGAACGCACTATCAACCCTGATACAATACTACACTACATGCTATATTATGATAAACACTCATATGATGTAGCCTACTGTAGGCTAATAACACACTACTGCATGTAGCATCACACACAAAGTCCAATGTTTACTTTCTGTTAAGGAAATAAAACTAGCCCTACACAAGGCCTCAAGACAAGGTAGTAAGATGATTTAATCAAGCAGTTCAGCAGGTGTACTGGCACCACACACACGTTCTGGGTCTGAGGATGGTTCTGTTTAGTCACAGCAAGAGAGCCAGCAGTGAGGAGATGCGCCACAATGACCTCATCCATGGATAGGAGCAATTATAAACAACGCCATCATCGCTTAACGTCTGGCGCCATCTTGTGGTAGTCTTCAGAATGAATCCACAGAACCCTTTCAGCACGCAAAATAATTTATTAGACTTCCAAGCAAGATACTTATGGGTCCCTTTGATAATATTTACTTAGTTACTTAGGTTTAAGAACACACAACAAGGTAGCGTCGCATACCATTACAATGCATTACAATTTGCATTCGGAAAATTACGGAAACCTCATCAGCGTTCATTGCACAGCCATCTAATAATGCTAGTTCAGATAGGCAAACCCAAAACAAACAGTGTTATAACTTATTTTTGAAAATATTTTACATAGCAGGCTATAAGGCCCTGTTTTTCCCTTGTCAGAAAAAAAACAAAAAAATCAGGTTAGAAAAAATGCATGTTATTCCTTGGTACACCACTAGGTGGTGGTAGTTATCCACAGTGAATGGGACACTTGTTCAGTGCTGATGTTCTCCCTCTAGTCTGTTTAGCAAAAGTCTGTACCTCACATTTAGGATGATATGGGACTTTATGTCTCTCTGTACTCATACCCATTATTGATGAGGATCTTTCTGTTGATGCACGTCTTGTTTCATGCATGCCCTGACCTATAGTTTATAAGGGAGTGTTTTTCCAGTGGCATTTATACTACCTGTGTTCTGTGAGGTATTCAAGTTTTACTGCATCAGATGATGGGATGATAATTGACAGACAGGTTAAAGGCAGCTGCTTCAAACCCTTGAAGGTTATACAGTCCATGTGTTTGTAAAAACCCTATGGATCATGGTTTTTGTACTCCATGTAAAGAAGCTATGGATCTTAGTTGCCGTAGTCCTACAATGACAATATGTGTGGATCTTAGTTACTGTAGTTCTTAGTTTGTCAAAGGGTATGGATCATCAATGCGGTCCCTGTAACCAGAGACAGTGGGTATTGTAGTTCTAGAGGCATGCCTAAGTATTGTCGCGGTTCCCCTGGCTCCAATACATCTCTGTTTGCATCTCAATCAGTCTGGAGACGGTCCTCTGGAAAGCAAAGATCTCTTCCTCTTCTGTGAACAGAGACAGACGCTCCCCTGCGTCCTGGAAAACACCACAAACACAGAAGGATTTACCTGACCTGACCTCCAACACAGAAGAGGTGACCTTACCTGACCACAAACACATTCCCGTTTACATGATCTGACCATGACCACAAACTAGGGTAAAAAAAAAACACAACCAAACAGTAACACACACTCACAAATACTAGGGTGGATAAAATGACCATGAGAATGAGGTCAGAAGGAGTTGCGGTCGTAGTTAGACTGCGGTCTCACCCCACTGAGGCCCAGGTCGTCCAGGAGCAGACGGTCACGCTCATCCTCCCCCCTGAGTGGACAAACAGCTGGCCGAGAGGAGCGTCAGCCAGCAACACCACCCTCACCTGGAGGAGGAGGGCAGGACGGGAGGGGGCAGAGAGGGTGGACCGGGTGGAGGAGAGAGGGAAGGAGAGAATGGGGGAGAGGGGAGGACCAAGGGGGACAACGATGGGTGGAGGAAGAGAGAGAAAGGAGCGGGGGAGAAAAAGAAGAAGAGACAATGAGGGTTAGAGAGAGGAGGACACAGGGTGTGTGTGTGTGTGTGTGGGGGGGGGCAGAGTGTGTAGAGGGAGGGAGCACAGTGCATTCTTATTCCTAATCATAAAATCAATCAAGAATAAACAGTTTGAATTAAACTTCAGGTTGATGGAATTGAAAGGGAGCTGAGCCCATGTTGTAGACTGTTGTGAAGTGCAGGTGCGCTGAGTAAGGGCACCTTGTTGTCGTAGAAGGTGTCTATGAGAGTGATGAAGCGCCTGGTCTGGTCCTTCAGCGTCAGGGTCAGCCGGGGCACATGACGGATGAAGACCGTGTCAAACAGCCGAGCCATCTCCAGGTAGTCACTAGCACCAACAGGCTGGAGGACATAGAGACACAGGGGATGGATGTGGTACTGTGCTCGACTGACACACAGATAAACTATATGTGTTACGTGTAATGTTGCCCACACTTGATTCAGCAGCTTATTCAGGTCCTTCAATGTTTCCATTCATACATTGATGCATTTTTAAGCTGTCCCTCCAGACAATAATTTGTATCTGGAGAACGTCCAGAGGGGTCAAAGGTGAGGGCTGAGTGACAAAGAAAGAAAAAAAGTAGAAGGAAAAAGAAAGAGACAAAGAGAAGGATACCAGATGACAGCCGAAGAGGAGGCAGGGGAAGCATTAGACTCAACTGACTAAAGTTTGAGACAAAAACAGTGTGTTACTCACTCTATCACACAGTTCCTGGAAGGTGCAGTCAGCAATGGTGCCACAAGTCTTCTCCAACGTCAGATACCGGCCCTGCATGGTCAGTACCTTAGGTCCTTTCACTGGGAAAACACACACACACACATATTGACATCCTGTTTATGTTTATTAATGCCTAGACTTGTGTTTGCTTTACGTGTGGTGAAAAACCAATACAGTAAATCCTTTCAGAAATATGAACATCCTGTCCTCTGCTTTGAGCCCTCTCATCCCACACTCCCTCCCCTTCTTCTTTCCACTCCCTCCCTTGCTTTCCACCCCTCTCCCTGTCTCTGTGTGGAGTAGAGGACAGGAATGAATAGAGCTCCCCACCATTGTTTTGCATCAGGGCCAGATCATCAAACAGCACATCCATGAAGGCCTCTGCATCAGGCTCTCTTGTGCTGTGGGACACACACACACACACACACACATACACACAGACACACAGGACAAGCACACACAAACGTATGCACACAAATACACATGCACACACACACACCAGCACACACAAAGACAGGCATAAAGACAGACAGACACAGAAAGTGAGAATTAGAGATGATAATAGAATATGAAATTAATAAGGCTGGAGTGGTCTTATTAAACAGGAGAGGAGAGCGAGGGAGGTGGGGTACTTAGCTTTTTCGCTCTCGCTGTAAAGAACAGGATGTTAGGCTCTAAACACAAACATTAGCTTCTGAATGCACCTCCCGATGAGACTGTGTGTGTGTGTGTGTTTGTATCCATGTGTACAGAGGTGCAATGTGTTTTATTTGCATACACTGAAAAGACGGAGGTACTTGAAATCTCCCGCTCTGCAATGAGCAATCTGTGTGTGTGTGTGTGTGTGTGCATGTGTTTGTTTGTTTGTGTGTCCTGCCAATAAATAGAATATGAGATTGCCTTTTCAAAATCAACCGTTCCTTCTATCTCTCGTGGTGTCTATTAGTTTCTCTCGGTTTCTCTCTGTATGCCAAGGCATATATATTTAGAGAGCGCGAGAAAGAGAGAACAAGTGTTTGCAAGAGAGAGAGTGTTTGAGGGAGAAGAAGTCAGAGTATTAGAGTGAGAAAGAGAACGAGAGGGAATGAAAAGATATAAGGAGATAAAGTGTGAGAAAGAGAACGAGAGAGACCCTCTTTTAGTGAAGGAGTCTCACTTTGAATACAAGAGGTTCCCTCTCTCTCTCTCTCTTTCTCTCTTTCTCTCTCTCTCACCCACACACGCACACACACTCACAGGAAGTAGAGTTTATGGGCTGCAGGCCGGTCCATTCTCCTGTAGTCAATACCAGAGTCCAGACAGATGGACTGGCAGGAGTCCTGCATATACACACACAAGAACTAAAGTGAATTCGGATAAATTGGAAGAAAAATAAAATGACAAAAAAGGAACAGGTAAAGTCAATCATGAGCCCACGCTCAAGGTGTTTCTGTGTGTCTAGAAGACTGGTCATGGCTTCCTGTCTGTTGGGGCTCTGTGGGCAGCAGGAGCCACTGAGGCTTCAACAACCTTTCACACAATCACCTTTTGGGCTTGGGGAACTTTGGTGTGTTTTTGTGTAAAGTGTTTTGTGTCTTTTTTTTTCCTTAAAAAATTCTTTGAGTTTATTGTTCCCAACTTGAGTGCTTACTGGATAGTTCAGAGACAGAGTTCAAACTTTTCCAGTTTAGTGTAAAACGTCAACAGGATATATGTCAGCGAGAGCAGCACAAACTATAATCATCATCTTGCCTGTTCTAGAAGAAAGGAGACAAGAATCGTATATCATCACATTCAAACCGCCGCCGGGCAAATCAGTATTCAATGACAGCTCTGGCAAATTATGAAATCAGTGAATTTCTGCCACCGGCCTCCTTGAGCTGCGAGATAATTAGCAATCACCACAAAAGCAAGGGGACGGAAATACTCCATTCTTCTCCGCTGTCAACTTTTTATCTCCGCGCCCGTCGCATGAACAGGGTTCCCACTCCGAGCCAATTGGTTGAATCAGCCTTAATAACAACCTGACAAACTCGCTGTCCCCGGCGCACAAAAGGGAGATGTCATTTCATCAACCCTCTGTGACCTAACCACCACCATGGACGGGTAAATAGCCTAGTTCTTGAGCAATAACACCACATCGTTATCGCTGCGTCGCCACGCATCACAAGACCGCACTCGTCTTTTCTTCTACCTTTTTTCCCCCCTCTCTTTCTCACTCTAGTTTGTCCATACCTGTATAGATGTGTGATGGGTCACTCTGAATATTTCTTCAAGGAAGAAATATAGAGAGCAGGAGACAGAGAAAGAGAGGGCACTGGAGGGATGGAAGATAGGGAGGGAGAGATGGAAGGGATCACAATCAAAGATGATGGTACCATTGGTTATTTATAATCAGACAGGATTAGGCCTTATGGGTCATTATTACTTGATTACTGTTACCATCTTGAAGGCCTTATTAAAGATCTCACTCCTCACACACTTCCTCCACCTACATACTCCACTCATCTCTTCTCCTTCCCATATACTCTGACTCTTCTTCAGCCGTCTCGCCCCCCCTCCCCCCCCCGACACGCACGACACATCCACACATGCACGCATACACCCAACCACACACACACAAACCCAGACATACCCACGCATACACACACACACAGCCTGCTATGTCTCCTATCACACAATATTCATCATGCTGGACAAAATGATTGAGTATTCATAAACGGAAATCTTTAAAAAAAAAATACAATAATCACTTTATCACCTTTCCTCTCTGGCTTAGTGAACACACACACACACACACAGCAATGACAGACATGAGAATCAGCATGTCTATAGAGAAAGTCATGCTAACACATGTAGCTCCAATCATGTCATTGTTTGAGCTGTCCAGCCTTCTCCCTCTGGACAGACGTTTAGCATAAAAACAGACTGGCTTTTTCTTTTCCTCACTCCCTCTTCCTCTCCCTCTCCCCAATATCTTTCTCTGTCCTCAGCTCCTCAAAAAGTTGCTTTTGAGTTTTTCAAAGAGCGCGGTGCCATTGAGAAGCAACAAAAGCCAAGGATAGCTGGCTGGCGGGTTCTGATGAGGTTCACTCCCTCATTATCTACACCAGAAAACATTTGATGCTTTTTTTTTTGTTTGGCCCTCGGAGAATTGACCAGGCCTCAAAGAAGGCAGGGTGGGAAGGCTGAAAAAGAGATGGAGGGAAGCAGGGGAGGTGGATGGGGGGTGTTGGGGGGGAAAGGTTGTCATCCATTCATCTGTGTGTGTCTTACAGCCTGTGTGTGAAGGGAGAGAAGAAAGGGGAGGGAGGGGGGGGCAGAAGGGTCGGGAGTGGGGGGGGGGGGGGGTGAGAGGGAGAAAGAGAAAGCTTAAAACTGTGCCTTTATGCTGGCCGTCCTGGACCACTCTTCTGACATCAAAGTGCTTTCACTAACTGGGGAGTACGTGTGTGTGTTTCAGAGGGTGTGTTTCAGAGTGTGTGTTTTTGTGTGTTTCAGTGTATGTGTGTGTGTGGTGATTTTATTCAGTCCAGGCATACCGTGGGGGACGTAACAATGTGAACACCCTAATTACACCTAATGATCTATTCCCTTTAAGTCTGACTGCCCAGGACCAGGGGGGGTTAGTTCCGAAGGGTCGTTCTCACAACCTCCCCCAGTTTGGACTGCTCCTCTTGGGGAAACATCTTTTCAATGTGGGGCCCGCCTTCTGTGATACAGAGCCCTACTGGACCCCCCATATACCCTCCAGCCCTCTCTCTGACAGACACCCCACCCCCTCACAGACCATGCCCTTCATTCACAGACCACGCCCCTCGTTGACAGACCACCCCCGGATGACAGACGCCAACCTCTCCGACAGACCCCGCCCCTCTCTGACATCCCCTTGCTGAGCTGGAGGCAGGTGTTGTAGCTATACCTGGCCACTAGAGGTGCTACAAGACTAACTACATGAGATCGCACTGTTACGGAGAGAGTAGGGTCAGTGTGAGTGAAAGAACATGTAGAAAAAGAAAACCAGATTAAAAGTGTGAGGAAAAACACAGCTGAACAGGATAGAGTGAGACTGAAAAGATAGAGAAGAGCAGAACAAAGAGAGGAAGAAAGAAAGAGAGGAAGAAAGAAAGAACGAAAGAAAGTGGTAGCAAGATATTTCCATTTCTAAAAGCCTTATAGTAATATACAACGAGGCATGGATTGGTTCATACTGTATTTATAAAAAGAAAGGATGAGGTGATATAAAGTATGACAAGGGCTTTCTGCCTCAACTGCTGGCTTTCTTTCATGATCTAAGTGAGCCATTATTGGATTAGACAGTCTCTTACAGGAGCTTCAAGGTGGCCCACGACACCTACGCACAACACACACAGTAACACTAGCCCTGTTGTACAGAACACTATCTCACACTCTCATTTATACACGCACACACGCGCACACACACACACACACACAAACACACAGCAAACCCACAAAGGTTTGCCAACAACCTCAAGGTTATGTTGATAAAAGCAAAAAATATAAATGCCAAAACTGAAGGAGCAGAACTTGGAGAACGCTATTTCCCTTGACCAAGCTATGCTCCATGCAGACATCTCATACGAGGCTGCTTCTGCTGCATAACCCTGTCCCTCCTCATCCTTTCCTTTTGAAATAGGGCTAAAACAATTACAAAGGAATGCCAGGGGGCAAACAGTACGTCATTGTTGCAATGCTAAATGCCAATAGGACAATGCCAGTCATCAAACATCAATTTTCATTTGGAGGGAGTCCGTGGGCTGGGGCCTCTTCAGAGCCTCTCTCTGCTCCCTCCTCCAGGGAGAGACCTTCAGTGGAGGAGAGGCACAACCACTCTCGCCCCCCCCACCCCCCTCCTCCTCTTCCATTCTCTCTTCAGATGAAAACGCTTTCCACAACTGGACTTTTTCAGCCATCCGTTTGTTTATTTATTTATGAATTCATTATTTTTATTAACAAAAATACCACACACGGCAATTAGTCATCACAAAAATAACTAGTTATTGAAGCAAAGCTAGTTATTAGACGGCTGGAGAGGGGTGAAACATATTGGGAGGCAAACACAGGCTTCTTTAGAAATGAGTGGATTGTTGTGATAGTGAGTGAAAGTGAGTGAAGCTCTCGTAAAGAAAACAGCCCTGTTTGTCTGTTGGCCTGTGTGTCTGTCTCTATTTGTCTGTGAGTCTGTCTGCCTGCCTGCCTGCCTGTCTCTTCCACTCTCTCTCAATCATCCATTCAAGCAGAATATCTACCATGTCACTAAAACTCAGACCCAGACAACAAGTAAAGATGGGAGTTAAGCTGGGGGTTGATCTGTGACTGGAGGGGTTCAGGGCCTGGAAAAGTGGTGGTAGGGGCGTGGCGGGGGTCCTCCGGGGTCACTCTTATCAGAAGTCAATAGTATAAAGACGTCAGTCATGGATTAAGCTGCTCCTCTCTGCTTCAGGTGGAAGGAGCAGAGGTCAGACCTGTTGTCATCCCCGCCTCCTAAAACTACAACTAAACACATATCAGATGACAGCGCACATGTAAAAACACAAGCCTGTACATTCAAGTGTACCCTCACTCACTCACTCGCTCACTCGCTCACTCGCTCACTCGCTCACTCGCTCACTCGCTCACTCACTAGTTCATGCTCACTGACCCCCACACGCAGTCAATACCTAAAAAGTCAGAGAGCGTTGGATCATTGTTCTCCTCCAGCTTTAATTCACTCTATTAGGGTAAAACCTGAACCTTCCCCGCCCCCCAAAGAGCTCCCCTGAATAACGTCACAGGTCATCCCCTCAAGACAGGGTGGTAGTGGGGGGGGGGGAGGTCACCCCCAAACCACCCCATCCCAAACCACCCCAAAACCAGATGGCCTCACAAAGAGGAACATGGACCCTGAAAGGCATGAGGTTGGGAGGTCCAAACAGGGACGTAGGGCATTCAGCTACCCCCCCCCACACTTCACCCCTGGGCCCCCTCACCCCTGTCACCCCTTCCACCCCTCCCCAGGGGGGATTTGATAGGGTGGTAGGGGCGAGGGGGTGTGGAGTGGGGCATTCTTGTTGAAATGACTTTAAGGCCTCTACGGTTTTAGTCGGTTGATAAAAGATGCATGGTGTGTGGTGTTTCCGATTCCTGAAGCCCCTGTCCACAGAGGGAGGGTTTGCGTAGCTGCTGGGTGTGTGTTGGTACACGTGTGTGTATTGCTAACACATTACAGTGATTCAGGGCACTCTCTGTATCTGTTTCTCTACGCCTGTTTATGCATGCTTACAGGTGTGTTTGTGTGTGTGTGTATACGTGTTTGTGTGTATATGTGTGTACAAGGAAGTTTGTGTACCAGTATATGTACTTCCCCAGTGTGCATAGCCCAATGTTCTGATAAAATGGATCAATTTCCCACTCTTTGGCCTCCCTATTTAGGATTTAAATACCTTTAAAAGGCAGAAGAATGCCCTCCCCCCTCTTCTGTCAAATCCATGAAAAATTATTCACCAATTATTTATGATCACAGTCACTACAAACACCTCAGTAATTACCTCTGTGTAGAAACATCATGTTCCTACCTGCTTACAATAATGCTTTTAAATTGCAAAGCAGTTTCATCGCAGCGTGGCTAGGCTCCACCATGCTCCCTCTCCTCCCTCCCTTCCTCACCTCACTTTTTCTCTCCTCCCTTTGAAATGCAAGCAGGCTGTTCCGCTCCCTCGCTTGCCTGTTTGTGTTTGTTTCCCCTATCTCCATCCCTCTCTCCCCCATCCCCATCTCTCTCTCTCTTTTTTTTTCTTTCTTCATCTTTCTCTTCTCATCCCTCTCTCTCTCCAATATTTCTCTCTACCCATCCATCTCACTGTGTCACCCTGTGTGTGTTTGTGTCACCATGGTAAGGGATGATCAAAGACAGCTTTGTGATGGTGTGTGTGGTGGTGACCAGATAGAAACCACATCAAAACACACGGGAGCAAAGTAAAACAGAGACAGATAAACAGAGACGGAGGTGTTTGTGGGTGCTGTTGCATGTTTGTGTACGTGTGTGTGTGTGTGTGTGTGTGGGGTGTTGCGTACATGCATGCATTTTAATGCCTCTGTGTGCGTGGCTGGGTTAAAAATTAACAAATTAATTAGACAAGACAGTGGAGATCAAGAGAAAAAGCTAGAGACGAATGGGGGATAAAGAGATGGAGAGACAGAGAGAGAGAGACAGAGGGAGAGAGACAGAGAGAGAGAGACAGAGAGAGAGAGACAGAGAGAGAGAGACAGAGGGAGAGAGACAGAGGGAGAGAGACAGAGAGAGAGAGACAGAGGGACACATGAAGAGAAAGAGAGGGGGATGACTGTCTCTACCTTCAACACGTGGATGAAAGGCAGGAAGGCGTCTCTGTGAAGTCCGTTTCGGTACAGATCTGAATGGAGAGAGGCGGGCCTGTATTAGCAGTGCTGTTTAGCCTTCTAATAACGTCATTCTCCACACTCACACTGGCTGATCAAGTGGCCATTGATCAACAGAAGGATGGGATGGGAGCACAAAGGAGGCCAAGGGAGAAAAATGGATTTCTCTACCGGGCCGAGGCGGCAGCAAAATAAAATTCATTACATTCCCAAACAATGGTGTCGGGAGACAGAACTGTCTCTTTTTCAGCAGCTGACAATGTCCACACAGTGATGCTGAATAGAGCTTTCAATTAGCTCGTCTGGAGCAAATTACATCTGAAGTAGCGTACCCCATAAACATTAAAAAGACAGACAAAGACACACACACACACATGCATACATACAAAGTCAAACAAATAGTCAAACAAACAAACACACACACACACGCACAGAGTCAAACAAATACAGTCAAACACACATACGCACACACACAAAAGCTTGCATAAGCTGCTGAGTGAAACTGATGCAAACGAGTAGTTGTGGTGGTAGTGGTTTTATGTGCTATGTTATTGGGTGTACAATGGGGAGTTGTGGAGTGTCGTGGAGTGTTATGGGGTACTGTGGGGTGTCATGGGGTGCTGTGGGGTGTTATGGGGTGCTGTGGGGTGCTGTGGGGTGTTATGGGGTGTCATGGGGTGCTGTGGGGTGTTATGGGGTGCTGTGGGGTGCTGTGGGGTGTCATGGGGTGCTGTGGGGTGCTGTGGGGTGTCATGGGGTGCTGTGGGGTGCTGTGGGGTGTTATGGGGTGCTGTGGGGTGTTATGGGGTGCTGTGGGGTGTCATGGGGTGCTGTGGGGTGTTATGGGGTGCTGTGGGGTGCTGTGGGGTGTCATGGGGTGCTGTGGGGTGTCATGGGGTGCTGTGGGGTGTTATGGGGTGCTGTGGGGTGCTGTGGGGTGTTATGGGGTGCTGTGGGGTGTTATGGGGTGCTGTGGGGTGCTGTGGGGTGTCATGGGGTGCTGTGGGGTGTTATGGGGTGCTGTGGGGTGTCATGGGGTGCTGTGGGGTGTTATTGGGTGCTGTGGGGTGGGTCCTGCCTCGGCTGTACTGTTATTAAGAAACTAAATCCTTAAGAGTCATCTTACAGATGGAAGAGCAATTGTCATTGAAAGCCCCTCCAGCCCTAGCCACCGGGGGCACTGGTGAGCCACAAAAGAGGAGGCCCAACCATCAAGGGCCTAAAATTAAACATTCATTCCTGTCTTCCTCCTCCTCTACCCCCAGTACATCCATTAACAACATTGCTGAAACGAGGACAACAACGGCTTAAGCTGAGCAACACAGCAACGACAAAACAACAAAGATGTGGACGTGTGGCCCATCTTGGAGCCCCTACTTCAGTCACATGATCCACTCAGGGGCTTTTGATACTGGCGGCTCAACATCAACAGAGAGAAGCGAGAGACATGTCTTCCTTTCATGTTAGGTTGTCTCTTAAAGGCCTTCATGGCTCCATTAAGCCGTCTAATTAAAACCAAAGAGGCGCTCTATCAAGTTGGCGTGGTTTGGCGCTTTGTTCTTAATGGCGGCTAAATGTCAGAGAAGCGTGTCTTTGTCTGAGAGGACCGTCTCCTCCGCCGTCACGCCACTCCAGCGGGCGAGGCCGCGTTCACACTCAATCCCGGAAAGAGAGGATGGAGAAAAACGACATGTCGCTCTCCCTCTCTCACGCCATCGCTTTGCTCCTTCTCTCTCTCTCTCACGCCATCGCTTTGCTCCTTCTCTCTCTCTCTCACGCCATCGCTTTGCTCCTTCTCTCTCTCTCTCTCACGCCATCGCTTTGCTCCTTCTCTCTCTCTCTCACGCCATCGCTTTGCTCGTTCTCTCTCTCTCTCTCTCTCTCTCTCTCTCTCTCTCTCTCTCTCTCACGTCATTGCTTTGCTCCTTCTCTCTTTCTCCCACCTCTCTCACTTTGCACTAAACGCAACATCACAGACCTGACAAAGCGATGGCGGTCGAGCCGACAAAGTAAGGATGAGATGGAGAGATAGAGAGAGGGAGGGGGAGAGATTAAAGAGTTACAGGCCTCGTTTTTACAGATTGTGTATGAGATCACTCACTCTCTCTCTTAATTGAAAGCTTTTAAACAGCCTTGCTTTGATACAGGCTGGGGGGAAGGGGGGAAGGGCGACGGAGGATTACCTTCAGGTGGTGCGACTGAAAAATCTATAGTATAACAGGCCTGGTATCACCACATGCTTTAGATGGTGAGAAAAATCATTGATCTAATCAGAGCAAATATAAAGAGCTGTTCTGCTCACACTTATCAAATCAGTTCAGGTCCATGATTACCTGAAGGAAGGGAGAAACGTTGTATTTCTAGTGAATCAGACAGGGATTGAACCATCCGTCCGTACATTTAGTCATTTAGCAGACGCTCTTAACCAGAGCGACATACAGTTAGTATGGGGACATTCCCCCCGTGGCAAATAGGGTGAAGTGCCTTGCCCAAGGACACAATGTCATTTGTACAGCCGGGAATCGAACTGGCAACCTTCAGATTACTAGTCCGATTCCCTAACCGCTCAGCCATCTGACTCCCTTCCTTGCGAATGGGTCTTAATGAAGTGGAGGGATCCTTGAGAGTGGTGTCACACACCCACAGTGTCTGGAGGATTAAAGGGCCTATAGTCATTACAAGCACCAAAGTAAGGGTTTAAAGAAAGCGACGATGAGATCGGCTCACAGAGCTAACATGTCGGACTGGAAACGATGTGGACATGAAGGTCGTTTGTGAGCCATTGTTGAGTTAAAACTGTGTAGGTTACTTTTATTTGCACCACAATACCCTCTGAGAAGCAAGCCAGCTGACGATGGAGAAGGGCAGTAGGACACACACACACACACACACACACACACAGCCTCACCCTCAGGATGTCTGTTGGAGGTAGCCACCACCACTACTCCAGTCCTGAACAAGATCTCAAACAGCTGCTTCAGAATCATTGCATCAGCAATGTCAGTCACCTGAGAGAGAGATAGAGATAGAGAGAGAGAGAGAGAGAGAGAGAGAGAGAGAGAGAGAGAGAGAGAGAGAGAGAGAGAGAGACAGACAGACAGATATATTAATTTGTTACTAATAAAGCTTCTACTGACTGACATCACACATTACAATATATTTGTGTGTCTGTGTGTGTATGTATATGTGTGCACGTGCACATGTATGTACCATTAAGAGCATCTGTATGACTAAATGTGTGTGTTTGTGTGTTTGAGGTCAACACATGGCAGCTGAGAATGAGCATTCAATTTTCTGAGCTGATTAGTTGCATTCAGGTGCACTTCATCTCAACATGCTGGCTCTGGTCATACACACACATACACACACACACACACACACACACAATCAAGCACTCCACCTGACTGCAAATAGTCACGAAGCGGCTTTCTGTCGAGGACAAGTAGCCGAGGCGATACAGCGAGGCTGAGCTAATCAGCTGGCCAGACGGCCACAATGACAGAGCGAGGGAGCAATAGAAAGAAAAGAATAATACAAAAATGAGCAATATGAGTCCAAACAGGGGGGCCACAATAAGAGACAAAGAGTCTCGCCAGATGGCCATGCACAGGTGTGTGTGTGTCTGCTTGCATGTCCGTCTGTGTGTGTGTATGTGTGTGTATGACCAGAGCCAGCATGTGTGTGTACTTGCATGTGTGAGTGTACTGTGCATGAGCCCCCTCTCTTTTCACTGTGTACACAGGCGCTACAGTAGCTTCTGGAACATCACCTAGGACACCATCACCACGACAATGATGGGTAACTGACGAGAAAAAGTGACCCCTCCATTTGTGATCTTTGTCTCGCCCTCTCACATACTCTCTCCTTCTCTCTGTCTCTCTCCATTGCTCTTTCCCTAGGCTCTAAGATACATCTTGATCCTTGAACTCAGTGGTGATATAGTGGTGATTTGGTGGCTATTCAGTGGTGATTGAGTGGTGATTCACTGGATATTCAGTGGTGATTCAGTGGATATTCAGTGGTGATTCAATGGATATTCAGTGGTGATTCAGTGGATATTCAGTGGTGATTCAGTGGTGATTCAGTGGATATTCAGTGGTGATCCAGTGAATATTCAGTGGTGATTCAGATGGAGACCGAGCACGCACGCTGAGCTGCAGCCATCTTGTCAAAAGCTAACAAGAACTTCCTCCATTCAGGAAGTATCTTGTGAGGATCCGAAGCGTAGCGCGCAGCTCATCGGGGTTACTGGCCGTCAGAAAGGCCCAGGGTTGTCATGGGTAGGAAGAGGTGCAGTGTTCTGCCCTGTTCTTGTGCCTCCCTCCTCTCAAACGTCCTCTTAGCTACTTCCCCAGAGTGAAACAGACACTCATGACAGCCATACCCCAACCATATGTTGCTTATCTTAACATGGAGTGTCCTCTGTTTTCTTGCATACTAACCACCGTTGCCCCGGTAAAGTACTCCATTAGCATCAGCGCTAAAGCCTTGATTTTGCTAAGGAGGGGACATGAGGGGAACCCTTCATACACCAAATTAACTTGTGTGTGTGTGTGTGTCTATTCAGGATGAGCATGAAGCCAGGGCGTCTGTCTCTGAATGGGGTCCCATTTCCTCCGACAGTCGTTTTTTTATTTTCATTTCAAAAGAATCATTTAATTATGACCTTTTATCCAACCTATATTTGTTTATTCATGTGCCCCTCAACTAGGGCCATACGAAGAGAGGCCATATTGATTGTGAATGCCCTAGGAAAGAGTGATTGGCGCAGGGAAGAGAAAGGATTCCTAGAAAATGGTATAAGGGTTTGGGGGGAGGGGTGAGAGTGTGTGTGTGTGTGCATGTAGGTAGGGGATGAGGGGTGCACAAAAACAACGGTGGGGCTGTTGGCGATATTCAAATGAGCATCCAATTACACCGTCTAAAGGAGTCAGTCACACGGGTGCCAAACGAAGCGTCTTTTGATGTTACATCTCTTCACCTCCACAACCTGGGGGGGGGGGGGGGGTAATTTCACAGGGCGGATTGCGACCAGGGGTCCAAGACAATAACAGCAGAGCACTTTCTTCCCACTCTCCCATCTCGCTTGCTTCCATACTCCCTCCCTCCATCCCTCCCTCCCTCCATCCCTCCCATCTCTATAACTCCCTATTCTCTACCTCATCGTTCTCAATGGCCCGAATTCATTAGGAGAGCAGGGAAGGATGGATAGAAGGAGGAGGTAGAAGGGATGGAGGGAAGCGGGTGGGGGGGGTAAAAGGAGGGAGGGAGGCCACAAATTACTGATCATAGTGCGATGCTAATGAAGAGAATGGGGAAATGTAATTAGCATTTAAGAGGATAAGATCCATCTGACCCGCTGTCTGAGCGCCAGTCGCTTTGCAGCGCCACTCACTTAAGGAGGCAGGAGACGACCGCTGATACGCACACACTCATCTGCATGGCTGAGAGGACCAGAAGGCTGATTGGTATAGACCCTTCCGGCTCCCCTCCCCCAACCTCTTGTTTACGCATCCCCCCCCCCCCCCCCCGAACAACACGTACACAGGCACACGTGTGCGCGTGAGCTCGTCAGCGGTGACCGTTGACGAGCTGGATAAAAAGACAAAAGTGGGGCGAGCGCAAACAAAACAAATCAATGAGAACGGGGCGAGTTTCAAATGTAAAAGAGAGCGATGAAAGATGAGCCTCTTGATCCTCCCGGGCTCACTGAAAGAGAGAGAGAGAGAGTGAGAGAGAGAGAGAGAGAGAGAGAGAGAGAGAGAGAGAGCGAGACACAGAGACAGAGACAGAGACACAGAGAGAGAGAGGTCGGGGGGTGGAAAAACAGACAGTGATGACCTTTGACCGTCTATTAAGAATGAGTCTCAGTGAGGGAATATAGCATGGACTGAATCACCTTCTATAATACCTCCTAACAATACCACAATAAACGAGGTGTCCCTGCATGCCTGTCTAAGAGCTGGGTCAGGACAATATAGCAGTATCCTTCAAACAATACTTAAGAGCAATGACAGAGTCAGCCATTCAAACGCAGATGGGCCTAGAAGATCACTTCTAATGACGTTCATGCAATAAATGCGTAATCCTCTGCCCCAAACACCTGGAGGTGCTCAGCTCAAAACCCCTGATTCATCTAAACAACCATCTCATTGTTCAGATTGGTGGACTGGATTTAAGTAAAAACCAACAGGATGGAAGCTTTCCAGGAATATGGTTGGAAAGTGTGTTCCATTACCATCAAGTAACAGTTGGGTTGGAATCCTACTCTTTGAGACTTCAAAACTAAACAGAGCACCATAAAGCTGAAAGCAGAATCCATCCATCGGATATTTCTGCCCGGACCAGAAGGAAGTGAATTCCACTCTGAGCCACAGAACATAACGTGAAAGTGATGTTATTTTGCATCTGGCCACTAGGTGGCTGCAGTCTTGTGTCTGTGAGTGCTGGGAGTGGAAAGCAAAGCAACAAGTGAACTGTAAACCTACAGGTGGTTTGGTCTTTGAGCAACAGCAGTGCACGGAAAACCTGCTTTATATGCATTTATACTGGGATAAAATGTGGCATGTGGGAAAAATTAAACAATCTGTGAAATTTGAGGAGGAACATAACCAGGGACTTGAGGGTGTGAGAACGACATTGTTCTCAGATTCTTTCTACTCTTGATTTGTGTTGTTGAACATTTTATACTGTGTGCCTCATAGATTAATTACACAATGTTCTTTTGTCTTGAATGTTTCACACCTCATAGTATCTCAGTAGACTATCACACACACGTACACACACACACACACACACACACACACACACATACAGACGCACACACGCAAATACAACCCCTGCACACCCACTCACCTGAAACTCATCAAAACACAAGATGCAAGTTTCACTGCTGATCTCCATGGCAACCGGTGAGATGGGGTCATAGGTGAACATTTTCCCCAGCCTCCGTTTAGGCAGGCTTTGTTTGCTGCGATGGATCCCTTTTAAGCATGAAACACAAACGTCAGGCCCATTCCTCAGCACACCTGCATCTGAGGACCACAGCTCACAACGATGCACAGAACAGTATTCATTTCACACATGGACAATTGTGGACAATTAACTGAGGAGTTCAAGAGCACACAGAGGGAGGGAAGTGTTTGTTTTTTTCACTATTTATGAGAGACTTCAAAACTTCTTCAGAGTCAATCCAAACAATGTCTGGTAGTGGTTACAACGTGTGTGTCATGTGTGGATGTGTGTGAGTTCACACGTGTGTGTGTGTGTATGTGTTTGTATGTGCGGTTTTGCATGTGTGTGGGTTTACTTGTACATGTGTGCGCGTGTATGGGGGTGTGTGTACACAACTCATGCGAAACCTCAACAGAGAACAGCACTGACTTTTGTGGATGTCCAGCATGAAGCTATGGAAGTGGACCCTCTTCTTACGACTGTGTTCCATGTTAGCGTAAAACATGTCCATCAGCATGGTCTTCCCTGTGCCTGGAACCAACAACACATAGTCTGGATCCCAACACTGTCCAATACCTCAGCCTCGAATCACTGGTCCCCTGCCCCACTGCATCCACTATCTGTCAACTACTGAACTACTGAATGGTGGTCTGGGTCGTGCCCAACTTATAATGGTTAAAATATGTGCAATTGTACATTTGTGTAACTAACAACTGTCTGTGGTTGCATGTGTTAAAAGGCTTTTATTAGGATAATTGTATATATTGTCATTTCTCTCACCGACATCTCCATGGATATAGAATCCCCTGGGTGGGGGGGGAGGAGGAGGGGGCTCTTCCTGTGGAGGAAAACATAAATAAAAGAAAAAAGCTATCAGAAAATGAATATGCACAATTATTTCTCCCTCCCACATCCAAAACAGTCCTCCCATCCTTTACCCTGAGCTGCCTTCCTGGGGCCAAGACAATCCCATAGAGCATTTACCAATCAAGAGGTTACCAGGAATGAATTCATTATCCTTAATGTAAATGACACTATGGAAAACAAATTAATATATACAACATTATTCATGGGCCATATTGCATGAAACCATTGTCTGATTTGATAGCATCTCCCAGGGCATGAAGCCATGTCGTCAGGATGGGCTCTCACTCCCCAGACGACTCAACTGGTGCGCTCACAAGACAAAGGACACGTAATCAACAAGACAAGCCGGGGTTCCCACGAAGACAGGCATCAGGGCACGGACAATAGGGGGATTTGTCTGACTAAGCGGGGAGGCTGGTGGGAGGCTTCATACGAGCTGGAGTGGACTTCAGCACACAGCCCTTCTTTAGTCCTGGCTAATTGTGATAGCGTGGCTGTAAAGATGTGGTGGCGGAGGTTATTCTCCTGTTGACTTCAGCCTATCAACACTTACCGAGGCGCATAGAGAGCGGTGGTGTGTATGTGTCTGTAAACCCACTTCTTTCTCCGTGGACACTGAGCGGCCCAGACACGCCTCCTCAGGGCCCCTGTGTGAGACTGGGCCACAGCACCGCAGGTCACCGGGAGGTCGTCTGCTCTACGAGCCATGGGAAGACTCTGCACTACAGTGCCAATACAGGCCCCCTCTGTTAGGACAGCACCAGGCTGGATTTGGTTGTTGATCCTTACTTGTTGTCAGCAGTGGGAGTCATAATGGTCACAAAACAGAAACCTTTCATTTAGAGAGCAGATTCAGGGAAGCATTAGTCAGTGTTCACTGCTCTTCACTGGGCATCCGGCTGGCATATCTCAGCACAATGGTAGATTCACAGCTGAAAAAAACATTCACCCTTCCTACCTCACACCCGTACACATACTCTGTTCCCTGTCCCTATCTCTCTCATGTCCCGTATAGTCCTATGTCATATCCATACCTGCCCTGCCCTGCCCTGCTCTGACCTGTTTTTCTGTCTAGTCCTGAGGTGGGCTGAAATGCTGGAAGAGCCACAAGTCTCTTCAGTCAGAGTGTGACTTCTCGCTGACTTCCCTTGCTGCTCTCTGGCACCGTGGGTAATTGTCTCCGGTGGCTGGCGGCCATCTCCGGCAGAGTGGAGAAGGACAAGGCCTTCTCTCACTTCAGCCCCCACATCCCACTTGGACCAGTGATCTGAGTGAGCCCGCCTATTTTCACCTCCGTCCACCCACTATTAAATGCCCTGGACCCAATACTCGTAGAACAGAAAAAAGTTCACATGTCAACACCTTAACCAGGGAGCTGAAGCCGGCATCTCACTATTGGTTCCTGCAAACGTAGTTTACATAACAAGCTGTCGTAAAGGTTGGCGGAGGTTGTCTGTCTTTAGAGCCATGGGTAAGAGCACACAACAGCACGCCCATACAGGACTCATCCATGAGGGCCTATCGGACTTGAATAGGGGGAATCCTTCCTAGACAATGTACCATTGTTCATGGCTACAACAACACGCTACATTGGGTCAATATTAAGTCAAGTGTAGTCTCCTAATAGACTCGGCCAGTCAGCCAAGGACAATGGCGGCACTTTCAGAAAAGGGGCACACACTGAGAGCAATATGACCTAATTCAAATCAGTGTTATTGCGTAAGTCACATTGTATGGTGTGAGAGAGAGAGAGAGAGAGAGAGAGAGAGAGAGAGAGAGAGAGACAGACAGAGAGAGAGAGAGAGAGAGAGAGAGAGAGAGAGAGAGAGAGAGAGAGACAGACAGACAGACAGACAGACAAAATAGGAAGAAGGTAATGGTGATGGCTCTAACACCACCGTCACCATATTTTCCAGAGAGTGGAATCAAAAGCGAAATAGACAAAAATTCCTCCAGACAATAGAGATCCCCTCATTACTGGCTGGGGATGATGAGAGGGAGAGAGAAAATGGGACTAACCCAGCAGGAGGTCCACCCTGTAGCTATCCCAAATACCTCCCTGGCCCCATGTCTGGTCCAAACAGCCCCCTAACTCCCACCACATAGACAGCTAGCTAGCCTGACCTAAAAAACAACCCAAATGCACTACCATATTGTGCCTGAACACACACACAAACACATGCTCACGCACATACTGTAAGTAGACATGAATGCACTTGCGCTTTTGCCAACACAGAATGTGGACTGTACAAATACACACAAACTTCCTAGATGGCTGTCCTTGCTCTGATCAGAGTAGGCCCCATATCATGAATCTAGATCAGTCCAAAAAAATCCTATTGGATTCCTATGTGACTTGGACTATCCGTGTAAACAAGACCCACAACCAGTTATTACACAGTCACGAATGAAGAATTGCTTTAGATGCGTTAGATAAAAGACTTGCGATGTGGCCAAGGTTCCACAATTTGGGCCCATCTCCGTTGGACAGGAGCATCATCCCCATGCCTGCTAAAAGGGTTGAACTCAAAACCACTGAGCCAGAAGGCTTTGTGAAGGCAAGATACATCAGGGACATTACAATCAAGTGACTAATTGCCTCTGCTAACTGGGACAACGTTTTGGAAAAAAAAACTGAGAAGCCTTGCCAACACTGGAAAAGAGGCAACTAGACTTGTTGATTTAGTTCACAAAGCACACCAGGGAAGCAAAGTTTATGGTCTAACGTTCTTTAAACTACTTCATAGTTGAAACATATTCCTCTATAGGTATTCTTTGATACCATAACTTATAAAAAAAACTATTAATTTGTTACTGAGGAGCTACCTCACTATGCAATTATTCAGATAAGCTAGGCCTATCCTCAACTCTATTCATATCACCCACCTCCTCTGCTGCGGCATCTCCTTCACTGTGAGTTCTGCTCAGTTTGGGGTCCTTTCCCTTTGTTTGCTTACGTTCTCCCTCTTTACCCTTTGACTTTGGCGGTATCAGGTAGACACTGTTAGAATACCCCTGGAGGACTGTCTGCAGCTGGCCGAGCTTATGCAGAGCATCTCTTTGCTGTGTGTCTTCCTTCAGAGAACCAACACGGACCAGATCTTCATAGTGCAAAATCGTTTTGAAGGACGTTTCTGAGGGAGCTGACTTTAAGGTGGTTGGTGATGTTGAAGGACCTCCGGTTGTTGTAGTGTAACCTGGCGGTGTAAAACAAAGAAAACCCTAGAAGTGTAAATGTTGTTACTCAAAACAACAAACGTAAACACAGCTGAGACCATTTTACACATAGACCTTCTGAATGTGACTGAATAAGGCTCAACTTTACAGTGTGTAGTCCATACTAGCTGGGGATTTTGGAGATCAGTATACAAGGTTTCAGTTTGTGAGTTACCTAACACAGACAAGCTTACAAAGCACGTGTTGTTTCACTAAAACATATAATCAACACATCCCAAAGAAGCTCTTACCTTTGGCATTGTAGAGAGAAGGATAATAGATTGTATGATAATTCAAAGAAGTGTTTTTCAGTAAATATCTACTTAAACATCTGGTAGCCAAAGGCAACGTGTACGCCGCCATTTTGATTCAATGGAGAAAAACTTTATTAATATCAGTGAACAGTACTAACAGTGTTATAATAGTAATATCCTCATTTATTGACACTGATCATAATGCAACAATTTGACTGAGTTGATGGAACGTAAATGGACTATTTACCCAATCTGACTTGTTAGTGTCAAGAAGTAAAGACAACACATTCCAATAATTTGCTGTAAAAATAAATAAATGAAGCTGACATCGATGAGTAGGCGCATTCTATTTTGATTCGCCTATATTTCGCTCGTGTGTTATTTCGGCCCAATCCAAGTCCAATGCGCTTTGACATCGGTTGCGAACAAAACAAGCACAAAGTGCCAAGCGTCAGCTGCGTCTCAGCTGATCGGAAGTGTTGAGCGCAGCCTGGACGACTTGGTCAGGGCGATTGAGGCTAACTTGGCTAGCTTGCTAGAGTGGGGGGAGACATGGCCGATACCATAGCTGATACAAGGAGGCTATTCACCAAGCCTCAAAATTTGAATGATGCTTATGGACCCCCAAGTAATTTTCTAGAGATTGATGTAAGCAATCCTGAGACGATTGGTGTTGGAAGGGGACGATTTACCACGTATGAAATCAGACTGAAGGTGAGTGTACAGACTAAATGCTAGTTCATCTTAGCTAACTAGGCTAGCTACATTATGAACCAGGCAATGAACTCACCACAAATCAAGGGCAATCAGGCTACTTAAAGTTATATTGGCTGCTATTAGAGTTCCCCAAAATAGTTAGCTGTTTCTTTCTGAAGGTACTAGTTTACATCGGGTTGGTAAGTTGTCGACACTTAGCTTGTGTTTGTAGCTAGTGTTAATGCTAGCAATAGCTAAGTCAGGGTTAGCGTGCTGTATAAACAATATGGCTTCATCAAATATGGATTGAGCAATTAGTCATATTCTGAACTATTCCATTAGCCTGTTTGATCAGTTAATTGTATGTTAGGTCATACACTGTACGATAAGTACCCTAGTTAGTTAAATAAAGGAAGATGGTGTTGGACTGTAGCTAGTTGGCTAGTTCTGCTAGGTAAAGTTAGCCAAATGTCAAGGAATGCCATCAATTTGTTACACTTGTCCTGCTGTTTCATTAAGGACTGTCAGTGGGTCTTGTGCACCAGATGACTCTTCTGACAATCAAACCATTAAATACAGTTAGCATATATTGTTGTGCTTTTTCACCAGGCCCTGGTACAAATAAAATGCTCAGTAAAAAAAAATCGTTATTTAATAGTCCAGCCCAGACAACTGTCATACTGAACCGTTAAAGAAAAAGTTCCAGCCACACCCCTGTGTAAATACAAGATAAATGGTATTCGTCACACGCATCGCATGACGTGTTCTGACAAGGGGCATATTTAAACTAGGTGAAGGGGGCTTGTTTTACACATCACTAATCTAACTTTCCCCAACATTTGAGCGCCTAGTCACATTTTGCATTTACATGCAACATCATTCTTACCCGTTCACACTAACACATTGTGAAATACTAATGTCAGCAATCACAGCAAGATTTTTGGCTTCCCCCCCTGCTCAGTCACATCTTTAGTATGATCATTTGTGTATGAAGCCTATTTTCATTCTCAGACATTTAGCAGTCAGCTACTTTGGAAATGTGCGACAGGATGTGAGCCTGTGGAGCTGGATCAGCAACCATCCAACCACCCATGAGATGTATTTCCTTCCTGTGCCATAAAGGGAAGCAAGACATGGAAGTGTGTGTATTTGTTTGTATGAAGCTGTCTGACAGTCTCAGGAACCTGCTTTTACAATTCTCAGTATAGAGTAGAAGCCTAACAGAAAGTTGTCCTATGTTTGATCCATTCATGCTTACCATTCTACCTTAGTTTTCTCTTTCCTGTGGCTTTAGAAATGTTTATTTTATTGATATCATTTGGCGTTTCAGTTGAAGAACAATGCATAAAAAGATATTCACAGAACAATAAAACTTCTTAAATCTCGTGAAAGCACAATCAAGCATAGAATCAGCAAGCATAGAATCATACAAGGTCAGGCTTGAATCCCTGACCTTGTAGTTTTATTCCTCTTGATCTTACCACGTGACGACACCTAGTGCTCCGGTTCAGTATGAGAACAGACACGTGTTGTGTTGTAATCAAGTATGATTTTAGATGAGAGTTGATCCTATTGTTTAGTTTATCTGTGAAAAGCTCACAACAGCACAAAGATGTTAGATGGTTATCTCTCTCTCCCTCCCTCTTTCCTGCCTCTCCTACCTCCTTCCCTCCTTTCTCCATTCCTTCCTCGTTCCTCCCGCCCAGCTGATTGTCTTGGTTCTTTCTTGGTTGTCGTTTGTCTTAAAGGACGTCCTCCGTAGTTAGCGGCCTGGCGTGTTTAGCGCGTTTAGTGGCCCCGTGGTATTTATAGCTTCCCCATACCTAAAGAAGCTTGAGAGAAGAGAAGCCCTGTCTCCAGGCATTAGCGACAAATCTATGGCTACTGTACTTGATTAGCGTGTAATAATTAGCATATGCGTGTAATCAGTATTATTGTCCTCCGTGTAGACCCTGGTGACCCTGATTTGCATGAGAGCGCAGGAGAAGAGGAGCTTCCCTCACTTCTCAACAAACGTGGTGTCAACTTTGCTTCACTTCTCTCCTCCTTCTTTTCTTCTCCCTTTCTTTGCAAGTGTTTCACTCCTACTCTGAGGCGTTGTGTGAGCGCTGGGCCAGGCCCGGGTGTTCTCGGTCTGGGGTGCCTGGCGGAGGTGGGTGCATGTGTTTCGGTGCCCCGTCGCTTGAGATATTTTGGAACACAATTTTTGAAAACGATGCCATGAAATCTTTGTATATCGGTGTCTCCCCCTCTTCGTCCCTGCCCCCTTCAGTCCCAGATCGAGTGAGATCCCACAACGCAGCACTGAGAGACTCTTCCTAATCCTCTCATTGAGAGGGCAGAAGAATGAGTCGGGCTGGGGGGTGGAGTGAGGGGTGGGGGGAGTTTTGGACCCAATCGCCTGCACCCCCCACCCATAGGAGGGCACAAAGGCACCCCCCTCAGCTTTGCTGTAGCCCTACTGGTCTCTCTGTTCTCACCGTGGCCTGGGCTTTGTATTCTCTGGTATCTCTAGTTCATCTTGATTTTCTTCACTCCCTCTGGTCTCACTTGACTCCATCTGGGTCTCTGGTCTCGCTGCTGTCCCTGTTTTCTGTGTTGTCTCTCTGGACTCTCTCTCTCTCTCTCTCTCTCTCTCTCTCTCTATCCTTCAACATCCCCCATCTCCGGACTTTCTCTCTCACCCCTGATCTGTCTGTGTCCTTCTAGTCTCTCTCTCTGGTCTTGCGGATCTACAGTCTCTAATGTCTGTGTTGTTCCTGCGTGTGTAGCCTGGGGTCCGGCAGTCCAGTGAAGGGGGAGCTAGGCCCGGACAGTTGTCTGTGTCCGCTTCAGAAGCCCCCTGGGATTCCTCTTTGTACTGGCCTTGTCAGACTGCCTGCTTTTAAATCTCTCTGTTAATCTTCATCTCCATCCAGATCTTGCCAGATCTTTATGTCCACTTCACTTGGGAATAGGCGAGTTGCTGTGTTGTATAGTACTGTGTGGTCTTGTTAAGGCCTAGCTTGTGTGGTTTATTCCCACCATAAAAGTTTCAGGTCATATGAGGAGCTTTGTGTTTAATGAGCGTTCTGTGGTCACTGTCACATGATAGACTAGTTGTCGAACAGTCAATTGGTTATCCTGTGATCATGTGATAAACTCATTGTAAACGGTCAGGCCACCATTTGTGGTTTCATTTGGAACATGGTCTATATCCTGTCATTTGACATGCATATCATGCGACCATGATGATGTGGTATTAAGAATGTTTAGTAAAGAACGCAACAGGTTGAATATGCAAATGGAAGGGGACAACGTGAGGTGTGGTTAACTGAAGAGGCCTGTCTCCTTCCTCTGGTGTAAAACTATTTCTACTTTGTTTCTATGCAATTGAAATATGTGTTTTGTAGCCCTCTGGGCCATGTCTTTGAAAGGGTTTGGTGCCGTCCTAATGTCTCCTGAATAGCGTCCCCTCTTGTCCTCTCTCTTGCTCTCTCGCTCCCTCTCTCGCTCCCTCTCTTTCTTTCTCAGATTAGACGCCTGGGAAATTTGTTTTTGAACTTGATAAACAGAAAGGGAGAGGGGGGGTGGAGTGAGAGAGAGAGTGTGGGTAAAAAGCACAGCGGCAACATTAGACCTTGCCTCTGCTCGGCTCTGCCGTCTGCGTAAGAGCAGCAGCTCGCGTAGGTGAGTGGACTTTGGGATCCTACTCTGTTTATGGACAGCAGCATGTGAAGAAAGGCCTCTTACCGCTCGCTCTTTCTCCCTCTCGCTCTTTCGCTGCATCCCCCACCCCTCCTCTTCACTCCCGTAGCTTTCCCCTCTCTTCCTTTCTTTCTTTCCATTTGGGGGAAAAAAAGGAAAAACCTTTTGGTCATTAATAAAAATGCGAAGGGTAGGTTTGGTTGGTTGTGGGGGGGGGGGGGGGGGGGGGGGGGGGGGGGGGCTTGTCAGGCACAGTCAAGTGTAATCCAAACTCTACAGCATCCGCTCCGACAACTATTTTAATGGAAATGGGGTACATATTGTATCAGGGCTACCATATCCTACTTGAAATGACAGTATCAAAAGTGGGAGTTGATACTATGGCAACAAAGCAGCTTTCTGCCTGCCAGGCGAGTTGGAGGGGGGGGTGGGGGGGGGGCTAAGGCTGTCAGGCTTGCGGGGCCTGAGTGAGTGAGTGAGTGAAAGAAAGAAAGAGCACTCGGAGGGAGAGAAAGAGAGGGACCCTCTGCCCTTACGGTATTGTTCCGTCTTCCTCTCACCCTTTCTGGAATATGATGCGATGAGGTGGCATTGTGCTGCCATTTTTAATACTTTCATTCTGAAAGCAGAGATTGAAGGGGGGGGGGGGGGGGGTTGTGATGCTCACTAAACTTGACTTAATCCATCCTGCTAAAAGCTAATGTATAGCCAGTCTGAAACCATTCTCTCAGGAGAAGGGTGACCCGTCTCTCTCTGGCTTCTTCTCTCTCTCTCTCTCTCCTCTCTCTTTAGGCTCTCCTCACCTCCAGTCTTTAATGAGCGGGAGTGCTTTTGTCTGTTCTACCTGCTCCATCCATGTGTTTCTGGAGCAGGCCCAGACTGCTGCTGTGTTGAGGCTTTTAACAGGAGTCTACTCAGTGAGGAGCAGAGAGGGTACAAGAGAGTTTCTGTGATATTTATGAAATGGTTGACTACAGTACTCTGTCAGTACTTAGCTTGTATCTGATCTCAGTTTCCACCCTTTGTTCATATCCTTACTTTTCCTCACTCCTCTCTCTCTTTCACTCTTCAAGGTTTATTAGCAAACACTCATTTTGTTACAGCTTACAAAGCACACGTTTCACACAGTCTTTGACTATTAACTTTTTATGGATAAAATGCTCTCTAATCAGGGCTTACAGGTTTCCCTTCAGTTATTCAGAATAACACGCATTGCTGTTGTGATTTCTGCAGATTTATGTGACTAAGGGCATCCTACAGGTGTATCGTGACTAGGGATGGGCATGAGTAGGCTACTTGATTTGTAAAAAAGAAATGTATTATGGCCTAATAAATATATTTGTGCTTTAAGCACAAGGAGGAAACAGAGGGGATAGATGACAGGGAATCGCGCATCACTTAATTTGCTCAATTGCACCTCAATTGAATTCACATCTACATAAATGCATTAGGCCTAGATGGTAATACAGACCTGTAGCCTACCAAACAAACGTTTAGCAGCTTGATGGGCCAAGGCGGCTGCAAATGGAAAAGTAAACCAGCCACAGTTTTTTTTTTTTTTTTTTTTTTTTGAATACCAGCTGCCTTATTGATTTCATTGCAACATCTCAATCTTTGTGGATATGTTAGCAGATTTTTTTTCTTTCTTATTTTGGCTACTCTGTAGTGTGTGAAGTGCAGAAAGGAAGGCAAACCCTACCAGCATGTGGTGTTAATTTTGGACCCTATTCTTACAAAAAGAAAAAATATATATATATTTTATATATATATATTTTTTTTTTTGAGTAGGCCTACTCCATCATAATTCAATGCAAGTACTTGAATATTAAAAACCCGTAGTGGTGACCCATGACATTTTGTTTTATGTGGTCGGGTTGAGGTTTAACTGTAATAGAATATCAAGGGCTGGACTACCAGTATGAAATACTATCAACCAACAGACTGTAATGGTGTGTAATGGTGTACAAACTATGTTCTCTGCTGGGCTGGGCTGTAGGTTCACTCCATTAGCCCTGAAACCCTTCAGCTTTCTCTATCTCTCTTCTCTTCTTTTTAATGGTGCCTCTCTCTAGCCCCCACCCACACACACCCACACACACACACACACACACACACAGTGGGAGAGGCCGAATGTGCCTTTAATGTGAAGAAAGTAAGCTTAAAGCAGAAGAGTTTGGGGTTGGTCTCCTTGTCCCTGTCACGGTGAAACCATGGAAACCTGAGGTCCTCCACCCCACCCCCTTCAGTCAGGTGTGAGGATAACACAGGGGAAAGAAACCAGATCTTTGACTTGTGGCGCTCCCAAACACCATTTCCTATCGTGTGTTTCAGAAAGAAAGGCTGCTAACTATTCACTTTTGAACCCCCCCCCCTCCCCTCCTCCCAGCCTGCTCTCTCCCTCACTCCCTCCACCCACCTGTTAATCATGCCAATCTCTTAATCACAGGGTGCAGAAGGGAGGCAGGGCGGGAGGTGCAGGTGACTTTCCTAGCTCCATATTCTCACACTTTGGCTCCTTTGTAATGTAGGTGTGTGGGTATGTGTGTTAGGTGCAAGGTTGTGAATGTGTGCATCGGGCACTGACACCCATGCGTGTTCATTGTTAATTCATTGTGTTTCTAAGATCACTCTGTTCTTCAACTGATGGGATTAGCGTCGCAGCGGTGGCAGATTACCTGTAACCATGATCTGTTGTCGTGGGGATTAACTTCTCAGCATTCCGGAGTGTTCTGGGAGACCTGCGGCGAGGAGAGAGAGCAGAAGCTAGGAACGTTGACCTGTGAAAACTCCCATAATCCTCTTGTTCTGGGTGGTGGGGGGGGGGGGGTTGACAACTTCACCTGCTGAGGGGCTGGAAGTGGAAAACAATGAGAGATGGAGGGAGTGAGTAGCAGAGAGAGAGAGAGAGAGAGAGACAGACACAGAGAGACAGACACAGAGAGACAGACACAGAGAGACAGACACAGAGAGACAGACACAGAGAGACAGACACAGAGAGACAGACAGACAGAGACAGACAGACAGACAGACAGACAGACAGACAGACAGACAGACAGACAGACAGACAGACAGACAGACAGACAGACAGACAGACAGACAGACAGACAGACAGACAGACAGACAGAGACAGACAGACAGAGAGAGACAGACAGACAGAGAGAGACAGAGAGAGACAGAGAGAGACAGAGAGAGACAGAGAGACAGGTTGATTCAGAACAGCTAACTGATCATTCCAGTTTCAGAGTTGTATTTTACATCTTGCTTTCAGCATGGCCTGACTTTATCATTATTAATTTCCAGTCAGAAAATAAAACCTATCTTGATGCTTATAGATGCTCTTTGTCATTATCAAATCCTGTCAGTAGATTTTTTTTCTCTCTCTCTGCCTCTTTCTCTGTCTGTCTCTCTTTCGTTCTGCCCCTCTCTCTGCTCATTATTGTAGAGGGGGGAACAAAAAAATCCATAATTTTGAAGAGGGGATGAAGGGGGATAGAGGAGAGAAAGGCCTCTGTTTCCTAGTGAAAAGACTCAGAGGAGATCTCAAGGGCAAAACACCGACTTATTATAGGAGAGAGGGGGGATATGAAAAGGAGAGGGAGGCAATGAGAATGGAAAGGCCATGTCTGAATTTCCCTCTGCTGTTACTTCTGTTCTGACCAGACTGACCCCTCCCTGCCCTCCCATCCTTCTTTTTCTTCTCCTGCTTTCTCTTAGTACTCAAGCCGCACCCCCTCCCCCCTTCCTTGTCCCTCGATTTTATTCAGCCATTTACTTAGCTCGTCACTTACCTTTTCCCTCATCCTCACACACACACACACATTAACTCACACCAATACACACACTGTCACACACAGGCATATACACACACACACACCCGTCCGCTCAGTCCAATCGATCATGTTTCCTGCGGCTCACGATGCCTGAATGCCAGCCTTCCTCACCAAATATCTCCGCTCTCATGCGTACTCTCTCTCTATCTCTCTCTCTCCCTCTCTGTGTGTGTGTGAGTTCTGACCTTCTGCGATTGTATTCCTTCCATGCTAAATGTTCCGTCTGTCTGTGCATTGTCCTGGACAAGCTGAGCAGTGCTGGCCCATCTGAAGAGCTTTGGCATTGTGCTGCCAGTTTGCTGCATGCTTCACTGTTTTGTTCAAGGGCCAACATTTCTTCCAATTTTTCCGCCGCAAATAAGAAAAAGCCCTCTCAAGTAGCTCTAAACACTAACTTAGATTTACATACTCATGGACACACAGTGCTCATTCACATTTTGGTATTCAAAATACAGACCCTCTTTCTTGCTCTCACACAGGCACTCTCTCTCTCTCTCTTTCTCTCTCTCTCTCTCTCTCTCTCTCTCTTACACACACACACACACACACACACATCAGACCTTGATGAGCCACTTAAGTGGAAACTTTTTTCCCCCCCATTTCATTTTCCAATTTGATTTGTACGGCTCTTCATAAAGTCAGAGTGGGCTACCACAAGGCTAGTAACTAACATCAAACTGAGCAATCCTGGGTCGGTTCAATACTCATACCACAGCCATTACGCCCCAGCATTTCACTCATTCTCTAATGGCCGACCAGACCCTGAGTCCTGGGGGAGAGGTGCAGTGTCTCTGAGACTCATCACAGTGACGGTGTAGCCCATGTTGGTGCTGCTTTCTGAAGCATGACCAGCACATGTTCAGACATCAAAATAGGTGTGTATGTGTTTGATCCCGTCTTCAGCAGTCTAACAGAGTATCTTTTCCCCAGACCAACCTCCCTATCTTCAAGCTGAAGGAGTCCCGTGTGCGTCGGCGCTACAGCGACTTTGAGTGGCTCAGAGGGGAACTTGAGAGAGAGAGCAAGGTGAGATGAGCTGGAGGCAGACACACACACACTGATTAAGCTGTCTCTCTGTCTGTCTGTCTCTCTGTCTGTCTCTCTGTCTGTCTGTCTGCCACTGAGCCCAAACAGACACAAATCAAACTGTAAACGGCTCATTAGAGTTGACAACTTTTCCCCAGAAAGTTAGTGTAAGTCAACATTAACCGAGCCCATCTGCACAGTGTGTATGCGTGCACAGACACACACACATACACACACAAGATCTAAAACTGTAGCATGATAAGCCTTACGTCTACTGGTAATAACTGCTTCAACCTCAACGACTCCTGAAAAGCAGCCCCAGTACTTGGGCTGTGTTATGACTGCTAGCACACAGGGTGTGTGTTGTATTGGACAGAGTGCTGGTATCTGAGTAATTGGTGTTTTTTTGTGTTTGCCGGTTGCTATGTTTGTTGATTAGGTATCGAGCGCATGTTACAGTGTTGATCTAGAGAGCAGATTCTGGTTGATTGGTGCTTATGCAAACCTGGTTATAGGTTTGGTACATTTAATAGGGAGTCATTTTTGCAATTGTATATAAATTGTTATACATGTTCTTGTGTGCGTGTTCCACAGGTGGTGGTCCCCCCTCTCCCAGGGAAAGCTCTTTTCCGGCAACTTCCGTTTCGAGGGGATGATGGGATATTTGATGACTCTTTCATCGAGGAGCGGAGACAGGGACTGGAGCAGTTCCTTAACAAGTAGGTCCACATCCGTGTGTCCTTTTTAGGCAGTATTGATTGGTTTAGTTATGGATCTCTCTCTTTCGCAACACTTTGTCAGCATTGTTCAACATCCAAATACAATTACTAAAATAATCCCTTCCTTAGCCCATCTTTCACACATACACATGTTCCTCCTTAGCTGTCTTATAATTGCCTTGTAAACGAGAACAACAGAGGCGGCAAATTCCCCCCCCCCCCCCCCCGATCTCCACCACCTCAATACTTTTTTCTTTTCACTTTTTTTGTTGAGAAGTGTAATTTATGATAATTGCATCTGAAATTACAGCACAGCGCCTCCTTAAAGGGACGGTGTATGTGTACCTCTGCTTATTTTTGATCCTGCGTGTCTTCAACCCCACGCCAGAACAATAAAAGTTAGTGGGGTTGTAATTAGTTGCTTTGATTGCACACTTGGCTATTATCTCTGTTTCATGTGCAAATACATCTAGTTTGTACGTGTTTGAATATTAAATATGTATAAGATGGGGGTGAGAAAAAGTGTCCATAAATTGGTTTGAATTGAGAATGTTGCAGTAATTTTTTTTTTTGTGTGTGTGCGTGTGTTTCTTCTCTGGAATTAAACACAGATCTTGATCATGTCTTTGTTCAGACTTAATATCTGTAGAGCTGCTTAGCAGCGCTGCTTAATCTGTGATTGAGAGCATTGTTCCCTCTGACTCTGCCTGCTGGTGAACATGAGCACCACTGGAGACACAGATGACAGATCAGCTCAACTCTGAAGGAGATGGACATGTACTTTATCAGCTGAAATTAAGACTCAAGATAAAGTCAAGAAGGGTGAGGGAGAGTTGGAGAGAACCCCCCCCCCCCCCCCCCCCCAGCGTTAATTGGCTGGTTGTGGGCAGGGCTGAGGGTGAGGAATGTCTTTAGTATGATGAAGCATGACCCAGGAAATTCCTCTGTAATCTAGTAATGGATGGAGATGGATCTCGATTGGATGCTGGGAAATGAGTTGGCCTGCTTGTTTGGGCGTGGCCTGGTTGTGTGACCCAGCTGGTCCTGGTCTCGACCTGCGGGGTCTGGGTGACAAGGTCCTGCTTCTTCTGGGTCTTGGTCTTTTAATTCCTGATGTGGGTGGGTTTGTAATTTGGCAGATTAAAAAAAGAATAAAATGAAAATGATGTTGGTAATTAACAGATGACCCCCAGGGTTAGTATGTTTGTGTCCCTTTGAGGTATTTCTCATTTGCGTAGGCAGAGTTGAGCTGCAGTGCAGGGATGCACTGTAATCATGACTGGTAGCACTGGGGAGGGACATCATTTCTCTGATCCCAAAGTGACCCCCCCCCCTCCTCCTCCCCAGCCCACACTTCTCTGTCCTAACTCTCTTTCCTACGTTTCCCTCAGCATATCTTGATGATGTGTCCTCCAAGTGACCTGATTGGTTTTTAGAAGGTTCTAAGAGCGGAGTGGTCCTAATCAGTCTCCCCATCTTCTGCAGCATATGTCTCACAGAGATTTAAGACAGAACATTTGAAAATGTCCTGCAAATTCCTCTCTCTTTACTCCGTCTCTCTCGCTCACTCTCTCTTTCTCTCATAATCCTATATTAGTTGAGAAGTATATCTCAACTAATATAGTATTGATATTCCATTTGTACTGACGAAGGTCGAGCATGGTGTGCAGTCTGTTTAGCAAGAGAGGCATCATGACCTTACAATTGGGGACTTTTTTTTGGTGTGTGACTATCCATATGTAAGCAGAATTTTGCTTAACTGTGTAACCTCCTTGCAGTATATATGTTGCCCTGTGTGTCTCTGTGTGTCTGTCTGTGTTGCTTTCTTTGCATCTGTTGCTTTCTGTGTGTCTGATACTGTTCCTGACTGTGTCTGATGCTGTCTGTGATTTGCTGACTGTATCTGATGCTGTCTGTGATTTGCTGATTGTATCTGATGCGGTCTGTGATTTGCTGACTGTATCTGATTCTGTCTGTGATTTGCTGACTGTATCTGATGCTGTCTGTGATTTGCTGACTGTATCTGATGCGGTCTGTGATTTGCTGACTGTATCTGATGCGGTCTGTGATTTGCTGACTGTATCTGATGCTGTCTGTGATTTGCTGACTGTATCTGATGCTGTGTGTGATTTGCTGACTGTATCTGATGCTCTCTGTGATCTGCTGATTGTATCTGATGCTGTGTGTGATTTGCTGACTGTATCTGATGCTGTGTGTGATTTGCTGACTGTATCTGATGCTCTCTGTGATTTGCTGATTGTATCTGATGCTGTGTGTGTTTTGACTTCCTGTGTGTCGGGTGCCCCTGCCCTGCCCTGTACTGAACCTGTCCTCTGTGGTGTGTTTCAGAGTGGCCGGTCACCCCCTAGCTCAAAATGAGCGCTGCCTGCACATGTTTCTACAGGATGAGTCTGTGGACAAGACCTACACCCCTTCCAAAATACGGCAAGCCTAAGAGCATGGTCCAGCCCAGCCCAATACCCAAAGCCCTCTCAATCGCTAACGGAGTCCTACTTAGTCCACAAACACTTGTATGATCTTCACTCTTTGTTTTGCAGTCACACGCTGTCTTTTAGTCTTGTTTGATTTGTTATCTCGTCTTTGGCTTGTTTTCAACTCTCTATTGGAGATCCTACTAAGAATGGTCTACTCTTTATAACAGTGGTTGAATATAATTTGTATAATCGTCTTTCTATTTTATTTGTCTGGAGATGCCACTAACTTGGGTATTTTATGTTACCTGTATTTATCAGTATGGTATGTCCTGGATATATAGTCATTTTTAAAAAGAAACGCAGAATGTCCACTATTCCATGTGCACAAGCCTCATGCTTGATAGTTGTCTCCTCACCGTTGTACAATTGGAATGTCCGCACCATAACTGTGACTTTTTAGACGGTCCCTGCCTCTGAAAATCACACTTGTAGATGGTCCCTTCCACAGTGAACAGAAGCATGTGTGTGTACACCAGCCAACAGTTCTTCTGTAAATGATTTTCTAATGAGCAAAAACAGATGCACAGAGGGAACCTGAAGCATTTCTACTGGCCATGTGCGTTTCGAGATTTGTATACTGCTGTGCCATTTTGTTTATTTTGAAAATTTTCCAATAAAACAGGTGAAACGCACTCATATGCACAAGGTGATTGTGTTGGGTTGTGATTCTTGTTTCAATATTCTAAGTATTCTATATAAGTATTTACATTTAGTCATTTAGCAGACGCTCTTATCCAGAGCGACCTACAGTAAGTACAGGGACATTCCCCCCGAGGCTAGTAGGGTGAAGTGCCTTGCCCAAGGACACAATGTAATTTGCCTCGGTGGCGAATCGATCTGGCGACCTTCCCTAGCCCGATTCCCTCACCGTTCAGCCAGGAGCTGGCAGGCATGTGAAGTAGAATTAACACCCAGTTAGTACTTGACCCCATCCTCTGGGTGCAGGCTTGAGGTTCAGTTTACAGGCTGGGTACATAGGTACTTAGGGCAGCAGTCTCTGGGCACAGAGTAAGGCGCACAGGCTGGTTAGGGGCAATGGTTACAGACTCTGGGTCCAAGTTTAAGACGGGCTACAGAGTCTGTATAAGGGCAGTGTTTACAGACCAGGTACAGGGTTAGTTATTACAGTTATTGCAGGTGGTTTTGTTGCTACAGTCTCTGGGAAAAGTTAATAGTATTGTACTGTGGGCAACTGAATTCATCAAAACGACGATGGTCTTTCATTTGTGTGGCACTGTCCCTTGGACTGTTGCTTTTTCACGCAGGGAAATTCTCATAGAAATCTAAACAGGAATTAAAGTAGCACCCTTGATTTGGAAATGTTCTTTCGCCATGAAGAGACTACTTGACATTCTGTTATTGCAAACTTCTACCAAGGAGTGTTGTAGAAAATGTTACTGTCAAGGTTCAACCAATTGCACCTCCTCAATTTTCAGTATGAAGAGCACATTTTACTCATTTAGACTTTTAAACATGTAGGGATATTGACTTTTACCATAACTGAACACCAGCAATAAAAAATAAGTGATGTTTTGCTTGTGTATGACAGAAGACAGAATGCACAAATAGTTATTTTTGTTTTATTCTATTATATTTCAGTACACCTCTCACAAGTTAAAACTCCCACTCTGTACAACAGAAAAAAATATTTACAGCAAGCAAAAAATCCAAGTGCTGAACATTTGTTTTCCAATGTTAGTGTGAAAAATCACAAAGGCTAAAGTTTTTAATGCTGCGCCTCACACCAACACAACAACACACACACGATGACCACAGAACACCTGAACGCTCAAATTAAACTTGTATCAAGAGTCCAACAGACAATTTGAGGCGGCTTTATTTAAGTCCATGAGTGAGCTGTTGCAGGTCAGGTCAGCGGGGCTCGTGGGGAATAGTTAAGAGCTCCCAACCTGAGCTAAATTCTCCCCCTATCCATTGCGTGCGCCTTGTCGCGCAGTTCTGACGCGCCACCGTGTTTGGTTTCTGCCCTGGGTCAAGGGACAGATAGTGTGGACAAATCCTGTTGCCGTAGACCCGGCGTCGTCTTTTTGGTTTCTTCCAGTCGCTCGGATTGAACATTGCAATAAAGGATTGAAAATGCATTGGTTGTGAAGCTCATTGGTCTTGCACACACTCAAAAACATGAGGAAAGATTCAAAGTCCTTTTGTTATAAGCAGGTTTTCATCCCCGAGTGATTCTTTACAACTATATAGATTTAGTAGGCCTATGTATGTAAACCAAAGCTGGCAGTGCCTTCTGAATATTTTCAATATGCTACATCCAATTCTATAAGAGAATTTGCAACCTTGGCTTTAAGGTAACGGTTATTCTCTAGCCTACTTGGTGAAATCAAGCTGTTTTACAATCGTGTCAACATGCTGTAATAATGCTGAACTGTATCAAAATAAACAAAGATACCGTGAGATTTTGCGTCCTTCAGAAATCGAATTCTACAACCTCAGTGCTCCTTTCTATGTCTCTGTCTGTGTGCACAGTCGTGGACACTCCTCTCCAAATGTGTGACTCTGATTCTTCCAAAATTCATATGTCACTTGATTTGTACATGTCGGAGAGCAGCCTTGTTATGGGGACGTTTCCGATGGTCTTTTTGAAGAAGACCTCCTCGATGGTGGACGGACTGACAGACCTGAGGGCGGGCAACAGCAGTAACAGCTTCCCAAAGCGACAGGGCTGAGTTGGATATCTGAAATAAATCATATTTTATTGCGTGAGATTCTGTCCAGTTATTTTCTGAGATTGGAGGCTATTGTTTTACGTTTCTTCAAACGGTGGCCTACAAGTACCTATTTTCTTCAATCAATAGTTAAGGAGGCACTTGTGTTTTTAGACCAGTCTAGTACACACACACACACACATTGAGCAGGTGTATGCTAAAACTGTTCATTTTGGCAACAAACCATTCTTTACCTGAGTCTACTTTGATATATGGAATAAACATTTGCATTGTTTGTAACAATGCATGTAGGTTCCTGTTTGACCTACCTAGTGTGTATGTAACTGTTGAGAGTGAGCTGGGCCTCATCTTGTAAAGCGGCGATGGCACTGGCATTGCGGAAACTTCTCAACTCAGCGCCACTGTGTGTTGGTACTGCATATGGACAAAGAGAAAAATACAATGATTACGTTTTTCTTACCTTCTCTTTTTTGTTTGGCGTTCTTAGCGTTAAATCAATCCTTGTTTTGATGTAGTGCTGTATCCTAATTACTGCATTTACCATGACTAGACTGAACCACCTCCTCAACTTACCGGCTTTGAATGTCACGATGCACTTCAGACAGGCGAATTCGGTGGCGTCTAGACGCATCTGCCTGAAACGGGTAACGACCTCTTGCAGTGCCTGTATTTCTGTGACGATCTTATTCAATCGTTGGGACTCTGTATTGTCTGTGTTCATGCCTTGAGAGGGAATTAAACATGTTTTAGTAAATATTTAATTGCGTTATAAAATAAATCACGTGTTAACTTAGGCCTATAGGCTACTATGCAAATTGATCAATTTTAGTGCCACACTGTCATAGCCTATTGCCTTTTTCGTAGGAGGGGTATTTTATAAAAATGTGCCTATTATAACGTCAGATTATTATAAAACTTTTTTTTTTTTTTTTTTTACAGTTAACAGTATCTTAATCATGCTCTGACGGCCCGTGCGTATTACTTTTACGTACCGGAAACAGCAAGAAGAGTGTTGGAGTCTACCGGGATGGCCCATTGCGCGATGCCCAGAACAAACAGCTCTCTCCAGGCGTCCTCAAGGAGGATCAGCTGGAAAAGGGGACACTAAACCTCAGTTTCCCAAATGACCACAACTGAGCACACATTAGACATTAGACCTGCTGACCATGCAGAGTAATGGTTAATTTCGTTAGTACGCAATCATACCTGGTCAGGTAGCGGAAGAGTGGAGAAGGCGGGAACACTTTTTGCCCACTTGATGCTCATGAACAGCAGGCGCGCGGCAGACTCGCACACGGACTCGGTGGCGACCTCGTACAAGTACATTGGCGTGCCGCTGACCTCATGAGGGTACTGTAATGGAAATATGTTACAAAACAGTCAGAGTTTGTTTTTGTACAATTTTGTACATTTAATGTAAAAGGTAAAAAGTGACAACATTAGATCTGTGAATATAAGATTTAACAGGTAAAAAAGACACGCATAAACATATGCTGACAAACGTGTTAATATTATATATTCGTGCTGTGAGCTGGATTTTGGGTGAAAATGTGAAGGACAGATTTGTGTGCCTCGAAGCTATTGAATCTGGACCAGAATGTCTACTTCCAAACCTCTTACAACAGAACAAGAGCGAGAGTGAAAAAAACATGGCTTGGGCATAGGACCGAATGGCCGAAAGGGACCTTTTACCTTGGGCGTGGGTTGTGCAAGGCCCACGATGGTCTGTCTCTCCGGGGTGCTGGCTACCGTGCTCATCTCCAAATTGTGTGGCTCCAGTTGCGTGACCGTGGTGAAGAACGGTGGCCCCGGTAGAGACGAACCCGGAAAATGGGTCGATGAACCATTCACCTCTTTGTGCCCCCGGAAATATAGGGCGACCTGCTTGCGTATGGTAGATGTCCTTGGACCCCTCTCGTGCTGCACGGCTGTGTAATCAGGGGGCAAAGACGAGACTCTTTAGCAACCTACTCGTCTGTGAACGCCTTATTTACTAAAAAGTGTGTTTTGTGGGGGCTGAGTGGTGAATAGGTTTGCCTCTCATGAGAACGTTATGAATACATGATAATTTAATTAAGCCCATTTACCGTCTTTATTCATGTTCACTTCCAGACACTTTTTCAAGCGGCACGCTCGGCATTGGTTTCTGTGCGTTTTGTCCACGGGGCATCCCCCCTTTGATGGAAACGTGAGAGAGAGAGAGAGAGAGAGAGAGAGAGAGAGAGAGAGAGAGAGAGAGAGAGAGAGAGAGAGAGAGAGAGAGAGAGAGAGAGAGAGAGAGAGAGAGAGAGAGAGAGAGAGAGAGAGAGAGAGAGAGAGAGAGAGAGAGAGAGAGAGAGAGAGAGAGAGAGAGAGAGAGAGAGAGAGAGAGAGAGAGAGAGAGAGAGAGAGAGAGAGAGAGAGAGAGAGAGAGAGAGAGAGAGAGAGAGAGAGAGAGAGAGAGAGAGAGAGAGATCAGTTTAGGTGAATTGCTCTCTCACAGTGAACGTGAAAGGGTTCTCAAACATTTTCTTCACATGATGCCAATCCACAGGTGAAGGATCGTGTTATTATCATAGTCATTGACTTGATCCCCTGCGGCTTCAACAGCAGTCCCATCCCTTCATGTGGATAAGTAGGCTCTATCTCTCCCGCCCACTGCTGGCTAAATCCTCGCGTTAGTGTCATTACATTAGATTGGATTACACCTAATACATTAAAGCGGGACTGTGTTTAGCCCCCAGTTAATGGGCCTTGGGGTGTTGAGATTAGGCCCCTAGACCCTCGCAGTGAAGGAGACTTAACACCCTTAAAAGCGTGCGTAAAATCACATGAAATCACAAAAAAACGGTAGATGTAGATAGGGGGCATCACCTGGGTGTACTGGGAATTACATAAGTAAGTTATTAAAGGCTAAATTCCCAATTGTTTCATTAAAATAATTACAAACAAGTCTTACCTGTGAGCCTGATTTACAGACGTAGGTTCTGTTTCTTCGAATGCTCCTCTTGAAGAACCCTGAGCAACCGTCACAGGCGTACACGCCGTAGTGCTTACCCGAGCTACGGTCGCCGCACACTTTACAAGGGATATCCAATATCCGACCTGAGAAAAAATACATGTTAGGACCTATTTATTACTTTTGCTTTGTGGGCATCCGTAATAGCCCGTTCCTAAAACAGCAACACGAATAACAAAGTTTGAAACTTTAAAAGAGTGTGGCCAAAAGGGTCAAACTTTCTGGCTTGTGTCCCCCAACATCATGCAGCCCCTCTCGCCACTATAACATCAGGGGAAAACAACACACACACACACACACGCACACACAGCCAAAGAGAGAGAGAGAGAGAGAGCAACATGACAATAGACAGTTTCCGCGCCTTAATTTACAGTCCAGCCATGGGAATGTAGCGCGCGTATTTCTGGTGAGTCCGGTGGGAAGCGTCATATCTGGGTTCTCTAAGACAATGTCCGTGGAAACACAATGGAGACATTAGGGAAAGTGTTAACTTAATGATTTTCCCTATTGAACTTCGTCTGACTGCCCCGATCTCGACAAGCTGCCAACTCCCCTTCATAATGGGACTCGACAGCTGCTTTATCCTGCTAGTCTATAGGCCTGCGGATTAGGGAGTGACACGGCACCGAGAATAATACACACCAACTCGTTTCACGAACTCAAATGAAGTGTATGTTAATCGACCCGGAGTAGATGAAAAAATGTGATTTTTGTAAAGATTCTGTATTCAAATCTATTTAAAAGAAGTATATTTGTATGTATATGAGGGAGTCTTTTTCATGGAGGGGAAAGCCGTCTATGTAATTACACTGACGTTTTGCCACCTGCTCATTGCTGCACCAGTGACCCGTCAAAAAGGGTAGCATGGGAATTCGTATTCTGCCCGCCTGATAACAACAGGGAAGCAAAAACAATCGACTTCGGCGAAGATTTGGGACTTCTACCCCAAATATGCATAGCGGAATGAAATTGAAATGGCATATTACAATTTTGTTAACATAAAAATATTGATTTTTTTTCTCCACAATGTCAAATATAGCAAAGGAAAAGATTTTTTGAAAAAAAACAACAACTTAAACCTAAAATTAGTTAGGCACACATTATATTTCGTTGTTGAAAACAAATATTCGATGTAAAGAAATGTGTTTTAGAAATGCTTTGCAATTGTTATCTTGCAAGAAATACACTCTTTGTAGTTATTTTGTCGTCATGTCGAAAACATGCAATATCGGCCTACAAGTTGTTTACACTGCAACAGGCCATAGTGTGTCCTGAGGTTTGAGGCCTATATACAGGCCGCACACGAGCACATCAAGATTATCTAAACATCGCCTAATTTATTAATAAAGCATATATTACGGTAAAATATATAGGCTATATAACGTTGTTTCGAAGGAATAAAACTGCCCACGAGTTTGTTGTGCAACGAGAAAACGTCTTTAACTTCTCGCCATGGGGGACCTATTCGTCGCCATTGTGTTCCGTAATTGCTTAAAGATATATGGCATATTCCATTAACGTAATTACCATCAAACCGAAAACCTGCTGAAAGACCTGACTGAGTTTTACTGACTAAGGGAAAAGGTTTTTTTATTTAGTTTTTTTTGTGACCACCCACAATGTGTGAATGAACTTGAAGCAGCAACATTTAAATAAAGACTGCGTGTGTTGAAACTTTAGACCAAAACGCTATGAAACTACAAGGTTGTTGAAGACGTTTATAGTGAACGGTCCTGTAGCCTACTTTTAACGTTGCAAACAGCTAATAAATCTTTCAGTAGGCTATATATAGTCTCAAACATATGTGTAATGTAAATCCATTTGCAAAATATGATTTCAAATAATATCTTTATCAGATAAAGATCTGCAAAATAGGCGTCTTATTCATATTTCAATGTATTTGGGCCTTGTTACCAAGTTGTGTGAAGTGTGTTTTTTTCTGGTGAGAAAATGACTTTTTGCTCTTCACATTAAACATTCATAATTCCAAACTCGCTGAATTCACCAGGTTATCAAATTTCACCAAGTGACAGCAGCCCATTATGGGTTACTTTACAACTGATCACAACACACCCGCACACACACACATTTGTGCCATGTGTTAATGCATTATTTTAAACACTTAAAATAGCTATTTTGAACCCACAGACACATAGTCTGATTAGAAGCATTGCATTTATCTCTGCATTTTGTAGTTTTACTAGCCAATAGATGGCTTTGTTAACAGGAATTAAAGAATATTCAAACCTACACGTTAAGATCTATAGGCCTATGTCTAAGGCAATAAATAGCCTAGCCCATGAAAAATACACCAGCAAAGAAATGCAGTTAGCCTAATATAATAGCCTACATTAAGTGACGGTATTATACAATGAGAACAATTACTTATTTATTGTAGTTCTATATCATATTATTTATAAGTGCACGAATATTCTGAACGCTTATTTACAACTAAACAAGAACTGGTCGTAAATGTAACATTTAGTTACATACAGACAGAGATACGCATCCAACCACCTAGCGCATCGGACCGTAGCCCAACATATTTCTTTAACGTCGGATGTCAACATAGCTGTCTAATTTGAATATTTTCAATATGATAGGGCTATCATTGGATTATTAAAGTTATTATTATCTATAAGTCTTCCAGCGTAAAGACAAAATAACGCACTTACTTGATTTAACATTGAGAATATCTAAACAGCCACTTGTTGAACCAGCGGGTTTGCTCATCGTGGATACTTTCTTTTCAGGAATACTTTCAGTACTTCTGACGAGTCAAAATCCACGGTTACTGGCTCTGTGTATATTTGTGATCAAGGCTGTTTAATAATAACATCTGTGTTCAGTATCCTCTGGAACCAGTTTATTTCAATGTTGTCCGGTTCCTCAACTTTTTTGCAAATTCTCCACGATTCGCACAAATCCAGGTGTCAAGTTGTAGGGTCGGTTCCGTCAAGTTTTAGTAGAGTCAGTCCAAGTGTTGGACTGGATGAGGGAAACGATGTAGCCGGGAGCCAGAACAGTTTCAAGGGGAGAAGGAGATCGGGTCCTTCTTTTCTCGGAGCGCAACTGGCGCACAAAGTCAGAATTAAAAAAAGAAACAGACAGCAAAGTAGACGGAGCGGGTATACACAACTGATCCAAGATAACTAATATATTCTCCAGTGTCACTAAACAACTGCTAGCGCAAAGACAGCTTGTTTAAACCCGAGGCCGTTGTGACTTACTGATGTAAGTCGTTAGATGAAAGCATAGTAATATTTATGAGAAGTGTGAGAGGGGGCGGAGGGTGGAGAACTCCACTTCCTTTAGCCACTTAGCTCCCCCATGCTCTCTACTCCCAACTCCTGTGCCAGTATGACGTCATCCGGTGGAAGGGGAGCGAGAGGGGGGGCACTCAGGAGGCAAATGAAGTGATGGTTCCAAAGACATCGAGAGGTTGAAAACGAGGAGAAAAAGAAAAGCAACCATCATAAACGCCGCTCTCAATGAATTTATGAACACGTTTGTGGCTAAAGGACGCTTTATCCTTGGCGGTTTGACCGGAGCAACCAATTTTATATAGTCATCTTTTGGCGTTAAGTCTAGGTATATTCATCTTAAAACGTTTAAACGTTCAAATCAGGACAGGCGTTGAATGTAGAAAACTTTCCTCAACACCCTACAAATGTGTGTATAGGCAATGTCACGCGCACTTTATTGTGCCCCTGTTCTGTGTAGATTTCTCTGGTCTATGTTGATGTCGTGCAGGAGGTGGACTAAGTGCAAAGGGAGCAGTTGCTTTTTTATTAATTACTATCTGTCTAGTCTATGGTGGTCCCACGAGGCTACGTGACAGTTACATATTAGTTAAACATCTCTCCACGTTCATGGCTGCGTGTGACGGACAGAGGCAGTAATTCCCGAGCAGTGCATTCGAGGCAGGGGTTCTGCAGTTGTAGTCTCTCTCTCCAAGTCTCGCTAGCCGGGGTTGAATATGCGCGCCGTGTATTTGAGGAGCACACGAGGACGGAAGACCGGAGGTGGGGGGGACCGCACCCGTATACCATTCACTGGTATACCCCGATATTGACAGCTTGAGGTGCTCTCGTCCGGTAACTCCAGAAATCCATATTCCATTTTTTAATTGTGTACATTCCCACGGTACCCAGAAGACCATATGGACGCTGAAAGTGTCGATTTAAACGGACAAGGGCGGAGTACAATGCCAGTTGATTGCAATTAGTCTTTCAACCTTAAAACCTTCAGCTGCAGAATTAGGGCCATATTAAACACGATCAAGCATTCCACGTGTGCTAGGCTACTTCCTTTTTGGTTATTAAATGAGAACATATATTTTTAAAATTCCAGATTAATTAATGAAGCCTAATGTTTTTTATTTACGCACATCACAAAATATAGCAAAATATTTGAGAAAAAAAAACTTGAGTATCTTAAAATAAGTAGGCCTATAAGTAATAAGTAAAAATAGTTTGATTCGCTCCGGCATACACAGCATAACACTCCTCAATTAAACAGTGTTTCTCAAAATTATTATTATTTCCACACAAATTTATGTTCGACTATATCATGGGCCTGTCTTTACAAATTGTATATGTGAGTGTGTGTGTGGTGTCTCTGAGAGGGAGGGGGGGCGATGTGCGAGATAATCTCCTTAACTCGTTCTAATCCTCGTCATTCACTGATAGCCTTTACACAAACATAACTAACATCATGGTTGCCCGGGTTGCCTGCTTTCACTTTTTGTATTATTGACTCTCTTCTTCCCTATAGCAGTCAATGAAAAATCGTTAACAATGGCACAGGGGGTTGTGTATCTGTTTTTGGCTTGACGGCATTGGTATGCGACTACTTAAATAGTATTTAAAATTCGAGAGAAGCAAGTGTCAACACTTTGGAAGTCACTGTGACAAACACGGAGGTTATGAGATACCGGTTCAATTTCGGTTTGAAATGTGGATTTACTATCAGTTGTGGCCATGAAAACAACCTTGCCTTGGAATGGCGTAGGCTGTAATTTTAACAAAAATTGGAAGAAGAAGAAGGCTCATGTAACTAGCCGAGCAGAAACCATTGGCTTTGTAAAGAAGTCACTAAGCGCCGCAGAGCAAACATAAAAGAGACGCTCCAGTCCAACCAAAGGCCCAGTCAACCCTTAAAACTGACCCAGGAGAGCTTAATTCCGTGCGGGGACCACTCACGGTGCTGTTTTTTGGTTCAAATGTTTAATAGGTATTCAGTTTCGTTTAAAGGAAGAAAGAAGTATCGAACACCTATACATACATTTTTTTTAAAGGAATTTCTAAATGTATGGCTACAAAACATCGATAAATTAATCTATCTATAAATCTGTTAAACTAATATATAATAAGGCATACGCCAAACAACACTATTTCACAAGTATATTCAAGCATATACATTTCAGCACCATGGACAGATCCCAGGATGACACTGTAATGCACGTGGAGACGTTTACAGGGACGGACAATGTAATTGTGCAGTACACAATTTGTTTAATTTATTGTGGCAACGTGGGATGGGACCAGACAAGAAGATGACGTTTGATGAATGCACTTGGACTCCAGTAGGGTGAGGTGTTTCCCAGCTCCTAATGGACCGTTTAGGTGGACATCGGGGCTTCGTGTGAGCGTACATGGCCTCATACCGCATGTTCTGGGATTCAGAAATGCTCTCAGACTGATGGCTGTTTACTGTTGACACTAAACTATAATTTCCAATCCACACATTCCGTTTAAGAGAGCTACTATCTTGGTAAGATATCAAAGTATTTGCTGCTTCAGGACCTCCAGGGACATTCAGAATATCCTTTAAAATAAAAATGATTGATAGTGGCTATATAAGCCCTATCAATATATACACTATCAAGCTGAAATCCACAAAATAATTTCTCCTTTCCACCAATGTACTGTCCACCTTTGCATGGTGTACTGTTATCGTGAAATACCATAAGACAAAGATAACATGGTTGCTGGGTTGAAAAGTACCTCTGCCACACTCCTTCCTATGACAGGCTTTGCAGGAGATTGGACCCAAGGTCCTCAGTCTGGGGAAGGAACACATGAAGACAATGACCCTCAAAACAATCCCAAAACATGGATGGGCACACACATGCACACACTTAATACACACTTAATCACATACATTGCACCCTCTCTGCCCATTGCAACACATCCATTTTCCCCCAAATTCCCCAAGAAAGAAATACCCTAGATAGAAGAAAAACCCGACTAGGCGACCTAAACCCAGCCACAAGTGAGTCCATCGCCACAGTGTGGTGGTTGGACCTTCTGACAAATCTATTTGGGGCAAATTATCAGTGAGAAGCTTCCGCTCGAACTGCCAGGGACAAAACTGGCTGTTGGGGAGGTGGGGGGGGGGGGGGGTAGATCCCGCTGCATGAGAGAGGGGGACAATGGGGGGTGAATGTGTTGATGTGCGGCCGGTGACTGGGGGGGGGGGACAATGGCTGGATTAGTCAGTCCCCTGGCTGACTGATGTGAGGTGGCTCCTCTCAGCCTCTCACTCCAGGGAGCCTCATTGTCCTGCTCCTGATTCCCACTTCTCACAAACTCCAAACAAAAGTCAATCTCTTTCTCAAGGGGAAGGAAAAAAATATCGACCCGTGTTTCGTCTTCGGGAAAGTGACTCAAAAACGTATCGGTCAAGGATGACTAACTCGCTAACTCCTTGTCCTTTTATTTTGTATCTGACTCCATCTCTTTTTTTCCTGTCTTGGTAACTCTGTCTTCCCCTGCCATCTTGTCTTCCTTACTCTTCTTAGGGTGGGGAGATTCTAGAGGGGGGGGGGGTTCTTGGGTAGGGGGACGCTTGATACCCCCTGGCCTGTGAAGGGCACGGGGCTCTGCCTCTGGATGGGGGCTGAGGCACCTGTTAGAGGCTTAGGCCCGGCTTTGCAGCCTCTACCTCTATTAATATTCTAATATCCAGAGATGCCATCACGGGTCGCTCTGAAATCAGTCTGATGTCGCCCCTGGCTTCTCCTCAGGACAGACCTTTGCTTTCAGTCACTCGTGAAGAGCCTTCTTTTTTTCTTTCTTTCCTCTCTTTCTTTTTTTCTTCCCCCTTGAAAAGACTCGTTAACAAATTATGACAGCTGAGCAGATAGGCTTAAGCCGTTCCCACTGCAGAGACAAACATGCAGGAGTCCATGAACCACTGATGTAAGCTGTTTCATTGTGTTTGACTTTATGTGTCTAAGGGGATTAATGCATCACTGTAAACATGCAACTGTCCACTGTACATACTTCCAACACTGTACGACAGACACATTTCAGATTATGACATTTTAGTTTTTTTACGTTACTTGACCCTATCACCAGACAGTTACGCAGTTACACACATGCAATCACACACACACACACACACACACACACACACACACACACACACACACACACACACACACACACACAAACAGTCCTTGAATGAATGCCATCAGTTGATTTTCTGTGTTTGAAAGGCATCAGTCTAGCTGACAATCTGTCCTGGAGACTTCAGTCGTGGACATCACACTGATTAAGCCAACAATGGCCATCGTTAAGGTCTGCCACAATGATAGTCTCGCTCATCTCTGGGTTCACCTGCGGTATCGTGGCAGACTCATGACACCCAACCAGCTCTGGGCTGTTTGTGTCTGGGTTCCTGAAATGGTTGAAATAGCAGCAGTTGTGACGCAGTCGAGGCTTGTTCTGGCTCCGAGGTCATTGGAGGGGCAGTCTGGGCGGACCAGGTTCAACGGTCAAAGTTTGGGGTCATGGTTCTCCCTGTCATTAACGTCTCGTAACACCGGCTGTCACCAGGTCTCTCACAGTCACTTAGTGTGACTTAATACAGAAGCAGACTAAACGTCTGTGTTGTTACCCAGTCTGAAGGCACTACAAACCTTCTTGGGGGGTTGGTTGATTGATTGATGATTGACTGATTGATTGATCGATATATTGATTGAATTATTGATTTTGTCCAATTTAAAAAACATATCTGGGAGTATGGACAGTGACAGTCTCAAGGTTTTACGAGAAGGAAAGTTAGCCTACAAGTAAGGATGTTTGCTTCCCTGTGGGAAGGTCACACTCTAGTCATTATTTGTTAGGTTTAAGTGTCTTGGGAGGGGGCAGGAGATTGAGGGGTTAGCAGTGATAGTGAGGTTAATTACATGTTTTTTTTTTGTTTGAAAAAAACAACAACCCTGTTGTTGTGGTATTCTGTGTCCTCTCTCTTCCCCTTTTACTGGCATTCTGTTGTGATGCAGTGCCAAGTTATCTTAATTTTAATATGCACATTCATGGACTTCTAGGACCTCTACTTTTGGAAGAGGGAGATAAGTATGGGTGTTTTACTCCACTTGGTTTCTTTGTTTTTTTGTTATAAACATTTGTGCCCCTTCTTCATTCTCCTCCACTGGTTCACCTCTCCCTGTCTCCCAGCAGCAGAGTCTTTCCATCTTCACATTCCCTCTCAGTCTCAAATACAAACAATCAGACAACACCCAAATGCTGTCCTTTGGCCCGCTGTCCCCCTCTTCTATCCCACAACTATCATTCATAACCTTTCTGTGGAGGTCCGGGGAAAAGAGGTGGGATAAGGGGGTGGGAAGGTGGAGGAGGAGGGTGGGGGGGTAGAGGGGGTATAGAAGGGTAGCAACACGACAGCTTATTTAGAAGACTTTCTTTATAAGAACATGTGCAGGCAGTTCACTCACAAAGGACTTAAATAGGATATTTTCTGTTCCCTATAGTTGCTTTCCCCTTTTAAGTGCCGAGGCAAAAAAAAGTAAGTTTACAACTCCCCCCTCAATGGGGGCTCTTCACTCCCAGGTTGCTGGGACCTGAGTGACCTACCAAAGTTAATTAGGAGGTTAACAAAGAGCGAGCCGGAGGAGAATGCCTCGCCTCTCCTCCAGCCAAAGATGTCATCCATTAATTAGGAAAATCTTTAAGGTGGGCTTATTGAATTTACAGAAAGCCCCGCGGTTGGCGGGCAACAGTTTTTTGATCAAGCCCTTTCTCAAACAAAGCCTTTTCTGGGGGTTAAAAAAGAAGAAGAAGTGAAAGGAGGAGATTGGTTGGTTGGAGGGGAGAGAGGGAGAGAGAGGGGGGGATAAAGGAGAGAGAAAAAGAAACGTATGTGTTTCCAGTGCAGTACAGTCTAATGGGGGGAGCCGGCGATTGTGACAGCTCAAATTCACATGGGTATGGGGGGCATAGTTTTCAGATGATGTCATGCAAAGGCAACCTGGAGGCTTGGGAAGAGGGGGAGGTGGGAGGAGGCAGGGGTGTGTTTGAGGATGGGGGGGGGGGGGGCACACCACGCTCAAGCCACAGGGGCCACTCAAAGTTAACATCTCTGCCGGCATCTGGGCCAAGCCAAGTCCTTTTCTTCTGAGCACAGAGAAACTTTCCTGAGCCCCACACACCTCTCCACCAGCCCTACACAAAATTCAGGAAAAAAAGTTACAAATAACTGACAAAAAAACATGAGATATTATCACCCTAACTTACTTTTTTTCAATATATTTTTAAAGACATTTCTGCCTTATTGTGAGAGTGACGAGACAAGAAATGTAGGGAAAAGAGTGAGGGGAATAGTGAGGCTGTAGCTTACATGGTACTTGCTCTACCTGGTGAGCCAGTGATTTCTCCTTATATAACAAACAGGCAGCCTAACTATTTCACTAATAAACTCCCTGACTAACTCCCCTTTCTGACCAAATAATAATTCCTTAGATTTTAAGAGCAATTATAAGCATGGCCAGTATTTTAAAGAATTAATTACTATTAATTTCTATCAATATATTAATGATCTCAAATTGCATTTAAATAGGTGATTATAAGGCTTTACATTTATTTTATTTTACAGAGTACTCATTTGGTTGAGTGCAAAAGTAGTGCAAAGCTGAAATTATTTTATGTACAGTATTCACAGTTTCATTTTTGTGTTCTTTTTCTTTGTCTTCTTTACGGTTTTGCATGGTCACTTTAATTCCTCCCTTTGAAATATATGATCTATGGCGCCACTGAGGTCTGTGTATCACATGAATGGACTTATAAGGAAACCGACTGGCATCTGTAATGATGACAATTATGAGGATGATAAGGATCATGATGTTGAATACTAGTTTAATAATGTCATGATGTTACTGAAATAAGACAATGGCGTATAAAAGTATTAAACATATTTCAAGTTCTGAGTTCTCTTTCTTTCTGACCCGCCTCCCACACACACCCCCTCTCTCTCTCTCTCTCTCTCTCTCTCTCTCTCTCTCTCTCTCTCTCTCTCTCTCTCTCTCTCTAACACACACACACACACACACACAAATGACATATAGCCTATCCCTGTGAAGTATAGCCTATAGCCCTTGTCACTGAGTCCCCCGGGATCGAACCGGCGTGAACCCCATGCTGCACCCCCTCCCGCGGACTAATGGTAGGGGAGGGTCTATGTGTTTTGTTGCTTGTCAAAAACAATCACCCTTCGGTCCATTACATTTACAGCACGTCGTTCTTTAATTGGTGTAACGCACTGAGCACTGAGAGGGGGAGACGGGCCACAAAGGCCGAGAAGTGAATGAGAAGCGACTCTCACAAAACTGCTCTTCAGAGAGAGAAAAAGTTAGCCACTAACAAGGTGGTGTAAAAAGCGAGTTTCTTCCAAAAACCCGACTCAGGCCAAACGAAACTTCTGGGCGAAATGTTTGGCCTAACGTTTAGGCATATCAATTAAAATGCCGTGTGTATATGGGTAAATAACTATAATAATACAAAGCGTAACCTGTCTTAGTTCGTATAGCCAACCATTCGCAAATGGTAGCCTAACTTTAAGCTAGATACAAAGGCAATCCTTCAGTCACAGTGACTTTGATCAACAACGTAACCAGTCATTAAGCCGACCAACAATTTTATTCCTGCATGGTGCGCCCTTTTCCTCCCCAGTCCCCCCTCGCCATCTCTGGCCCACCCGCCCCTTAGTTCTGTTTGGGCACTGGAGGTTGTCAGCCGAGGTTTATGTTCAGTTCAGCGGAGCTGAAAGAAGTCAGTTTCTTGTCTTGTTATGAAACAAGACATCTCTGCCTCCCAGCTTGCAGGAGCCATGAGAAGCGGTGTAGGCGAGCAGGGTGAGCAGGCTTGCTCCAGCCCATCCCAAGAGACGACCAGCAGTGAGGAAGTCAAAGCGGCTTTTGTGTTTCTTCTGCCGGCTGCGTGTTTGTTAATTATCCCGTCTGTGTGTGCAGACTTGGGCTCCAAGAGAGATCCAACCAAGCAGTGGACGGAAGAGCACACACCGTTAAGATTAGCAGCTCCGAGTGCTACTTTGACTGCAAATTGAAGACGTTGCCATAATGAATGAAATAAAAAGCCTAAATAAAAAAATTCTTAATTAATTAAAACCATATTGCGTGAAGTGGCAACGGTAGGCAATTGTCTCATGTCAGACACATGTTCTGGTTGAGTTAGGTTACATGTCCGAAGTAATAGTAGGCCTACTATTGCTTACTGTGTCTTCTTTTCCTACAAAGAGTTCCCCAACTGTCCCTGCGTTTACATCATCGTCATGAGCAGCAGTTAGGCTTTAGCTACTTCACTGTTCCTGAGTTGACATAGGCTACCTTGTAAGAAAAAAATTCACTGCGCCTTCCCCTGCGCTCTATTTTCAACCCTTGAGTACCAACTTTTAATCGGTTTGGCACAATGTATTCTAACTTTGCAAAAGCAATTAATCTGTTGGCAGTTGAGTCCCGGCGGTCTTGGGAAGCAGTTTGAGAGCATCCGTTTTTTTCACCCCCCATCCCCCCAATATGGGAGAGGGCGTTTCAATCCTCTGAACGCCTTCATTGAAGGCGGACTTGATGGTTCTCTCTCCGGCTCAGATCACTCCTTTAGAGCGAATGGCCTCGCCTTGATCCGCATCAATTGTCACCATCCCGCGTTTCGGGCCACTTTGGCCGCCAGTATAGGCGAAGTCAGGGCTAATCCCTAGGAGGAGAATCACGGGGGAAGAGAAAAGCAACAATAACCAAGTCAAGCGTAAAAAATGAAAGCGAAATCTCTATTATCACTGCCTGCTATTCCCAGCAATGTAGTGAAAATCTGGCTAGTTTGTGATTCGAGTCAGACGCACAGGGAAGAATATGGGGCCACGATGGGTTGGTAGACTCACACGATGAAGAGAGGGCAATGCATCGGTGAAAGGGGCCTAGCATTTCCAAAAGCCCTCTCACATCCCGACATAACCATTAAATGCAGACTGACTTTATGTTGTATAGAGAGAGAGAAACAAGAAAAGAGGCACAGTTCTCCGATGAAAGAATTAGGTTTTGGCGGATTAGGGACGGCCCGAAGGATGAAGAATAACTTCTGCATAACTTTACAGCTATTTTTCCCCCTCGTCCTCAAGAGCCAAGTTTACGGCTAAACCGGTTGAAGTTAACCCCTTAAGGCATCCAGTTTCACAGATTTTCGGAAGCATTAACACGTTTAAGGTATATATGTAACAGCCCATTTGAAATACGCTACTGCATAGCCTACTCATATACACTACTCTTAGCCCATTACACTATCGAGAATTAAACATCACAAAAGGCACAATACTATAAATAAATCCTGATGTTTTATAATTTTCAACAATCCATAATTTTGCTCTAAAACCTGAAACCTTTTTGAACCTATATATTCCAAAGGTGTTGTCTCTTTTAGTTTGAGATGACCCATTTTTCTGTAGTCATTTCCATCTAACGTGCCAAATTGCAAGGCGGTTCTTTGGTTGAGTCTCGTGCCCTCATCACCTTACTGAAGAGCACTCGAGGCGATGGGAGACACTCCGCGAGCCTAATTAGTGATTTTTGTCCTCGTGGAGCTAGTTTCTATTCTATCTGATGTTAATGAATTCCTCTGTCGTTTCCATTGGAAATTAACGGTCATCTCAAATAATGATGTGCAGATTTTTAGTCAAAGTCTAATGTTGATTATCCAAATCAATAGTCGAATGAGAAAAAGGAAATGCATCGAGTAACAAAAAGAAACATTTGTTAAGCCTTAGTTTTGGTATGTGTTTCTATAACTTCAAACAAGGCTTGTTTAGCATATATAGGCTACTGTGTAGGCCTATTCAAATTAATTTTCTGCATTTGTCTAATAAAAGGCATTGCAACATAAACTTCATAAACATATAATAAAAAGTCTAACATAATAGTAGGCCTAATAATAGTCGTCCAATCGAATATTTTGACAGTTTAACACCATGACCCATATCGATTTAAGTTTAGAAAGATGTCTTCCATTCTCGTACCGCCATGTGAAAACTCTCAAAAGGGATAAGGAACATCTGAACAATTAAATGGTCTCAAGCGCATATAAAACGGTTTATGAGCTGACATTAGTTGGCTTTGAGTGGAGCACCGGAGGCCAGAATCCACATAAAAACTGCATATTTACTGCCAGACAAGTGAGACGCATCAGAATAGGCCCTAATGCCAGCATTCTCTCTCCCTTATTTTCATTAGGCTCTGATGGCTGTGGAATTGCTGCGGACTGCAAGTTATCAAGAGCCACTAATTTCGCATTAAAGACCATTGACTGCAGTGGCTTGATTCGAGGGTTTTTGACAATTATCACAATCAGAATTTGAGCCCAGATCATTTACCTTGACTCCGTGATTATTTGCGCCAATCCACGCGCACATTTGAAAATTGCATGGTGTCAAATCCTTACTGAGGTAAATAATGAGGGGGCGCGCAACGGGGGCATCAGAGGGGTGCATATCTCCATATCCAAGCTCTCCAACACACGGTCTCACACTTTTCCTCGCACTCGTTATCTGACCTCTAGTTTTGCATCTCATACACACAACCTTGCACGCGCACACACATTTTCCAAACACCCCCCACGAGCAATAGCTTATTGAAATACCATTTTAAGTCAAATATTTATGTCTCAAAACCATTGGACGATGTTTCTTGGGCTTTATCATTCCCCTAAACAAACTCAAACACTCCCATCCACACGTGTAGCCTATTTATGTCTGATGTATCTAATGTATCCGGTCTATGGGCCATGCAATTAGGCTACAAGCCACCTTTCTGTTAATTTGTGTAAATGTCATACAGTATTGTGGGCAGAACTCCGTATAGAGCAATAGCCTAATTTTCAATATATTTCCTTTTTCAAAGTCATATATTGGCCCAATTTAGACACTTTCCTGCAATTAAGACTACCTCGATGAGTTTAGCACATAAACTTCATCATGCGGAGATGGTCTACATGGCTGTCAGGAAGGAGCCTATTGCTTTTTAAATAAACATAAAGCAAAGCTATTATAACCTACGCATTTAAAACTTTGCAGAGAGGCTTTACTAATGATTTATTGTTTCGGATGTTTTACTACCGCGTTAACGCCCAGTGAAACTTTAATACGTTATTCTCTCTTATTCTGAGGATTCAGTCACAGTGATTGACAAGCACTGGCGTGGACAGCGCATGCTCCCCCTTGCTTTATCACATGACCGTAGAAGTTGGAAACAGGAAGTGAATAATGGGTTGTTATGAAGAGGAGAGGAGTGTCGGTCAGAGGAAGAAGCATCCAATATCATTTACAATGTCTCTCTTTAACGCAAGTGCCTTGTTTATTATGTTGTTAATGTACTGTATCGCAACTGCATCAACCGAGGGCGTAAACACCATTATCCCTAATTCAGATTCCAGCCAAGACGGCGCAGATCTGGGACCGGTTGTGTCCGAGTTGGCCGTATCCCAGTCTAGTTTTGGTCCACACTTCTCTCTCAACTTCATGTCAGCTTTTACAGAAGATCTGGAGGGCAGCGATTATTGCGTCGAGCTACTGCGTATCTTTGGACAGCGATACGTTTCGAATGTCAATTGCTTGGTGTCTAATGCGCGTCCTGTCCAAGTGTGTGAGAACTGCTTTGTCCATTACAGCAGTCTGATTGAAATCTACACCAACATCTCATCGGACCAGGTGGACGATTTTATATTTAACCTAACTATAAGATCATAACCATTAATTCGTTCTTGTTTTATCTTCCTTGTTGTTGTGCGAGTGTAATTGGTGGGCACTGGTCACATGTCCAATATCTCGTGATAAAGGATGTTTGGAACAACATTTGAGGAACTTGGCTCAGATCACAAGACTTTAACAAGCCAAAAATACTGCCATAGTCTCACTACGTGGCTAGTAACGAATGTTAGCCGAACTATTGTAACGATTATCGTCCGTTTTGGAAAATATTGCCTACTTTCTCCTTTTTCATGGTTAGAGTTAGAGTTAACCTAATTATCTCTAACCAGAATACGGCAATCTCAATCATGACAGACCCTCAAACCAATACACTAACGCCTTTCTATTCAGTCTTCAAACGTTTTTGTTTTCTACTGCTTATTGTTATTGTTATAATTTTCATTCGCAATCTCAAATGTCTAATTGATAAGATGCAAACATAAAATAATGTATTATGCATCATCAGGTAAAGCATTACCGCTGTGTATGAAATATGCTATATAAATAAAGTTGCCTTGCCTTTTTAGATGGGCCCTGGCAACGTCAGCTGCAGGGACAGTCTCCTGCGCTCTGACAGGCTAATGCTAATCTACCTGCTGTATGACAACCTGGAGGAGATCTGGACTACCTCAGGCTGTGACCGTGAGTTAAACGGATTTCCTGTGCTTATGTATCAACATGGGTATAACTGGAGGATGTGGGATAGGCCAGTTGTAAAAAGATGGTATGGTTTGTTAATTTTTTTTACTGTGATTTTACATCTACAAGCTGATATCTCTGACACTGTAAAAGCCAAGTACTCTCATATTTTGAACATTTTTAGTCTTATCCCTAGCCACAATTAAATTTGACACAACCATGTAGAATGCCAACATTTTCCCGAATACATTTTTCCAAAATTAGACAGTCGGATTGTGTCCGTACATTGTTTCACAGTGGGCCATTTCAGTAAAGGTTAATCTTTGTCTCCAAGATTGTGTCAACAAAGGACTTAACCAGCTGACCAATGACACATTTTACTTCATGACTGTTCTCAACCAAACCCTTTCCTGCTTTGAGAAGTACCAACAGGTGCGTAAGTCTTAAAAATAAAAATTAAAAAAAAGTTTGTGGTTTCCGAAATGCAAATAACCAATGCCAAGGCATGTTAGGTTGGCTTGGAAGGTCATCAACAAAAAGTAAAGCCGGTTCGTACATGTATTGTGTTTCCACTAAAGCAGGGAAACCACACAGAGCTGTGTAAGGAGTGCAAGGTGACATATAAGGAACTGAATGAGCTCTATGGACGCATGGAGAAGAACAGCACTCTGTGCATTGACATCGAGGACACGGTATGTTACTCAGCTCAAGGACTGCATCTTATTTACCACATGTTTTATTTTTTTTCAATCATTTATGTTTGTGTGTGTGTACATGAAGCCTTAATTTAAACGAAACAGCTAAAGTTGGAGATTGTCTTTAAAAAGGTCTGAAAACTAGATAAGATTGACATCAGTCAAAAAGATGGAGCTTTGCACAGTTGAGCTGCTATGGCTGACGAGAATAGGAAAGTGACAAGCAGCTAGATTTGGAGTTTGGAAAGACAGAGCCTGACAGCTAGATTCAGTGTATAGAAAGAGACAGAGGTAGATTCAGAGTGTGGAGAGACAGAGACCGAGAGATAGATTCAGAGTATGGAGAGAGAGAGACCGAGAGATAGATTCAGAGTGTGAAGAGACAGAGACCGAGAGATAGATTCAGAGTATGGAGAGAGAGACATTGTCCCCAGTGTGCTGATCTAATCTAATCTGTTGTGGTGTCCGGGGTGTGTGTGTGATAAACCTTGTCTGTCTGGTAGATGAATATGACCCGTAGACAGTGGAGCAAGAACTTCAATTGTTCACTGCCCCGCGAGGAGACGGTTCCTGTCATCGCCGTGTCCAGCTTCATGCTCTTTCTGCCCATCATCTTCTACTTGAGCAGCTTCCTTCACTCTGAACAAAAGAAACGCAAGCTCATACACCGTGAGTAACCTTCTAAATCCCCTATTGTTACACTGTGTGTGTGTGTGTGTGTGTGGGGGGGGTGCGTCTGTGAGAGTGTTAGGGTATGGGTTGGGTCATAGTTTTTCAGGGGGGTAGGATCACAGGTTTTACTGGTGAAAGTATGGACACTTCTTGGTTGACATGGTAGATCAGGTACTAAGTCAGCACTTTTCTCCCCCCTCTCTAACACTTGTTCTTTCCCTTTCTCCCTCTTCTCTCAACTGTTCCTCCCATTGTCCCATCTCCAGCCAAACGGGCAAAGTCCAGCACCAGTCTCATGAACATCCAGGATAAATTCAGCTGAGTGGAGAAGGGATGAGGAGGAATAGGAACGGTATCCTACTCAATTTGTCCAGAGAAACTTCTGGGAACCTCTTGAAATGAATTGTAATTTATTTGACTGTGGTCTGCTTGACACCAATGGCAGGACTCCACAAAAGGACCCTGTGAAGTCCAAACAGGACAATGCCAGATCATCAGTGTTAAAATATGAAATGTTTTTTTTTATGCATTGAATTAAATTAAAAAGAAAATGTTAAAAGTGCAAAGCTGAAACGTATCTGCACTACCCCCCATCACCACCACCATAAACCACCATAGTCAAATACGTACGAAACATAAGGCCCGTTCTCCATAGAAGGTATGCTGGACTATACTGGGGCTTGGATGACTACACACCTACCAGCTGCTACGTGAGGTAGAAGTATTATGTGTGTTATTTATCTTTTCCTGTGAGGAAGGAAGAAATGGGTTTTGTGTCACTAATGTGAGCCCACTGTAAAGCAGGTCAGGACAGACAGAAAGCACTTGATGGCCATTAGTGGTGACATATCCTCAGTGTTAAGGGAGGGAGAGGAGAAGGCCACATCTGAAATACAACATAAAACAGAAAATAAATAATGTAGCCTATAGGTGAGAGCACACAAACTTGTGCGGGTTTCTTTCCTTGCCAAGGAGCTATTACGCTTTTTGTCCAACTCGACTAGCTTTTATTAGCCTGCTAACTGGGCTGCTATGAACGTCTCCAATTCTCCATATTCATCTGATAATGTGAATTTGATTCACTGTAATTAGATGGGTAGCCTATTACGTAATTTAAGATATGTTTTCATATTGAAGCCTCTTTAGAGTGACTGTTTACATAAAAAAGCATTTTTGACAAACTGCTTATCAAACAAGAGTATCAAATGGACTATTAGTTCTGATCAGGAGGATTAATTTAATGTGTTCGTTGAATATGTATTTTAAAAAAAAACTTTTTAAAGGGGTTAAGATTACAATCTCAACCGTCTTTATTTCCCATCAGAATTATTCAGAGAGCATAATATCAACTAATAAAACATTTTATGTGTCAACGCATTGCTTTACAATTGTTTTGTGTTCTTTTTATTCTTTGTACTCTATTCATTGGGGTCATCATGTCTAGGGCCCCGGTATTTTCAAGAGGCCTGCTGTGGTGCAATAGTAAAAGAGCTATTTCTTCACACAGACATGCTTCTTGTTTTCCGGTTACATGGCGTTTTTGTTAGATTGCAACGGGCCGGTGTTTCTCTGTCATTAGCAGCTAATCTAAAAATGGGATAGAGATGCGGGGCCGAATAATCTCGACAACACATCCGTTTTAACTCCCTTGGCTTTTTGGTATTATGGATCACAGCCATTGTATCCCGGCTGGCCAGAACACCGGTTCTAATAGCCTTACCTTTAGCCCCTAATATTCCGAATCATATGATCCCGTTGCGCCCGGAGAAAAGCTGAAACACGGCCTTTCATTCGCGCGCCTTCGCTCACTGAGCGACTCGTGCAAGGCTATGGCCCGAGCTCGAGAATGACAGCTTTCATTTCAGTTAAGCCTCGTGGCTTTTTTTGCGGCACACTGGGTTCTCCGGTAAGCGGTGCTCGAAGTCATGGAAATCTTGAGGCCTCCTGAGCCGTTAACGAGAATGCAAGTGATCCTAAAGCCGCCACGTGACGGAGAAAACTGATGGCAAAGCTGAAATACTTCAGGATTCAGTGACGTGTCATTAAGGCACATAACATCTTTACATTCTGACTGGGGGAAATATGGGCTTGAATATTTAGACCCACGTCACTTTTCGCCTCGAGTATCAGGAAAGTGACTTTGAACCTTCAGCAGCTTTATGTAATTATTATGAAATGGTATAATCAGATCTGCAATTTGGAGCATTCATACTGTATGCCACATCCTTTGGCTAGGCTGAGGTTTGCCTGCCGTTTAAAACGCATCTGGTCTTTTATGTGTGCGTTTGCCTCTCCAGAACATTGACCTCCACAAACAATTTCTTCCATTATGAAATGTGTTTTTTTTTTATCCCACTCACCCCCCTCTTCCTGTCTTTGTTTCTCTCTTTTCAAGAATATGTAAGCATTTAACCTGCAGAGAAGGGTACCTAAGGGCATCACTGATGCAATCCCACGTTGCTGTGCACAACTGGACGCCCTGCTATAACAGATCTAATACCTTCAAGGAGCTTTCGGAGGAATTTACTGTTCTAATAATTTCACAGTAAGTGACCTTTTATTTGAATAGAAAATACGATTCCTGAAACTGATTTATACTCTCCCCTCTCAAGCTTTAATTAATGCGTTGGGTTGTCTAACCTTTATTCAACCAGTAACTTGTGTAAGATTGTGGTCTTCGTGTTTGAACGGTAAATACGTCAGTTCTTTGGGTCACTTTGGATTACAGATTGTTTCTGACACTGCTTACTTTTATTTTAACTGAGTAAAAAGGTAGAATAACAGCTGTAAAACTGAGCCATGACCTTGAAGAGAAAAGAACAATAGCCTCAAGACAGACTTGAGGCTTATTTTTCACTCTTATAAGCCTCTACGTACTTTCGTAATGTGTGAAATGTTGGGTAACTCACCTCTAAAGCTGGTAAAGACACAACAAAGGATCTAGGGGGTAAGAGGATAAAAGGAGGACCGAGTTGGAAGTGGAATTGGGCGCACTGCAATATACACTCGTCAACTCTACAATGTGCAGTGTGGCAACCATGTCCCTTCGTCTTCTGTGTCATGGTCAGAGTGATTTAGCATAGTATTCATCAAGGTATGTCATGCGTATCACTTTTAAAGGCCCTGCAAAAGGTAAACAGCAGTTAACGAGATATCTCATCAGTAACGGCAGCCTTTATTGGTTCATAAAAATCTGTAGGGAATAGATATTATCCTAAACATTTCATCATAAACCTTGCCTTCCTTTTTCTGCCATTTTACTTTTTCTTTATTCAATTTGTCAAGAAATGATGAAATCTGTGGCTATTTTGTGTGTGTGTTGCAGTACTTTCTACAAGGTTGTGGCCTAATACTTTCCAATCCTGAGCCCTTCACCACCATGCAGCCCTATTCCTGTATTCAGGTATTCTGCGGCCTCCCATGTTATGAAGTAGCCAATGTTTTCTTCTTCACGGTAATATTAAGAAACTGTTAGTTAGGACTTAAGTTGTTGTGCAAAAACTCTAACCCTTTAAGCTGTCAATTAATGACCTGGCTGAAGGTGAAGGAAAGCTAAGCCACCTCTCAATGCCTTCACCATCAATATGATGCTTTGTTGGTGAGGGAGTAAACATACAGGTCTGGGAGGCACGCACGAACACACACACAAATGCAAGCAAACACAGAGCATGTGCAGCAAAGTGAAGGAGCTTTAGTTTACACCTGCAAGAGGGGTCAAAGTCTGTCAATCCATGGTTTTATGGAATTATGATGGATTATAGAATCACTCTCTTACAGCAGTCATTCAGTTTGTAATCTCAGCATCTTAATGCAAAACCCTCCCCCTCAACTCTCTTTATTTCTCTCTCTCTCTCTCTCTCTCTCTCTCTCTCTCTCTCTCTCTCTCTCTCTCTCTCTCTCTCTCTTTCGCTCTTGTTCTCTTTCTTTCTAAAAGACCATTGAAAGTTACCCCCCCCCCCCATGTCCCACCCCTGCCACAATAGTCTTATGACAGGTCAGCTGTTGGTGACATAACATATGCTGGATCATATGTCAGAAACCTTTGCTGGCTGACTTGTGTCCCCTGTGGCAGAGTGATGTGGATGGCAGAGAAGGGGCCACTTCAGTGCCCCCAGAGCGGGGGTCTCATCCCAGGGGGCCGGGGCTGCCAGGGGAGCAGGGAGGTGGGGGGCATCTCTTAAGGGCAAGAACATCTGACCCCCAGTGACACAGACTGATGGATGTGCCCATGATCTTGCCATCAGCTTGAGAAGACACTTATTCAAGTTCTTTGTCTCTGTGTGTGTGCGTGTGTATGTGTGTATGTGTGTTGTAATATGTCATTTTCTGTTGCATGTTGTCTTATTTTGTCCTGTCTCAGTAAATCTTACAGTATAGCTACAACAATCAAGCAATCAATAAATTGATCAATCCTAACCCTTACCATGTTTACCATGTCACAAAGGCCTCTAAAGGGGCTTGAAGCAAGTTTCTGATCAGCAAAAAAACTGTCTGTCACGTGTCAGAAACATGCATCTGCCTGCATGAGTTCAGAAGAATATCACTTTATTGATCTCCCTGGCGATGTGTCAACATTCACTGCGCATCAAAATAGCAAATGTATTTCATATAAAGTAGTAAAAACACACATTTGAGTGTGAAGAGATATGTATTCAACAATGATGTTTGATGAAACCAGGGGTAGCTTCGTTCTATGACTCACCAACAGAAAGGTTATACTGCCCTCTATTGGCAGAAATTGCTATCATCTGTTCTACATCACAGTACCTTCTATTACTAGTAGATGGCAGTAGTTTCATGGTTTATGCGTGAAATGTGTGTCTGCTAGCTTCATCCTTGCATCAGCTCACTACTTTTGCTACTGTAATAAGTGGGTTGAGTGTGCTCATAATGACATGCTCATAAGTGGGCAGCGTTTTTGGGATCTTGTATGATCTGTGTGTGTAGTATATAGTGTTTGTGTGTGTTATATAGTCATGGTTTGTAGCATAGTCCCTGTCTGTGTAGTATTCATAGTGCAGTATGCATTTGGTATTCATATATTATACTTATATTTGTATACTTTTAGGATACTTATTTTGTATACTCAATATACAGCATATTTAGTCGGTACTGGTACACTATTTCTGTTGACTTTGGTTCTGGCCACCCGTGGTTATGAGGGTGTATATCCTATGTTGACATGACGATGGTCACACAGCCTCAGAGTTTCCCCTCATCACTCAGTTATGCATGTTAACAATCTGAGTTCAGGCAACCGGGTCAGATTGAGATAATATGATCCTGTGGTTGCTGCTAATCCAAGTAGAGGTGACATGGTGGGGTTTGGGGCCTTGAGGCCTCAGACCAGAGTAGTGACACTGAGAGACAATCCAAACCATCACATGCATCATCACACACCTCCGTCTCCTTCAAGTCTGTTTGGACCCAAACACTGCCAAAAATGTGTTTGATCTTGCTCAGGAGACTGCATAGGGTGGGTTGGGGGGAGGTGGAGAGTAAAGGATAGTAGAAGAGGGGGGAGAGAAGAGAAGGGAGGAGAGAAGAGAACATGAAAAGATGGTGGGATGAGGGGAGAAGAGAGGATGGGAGAGGAGAGGAGGAGGGCAGAGGAGAGATTAGGTGAGGTGAGGTGAGGTGAGGTGAGAAGTGGAGGGGAGGGGAAGAGAGAAGGGGAGGGGAGAAGAGGTAAGGCAACACTAGGAGACATACTGGGAGGGGTAGGGGTGGCAATTATGTTGTCATCTCTAACACACACTGTGTAGGACATACACAGAGCAACACGCAAACACAGACCACATGCCTGCATTGTACAAAGTAAACCCAAAGGAACATACCACACACATACACATTGTTTGCAAATTATTTCTCTTATCTTTCTAAGTCTCCTTCCCCCGTCTGTCTCTTTCTCTCCCTCTCTACCTTCTCTCTCTTTCTCTGCCATACTTCTCTCTGTCTCTGTGTTTCTCTTGTCTCTGTCTCTCTCTCTACCCCCCTCGCTCTCTGTTCCCACTTGTTCATCAGTCTCTGGGCTTCCTGTCAGCTTACTGTCAGCACGTCATGCCTCTGTCAGCCAAACATGCTAACATGCTTACACGCTAAACGTGCACCCGGTACACGCTTGCCCAGCATCAGACAGACAGCAGACGGACAGCCGAGACACAGCAGACAGACATGTCAAAGTAAAGGGGCCTCTGGCTCCAGACAGACATAGAACAATGAGGGAAACGATGGCAGAGATAGACCATGTTATGTATAAAGTTTATAAGGTTCCATTCTTTATTCAACTCGAGACTTGCACTGGTTCATTAGCGAGTAGAAACAGTAGAAACACAATCAGAAGAGATTAGTTTGGGTGTTTTTCTCTAGAAACCGTTTCAAAAACTTTCAAAGAGTCTTCTGTAGGTTTGCTGTGTTTATTTGTTGGGACAAGGAGAAGCAGAGGAGATGGAGGCAGAGGAGATGGAGGCAGAGGAGATGGAGGCAGAGGAGATGGAGGCAGAGGAGATGGAGGCAGAGGAGATGGAGGCAGAGGAGATGGAGGCAGAGGAGATGGAGGCAGAGGAGATGGAGGCAGAGGAGATGGAGGCAGACTGATGCCTGTGCTGTTGCTGGGCAGCAGAGCGTTTTCTCTACAAACACAACCAAGCTCAGGCATTCCATAGACAAATGGCTACTGTTCACACTTTATACAGCCCACAACAGTCTGGCAGCTTGACACACACACACTCACACACAGCGAAACATGCCGAGAATGACTGCTATATAAAGCATTGTTACCCCTGGTGTTCAAGCATGTTGAGACTCTTTTCTGTCGTCTAATTGACCTCACGTGAGCCCAGTTCTCAAACAACCCAACCTACCGGTACAGCCATAGCTAACGCTCACAGTCTCACCCAAAATGGCGACTGGCCTCATTGACTAACTGGTACACTAACTTCCATTAGACGTTCTACTGATGTCTGGGTAGATGTCATGTTAAACTTAGTGCAAGACCTGAAGAAGTGTTAACAGTGTAAAGTGCGTGAGCATTTTGTGCTGAATGTTGTTCTTCATGATTTCATGACATTGAACGTGGAAAGGAACTTTCCAGATTACCACATGGGTGCAGTGTTGTGATTTCCAATGCTGGGAGGACATCTGTTGTGACTGGAGTGGGGTTGTGCTTTGTGCATGTGCTGTTTGGGAGTGTTGCAGATGTTTCGCATGGTTTGGTGTGTGTGACTATATAAGTGCATACACATGTCTACACTTGTAGACATGTGTGTGTTACTGTGATTGTTAAAGTGTGTGTGTGTGCTCATTTGATGTGTTCATGGGGTTGTGTGTGTGTGTGTGAGCCTAGCAGGGGTTCAGTGGTATGGATTATGTTGCTCTGGGTTGTATTGAGAGTGCCAAGCCAAGCGTGAGGCGAGTAGGAGAAAGGGGGTATTGTTATGGTCCAGATGAGTGTCAGAGGTGCCTCACAAAATAAATTCACTCACAGGAGCTTAACTGAAACACGGTCAGGACAACAGTCCTGTAGACCATGACCACTGCTGAACACTAGCAATGACGGTCCCGGGGTTAAACATATCAACTCAGATGGTTGCATGCTCATATTTACAGTGCTGGTTCAAGGGAGGAGGACTGGGCTATTCAGGGCAAAGGATGAAGCTTCCCATATAGGACAAGTGTAACTGTGGGTGAGGCTGTGTGGGTGTAATAGTGTGGGTGTTTGTCTGTGCGTGTAACTGTGAATCTAACAGTGTGTGTCCACACACTTTCTCACTCTCTTTTGCACTCCCTGTTCTGACATCTGTTTAGTCTGGGTGGGGGCAAGTGTGTGAGTGTGTGTGTGTGTGTGTGTCTGCCACAGACGTTGAGGGAGAGTTTCCCCAGAGTGATTTACTCCCTGCAAAATGAGAACATTAGATAGAGTTCTGCTACAAAAGAATGGAAGAGTTATGGGGCAGAGACTCTGTTTGGCCTAGGCCCTCTGGGCCTTAAGGGGAGACCAGGGACTCGCCTAGCTGTCTCCCCCCGGCCCACTGCCCTTTTATGGGCTTTTCTAGCGCACTTTTGGTCAGTGATTTATATGTCTCCATCTGGTGCTGTGGGTGTGATCAAAGAAGAGTTCAAGATGGAGTCCTGTTGCAGCAGCACTAGTGCGAGACTGGGGTGACAGGGGTGGTCAGGGAATGTAATATATCTATCTGTCTATCTATCTATCAATCTGTCTGTCTGTCCATCTGTCTGTCTGTCTGTCTCTGTCTGTCTGTCTGTCTGTCTGTCTGTCTGTCTGTCTGTCTGTCTGTCTGTCTGTCTGTCTGTCTGTCTGTCTGTCTGTCTGTCTGTCTGTCTGTCTGTCTGTCTGTCTGTCTGTCTGTCTGTCTGTCTGTCTGTCTGTCTGTCTGTCTATCTGTGTTAATTATCTACCCTAACTTACATGAATCTAACTATGGAAAAACACTTTACATGGAAATATATTGACTGTTCATTGACCCTTGTTTTGTTTTTGACTACATACACTTTTAATAACTACTACGCTAAATATATGTACAATTGGTGTCTTCTAGACTGCTACTGTTGTCTCATCCGTAGCTCCCTGATCCAGCCACATCACAGGAAACAACAACAACGACATCCAAACATCAACAACATAGACCTCTGTCCGGGTCAGTCAAGATCAGTAGGCTATACGCTTGATCTGTTCCTGGACGCACCCCTGTTTCTGGTAAACAGGCAGGAACACCGCCCCAGCACTCCAGGGGAATACTGGAGAAGTACAGCTGTTGGACGAGGCACTTTTGTGCTTTGATTGGATGCCAGGAAATGTTCTCCTCTGTGTTAGTGTTTCAGATGAATCCTGGAAGTAATAATAATGTAGTAGTCTGTGTGTGTGTGTGGGGGGGGGGGGAGGGGATGCTGATCTATCAAGAAGGAAAGTAGCTCTGGTGGCTTTTAGGGGTAAACGTGACTTGATACGCCTGAGAAGAGTCTGGGAGTTCTGGGATAATGGTGTGATTCACAGGTTGTGTTAGGTGACAGTTACAGAGTCATGTGAGTCATGTGCGGGGCTAGTAATCCAAAGGTTGCTGGTTCGATCCGGCCGTGCCAATGACGTTGTGTCCTTGGGCAAGGTACTTCACCCTACTTGCCTCTGGGGGACTGTCCCTGTACTTGCTGTAAGTCGCTCTGGATAAGAGTGTCTGCTAGATGACTAAATGTAAATGTAATGTAAAAGTGAATGATGCAGCAACAGCCTCTGATGGTAGATGTAGGGCCAGGAGGTTTTCCTATCAGCGAGGCTGGGAAAACTCTTTTCCAAAATAAAAGACTTTCATGAAAGTTTTTTAATAATTAAGGAAAAACTCCAGCATCTTACAGCTATTCTGTTCCATGGTATGATCTGTCTTGAAGCACTTCTGGGAGGAATGCAACAGACTGACCTTCCGGTGTCCTGAGTCATGTGACTGATCTGTATGTCCAAGGTTTCCAAGCGAGTCTGTCCAGTGAAATGTTAGGTCCTGGCCATGATAAACGATCCGTGTGACATGGATCTCTCCTCCAGACCGATCCTTTGTTGGGTCCAGGTTGCACCTGAAGGGGGATGTCTGCCAGACCTGCACTCCCCCAACAGAGCTGGAATTGTTGTATTTTCCTTTCCACACATTCTTGGGCTTGTGGTTTCACCTCAACATGCACGCACACACATACACACACACACACACACACACACACAGACAAACATGCACACACACACACACTGACACACACACAAACAGACACACAAGCACACACAGACACACACATACACAGATTGAGGAACATTCATCGGACCTGTACTTTTTCCTCTTGTTACCCAGGGAGGTGCTCTGCCTGAGTGGCGGTGCTAGCTACACTGTGCACACATGGGAGCATGGCCTCTGAAGGACCTCGGGGCCCCAAAGTGAAACCACATTGAACTCAGACGAGGGAGGAGGAATGAGAAAGAAACTCATCTCAAATCAGAATGAAGACGATGATCTTGGAGTCACCAACTGCTCTGTGTGCTCACACAGTAGGTTCTGAGAAATAGTTCGGAAGTTTTTAAAACCTCCCTTTTGTCTGAATGTTTTGTGTTGTGTCAAATAGTGTTGTTTTTTTTCAGTTGGACTGTAGGTCTAGAACTGGGACTGGGTATTGCTACAGTTGAATTTAGCCCTGGAAATTGGCTTTGCTACATGTCTTCACCCTCCAAAATTATTTTTGCAAAAAATCCAAAAGGACAGGTTCCAGTCAGGTGACACCAATATCCCTCTCCTCAAATTAGCTACGTTATCTTTACCTCACAGATTCTATGTTTTAGACTTTTATTTTCGTGCTTCTCCAGCTGTAGCTGTCGCTTGCTCTTGTTTTATTTCATTTTATGTGACACCGGGGAAATCTGGTCCACCTCTACTTCTCTACCAGCTAATTAGTGTGTGAACTAATTGCGTCGCTAACTTTAACACAGCGCCAGCCTACTTCCATCTGCCCGTTGTCTATAAAAGGATGTGGGGGAGAGGGAGCTAGCCTGGTGACGCTGACACAGAATCTCATTTTAGAATGTTCTAGCTGGTTCTATCACCAGGGGAACCAGCTTGTGGGTCTCTGAGCTGGAGTGAGCTGGTTCAGATGTGAGGGTGTGCTGAAGGGAGGTTGAGGTCTGTGAGTGTGAGACAAGGCATCTCTGAATAAGACATCTGACTAACAGCTGTTTTTATACCGGCTTCATGGCCTGATTTTCATTGGCCTTATTTGATGTAGCGAGCCAATCAGAGAAGGGCATCACAAACATCCTGAAGATTACCAAGGATACTTCTGACAGCAGAAAGACAATGTGCTGAATGACCATATGTCTATAGATAAAGAATACCATTATAATTGAGCTAGGAAGCTGAAACATTTTTCAATTTTCAAAACAGGGAACTGACTTACAGATGTGAAAACCACTGAATTATTGTATCAGCATGTTTCAGGAAGGAGGTGGGGTAGGAGATAAACATGAATGTATTGGATATCCCCAGGCAACAACAATGATTTGTAAAGAGGAGAAAACAACCTGTCTCTTCATTATCTAACATTCTGTCTTCCTGGGTCTTGATAGATAATCCAAATTACTGAGGTGTTCCCCTCAGGTGTGTCTGTGTTCTTTTGACCTTTTCACACAGCACACAGTTCACCATCGTTGTATGTAATATGACACTTCTCTGACACCTTCTTCAGCACCAGATTCATTCGTTTTCATGTTCCTCTATGTTCTCCTTAAGAATGTGCATTTTTTGCAGGCTTCGTGGTTGTTGATTGAAACTTCCTTGTAGGAGGAGAACATAGGAGTGATTGTAAGTGTAACATTAAAAGAACACATACAAGTGATTGTTTGGTGTAAAATTAAAAGAACACATATGAGTGATTGTTAGGTGTAACATTAAAAGAACAACAAATAGGGGGCGCCTCGGTCGCTCACCGGATGAGTGCATGTGCCATGTTGGGTAATTACCACAGCGGCCTGAGCACGAACCTGGCCTTGGCCCTGTTCTGACTGTCTTTTCCTCTCTCTTTCCCTGCCTTTCCTGTTACACTTTGCTTACAAGCTATCCAATAAAGCATAACGAATGCCATAAAATACAATCTTAAAAACAAAAAGAACAAGAAACAATAAGAACAAAGAATAGAATGTGTGTTTATGTGTGTCCATCTTCACCACATCACCATGAACACAGGTGACAGTGTTCACCTTCCAGCAATGAAACCAGCTGCTTTTATGACCGACAGGTAAACTAACCACACTTTCACAACCATTGAACTGAAGAAAACTGACATTTTTAGCTATTTGCTGATACAACAATAATAAAAAAAAACCTGGCTGGACAGCATTTTAAGGAGCTGTGTTTGGGCATACTGTTGCAGCTGAAAGGGTGAGGTAGCTGCTTCCTGTGTGTGATCTGATAAGAGCTACTCGCTGTGCTTGGCTGGGTATGAAACACACACATGGGGTGGGCAACTGGGATGGGCTGGGCTGGGGCCCTGCTGGTCACACACAGCAGCAGTAAAGTAGCAGGGGGCAAAAGAGTATACAACACCAAGATAAGTGCTGGATAAACAGTTCTGAAGTAGCTAAAGACAGATTTGTTTTGTCTACAGTCTTTTTTATTGTGATCCTTTTCTTCTATTTTGAAAGGCTTGGCAACACAAAATATCTAGATAACATTAACGACCATGTAACAACATAGCCATATAGTACTACTAAACATACCATAACATTGTACTAAAAACAGTGTAGGTACAAAGGAATTGCTATGTACTTAAATGGTTTCAAGTGTTAGCGGGGTGTAAGGGGTAAGTGGATGCTGTAAAGGGACAGTTGAAGATTGTGTTCATCAATGTTAACATCCACTAACTATAAAGCAGGTCCTATGTAACTACAATGTTTTTACTAGGTATTGTTATGTAGTTACAAAGTAGTTAATTTAACTTCAATGTAAATAGTTTCCAAAGGCTTTCTAAATGAGTTGTGTTTTGAGTATTTTTGTTCCCATCCAATCAGAGGGGAGTTTTGGGCTGGCCATCAGAGATGGCATAACAAACCCTCCGAGGCATTTCCTGTGGCGTTTCCTGCTCTCTATCAGAGTTCATATGCTAATGTCCATTAATCCCTGCCGGCCTCCAACAGTTCTCTGTCTCAGACACAGAACTTACAATGGTTTTCTCTCTCTTCGTTTCTCCCTCTCTCTTCCTCTCAGAGAACGGATCACTTTTAAAGCGACATGTTCCCAGTGTGTCTCAGCTAATGGTGACACTTAGTTGTGTGTGTACGATAGCCTTTAGTTTCTGTATTTTTCCAATGCAAGACAATATCAAGGCAAAAGTATTGGATAAGGTTTGTGTGGCTGACCTGTTTATCTGCATTCATCAATCGAATTATTCACGGGGCCAACTCGCAGTCTCCTCATCTGCTCCTCTGCCCTTTGACATAAAAGATCATCTGACGTGATTTATCTCCCAGCATGACTCCATTCAGCCAGAGGTCTGGCTCTGCCCTGGGTCCACAGCATGCTACCCATGATTAGCCTGCTAACCAGCTGACCTCCCACTGCTTCGCATAACCACAATTGCACCAGTAAACAGACACACATACACACATAGAAACCACCAGTCACTCTGTTTTCAGTGCATATACACACATGCGTACACACTCACACACTTACAGAAGTCAGTTATGGGGAGACAGTCTCAGTCAGTAATCGTTATGTGAAGTAAACCCTCCAGGGTTTGCATGTTTAGCTCATCACAACACTGTCACACTTCACTTCACCCATAAATCTTCCTTTCTTCATCCCTCCGTCTATTCAGACGGTGCGTCATCTGGGTAACTGTAATGGCCTCATTAGCAATGATCAGACACACCACTGACACCCCACACTCTCACACTACAAGCCAACGTAAACCCTGTTCTGTTTCTGTTTGTCAGCCCAAGCCTCAATTACCCACCAAGCCTTAATGACTGTTTTCTGGTAAAGCATCCAGAAAAACTGCTAAGTTGTTTCACAAGCACGCTCACCACAATACCATCCTTGCAACGGCAGAGCATATTTACAATTAGGTGACGTTAGAATCTTTAAACAAATCAAATCTCTCAGACAACCATGGATAGTTGTGTTGACTGCGCACCAGTGCACATTATGTAATGATACTTGTAGGCCTACATTAGTTATCTCTAACACATACTAAATGTTCTCTTTCTCTTCCTAATTATATTTTGTTTTTTACTTTCACAGACGCTCTTAGGTTTCACCTGTGTGACAGCTCGTTCCACTTCCATAAAGAGTGATGAGGACACAAGGTTGATTTGAAGCTTCCTCATTGGTCTCCCTCCAAACCTGGTCTCTTATTTAACACTATTTAACACACAGAGCGTGCTGCACCTCCAATTTCAGGCCACAGTGTTCTGTACTTTTGTAAAATAGGCTACAGAACGTTCTTGAGGTGATGGGGATTGTTACACAGTGGAATGAAAGGTGTAGAATATTGCTTGTAAAGAGTGGTCTTTGATACATTTGCTAAATCATTGTCCATGGATTGCTAATCACCTGTCAAGGTTGGAAACCTGTAAAACAGTAACTGTATGCTTTACATTGTTTTTATTTGGTAAACACATCAGCATTGTCTATTTAAGGACATGGTGGATGAAATAAACTGTTATGACAAAGCAAGACAAACAATTCTCAGAATAGGAATGCAGTGCACATGAAAAGGGGTGTAGACATTGACAAACAGAGGAAGTGCTTGTCTTAACTCAAGGAAGCCATCATCGAGCAGCCTACCTCAGCCCGAGTCATCACCCAGTGCTTCATTTCCTCATGGTTAGATAATGCTCAAATTGAGCTATGTTTGAAAAGTACACTCAAGCAAACAGATGAAATAGAAGGCAATTTCAGCTTAATGAAAATGATGTCATCAGATTACAGTTTCATGAGGAAACAACTGCCAGCAACCAGGGCGGTGTTTTCACAATAGTTAACCTATTTTGCTGGACCAGTTGGTCCACTGCTAAGATCGAATAACAATGATTTTTAACGTACATTTACATACATATACGTAAGGATCTATTTATAGGTTCCGTTAGTTTGTGTTTTGCTAGCTAATGGAAGGCCTTTTGGCTATGACAGCTAGACTGAAAGTATAAAGGATCTACAATGGTGGATAGCTACAAATTATGTGGACTGACAAGGATTCTCTCAAAACACTACTATTTAGGAATAAATTAATCACTTTGTATAAACATTAGCAGCTCACACACAGTAGATTCTCTCTGCTACACTACACCACCCAGTTTTATGTAACCTGCCATCACGGACAGCCACTCCCTTTATAACGGTCTCAATAGACATTTACCTAAGCTGCTTTCTGGCTGAACGGGAAGCCCCACACTACCATCTCTTGTAGGATAGCATTGCTTGTCGTTGGCCTGGCAGCGATTGTCTGTCTGTTAGCCTGCTACCTGGGGGATACATCCTCACAGAGGCTGTTGACAACTTAGGTTCCTCTGTGTCTCAGTTGACGATGAAGTCATCCTGCGCCAGGAAAAATGATCCAGCGAGGAGAAAGGGTTCTGGGGCAAGGCTTGTTCCCTCGGGGCCAATCACCCACCATCTCTGTCCAAACCAGCTCCGGTGTGATTTACCCACAAGCCCCTGCTTCCTGCAGTCTCAGGGTCATTACTATAAATCAAGGTGATAAAAAAATATCCCCACTCCAACTCCACAGCCTTCCGTCTTCTTTGTTCACAGTGTTTGTATATTATTCCTATCTGTTCATTTGAGATTCACTTGAGACACATTTTGCAGGCGTATGTATGTGTGTGTCAACTGTGTGATTGTGTCTAGTCTCGGTTTTCCAATTCAAAGACATCCAATCACAATATGATTTTAGCGGACATTGGCTATAGTGCATGGTACGGTATAGTCTATCATGACGAGGCAAAACCAAAATAAAATGTGTTTGATCTGTTGTAGGGCAGCATTGTTGTCATCCCATTATTGATCCACAGTGCGTATCCTACCTGTTGTCCACGCCTGAAAAACAAACAGCACACAAGGGAACAAGAGGAGATAAGCATTGTGTAATGCTCTAGCTTTTCTCTTCAAACTTGTGTACCTGGATTACAAGTGTCTTCAAAAGATGTTATTGGACTTAGTAGGTGATTAATCACTAAGTGTAATGGGTCTAATCAGTGGGAAATTATGTCACTGTTTAGACCTAAATATGTTATCAAGTTTTTTTCAGCAGACCAAGTTTTTTCCATGCAGAGCTGTGTTAAAATCAGGAAACACAAAATATCTTTTAATATCTCAATTTGATATGATATACGAACTTAAAAAACTCACTTAAACATCTTATTTGTGCAACTTTACACAGCAGAGGTGTAGGGTATGTAAACCAATCAGCTGAACAGCAGAGCACTGACCGCCTCGCCCCAACTCACTGGCAGACGCGTGACAGGTTATAGTACCTGCGATAATTGGTCTAACACACATGCGTGTTGAGTTTGACATTCAATATCACGAATGTTTGGATTAAGCTGACATCAACCTTAATACCTGTTTTTGGACAATTAAAGAAAGTAGCCACTGGCACAAATTATCTTTATTTTTAAATCATCGAGTCGTTGAAGAAAGATAAATTATCTGGTAGCGGCTGTTTCAATGAAGAATTATTCCCCAAAGTCAATGCGCTCTGCGTCGGTGGGGCTGAGACGATTGGGGCAATTATGTTCACCAAAAGCGTCAAAGAAAAGTGCAAGTAAGTGTTTAATATTACATTGTCTCATCAACCTATTTGCAACAATAACAGAGACTAATGCAATGATAATTGACAATGTCAATGAGCGTTCTTGTTGCACGTGCCCCTTAAAGCCGGTTATCATGAGTTTGCCTTCTGAGCGCTGCATATGGATTCAACAACCTACCCACGTGCAGTAGCGGCCCATACTTTTTAAAATCGGATCATGAACATGTACACACTACTGCAGGCTACGAGAAATCACACTTCCATGAGGGACATGATTTCTGTATGATTGGAGGAGAGTTGTGACAAAAATAATTGTGCAAGAGAGGGGAGGCTAAGTAACCTTTGGCAAGGAACATTGAAAGACAAATCCTGTCATGAGACAGGAGTCATGAGAACTTGAGGCCCCGGTGTTGGATGAGTTATGGTCTACTTAGTGAACATGTTTGGGATCAGTCAACACCCAGAGATTGACTGGTCTGATACAGGCTTACATAACCAGACGGAGCTTACATAATGAAAGTGCTCAAAGATTTTGTTTTGTACAGATTGATTATATTTTACATGAACTGTCAGTTAATATTTATGAGCTTTGTAATATTATTTTTACTTTTTGAGCAAGCAGTCATTGTTACAACAGCATGTTGAACAAAAATAAGAAGGGAGAGTATAAAAAAGGATGAGGAGAGAGGAGGAGATGAGCAAGGGATGGCAATCTTGGGTCACCAGTCCAGGTGTATGGCAAGTGTTTCCACTGGCGTCTAAATCTCCAGAGAACATAACCCGAGAAAACATGTCCTCGGTACCCCCCCCCACCACCACCACCACCACCACACAAACACACCCACACTCTACACCCTGCTGCTAGGGAAATGGAACACAAAGAAGACAGGGAGAGAAGGGACCAGGGTTAGAGACAGGACCTGGGACAGGGAGTGAAGGCTGTATGCCTCATTACTCTCCCAGTAGAAGTTAGTCTTGTTAAAGACCAGGGATTTACTGGTCTTTAACGAGGTTATGGAGCTGGTTTGGTTTGAATAGCCAGGGCTGTCAGGGAGTCTACACCTTCTGTGATTTGTGACTGAGGTGGAAGGGTGTGTTGTGTCTGGAGGAGGTGGGTAACATACTGTACAGCCCCAGCTACTGGATCCCCTCAGGCTGAGGTGTAGTAGTAAAAGTAACAAAAGTAGCCCCATAATGAAGGCAAGTGACTGAAATTGAACATTTTTGTCTGTGGTTGTCAAGAAGGAGGCACACCAAAGAGAAGCAGGGATGCACTGCACATACTGCCAATGTGCACACATGTCCCAGTTCCAAGATTGTGTGGAGTTCAAACCTGCTGTAAGTGGAAGAGATCCAGCTGTGAGTCCACTTCTTCATAGAGGACATGCAGCGCATGGCTGGGATGTCTTCCTTTGGGTGGGAGGAGTGTGTGGCGGGGGGGGGGGGGGGAAGGGGGGGGTCTTGTTATTGCTGGATGTAGCTACAGAGTAACTACATGGCAAAGGGGGGGGGGAGTAGGATGTCCTGCTAAGGGAGATGCAAAACATGAATTAGGGACCCACTTTTGAGGATTTCTCTGTGGTATTTCTTCTCATAAATGTTCCAGTGGTAAGTCAGCGACTGTCTGGTTCAGTCAGGATCAAACCTGTTTGGTTTCGATCTGGATCGCTGTGCATTGTGTATGTGGGCCTGTGGGGCAGTCTGTAGTGTGTTTTGGCGCCACTAATAGTAGTAATGAGTTTGCTGAAAGATTGGATAACCCCCTCACCCCCTATGTCAGTGTCCCTTGGAGGCTGGTTTAAGCTCCTGTGGAAGCCGAGGCTGGGACAGCAGGAGGAGGGGCTCCTTGTGTGTGGGTCCTGACCTTTCACCTGCTACTGGAGACCCTGCCTGCTGTGAGGTTGCGTTTGGGAGCTGGGGCATGAAGGAGAGGAGAGAGGGGAGGAGAGGACAGGTCAAGACAGTTAGGCAGCAGAGGAGAGGATGTGGAGGGCTGAGGAGAGGGATAGATGAGGGGTGAGGAGAGAGATGGATGAGGGGTGAGGAGAGAGATGGATGAGGGGTGAGGAGAGAGATGGATGAGGGGTGAGGAGAGAGATGGATGAGGGGTGAGGAGAGAGATGGATGAGGGGTGAGGAGAGAGATGGATGAGGGGTGAGGAGAGAGATGGATGAGGGGTGAGGAGAGTGGCATTAAAGGGGAAGGAGAGGAAGAACAAGGAGGATGCAGCAGGGTTGTCACTTTGAGGCAGCAACACAATGTGAACGTTTGCTGATATGCTGGGTTTTGGGAATGGTGTGTGTCTGTGTGGAAGCGGATGTATGTGTTCTTAGTGAGAGGATGGATGGCTGTCATATCATTTTGTCCTTGCAGCTCAGAAAAGCCTCCGACACCTTCCTTCTGGAGCCCTGTCAGACTGATCGGGGTGTTTTCCGGTCCAGCTGCTTGACCTCTCCTGCTTACCGAAGAGGAAGTGATCTGGGCCAACAGCAAGACGCTGGCTGTGTCCGAAACTCAGACTTTTCCTTTCTACTTTGAGTCGATACTGCAGCTGCCCTTACACGGTACACACTGTTGCATGCAGTGTGCATACAACAAACATAACACTATTTTACCGTCTCAGCAGTTGAGCCTCTACCACTGCACAAAGTTGTGGGTCGGATAAGACTGAAAAGCATCCTGCTTGCATACTGCAAAATGTTACTTTATCCTGGTATTTTCAAAATACTGTATTAAACATGCTATGTATTGGGACGTACTAAATCGTTTTTTTTTTCTTCTAAATAAAAGTAAGAGAAATAGTATTGTAGCATATTGAGACTCTGCAGTGAAAATGTCCTGCCTGCATCACAATCAGGCAGTCTCTCCCACACTGTCTCGTGGAGAACCTCCCCCTCTCTGACTGGCCTTCCTACAACATGCAAACCAGGGCCTGGGACTGGAGAACCACATTCAAAACCTGGCCTTTCCCATTATGCAAAGCAATGTTCCAGTCACGCTGGGCTCGGTCCGGCCTGGTGCTTTGGTCTCACCAGGTAGAAAGCAAGGATCCTTTTGGAAAGATGCAGTGGCCGTTGGGTCCATCCAGTTGGGACATGATGGTCGATTTCTGTGTGTATGTCAGCCTGAGCCCTTGATTAGAGGACATCTGCTGATGCTTCCTGTTGTAGTTCACTAAACAGACACGTTGTCATGTGTCCCACACGTGTGTCGATATTTTTGTTGAAGGACAGTGAACTGAAAGGCATCCTCATATGTTTCCTGAAGTGTGGATGTGTATGAACGAGTGAGTGTGGATGTCCAGCCCTTACTTTCATGTCCCAGACTCTGGAACTGGAGGGGGGCAGGCATGGACCTGTTCCAAACCGCACATTGATATTTTGGGATTGTTGTGTACAAGTGAAGCAGCGCCTCAGGCAGATCCTCCCCCTCCTCCTCCTCCTCCTCCCCCTCCTCCTCCTCCCCCTCCTCCTCCTCATCCAGGACAAAAATCCCAGCACTTCCTTTAGGAGCCTAAATGATTTTTGGTTGCTGTGGTGAGGAATGTGCCCGGGAGACATGACTCTTGTGTAAATAGCTGAAGTGTTTATGTTGTCCCAACTAGTCAGGGCAAATCATTGTTCATCGGAGAACACAAAGCTTAAGTACAGAATGTATTCCGGTAATGGTTCAGACGTGTGTTTGTCCTTGCAGCATTTGTTTGGAGGTGTTCTGTTTCCTGTCGTGGTTGCAGAATCTCAGGTACATAGTGGAGGCTTAATGTTCTTTAATTCACTCCAACATAAAGTAAACATATTGATGACTCAGAAATCAGTTCTCTTCTAGTGGGCTGACCAGAGCTGTATCTACACCCTGGATGAGAAACACCCTGGATGAGAAACACCCTGGATGAGAAACACTCTGTTTTGGCAATATGGGAGACACACGCTGGTGGATAGCAATATCCTGAATATATGCAACATCCTGACCAATGTTTTGCAATTTGAAGAGGACTGGATTCCAACTGGAGAGGTGGCTTGAATGGCGTCCGATTTTAAAGTGGGACATGACTGAAAAAGGTTTGAAAACCACGACCAGCCTTGTCATGAAGCCACAGTACACACAGACAGCTGGAGCTGACCACAGCTTTAAAAGAATGTTCACTTGCACCACAGATGGCTTTCAGAGTCCTCTGGGGTGTAGTTCAGTGATGAAGATGTTTTAGCTGTGACAGGTCAGTGATCCAACAATTGGATCCAGATTGATGATGAATTGATCTTGTCACCTCAAGGCCTATATTCAGATAGTCCACATAGAAAACCTTGACCTGAACTCTATATACATACGCACGCACGCGCGCACACACACACACACACACACACACACTCTTGATACACAGCCTATTGTCAGTGTACATGCTTGAGTGTGTATGTGTTAAATGATGCTATATATGTTCAATAGGTGTGTGTGTATGCCTGTTTGTATGTGTATTTGATTTTTTGTGAGTGTACATTCACACACATGATGTTTGGGTGTGTGTTTATGGCTCCAGGCAAGGGCTGAGAGCTGCACCTCTGAGGTCACAGGAGTGGTGAGAGGACTCTCCTGACTGTGTGAAGCATGGTTTGGGCTTTTATAGTGATATTTAGCTCTGTGTGTGTGTGTGTGTGTGTTTTTTTTTTTTTGTGTGTAAAATGTGTGTGTGCACGCGCATGTGTGTATGGATGTACTCTGGAAAGTGTGTTTTCTGCTCTGTACCAACTACCACTTATGACACTTAAGAAGGATCTACAGTAAAAACATGTTTGGCTAAATGACACGGTTGGTGAGGGAGAGGGAAAGTTGGCCCCCCGATTTCATGCCTCAGATGGTTACCTTGAGAATGCTTTAATACATACCTTCACTATTACATAAACACTTATCCTGTAGAGCAAGTGGAGGGTTGGGAAGGGAGGTGTGCTTCCACCTGTAAAATGTACACTCTTTAATGTATAAACTATTGCGTGTCTGTGAGTGTGTGTGTGTGTGTGTGTGAATGTGTGTCAGTTCAGGCATGCTGGGTAAAACGGGGGGGTGTCTTTGCTTCATCTCCCATCACAGCGATGGCTCCCAGTTTGTCGTGGCCGTGTAAACTCAACACTGACAGATCAGAGGTCATTACAGGGTGAGACATCTTGGATATCATATCTTAATACCTGGGAGAAGCATCTATGCTAGGACGGGGGTAGTACCTGGGACAGGAGGCTTTCTTGTGTAAAATGTCTACATAAAGGAGACAGTTCAAGTTTGTTGACAGTTGTTGTCACTAACCGTACAGTCAGTCATGGACCCACGGTACCTTAAACTTAGTGTCTTTTATTTCAACATGTAATGTTACCAACAGGCTGATGGCATTGTTTGTGTGTGAATGTTTGTGTTACTGTATACAGAACTGTTTGTGTAACTTGCTAGCTAACAGGGTTTGAGCATAGAACTGTGTGTACTGTAGTTAACAGAGTTGGGACTCACACACATACAGACACACACAAAGATTAGGTTGTCTGCAGGCCTATCGTGTTTAGTGCTGGGAAGTGTCTAGGTAAATCACTGAGATTCAATGTGGCCAGTGACAAGCATGGCCAGTGTTCTACAGAGGGGCCCCATACTTACGGGCCATGGGCACCTGGGGTCTGGGAGGAGTGAGGCCCAGGGCCTCCCCAGGGCCTCACCCAGGGCCTCCCCAGGGCCTCCCCAGGGCCTCTCCAGGGCCTCTCCAGTGAGGCTAACAAAGAAGTCACAAAACACTGTCCTATGTAGACCTCACACACACACACACACACATCAGACACGGCCATGTGTGATCCAGTTCCCCCTCCAAGACCGACACTGCTCACTGGAAAGCTATGTGTGTTTGTGTGTGTTGCTGAAGTTCAAAGCCTCACATTCACCTATCTCTGTTCATCCTTTCTCTCTCAGCCTCCAGCAGATGGTCAGGGTGGCAGGGTGCGTTCAGGACTGACATTACAGGCTTACACTTAAAACTGTTAGCACCTGGCACAGAGGACAGGGGTTTAATCCCTCCTGTGAGTGTGTGTGTGTGTGTGTGTGTTTCTGGCATTTTGGCACAGACAACCAGGATTTAACTTATCTCTATGTGTGTGTTTACTTTGATTGTAAAGCAATAGGATTTGACACAGCAGCTTAAACCAATTAAAGGTCTCATTGAGGTCTGTGCTGTTCAGATGTCTGGCCCTCAATAGAACCTGTTCCTATTGTGTGTGTGTGTGTGTGTGTGCGTGTGTGTGTGTGTATTCAACCGTCAATCCATCCAGTAATCCATGCCAGAAGGAATTTGTCAAAAACTCTTTGTTTCTCACAAGATAAATGATCTAATATTTGGTAACTCTCTGCAGGGTTTAGGGTCCCTCACTGGCCCAACATGTTTATCCAGAGCAGTTTTATAGTTCTTTAATGATGCTGATATGACCCTGAGTGAACTCGACATGGGGGTTAACATCCCACCACACAGACCTGGCAGTGCCAGTATTTTCCAATGATGACCAGTGGTTCCCACGTTTCAGATTTCTAACCTGACCAGTTGGAGTTTGTTACAGGCTGGGATGTGTGCTGTTCTTATCTTGTTCAGGGAAGCTTCTTTGGATCAAACTGTTGGAGAGACAGGGGAAATGTGTGGGCGGGGCTAGTAAGCGGATCTTGACCCTCTGATTGGTGTAGACATACAATGTCAATCTGTTGTTTCAATCCAATGAGAAAGTCCTTATAATTTGAACGGTATGAATGTATAGCCACACACACACACACCTCTCTACACAGCGATGTTCTCTTGGTCTTGAGGTGGCTGGCGTCTCTTACTCTGGGGTTTATTTTGTCTGCAAGCTCCAAATTATCTCGCCTATTTATGGTAACCTGTCATTTTAATGCACATGTGAAAAAGGCTTGCCAAGAGAAAGGGGAAAGAAAGGCAGGAAAGAAGAAAGGCTTAAAAACAGGAACACAAATAAACACTGGGGGTTTGAGTTTTCTTACTGACAAATTCATTTTGGAGAGCCTGTAAGAAGCATGTTTCTCCTCCTGTTCTCAGTCCTTTTGCTGAGTGTTGTTCAGCTCGAGGTTAACTACTTAACTAGAGACAGGCTACTGGATGGTAGCAGCTGATCCTGTGCAGAACTAAGGACTGTACCAAACAGAACCATCCCCCTGGGTCAGAGCAGTGGGGGAGGGGTTGATGCCCACTACACATCCACCCATCCCACATAGTTCAAGCTCTACCCTTGGTTCTCTCCTAGTTTTAGTGTGAAGTTATACAAATCCTCTCGATGCAGTGTCATGATAGAAACAAATGGGAGGACATGCGATATGTGGTGTGTCGTTTTTACCAGTCCTGCTGAACAAAGTGTGAGACACTTTGAAATATGTCTCGCTGGGCTTCAAGTTGCTATAGGCATGTCTGCAGTGTGTTTGTGGTTTGTGTGTGCTTGGATTTGCTCTGGAGGGGAGCGAGAAGTGGTGGTGTCCATGCTGTCCACTCCAACAAAAGTATCGCCTATAGACAAGGCACTAACATAAAAGTAATTTATTTCACTGACAGAAAAGAAAGGAAGGAACCCCTCCCCCCTTCCCTTTCCACCCCCCCACCCCCCCCCCCCCCCCCCCTCCTACTCAGCAGCTGTTCCTCTCACTTTCCGTCCTCAATGGCTTTGTTTTATTGTGTTTGGCTGGTTGGGGAACCCCCCGCCCCCCAACCAGAGAGGGAGGGGGTTTGGGCCTCCTGGAAGGTGGAGGGGTGCTGGGGGTTTTTACACCCCAGACAAGGCGAGAACAGGGAGGGAGAGAGGGGTGATGTGGACACGCAGCAAAAAGTGGCAGGGTGTCTCTTCACCTGTAACACCTGTCCATGTGTCACTGACCAACTGAAAACACGTTCCACCTTAAGATTAGAACCTTGTTTGTGAACAGACAGGGTTGTGATATGATCTGACACATACAATATTTCAGGTTGGATTTTGTGCATCAGAATTGTATTGTATTGTAAACAAGACCGTTTTCCAGTGTGTGTCATGTAAACCAGGAAAAGTCACCTCCCACGCGTGTGTGTGCCGGGGGTGATTGTGAGACTTGGTCCCTGGCGTTTGCTGGGTGTCCCAATGTTTTTCTTACTGCTCTGCTCTCCAGGTTGTTCCGGTGTTTATGGAAACAGGAACTCATGAATTCTGTTAGTGCTTAAACTGGAACTGTTACCCCCCTATTACCTCAGCTGATAACCAATGTTTGACTTTATCCGAAAATATAAACTCCATCCTGGTCTTTAAAGAAGATAAATGTAGCCCATAGTTATCCAGTTATTTTTCCCCTTTAAAGCTAAAACACACACAAACAACTGTCATTTTGGGACAAGTTTTCCAGACGAAGAAAGACAGGATAATTTTTGGGGGGGAATCAAGGACAGGAAATAAACAGGGTTTATTTGTGGCGTTGACAAATGGCCATTTCCTGTCTGGAGGAAACAGAAGCATGTAGGGAGTTAGAGCTGCAGTGGGCTGTGGTGTGGCTGTGCCAGCTGACTGCTGGAAGCTGGAATAAAGAGTCTACCCTCCAATCACTGTTGTCTGGGGCACTGAAGGTAGGAGGTAGGAAAGGGCCCAGGGGAAGGTGTGTGTGTGTGTGTGTCTGTGTGTCTGTGCACAGGCGTATGTAGGTACTGTACTGTATGTTGCTTTGTTTTTCTTGTGCCCTTAACAACGGCTGCTCCAGAGTCTAACCACTGGTCCCAAACCTGTTGGTCTGGTCCACTGTTGGTCTACAAGTTAACGTAGGTAGGCCGTCTAATCCTAACCCTAGCCCTGTTATAACTGATTCAGACTACCAGTTATTTACCAGTTAGCGGGGTGGGGTGAAGAGAGAGGAGGCCAGCTGCATGACCCACAGATTCACCCCCTATGGAGGGGGTGGTGGGGAGTGTGCAAGGGGTGATAACTGTGTTGTTTACCCCTGGGGGGCAATTTTGGGCAGCTCCCCTCTCACAGGAAATGACACAGAGGTTAGAGTGGGAGGGGGGGGGGGGGGGGGGTTGAGTTGACTGGAATGGAGTGTTTTGAATGTGTGTGTCGGCTTGAACATGATGGACTTGATAGATCCCTTTCTCTCTCTAAAACTAAGAGATGGGGAAAGAGTGAGAGAGGAAGAGGCAGCTAGAAGTAAAGGGAGGAAAGGGAGGGAGGAAAGGGAGGGAGAGAGAGGGAGAGAGAGGGAGAGAGGGAGAGAGGGAGAGAGAGGGAGAGAGAGGGAGAGAGGGAGAGAGGGAGAGAGGGAGAGAGGGGGAGGGAGGGAGGGAGGGAGGGAGGGGGAGAGAGAGGGAGAGAGAGGGAGAGAGAGGGAGAGAGGGAGGGAGGGAGGGAGGGAGGGAGAGGGGGAGAGAGGGGGAGAGAGGGGGAGGGAGAGAGAGGGAGGGAGGGAGAGGGAGGGAGAGGGAGGGAGAGGGAGGGAGAGAGATGGTATGTCGATGTAACAGGTGCCACAGTCAGATTTGAGCTATGTGACTGTGAACAATAGCTGGAGATGTGTCTGAATGCTGGCTTTTTGTCTGGCTGATGCCCTGCTCTTTGTACTGCAAGGCCCCGACAGATGTGCTCAGCGAGAGCCAGAAAGACAGAGGAGAGAGCTAGTGAGGAAGATGGTCACTGTGTGTGTGTGTGGTCACTCAGTGATGTGGCCATTGTGCCCTTGGTCCTCAGCAGATGTTGCCTGAACAATGAACTGGGTAAATGAAAGGAAGTGGCATATAAATAGCCTCTTACGTGTGTGTGCGTGTGTCGTGCACGCAGTTCCTTTGCTACAGTAATGAATGTTATCAGGAAGTTCCATGCCGTAAGTGTCTTGCAGTTACAGCATTCTAAAACAGAGCTTAAATTCCTTATAGATGACATGTCCATGCACAGTTATCAGTATTCAGAAGCTTATACCACACCTTCAGTGTTCTAGCGGGGCAGTTAGAAGCAGTTCTAGTGGGGCAGTTCGGAGATGTTTGTTCTAGTAGGGCAAGAGGGCAGTTCAGAGTAGGAGGAGGTTGATGTTTGAGTCCTCTCTAAGCACTGTGTATGTCTGGTCTTCATGAGCAGTAAAGACTGGTCAGGATCTAGCATCTAAATCACATGCTGGTAAGCTTGCAAGGAACAAAGCTAAATATAAAGCATACCCTCTTCCTCTCTCCCTCCCTCTCTCTCTCCTATTTGCCAATCTCCACCCTGCACTATCCCTGTCCACTGGTATCCAGGCCACATATAGTGCTACACACACTCACCCACATACCAACGCAAGAGCACACGCATGCCAGTTCCTAACACACGTGCACATGACCGAAATGTGCAGAATGCCAACCATGCATCCCATTACTCCCTCCCTCCCTCCCTCCCTCCCTCCCTCCCTCCCTCCCTCCCTCCCTCCCTCCCTCCCTCCCTCCCTCCCTCCCTCCCTCCCTCCCTCCCTCCCTCCCTCCCTCCCTCCCTCCCTCCCTCCCTCCCTCCCTCCCTCCCTCCCTCCCTCCCTCCCTCCCTCCCTCCCTCCCTCCCTCCCTCCCTCCCTCCCTCCCTCCCTCCCTCCCGCCAACACACATGCATACGTGCACACACTTTCTCACTCCATCTCTGTCTCTCTGTGGTTATCAGCTTATTGCACTGTCAGGGGAGGCTGCTTCAAGTGAAGGCTTCTCTTTGTTGCGATGCCAAAGTATCTGCAGGGTTTGAAACTTTTTCAGACAATTATCTCGACACGCTGCCAGGTTCAGACACCAGTGGAAGAGTAAACAAAAACACACATTTTGAAGAGGTCACATTGTTGGATCTGTTTGGGGGAACCCATTTATAATGTTGCATTGTGCAGTGGGATCTGTCTGATTCTGATCAATAACGGAGCTTTAGATCACAGTTTCTGTGACCCAGAATGGCGTTCCCTATAGTAGTCCAAGGTCCGTTCCTCCGTTGGTTAAATCTCTCTCTCTTTCTTTCTCTCTAGCTCCCTCGCTCTCTCTCTTACAGCGCTACTTGTCCTAGATCCTGAATTCTGTTACAGGACCTTAGAGACTGAGACGGGCAGGGGGGTGGCGGGGGGGCTGGGTGTTGTCATTGAAGTCACAGATGCCCTATATTATCAGCACACTTCAGCTGAAACTTAATACACATACTCAACACTACAGCAGTCCTATAGATACCAGGGGGGGGAGTGAGAGGGAATGAGGCGGAGAGAAAGAGGGAGAGACAATGATACAGGCTGTTTGTTTGTGTGTGTGAGAGAGAGAGAGAGTGAGAGCGACGGAGACAATGAGATGGCGAGAAAAACTTGATGCTTGATGTGAGAGCTCATGTCGTTAATTATTACAGAAAGAAGACAGACCTGATCCAGGTGGAAACACACCACTACAGTATAACTTCAACCAAGCCAGACCTAGACCCAGGTCTAGAAACCCATCTAGAACTAGAATCGGGCAAGATCTAGACCCAGACCTGCATAACCCACAGATAAACAGGATAGAGAAGGCTTACAACTTTCACAAGGTCTTGAAGGAACCTCGTTAAGCCCCCTTCAACGTCAGTGAGAAGGGAATCTGAAGAGCTGGGTTGATAAATGGGTGTATCCCACCAGTACTGTGCTCCACTGGGACTAGAGGTGCTGTGTTAGGGTCTTCCCCCATACTGAATTGATTTGGGGGTCCTACCCCCCTCACACACCCATCTGGGCCTGGTTAGGACTGGACTGCTGTAGAAGGATGGAGGAATGTGTGCGTGATCATGTCGATGCTTGTGCCTCTGTTTGAGTGTCACACTGCACATACTCTACTCTATACTGTAACTACATGACAATTTGTTTAGAGATATATTTACAGACTGCATGTTTTTTTAACTTGTTTTTAGTCAGGGTCTTTCAGTACATGTCTCTGTGTTGGACGTTTATATTCCTGAGAGTATTTACTGCCATTGAGTGTATGGATCTGCAGTAGTGTGTGCTGGCTTGGGTGCCTTGGCTGTGTGTCTGAAAGTGTCTTTTTAAGAGCAGGTGAGGCGTGTGTGTGTGTGGAGATAACCCCTTATTAAACACATGACTTCACACACAGCAGGCTGGTCACCCAGACAACACAATGTAGCAACAGTAGCCGAGCCGCTGGTGTTAAAATGACCGGTCCTGATTCTGGAACTAAAATGAGAGTTGGACTCTACTACTGACTACTGGTATTACTAGTAAGTCAGGAAACTTCTAGTTGTAGACCAGGTAGTGCCAATTACAGACCGGTACGTTTCTCTTCTCTGGTGCCAGACTGTCCTGGTCTATGTAGTGAGGATGAGGCAACATGCTGTGGGTAGAGTACCTGAGAGCAGTTAATCCATCTTGGGTGGAGACCTGAACAGAGTCCACAGAACAGAGGCCTGGCCCTGGCACTCTAATGGCACTGTGCCTGTCCCTTATCATCTGGCTGCCTGCGTCAAGGTATAGTGAGGATTCAGGTGTTATACAGGTTTAGTTTCCTTGGTAGCTGAAGTCAAAGGTGGCTGCTCACAAGGATGTGGATAATAACGTTTTATTTTGCAGGCGTTGGTTGTAACTGAAGCTCCGCCATGAACTCTGCTTCCCAACATATTATGTTGTGTCTGCATGTAAAGTGATTGACATTGTTGCTTTGTGTAGTCAGAGACAAGCTTTCTGCTAATTCTGGAATCCAGTTCGCTTTTTTTTGTTTTGGGGGGTAAATAAGAGCAGGGGATGAGGAATTGGAGGAGGGAAAAATGGCGATTGAGATGGGACATGGAGAGAATGAGAAATGTAAGTGAGAGAAGAAAGGAGAGTAAAGGAGAAATAAAGAACTTGAGTGAGAGAAAAGGGGGAAGAGGCAAAGGAGAGAGAGAGAGAGAGTGGAGGAGTGGGGGCGAGATAGGTTCTTTGGTACTATAAATAATGGTCCCTGTTTGAGTTGGATGGCTTTCAGAGTTGCTTTTGTCTACTGTGACATCTTAGGTTCCCTGAAGCCTGGGGCTGCGGGAGAGGGGTGGGAGGGGGGAAGGAGCTGAAAGAGGGAGCTTGGAAAGACTACTGAGGGTTGGGGAGGGGCTGGAGGAGGGCGCTTGGAAAGTTGGGATGGAGAGGTAGGGAAGAACATAAGCTTCCAGGGGACTGACTGGCATGGGGAACCTAGGGTATTAACCTAATATGAATATGAGAGAGAAGAAACCCTCTGTAGGTCAATGGGAACCTGCCAACATGCCCTTCCCGCCGACTTAAGCCTACTTTTACAAACACACACACACACCCCAGACCTCTGTTGAGCGTCTGCCGGAGTGCTTTGGCTCCTAGTTCTGAGAAGGTCTGTCTCAGTGAGAGCGGCTCTGTGGTGAAGCTGATGCCTTTACGCCTTTTTGATCAAGTAGAGCACGACAGACTGAGGGATGGATGAAATCACCAAACGCATGCCCTGCCGCTCTTAACCCAGATGGAGATGTACTATACAGTATAGAGCAAGGCCTTAGTAGTGGGAGTGTGCTGTTCTAACTGACATTTGTCCCTTAAGTGTGTGAGTGCCTCATGGTGTATGACAAACTGTAGTGTCACTCCAGGAGTGTCGACTCATTGTGCTTGATATGCTACAATGACTTTGTTACAAAGTTCACCCACTTGAATGATTAATTGGGAAAGAGGAAGCAGACACTGTGAGATGTTGAATGATGTAAGTACTTGATATGATGTTAAAGAAAATCCCTTCAAGAGAAAGATAAGAGATAGGGGTGGAGTAGGAGTTGACTTAATGAGTCTTTGGAAAATGCAGATGTGTGATGTCACTTCCTTTTTGAGTCCTTCATCTACAAACATCCGGAGCATTGGCAGGAAGAGGCGATGAGGCATTTCCTGTGAGGCTTTGGCAAGAGAGTACATGGCTAAATCACTGTGCAACATTCAGGCAGGTTGGGTTGGGTCGCTGTTGCTGTGTTCCTGTTGGATAAACCACATGTCAATCAACATCCATATTTCAAGTTTTTTTTAAATTCAGCCTGTTTGTTACACACGTTTGAAGTGGCCAACAACGTTGGGGCACAGGTCCTGGTCTTAGAACTCCCTTTGAGTGCATCAAAGTCACTAATTGCAGACTGTAGGCCATGTATTGCCTTGGTGTAAACGTACAAATCACACCCAGCTTTACAGTAGCGTCTTATCTGCTATCCGTACTTCTAGTATTACCTGGGGGGCTAGGGAGGGGCTCGGCTGGAGCCCCAGTTACCCTGCCCTGGGGTAGCGAGGAGGACTGGGAGGAGATACAATTTCACATCTGTGTCTCATGTGGCTCCATTGTTGACATAGTGGCTCCAAACAGTGATTCCCATCTGTGTCATTGTATTGAAATGCCAGTTTGAAAGTCTACCAAGCTGTGGCCATTGTCCGAGCAGGTCGTCATGCTATTAGAAGATCATGTGTTTTGTCCTCCTTATCTCTGGTGTGGGCTGCTGTGTCACACACAACACTGTGGAAGAGCGCTGTGTGGAAATGCAGGAAGACAGACTTGAGTGGGGTGTGGTGTGGGTGTTTGAGTGGGTGTTTCTGAGAGGGTTGTGGGTGTTTCTGAGTGGGTTGTGTCTGAGTGTAGAGTATTATGGTTTGTCCGTGCAAGGTTTTTTTGAGTGTGTGAGTTTAATGTGCAAGTGTTTCTGTGTGTTGAATGTGTGGTGGGGGTCTATAGGTTAAGATAACAGCAGCGTCCTCACAGAGGAAGCCTGGTCGCATAGACGACGGATGTGAATACAGACGGGTGCTGAGAACTCTGTGTGTGCAGGCACAGGAGAGAGAGCGAGAGAGGAAGCTGGAGAAAGAAAGGGAGAGAGTTGGTGTGTTGACTATACACCACACACACGTTATACACTCAACACACACTCACAAATCGTTGTGTGGTTACAGTGGCATTGCCGCATGACGACTGCATGCAAACCATTGTATTATCAGAACGATTCTTCACAGTGAAAACGAGGGATGGGAAAATGTGTTCTGACAGGACTACAATCTTGGGTGGAAAGGAACTACAGGTCCCAGGATGCTTTAGGAATCCGGAAGAGCCATTGGCTATGGCTGAGGGGACTTTCCTCTTGGTTGATAGTGCTAGGACGCAAAACAATGCTTACAATGAGTCACATTACCACATGACACAATGACCACTCTCTCCGATATGTACACACACATCTGACCCACGTACACACACCTACCTAGCACTCTCCGATGTGCACACACAGACGTGTTACATACACACACCGATACAGACACGTGTTTGTCATAAGCACATGTTACTTATAGAACATTTACCATGCTGGCCTTTATCCCGAACACTTGCAGTGTTATCCAAAAGAATCCAAAAGAGAATCTTTGCGTGATGAAGCGAGTGGTAAAAAGATGGAGGGAGAAAGGGATGAGACTGTGATCTGGTTCTGTGTCTTGGGCCGTTTGGTAATGTGACCCAGTTGTGTGTTTTTAGGGGAAGACGAGACGGCCTGTCCTTGTGTTGTCCTCTTTCTGTCTGTCTCAGTCCATCCTTCCCCCCACTATTATTTCTCTCTCTCTCTCTCTCTCTCTCTCTCTCTCTCTCTCTCTCTCTACTGTACTCTGTATCTCCCCATCCCTCCCCACCCTGCTCTATTTCTATAGAGAAAAAGCTAAAGAGGGAGGGAGATTGAGACAGAGATGGAGAGTAAGGAAGACAGAGAGTTAGAGAGACAGAGAGAGAGACAGACTCAAAGAGAGAGAGACACTCACTCAGAGACATAGAGAGAGACGCAGAGAGAGAGAGACGCAAAGAGAGAGAGACGCAGAGAGAGAGAGACGCAGAGAGAGAGAGACGCAGAGAGAGAGAGACGCAGAGAGAGAGACACGCAGAGAGAGAGACGCGCAGAGAGAGAGAGACGCAGAGAGAGAGGCAGGGGCTACTCTTGCAGCAGTAATTTCTCAGGATGTGGGCTGGCTGGACGTGCATGCTCACTCCTTTCTCCGACTCTGTTGGCTTGGCTCCGGAAGGCTCCGCTCCAATCTGCTCTTCTCAGCTGACCTCATAGAGGTGTGGACCTGTCCTGCAGCCACCACTAGCACAGCTAAGCCTACAACTCCGTTCATGTGTGTGTTTCTGTACCTGCATATGTGCGTGTGTGTGTGTGTGTGTGTCTAAAGAACTTTTTGATGTTCTGGGGATGGAAATAACCACTGAGAGGATTCTAGGATATCAGCGTTGGAGAGACTGCTAGGTGCGGGAATGGTCTCCAAGGTGAGAGAGAACTTATGTCTTTGTATATGTCGTTTTAAGTCTTAAAAAGTGAAGTGAAAGTGAAACATACAGATACAGTATCTGTAAGATTGTGTCTGTAAACGGGGATGGACTTATACAGCATACTATAGATGTAACAGCAACTATGGAAATGAACAATACGATTCTTCAACTTCAGTATTCTAAATTGGTGCCTGCAGTAAAGAAACAAATTTAAATGAGACCACTTCAACTTCCTAACTCTCTTTCCCAACACGGTAATGTCCAGGCTGTGTTGTGTGGGATTGTACTATGTGGAACTCCCAGATTTTCATATGAACATAACCATAGTGGCTGTTCCTGCTGTGCTCCACCAACCACATTATTACTCTGCCAGGGGGTCAATTTAGCGTGAAGCTAATGGCCACCTTGGCCCTCTTCTCCGACCAGGTAGTAGACTATCTCTGCCAGCCTCTCTGTGCCAGGTCACGCAAAACACACAGGCATCAGTTACATTACAAGTATTTAAAAGTAACATTGGGTGTGTATGTGGGACAATGTACAGTACACTGTACTTACGTTTTAATGGTGTTTCTAGTGTTTTCCTGTAGACATGACGTAGAGAAAATATAGGCTTTCTGCTTTCAAACTGCTACCTGTGTTTCTGCTGAAATTCATAGATGGTGTTTAGTTTGAAGTGTAAAGCGATGAGTTTAGTTTTACTTCACAAAAAAAACTAAACTAACTATCTAAACTAACTAAGTTGTGTGGGAGTGAGGAGGGAATGGAGTGTGATGCAGATTTAGGTCTTTATTGAGGTTGATGTTATCAATATCACCATCTCTGACACCAGGATCTCAGACACGACCTCACCTCTAAATACCAGGTGTGTGTGCATGTGTGTTAATGTGGCTGTGGGTGTGTGTGTGTGGGGGGGGGGGTGGATGAGTGTGTCCTGTCCCTATTGTGCAAAAGCTAACTGGAGCACCCAGCTAACTGCGTCACAGAGGGAGACAGAGAGTGAGAGAGGGAAAGAGGGAGAGGAAAGAAGAAGAAGAAGAAGAAGAAGAAGAGAGGAAAGGAGTCAAAGACAACGTGCTGGAGTGGTTTGTAACTGGACTATGAATATCTGTGATTGGTTGGATCTGTTACGTAATAAGAGAACATAGTGTTATCGTTTACATACTGTGCTTGGTCACTGTAGTTTCATAAGCATTAATGTAGGTTACCAAGTGACTTTCACAATGAAGTGTTTGGAGGGATCCTCTCGTCCTGTTGTGTGTTTGTAGGAGCAGAGGTGGAAGACCTCCCCCTGCCTCCCCCTCTTTGTTCCTGCTGAACCCTTGTCCTGCATTTTAATCTGAGGCCAAACACAGCTTCCTTCGAAAGTCCCCCCACCACACACACACACACACACCCTCGTCCTGTAAACACAAATGTAGTCATCCCAGCCTCCTCTCATTTGTCCGAAACTGATCCTCTCACCCCTTTTCCCTGTCTCACTCCCCCCCCCTCTCACTCCCCCCCTCTCTCACTCCCCCCCCCCTCTCTCTCTCTCTCTCTCTCTCTCTCTCTCTCTCTCTCTCTCTCTCTCTCTCTCTCTCTCTCTCTCTCTCTCTCTCTCTCTCTCTCTCTCTCTCTCACTCCCCCCCTCTCTCTCTCTCACTCCCCCCTCTCTCTCTCTCACTCCCCCCCTCTCTCTCTCTCACTCCCCCCCTCTCTCTCTCTCTCTCTCTCACACTCACACTCACACTCACACACACACACACCTTCCCGCCTTTTTTTTCTCTTACCCCCCCATCTTTATTGTAATTTGCAGGGTCCATTAAGATGGTGTGTCTGACAGGAATACCAAATGCACCTTGTTTGCCATGGCCACAGAGTTGTAAACAACTGTTGACAGTACTGTAGTTGGCTGTTTCAGTTCATAGATTCCATGTTGTTGTCGTTGTTGTTGTTTAGTCTGGACTGAGCCCGTCCTCGTTGTCCTGTCTCCAGACCTTTCCCAGGGATCCCTGCTCTTATGTAAGCCTTAATTACGGCGACAGAATTCTGGCGGTCCGAACTCCCGACATTCCTGAAGCTGGTCTGACTGCTGAAAGATCCTCAGCTCCCAGAACACTGGGAGCCCAGAGCCAAATACACACATCAATTAAAGAGAAGTCATTGATGTTGCAGTCACTATTCTGATCTGATCCGTTAGTTTTACTGGGGGTGAGACTACTTAAGTACACCCCAGGTTTGATGTGAAAATGGTGGCTGACCTGGATATGAAACATGTCTAATGGAACATGGCCTGTGTGTTAGAATGTTGAGCTGCTATCAGGAAGTAAATAGATGACGTGGTCTGATGCTCCAGGTGGCTGGCAGGCCTGGATGGGTTAGGTTGATTTGATCTAGGGTAGAGAATACCCTCCATGGCTTAACAGAGAAGAATCTAATCGGAAGCTCTGATTTAAAATCACAATTCTGGTGAACATGTAAATGGTTTGACTGTGGGGTTGGGTGTTTACTGTATGAGGAACAATGGCTAAACTGGGCTGTGACGTGTCATTTGTTGATGCTTGTAGTGCCTGAGGAATGTGGACCAGTTGTTTTCCAGAGTGAGTTGGAGCAGTAGATCTACTGGTGATCCATTTAACGTCTGACAGATCATAGCAGGTTCACTCAGGGGGGGGGAGCACTGTAAATACATGACCTCCCCCTGTTATTTGTCTGTTGGAAACATTAAAGGATTCGCCCCCGTTTCCCCACCCTGTCCCACCCCCAAACGAGGTTGCCATGGAAACACTCCACTCTCTTTGTGATCGTCACAGCTGGGAAAACGAGGGAGCTGTCAGTGTGTCTGAGGGAGAGATTTGGTCAGCGACACACACAAACACACACAAACTCACATACAAACTGTGTGCCCACTGTAATAACAAGCACCAAATCAACAGTCCCTCTGTTGCCTCCTGGTTCAGGGACATATGCTCAAGCACAGAGGGGAGTGCGTTTTGACACATACGTTGACACACTCACACACACTCATATATAATCACACACACTTACATACACTTATAAATGAGCACACTAACACACACTAACGTTCTCCAAATGTTTTCAAGTGGCTGTACTTATTGAGTTGCACTTTAGGATGTGTGAAAACAGCTCAAATTGAGTGAGTGTGTCTGTTAAAGGACAGGAGATGGGTACACTGTTTGTTCTGCCTGAACTCAACCAGGAGGGGACTTTATTGACACTCTCTACCTCTCTCTCCATTTCTCTTTCATTTTCTCTCTTTCTTTCCCTCCCCTTCTCCTCTGACTTTGGGATGAGTGCCGGATTGTTACGATAGAGACCACAGCCCAGTGGCCCGATCATCTTAGCAACCCCACAGGACCCTCAAGTCTCTCGCACTATGCGTGTGTGTGTGTGTGGTTAGAGGTGCTTAGCATCTTGTTGACCTGTTCCAGCCTTTTGCTAGCCTTGAGATGGATCAAAGTCCTATTCTCACTTCGGTCCACCGAATGAAAGAATGAAATGGGAAAGCAAGGGAAAGGGATGTAGTGGTCATTTTGCCCACATTGTTCAAGGAAATTACCTATAACTGTGGGTGAGAGAGAGAGAGATCAAGGGAATACATTATGTATCAGAGCAGGGTATGGGTTGGGGGGAGGGTAGGTGCTTAACAAGGGTGGCTCATTATGAGATGAGGGATGGGGGGTAGCAGTAGGGGTGAGTGGAGGGGGATGTGTGTGTGTGTGTGTGATGGAGGGGGGGCATATTTGGGGTTAAGGTGGAGGTGTGTGTGTGTGTGTGTGTAAGCGCCAGACAGTGTTTGGGGTTAAGGTGGAGGTGTGTGTGTGTGTGTGTAAGCGCCGGACAGTGTTTGGGGTTAGGGTGGAAGTTGTGTGTGTGTTTTTTTTGTGTGTTTGTAAGCAGGGGCAGTGTTTGGGGTTAAGGTGGAAGTTGTGTGTGTGTTTTTTTTGTGTGTTTGTGTTTGTAAGCAGGGGCAGTGTTTGGGGTTAAGGTGGAGGCCAGGGGGTCTTCATGGGTCGCTGGACCCTCAGTCCTCAAAGGGTCAGGCTGCTGGAACAGTCAGACAACAGGCTGCTCTGGACTGTGTGTGTGTATGTGTATGTTTGGCGTGCTGACCAGTGAAGGGGTCACTAATAAATAGTTACCAGGGTATGTGTGTGTGTGCGTTTACTGGACGATTAGGGAGGGAGATTATTATTATTATTATTGAATGATCAATAAATTGGGGGAGAACCCAATGGAACTCAAGTTTTTCTTCTGTGGTGGTGGGCAACTAGCAAACTGTCTCTCTCTTTCTCCCTCTCTATCTCTAACACACTTGTCCCGCTACCCAACCTTTCTCTGGCCTGGAAAGGAGCTTGACACAATAGACACTGGTGGTAGTGGTGGTGGTGGGGGGGGACGAGGGTGGAGGTGGCCTTTTGTTTGTGTCGGCTCTCAGCTATTGATCCTGGGTAACCCTCCCACTATACGGTGTGTGTGTGTGTGTGTATGTTCTGTAAAGCTATGCACTAACAGCAGTGGTTCAGTGCCTGCTGTGCTTTTGCACAGTGTGATTGCATGCAGACAAATGTACACCGTCAGACAGACGCACACACACACACACACATGCAGTGTGTCTCTTTGCACACGTGTGGGCAGACTTCAGAGTTCCAGGGAAGTTTGGAAGGACACAGAAGTGAGGAGGAAGATAAAAGGAGAAATGAGAAAGAGGGAAAGAAAGAAAGAAGGAGAAAGAAAGAGAGACTTTGGAACTCTCAGCTCCTTGTAATTTGCTGTGGGAGAGAGAGGGGAGGAGCCAGGGGGAGGGGAATGCCCAGGAGGGAGAGAGCAGAGGCCATTCCCTCTGACACACACACAGTTTTAGAGAGAGAGAAATAGTGTTAGAAAGAGGGAGGGAGAGACAGAGAAGGGGGGCCAGTCTGAGTGACAGAGAGACAGAGAGCTTAGTGAAAGAAAAAGACTTACTCCCAGCAAGCCAGCAAGCCAGCAAGACAGACAGACAGACAGACAGACAGACAGACAGACAGACAGGCAGACAGACAGACAGGCAGACAGACAGACAGACAGACAGACAGACAGACAGACAGGCAGACAGGCAGACAGGCAGACAGGCAGACTGAGAGAGCAAGGCATAGAGAGAAAGGAGAGCATGAAACTAGGGGTCAGTTCTACCAGCTGCCCCAGGAACACAAGCGCGTGCGTTCTTGAGTAAGAAAGATCTACAGTGTGTGTGTGCATGTAGGAGCGACTTACGGCGTGTGCGTTGGTTGGGAGACAAGCAGAAAACGCGTATGCCTGGAGAAGGGCTTGCGTAGGACAGAGAAAATGTGAGGAGGTTTTATGGGAATACTTCAGCTTTTGGAATATCGGAGTATCCTTCTCCTGGTGGACATGTCATCTTGTCCTGGACTCCGGTTGTCTTAGAAAAACCCTCTCTGTCTCTCTTCGGTCTCCTGGTTTGGGGGCCCTGAAGTCACTGGCTGATTCCGTTTGAAGGACTGCCAAGTCACAATGCCTACAGGTAAACTGGTCACAAATGTCTGTTCTGTAGGTTTAATCTCTGGCTGTCAACTGTAATCTGAACAGGTATGATTTGTTTCTGTTTAGGTAGCATTTTTCACCAGTGTTAGTTGATATGAGGGATTTCAATTCCGTTCTCTGTCTCTTTATGAAGGTTTGGTCTGGTTGAATCCTACTACACTTCTGGAGAGAGTTTATGAAGTTTGATTAACAAGAGGTGCATCATTGCAGTACAGTTTTGTTCATATTTGAGAACTGAAACTATTATATTCAAGGATGTCTTGTTTTCTCTTATCGTATCTGTAAGAGGATGGCTGGACCTGGTCATGTGTTTGGCTGATATGAATACTCAGTTTCAGTTTGTACACTGGTTGCCTGGGGGTCTTGGCATGGCTGTGACTGTCTGGGGAGAAGATCACCTCAAGTTACTCTATTTACCAGAGTAAGCCTACTTGGTTAACACAAATGAATGACTTAGAGCTTGTGTGCATGCATGTTTTGTATTGTTTGTGTGTGTGTGTGTTTTTGTAAAGCATTCCCTGTAGTGCAGTGTGTGTGTATGTGTGTTTCTATTGTGGGTCCTCAGTGTCATAGTCGGGGCCTGTTTGTTTTCTCACAGCTTGAGTTGTTGCTTCAATTCCAGCTCGGGCAGTTATGGTGCATTTTTTCTGCATTGATTGCCGTATTTTTGGGAACTTTACAGTCACTGAATTGTCTTTGTAGAAATAAAATCTTCTTGATTCAAATAGTAATTGAATAATCAAAATTCATACATTGCTTGGGATAATGGCATCTACCATGAAATGACTAAAATATAAAGTTACGTTTACTCACAGTACATGAATGAGACTCCACTGTTTCATTATCAAATGATTGCATTTTCTCTGAGGAAGTGGAATTTGAAGTTCTAGTTACCGACTCAACTAATTGCTCATCTGTTAGTGTCAGTAGTATGTGTGTGTGTGTGTGCGTGTGCGCGTCGGTTTCCTCTCACGGGCTGTCTGTTTGATGGAGTGCTGCTGGGTGAGTGCTGAGATGCCATCCTGCAGCCTGTGACCCACATTGGGGCCTCGGGGAGGGAAGGAGGGGCATCGGGGAGATGGGGGGGGGGGCATAGAGGAGTGAAGGTGGGTGGTTGCAGAAGGGGGGGGGGGGGGGAATGGGGCATGGTGAAGTTGGGGGTGTATAATTACTGTTTAGAGGCACTATGGACAATACCAGCCTGCATTTCTACCCTGGGCCAGCTCTGGGACATCGGCCCCCCCGGAGAGGTGTGGGGGGGGGGGGTAAGATAGACAGAAGGGAGGCTCTTTGGTTTGGGATGAATTTCCTAACCACTGCAGAACACAGAAGAAGGAGAAGGATAGAAAATGCTGAGGAATGCTGAGACAGGGTGGTTTTGGAGAGGGAGGAGTGATGGCGAGCAGACACCAGACCAGCTCAGGTGTGGCCGTGAGTGGAGTGGCTCAAACCCGTATCAGTCTGAGAATGAGGCCAGTGTGTCACTCTGGGAGGGAGAGGAGGAGGAGGAGTGGTGAAGGAGGGGGGGGAGGGGTTTAGGAGGGAGGGGGGCAGAGGTCGCTGGGTGTTTCTGGGGTGTGTGTGTGCGTGTGTCCGAAAATAGGGGCGTGAGTGTGTGGGGGTTATTTTTCCCACAGTACCAAACTCCTGTAGATCACCCTCTCTGCTCTCTCGCTCTCTCTCTCGCTCTTTCTCTCTCTCTCTCCGCTCTCTCCTTAACCCTCCCCCTCTCTGTGCTAAACACACTCTACTAACACCATGGGAAACACACACCTCAGAGTGGCCATATCACTTCTGGGGGGTGTAAATCTCTGTGTTAAGGCCATCGCTGTGAGATTTTCTTGTGTGTGTGTTTCTTCTCTGATGAAGTTCACTGTGTGCTGCTTTTCTGCAATAGAGATAATGAGTTGACCTGTTTTCTGTCCCAGAACTATCCAGTTCAGAAGCAGTACCAGAGCCCATGAGGCCCAGAGAACGTCTCAGATCTCCTCTGGACAGGCCGGTCGTCATGTCCTCACATTGAAACACTATCATGCGATTGTTACAGCGTGTGTAGCTTATGCTGAGCCAAAGCATTAACTATGGAATGCTTCCTTTTACTCTCTGTCTCTGTTTCTCTCTCAACATCTGCTCAGTCACGCATGGTCCATGCAGGTCTTTGTTCGTCTGGGGATCTTTGCTCTGAGGTTTCCTCCTCCTCCGACGACAACGACGACGACACTGGGCTGTAGTGGGAAATCTTGAGGGACTGTCTAAGGTCTTAGAAACACAGGCCTGATATTCTCTTGGAGCTATCAGGCACAGAGAAACTACGAGGACATGTGGTTTTATCTAGAACAGGAAAATTACACCCAGGCTTTGAACAGTTTACAGTGTTGTCAACATCAACTGGATAAAATATGCATCCCTCTGTTGTGCTCTTTCGGTCTCTCTCATCTCTCTCCTCTTCATGTCTTTGTTTCCCTCTGTCTCTCTTTCGGCAGTCTGATCTCTATCTGATTCAATCATGTCTGACGCTGTTGCCGTGCTGTTGCCAAGGCGGAAGGTAAGATGGGCAGTAACCCCTAGAAACGCCCTGGCCTGTGACTGATACTCAGCGTGTCTCTCTCTTTCACACACAGACCCAGAAACACACCAAGTTGTTTTTAAAACGTTGACCATCTCCTTATGTTGATGACCTGTCCATTGCCCTGTAGAGTCCTGCTCTGAAACCAGGTCACGTACACCAATGAAACATGGGCAGGAAACGCTGTGGTATCAAGGCCCTGTATGTTGACAGTGATGAGTTGTATACAGTGTTCTCCTGTGTGGGAAACACTGAACACTCAGAAGTAAACAAGCTTGATGGAATTCAAGTTTTCTAGTTTTTTTTTTATTTTATTGTCAGGTGCACAGAACAACACAAGGTCAGACTGGGCACTGAACTGTTTGGGACAAGACAGCGCAAGCAACCTGGCATAATATAACATATAAGTACTTCTAGGACAGCACAGAGGGATGGACGGTAGCCATAACAGTCATCAGACACCTGCTCACGTGAGAAAACATTTGGAAGTGATGCAGGAACGGAAACTCTTGTGTTTTGTATGCAGGATGACGTGTCAGTTCAACGTAAAGAAGGCTTTTAAGACGATGTGTTTTTCTTCCTTAGCATCAGTACTTGTATTGGTTGATTTGTGATAGCTGATATATTTTCGGTCTTGGTCACATTTGGATGTGTCCCATCACTGTGGAATGCTCTGGTAAGTGGGGAAAAAAGGGAGAATATTTAAGAAGGGGGGAAGAAAGTGAGGAAGAGGAGGAAGGAGGGAGGGATAGAGAGAGGCCTAGCTCACAGAGCCGTCTATTGTCCAGAGCTGAATCAGATGATGTCATGTTTGAGAGAAACTCTCAGTAGCAGGGCTCAGAAATGAGCTTTAGAGTAAGAGCAACCCCCTTCCTCTCTTTGTCTAATTTTCTCACTTGCTCTCTCACTCTCTTTTTCTCTCTCTCCTCTCTCTCTCTTTCTCTCTCTCTCATCATTTCCTTTCCGTCCCCCCCCCCCACACACACACACACACCTTCACTTGAAGTCTGGTCCTCTTTTCATCCCTCTGAACTTTACTCATCTGATGGTTGAACCATTTAATTTTGGAGCTCTTTGTATGAGTTTTATTTTGGCGGGCAACGTGTGTGTGTGTCTAGGCTGGGGGGGGGGGGGGGAGTAGTGATAGAGCCTTTGTGTGCTGTGAGATCTGATGGATGAAAGCTGACTCAGGCTGTATTGTGATCCAGAAGAGAGGGAGGAGGAGAGAGAGAAAGAGAGAGAGAGAGAGAGGGGGGGTGGGGGGGAGAAAGAGAAAAAGACACTGCAGCAGCTGCTCTATTCAAATCACAGAGAGACCGGCACTTGTCTCTCTCCTCTGGGTCTTCTGTTTACCCATTAGTCTTACACAGCTGACTTGGGGTTTATTATGGCCCATGAAGTCATACCAGTGATTTACAGAGCTGACATGACATTCCATTAACATACTGCAAAACAACCTTATAAAACAGTTATTAGGTACTTATAAAGTAGGTGTTAAGCAGTTGTAGGGTAGTTAGAACAGGTATAGAGCAGGTATAGAGAATAACTAGACCAGGTGTAGTGCATGTAGAGCAGTCACAGTGGCCATAGAGGACTGCACTTTAAAGTACTTATAAATCAGTTACAAAGAGGTTGTGAAGAAGCAGTTTTAAAACCGTCATTGGACCATAAGTGAGCCTTCATAAGGCACTGTTTAAACCATCTGGTCATGTGCTCTGTTTGGCACCTGGTCCAGGAAGTGGTTTGTTGACCACTTCAGAATGAAGTGCACTTCAGGACACCATAAAGTGTGTGTGACTGAAGTGGACTTGAGGGATATGAGTCATTAAGTCAGGCTAGACTGACCAGGTAGCTCCGACAGGAGTATTTTTTCCTTATAGACCTTTTAAAGGCAGAGCTTTTGAACTACATTTGCTTGTTAACTAGTAAAATAGCGCTTAATTAATCCCAGAGGGCAAATGGCACTGTTGCAGCAGCACAAGTAACAATAACACTGAATTGGAAACAAAAATACTGAATTCAATGAACATTATAAATCAACAGTATACAGTAGTGCAAACAGTGAACATCATTATTTAGGTAAAGCATCTCCTTATGACTGAATTTGATCAGAAGATATACAGTCATCAAACTTTAGGGAAAGCAGCTGGAGAAGACCGACTGTTCAGTGATACTAGACAGGTGGCCCTTCGCTTGTCTGTAGTTAGCATGCTTCAAAGGTTACACATGACAGGCTAGCAAGTTAACTGAGACCAGACCCCAAACCCAGACACAGTCTCTCCCTTAGACTCGCAGTCTATCCTGCTCTACTGCTCTGCTCTGCTCTGCTCTGCTCTGCTATACTCCTGCTGCTCTGCTCTGCTCTGCTCTGCTCCGCTGCCATGCGTTGCTTTGCTCTGTCCTGTCCTGTTCTGGCAGGAAATGTTAGAGCTCACAACCCAACTAATACTCTTCTCTAATCCTTAAATACATGCACACAGTTTCTCCCTATTTCACACACACTCCCACACATGCACACACACACACACACACACACACTCACACACACCCTTACACACTGATGCAAAGGAGAAACTGTAGAAACCCAGAGGCTCAAGGTGGTAATTACAGATCACTTACACAGATCAGGTTGTCCTTAATCTGGGTTGAGGGTAACCCAGCCCACCCCAACTCCCAACACACTCCTCACACACCCCAAATGTGTGTGTGTGTGTGTGTTTGGATGAATATTAGTGTGTGTGTAGGTTTATTTGCTCAGAAAATAGGCTGGGCGTGTCCCAAACAAGAAGCTTGTAGGCGCAGAGGAGAGGCTGGGCAAACACAAGTTTGAAAAAATCTTTCAATCTCTTGTTTGGGTTTCGCTCCAAACACCAAACTGAAAGCCATGATTTCTCTGTGCATGCACTTCTTGACTCACAGTGTGTGAGTAACCTAATGACTGTAATGGGTAGAGGGACATCCAGTAAACCCAATCCAGTAAATCCATTGGCTCCGTCGGCCCTATCTGAGGGGTGATAAATCAAATGGATTTAAGTTAAACACACATACACACATACCTACACACACCCACACCCACACTCCCACTCTGATAGAGCCTTCTACTCAGCCTTAATCTCTCTCACACACACACACACACACACACACACAGAGCACATTACATTGGAGCAGCAGACAGACAGGCTGGAAGGTAGGTTCCGAATGGAGGGAGGGTAACATGTTCTGAATGTTTAGCGAGACTCTGCCTCCTTTCTAAACAAATGCAGGAAGTGTTTTTGCTGCAGCTAACGACATGGAAGAATATGTCATCCGTCCATCTGTACGTTCATCCAAGCTTCATTGATGTGTGTGTGTGTCTTGAGCTCCTGTGGGCAGTGAGTGTGTACAGTGAGTGTGTATGTCTAGCTGCTGTGCCCATGCCCCAGAGGTCAGAGTTGTTTTGGTCGCTGGCTATTCTCTCTCCCTGATTTGAGGATTGTTATAATGTAGGTCACTCTGGGAACAGTAAACATTGGAAGGTGTCCAGATCCCTGAGAGCGTCTCCCCCCCCCCCCCTTAAACACACACACTCTAACCCCTATACACACGCACATACACACACACCTCCACAGAGATCCACTTACCCCTATAAACACACACAAGTGCACAAACTGTGGACCTGTATGGCTTCATTTCCTGTCAAGACTGCCTGATTCATTTGATGAATTGAGAAAAATGTCAACCTGTCCCAACTTAGAGATCCTACTTAGAAATGTACCTCCAGGCCCTACAGGTAAGTTAAGAGACTGAACATGTGTCAGGATTCTTTCCGCATGTTAGCGGAGGTCACGTTGAACATGCTTGAGGGCGTGGCCACGCTGCTACCAGATCACACAGGTCTGGATAGGCAGCAGGTCACGGAGTCGAGCGCCACAGGAGTGGGTCTGGATGTCAGAGTTGCTGAAACAGCAGATCGGTACCTGGTGTTGTTTACCTGTATGAGAAGGACTGGCCTCTCTACCTGAAACACTGGGCCTCTTTAGCTCTCTCTCTCTCGTACTGTAACTGTTTTGTAGCTTTCTTTCTTTAATTGCTCCTTCTCCTTCTCTCATCAAAGCTGTCTTTCTTCCAAGAACAGTTACTGGTTCAACGCCAGAAATAGAGAGGAAAAAAAACGGTTAACGGTTGAGAACGAGAACGAGACCCTGCTTGTGTGGTTTCACCTCAACGGACCTGTGTGTGTGTGTGTGTAACGGATCTTTCCACAGTTGTGTTGGCACCAGTCTGTCGCCAAAAAGACCACCGCAGTCATTTGACACACACACACACACACCAGAAAAAGGACTGCCATTCATGGCCCCAGAGAGGGAATATTCTCACCATTACACCGTTAATCTGGTATTTAAACCCCCCTCCTTCTGTCTCTGTGACTACTTCTCCCTTTTGTCTATCTTTCTCTCTCTCTCTCTCCTTCTCTCTCTTTCTCTCATGGTTTGTTCTGTTCTCCTCTCTTTCTCTCACTCCAGCTATCCTGAAAATGACTATAATCTACACATACTGCCTGTGTGTGTGTGTGAGACAGTGTGCTTGTTTACTGGGTTGCTTTGGGGAGTTGAGATCATGAATGTGTTTGGTCTTGGAGGCTGGCCTCCACAGTGTTGCTCTTGTTCGTTTCGACGTTTCAGTCAGCCTGTGGTCTGGCTGGCCTCAGAGCCGGAGGCCGGAACAGACCTCCACTGTGAGGACATGAAGGAGATTCAGAGATGCTTCGCATGCTGTGGTGGTGCACTGATCAGTCTCAGTCCAAAGCTTTCATCCCTAACACTATGTTCCTACTGGCACTTAGTAGAACTAAGCCTTTAGACACAAGACCACATATGTTTCTTTCCTGATAATTATAGCTTCATAACATCTCTCTCTCTCTCTTTCTCTAGACGACTTTAACTTTCTTCCGGATGTCCTCCCGCCTCTGCCGGAGATTCCGGACTCTGTGTCGGTCCTGAGCACCGCTGACACTCCGGGACGACTCCGCCACCCGCACGTCCGCCACACACCCCTGCGCTACTACTCCGCCCACAGCATGGACTCCGCCCCCGACAGCACCGCCGAGCGGCCAATCAGCTATGGCTCCACCTCCTCCTCCGCCTCCTCCAGGGACAGCCACTGCTCATTGGGCAGCCGCTCCGCCCTCAGCCCCGCCCCTCACTGTCTCCCTGCGACCGAGCGGGATTCCGGGGCGATCCAGTTGGAGCTGGTACCAACCCGCCAGCTTGAATGTGGGGATGAGGAAGAGAGGAGGGAGGGAAGGATGGAGACTGGGAGAGGGCAGGGCCGGCCGGGAAGTGTTCTGACCCCGACGGCCCAGTCGAACCCGGGGGTGAACACAGAGGGAGGGGAGAGCAGCGGTTCTGGGTCGGGGCCCGCGGTGCGATATGTAGACCGCGTGGTTCAGGAGATTCTGGACACGGAGAGAACCTACGTCCAGGATCTGCGTAGCATCGTACAGGTGAGCCACACAGTACCAGCACAGTATTCAAACAGTACCAATGCAGTATTGGGTAATGTAGTTCCCAAGACAGTACCAACTTGTTATTGAGACAATCGATCATGAAGACAGCACTAATAATGCTGTGATAACAGCATGGTATCCAGTAATATCAGCATGGTATGTTAGGAGGATGTAAAGGGAGGAGCAAGTTAAGGAACAGAAGCAGCTGGAGGAGGAGCAGGATAGGGGAGAACAAGAGAAGGTAGTGGTGGGGGGGGAGGGAGGACTGGGGTAGATTTGGATCCATGCCCAATTTTCATTCTCCATATCCTACTCAGTGTCACTTCCTCTACAGGGGTTCTGAAGTGATGAGGGTCATGATGTATGGTGTGGGTGTGTGTTTGTGGTGTGGGTGGCTTGTGTAAGAGCTGTTGTCACTAAGGAAATGGAGGGCAGGAAGAAGAGAAGGTAGGAGAATGTAGAAGAGGTATAAAGGTGACGTTAAGGATGGGATGTTTAAGCGTAATAGGGGGTTGTGAAACAGCTGGGAAACACAATACTTCTTTATGCCTCTGTGATGCCAATGTCTTCCCTTTATCAATTTCTCCCTCCCTCCCTCCCTCCTTAAACCAGGAAAGGGAGAGCAATCTAGAAGAGAGCTTTAGAGCCATGATAACGATGTCTAATGTAGGTTAGACAAACACAGGCCAGAGCACTTACCTTAACTTTGCTTTTGCTGCTGGAAGACCACCCTAACTACCCAAGACCCCTTATCAGATCACACAGAAAACACACTCACACATATCCACACACACAAATATACACACCTCAAATCCTTCCACCCAAGCTTCAGACAAGAACCACCATTAATAATCTAAAACAAAATAATGTTAGTATTTTCTTTAAGAAAAATACTTTATTCACTTGTTTTCTGTGAGATTTCTCCATTAACACTGTTTTTGCTCCATCTGTCAGCAACCTAGAGAAGCTAGAGTTAGAGAAGCTAGTTCCGTTCAGTGGGTCTTTGCGTCCGGGTACGTATTAAGCAGCAGAGAACGCAGTCATTAAAACCTCTGTTTACTGCACTCCCATGTGCCCTGCATGAACCTTAGTATCCATGTCCTCTGTAATTCTACCCATAGGACATTGCCTGTTTCAGAGGAAGGAGGCGTGAAGGCCCAAACACAAATATTTACCCAGACTACTGTGGGCTCACCTGTGCTCAATCTGTCAGCAACAGAGGGGTGGCCTGCATTCACCATGTATGGGGGGGGGGGTGTATGTGTGTGTGAATACATAGCTCTTATATATAGTTACCTTTAGTGTGTGTGTGAGTATACCTATTATGTGTGTGTGAGTGTTTGTTGGAACAAATCTCTGGTGTGTATGTGTGTTTGGAAAACATTGCTCTTTGTATATTAGTGTATGTGTGTGTTTGTGTTAGTGTATAACTTCTTACTATAGTATTTGTTTGAACACTGATTGCTCCTTCTTGACGGGATCACTGTTCTTAATGGGCCTAATCAGTGTTCTACAAACAAACCCCTCAGATAAACCTGATTCTACCACACACACACCTAAACCCCCCGACCTGGATCCCAGGTTGTTTGACATGATCAGGAATGTGGGCTTAGATTTTAGGGAGTCTTAGAGCCAGGGGGCTGGAGGGCCAGGGGGGCTCTGAAGCCTGGGGGGCCTAGGGGACTGGAGGGCTTGGTGGGGGGGCTGGAGGGCTGGAGGGCTTGGTGGGGGGACTGGAGGGCTTGGTGGGGGGGCTGGAGGGCTGGAGGGCTTGGTGGGGGGACTGGAGGGCTGGAGGGCTTGGTGGGGGGACTGGAGGGCTGGAGGGCTTGGTGGGGGGACTGGAGGGCTTGGTGGGGGGGCTGGAGGGCTGGAGGGCCTGGAGGGCTTGGGGCCGAAGAGGCTGGTAGGCCTTTACAGATTTCAGCTATGCTCTGACCAAATTCAGAGGCAACGTGTGTGTGTGTGTGTGTGTGTTGTGAACAGCTGGTTGCTGAGTGGGTGGGTCAGGAGTGGTCAGCTCTCTGACCCCTAGCTAACAACCCAAACCTTACACCTGAACCCTGACCCCCACCGTGACTCCAAACCCAACACTGAACTCTACCCCTAGGCCTGCATTCTAACCCTGCCGCTGTCCTAAACCTCCTCTTTTTATTATGAACCCCTACCCCAAGTCTAGCCTTTCACCTCGAAATCCACCTTTATGTATCCCCTTACCCCATAATCTGTCATCCCCCCTGTATGACAATAGTGGTTCAGTCTAGAGCTTTAGAGCCCCCCCCCCTCCATCATGTTGGTTGAGTCTGTCTCTCCCCCTAAGAAGGATGACCTCACCACTCAGTCTGATCTGATGGCCAGGGTGGGGCACACTCAACAGGGTAGGAGTGGAAACAAGGCTGTGTGTGTTGGAGAGCAGACTCCAGCCATACTGTCCCTCTCAGCTCACTGCTGATAGGATTTCCCTTCTTTGATGTGGACCCCCACTGATCTCCTTCCTTCCCTCCATCTCTCTCTCCCTCCTTCTCTCTCTCCCTCCTTCTCTCTCTCTCTCTCTGTAGGACTACCTAGAGTGCATCAGTAATCAGTCTCGTCTGGCCCTCAGTGCCGAAGATAAAGTCTCGCTATTCGGGAACATCCAGGAAATCTACCATTTCAACAGGTATATACACACACAGCTGACGTCACTCAAGCATTACCTTGACATAAGGAGAGTAACAAGTAAGAAGTCTGATAGAAAATCAGTCCAAGAAAAGTCAGAATGACATCATGCTTTAGCCATGCAACAATGGCCACACCAGTCCCCCTGTTCAACCATACAAACTAGGAAAATGTGAACGCTCAAACACAAAGAAAGAGACCTCTTATTTCAATACATGGAAGTATGTTGTGTGCTTCTGTGTGACGTTCTACATGAATGGTTCAGAAGGAAGATTAGGTGGGAGAGATTCCTTATTGCTGGGACCAAATCAGCAGACTGACCTTTGATGTGCGTATCTTTCTCTGTGTGTGCGTTTTCAGAGACCTGCTTCATGACCTGGAGAAGTGTAATGCAGACCCTGTGGCCATCGCAGAGTGCTTCGTAGCCAAGGTAAGAGATTACACGCGCGCACACACACACCCATACACAAGCATGTTGAGACATGAATGAACAGCTGTGAACTATAAACGCACATACACACACACACCCAGGCATTCAGTAAAGAACTAGCCTTAACTGTATAATTACTAACTTCTAAGAAAATGTATAGTGTATCGGGAACTACATGTTGACACTGAAGTCTGAACAGTGTCGATGATGGAGGAGAGAAGGAGAGAAGACAGAGGAGATGGAGGAGGGAGGTGGGGAGCATTTTTCGATAACTATTTTAGGTTTTCCCCGTTTCTGTGGCTCAGTCAGTGTGTTCTACAAAGCAAGTTCTATCCCATGATAACTCTCTGCATTCCAACACTTCCTGTAAACCACCACTCTTACTGATGCTTCAGCTACACCCTGCGGAGCAAGCTGTGTGTGTTTCCTTGTTTGTGTATGTTTGTGTGTGTGTCTGTGTCGTACATCCAGCATAGCAGTCGGGCCAGACACGACAACACCACCACAACTAATCCTGTCTCCCAGGCAGCCTGCTGTGTGTTTACACAGAAGCTGTTGTTAAAACGCTCATTCAGCTGTTTAGAACCACTCCACAGGGCTTTCTGGGTAATTAGCTGACACCCACATGCATACGAGCTCATCATGAACGCTGTTGTTTCAGACTCCAGCTGCAGGAGGTTTCATAAGAAGGCTGCAGAGAAAATCAAGCTTGTATGGAAAACCTGAGGGTCATGATCTTGTTTTCAACCAATCAGAGTCTTTGTTTGTGTGACTGATAGGCTAGATAAGCTAATGGACCCAATTAGAAGCACTGATGACTGGCGATAAGTTAAACTGCAGTAGACCAGTTGCCCTGGTAATGATTGACGTGGTCTTAGTTAAGTTTACTTTGCGGTCAGGCAAAGTTTACCCTTATCCTGACTAAGATAGCACACATGCACTTAACCTGCCCTGATACACATGGTGTGATTAGTCATACCTGGCTAGACCTGCAGCCATTTAATTTAGTTACACAGATGGCTGCTAGCTATTGGATATCAAAGCTTTTAAAGATGGTAGCTACAGTAGGTGTGTTTAGGAAAATTCCATCATCATTGCAAGGTGCACTTGTGCACAATTGCGTGGGTGTGTGCATGCAGTGCTTGTGTGTGGTTTGGTCATAAACTGGTGTTTGGTAAGTGGCCAGCACACATACTGGAAACGTCTGGTCATCACATGCAAACTGCACCCAAGAGGAGTATGTGTGTGAGAGTGAGAAAGTGAGACAGGGGTTTGTCTCAAGGAGCCAGAAGGCCAAGTATCTCTTAGTCATGGTCAGTCAGTGTCGTAAAAACAAACACTGAAGAAACTCTTTCAACTGATATTGTATCCACTCAACTGACGCACGCGTACACAGCAGACAAAAACCAACCTCAACTCTGCAAAGCACTTAAACGAGAGAGGAAAAAATATAAAAGATTGTTAATCATTCTCCCCCTATCTCTCCCTCTCTTTCTCGCCTTCCTCAGTCTCCCCTCGCCCTCCTCCCTCTCTTCCTATACTCCCTCCCTATCTTTCCCTTCCCACTATCCTGCTCCCTCTCTCGCTCCTCCCTCCCTCTCTCTCCCCGGATAATTGGCCATCTATTCTGATGTTCTCTAAACCCAGCCAAAGTGCTGAGTCAGTCTTGGAACCTTTTATACCTGCTGACGAGGCAGGAGAGAACAATTATAAAGAAATCACAACATTTTATCGCCTAGCCCAGGGAGACATTCTCCTGCTTCAGCATTTAACGGCTCATTGAACCACCTGGACCTGACCGCCTCTGGTGCAGTCAGGACCTCCAGTGCTGTCTGCTCCGGACAGGACAGGACAGTACAGGGCTCAGGGCTGTCACTGCCCACCTGAACCGTTAATCTATTTTGACGTGACATCAGCTTGGCCTGTGAAGGACTGCCCTATCCACACCTGTCTGTCCAGTGCACCAGTCTGTAGATGTCACAGTCACCAGTTAGTTTACTGTACATGTAGGACTCACCTTCTATGGCCCATCAGCTTAGACCGTGATGTCGTCTGTAGATAGAGACTCAGTGTTATGATTCTCTCCTAGGCCCGGAGGGTGTGCTGTACTGTATTATATATGGGGTTATGGGTGCATGCGTGTGGAGGGGGTAGGGGCTTTATGCAGTCCAAGTAGATCAAAGCCTGGCGGAAACTACAGTTGTGCCTGTGTGGATGTTCTGACAGGATCCAGGGTGTCTATACAGTCCATCCTGGTTTCAGGACATGATGTACAGAGCCTTGCTGTGCTGGTGCTGTGGCACAGGGACCACATGAGCTCACGCTCCTTTTCAAGGCCAGGGTATTATCAATCTGGACTATTTTAGCAAGAGTGGTTTGCTGTTTGGGTTCTAAAAATAATTAAAAAAAGCTCTTAAAAAGTTTATATGCGGAGTGGTATGGTTTCGGGCATGAGTGTGTGTGGTATGTATGTCCAGATACGTACATTAGAATAGTGTGTTTTGGTTAGAGGGCTATAACTGTGTGTGTGTGTGTGTGTGTGTGTGTCATTAGAACTCGATGGTGACACATCTGGTTGTGCTTAGTCCTGGTCTGAGGGGGCAGACTGCTGGAGACTAGAGTAGCTCTGCTCTTCAATTACTACTGTTCCCACCAAGTACCTCCAGGCATGACATTAGTGTGTCTGTGTGTGTGTCTGTGTGTGTATGCAGTGGAACTCAGTCCTATGGAGAAAGAGGGGAGGGATGGAGAGCAACAAGGCACAAATAACGTGAGAAGGGGAAAGACTGGCATGAACTTGTAGAAGAGATGTATTAGCTCAGCGGAAGAGAGAGGGATGCGGATTCCAAAGAGTGAGCTGTACGAAAGTACTGACCAGAGAGAGGGAGAGGAGGAGGAGGAGGAGGAGGAGGAGGAGAGAGTGGTTCATTCCAGCTTTGATAAGTCATGCTGCGTCTGATGTCTTTGATGTTCACAGAGGCATGCGAGGTGGAGAAGGCGCCATTAAAGGGGCGGCCTGGAGGACAGTTATAATGCTGGGGGATGTTTCATCAGAGAGGCCACTGAGGGTCAGACTGAGACTTTAAGTCCTTGGTACAGATAATCATAACCAGGATGACTGGCTCTCCTTGTCTGGTCTGAGCTAGAGTAGGAGGAGATGGGTCTGGGGAGGAGGAGGAGGGGGAAGAGGAGGAGGAGGAGTAGAGGGAGAGAAAAACAATGCTCCTATTTGAACTCTTGTTTACTGTAAACACACATACACACACATTCGTTCTCTAATGTTCACATAACCTTTTGAACGGTCATAAATCCTGTCTGTGTCTGTGTTTCCAGAGTGAAGAATTCCACATCTACACCCAGTACTGCACCAACTACCCCAGGTAAGAACCAACACACAGCAGCTGGTTATTGTTTATGAAAAAGCAACACCTGTCTTTGTGTTTGTGTGTCTGTGTGCGGTTGTGTGCATACAAGCTATGGAGGTGCAAATTTGCATATTAGTCAAAGTTTTTCTCCCAATCTGTATGAATGGGGCTTCTGTATCGCAGCACCATTGTCATCCTGGCGCTCTGTCGGGCTCACATGCCGCTCTCTCCCAGCTTCTCATGTAGCTCCATTGTGTGTGGAGTGTCAGTGTACCAGGCCATCCATCTCCACAGAGCCCACACTGCCTCCACAAGCCTGCTGTACAGGAGTCAAGCTGTCTACTGGCAGTTAACACCTCAGGCTCTCTCTCTCTTGCCCCACCGGCCCTCCCTCTCCCTCTCCCTCTCCCTCTCCCTCTCCCTCTCCCTCTCCCTCTCCCCCTCCCCCTCCCCCTCCCCCTCCCCCTCCCCCTCTCTCTCTCTCTCTCTCTCTCTCTCTCTCTTTCTCCCTCTCCCTCCCTCTCCCTCTCTCTCCCTCTCTCCCTCTCCCGACAGTTATGACAAATGGTATTACACCCGTCACAGTATCATGCTCAGCACCTTTAATGTTTTATTCCTCATTGTCTGAGCGCCGCCTCGTAATGGGAGAACTCACAAGGGTGTGTGTGGGTGGGTGGGAGAGGGAGAATCATATTGAGGCCAGTTTTAATCAAGCTATTATAGGTGTACTGGGTTTCACAATTGTTCTGATTCATTGTCAGCAGCGCGCGCACACACACACATACACAATCATCTTTTCTTTAAGCTCCTTTGTAGAATGTTGCCTCAGTAGAATTATAATGGCCAATTTATTTAGTAGTTAATATTGACAAAAATAATAGTTAAGTGTGTGTGCGAACACACATGGGTGTGTGTATGAATAGGCTCTTGTCAGAAACCCTGACCCACACCCTCACACAGCTGGTGACCCCCACCAAGGTCACACGCGACACACATACACACACACACACACTCTGTCTCTCTCTCTGTCTCTCTGTCTCTCTCTCTCTCTCTCTCTGTCTCTCTCTCTCTCTCTCTGTCTCTCTCTCTCTCTCTGTCTCTCTCTCTCTCTCTCTCTCTCTCTCTCTCTCTCTCTGTCTCTCTCTCTCTCTCTCTCTCTCTCTCTCTGTCTCTCTTTCTGTCTCTCTCTCTGTCTCTTACAGTAGGATCAGAGGCTGCAGATGTATCTCTCAGGTCAGGTTTCCCCCAGAACAATGTGAACCCTGTGTAGAACTGCACTGGAATGTGAACACACGCATATACATAGACACACAAACATGAACACACATACATGAATACAAATGAACACACATGCACAATTTCCTTAAAACCACACTCTATAAAGAACCCACGTATTCACCCTGCAAGGCGGACTTCATGCTCAATATTGCCTCATCCTCTGATCCAGCATTAGGCATGACCTGGCACTGTCCTCACCAAGGACTGTGTGTGTGTGTGTACGCAAGCGCACGCAATGTTCTTTTCGTGTGTCTTATTACATTGTCTTTTATCAGATTTGATATGTTTGTGTTCACGGTTGCCAAAGATAGTTAGTTTGTACTTTTCCTCAGCCTTCATCTCTCTCTTCTCTCTATCCTCCTGCTAATCTCTCCTTTCTCTCTCTCTCTCCCTTTTTCCTCTCTCTCTTCCCTTCTACCACTTCTTCTCTTTCCTTCATTTCTGAATTTCTCTCTCTTCATCTCCCTCTCCTCCTTCTCTCCAGGTCGGTAGCTGTGTTGACAGAGTGTATGAGGAACAAGGCGTTGGCCAAGTTTTTCCGGGAGCGTCAGGAATCTCTGAGACACTCCTTGCCCCTGGGCTCCTACCTGCTCAAACCAGTGCAGAGGATCCTCAAGTACCATCTTCTGCTGCATGTACGTCACCCCCCCCCCCCCCCCACACACACACACACACACACGTACGTCACACACATGCACAGGCACGTCACAGACATTTGTTTACAGGCATACGTACACAAATGCACACAAATCTAGCACACACATATTCCCATACCGTATGTCTCACAAAGAAGTGCACACTCCAGCACAAGAACACAGTCACAAGGGTGCAACCACAAATGGCATGTGTTTATAGAATGTCTTACACCAGTAAGAAACAGTTATCCAGTGAAGCAGTCCATATCTGAATCCTCCAGTTTCTCTGCAGTAGCCATGTAAGCAGTCATAACCATGTCACACCTGGTCACATAAGGACCACATGGCCCCCAGGCTGTGTGTGTGGGGGAGGGGGGGGTTGGCTCGTGTGTGTGCATGTCCTGTTGGGTCAACCATATGGCCACGTGTGTGTGTGCGTGTTAGTATGTGTGTGTGTGTGTGTGTGTGTGTGTGCCACCCTCTGACCCCAGTGTGTGTTTCCTGTGCTGAGCAGGAGATAGCGAGCCATATGGAGAGAGACACAGAGGGCTACGCTGTGGTGCTGGAGGCCATCGACACCATGCAGAGAGTAGCCTGGCATATCAACGACATGAAGAGGAAGCACGAGCACGCTGTCAGACTGCAGGTACCCACACACACACACACACACACACTGTCATACACACTAACATGTGTGACCATAGGGTCTATCCTACATAACAAAACACAGAGAAACATGTTATGTTAGTATTCTTTAATAAATGACCACAGCATAGTTCTCGCGCATGTGTTCCCCTTTGTTCTGTCTTAACCCCTGTGCGGGTTCGTGACACTGGAAAGCCATCCAAACTCCATGGAGGGCAGCAGATTTCTGTGGTGTGCGTTCAGTCAGGTCGTGTGGTGTGCGTTCAGTCAGGTTGGGTGGTGTGCAAGTTCAGACTGCTGACAACTGATCCACCACAGTCCTGCCCAATCTGGGTCCTCTTACACAACATGCTGTTTTCCCTAACTAATGATGACCTTGCATAACGAGGCCAGATAAAAGAGAAACTGTTGCTTTAGTCTGCTTGCAGGTCAGATGAGTGCAGGAATGTGTGAGACTGCATTTCCTCCGGATCAGGGAGGAGAGGATCAGAAGGAATGAGCTATTTTCTGTCCAGCACCCTTGGCATGGTGCTGATTGGTGTATTGTGTCCGCTTGACCTTTCTCATCTCACTCTTTGTTGTTTTTCCTCCTTCCAACTTCCTTCCTTCATCTCTCCCTCTGTTACCCTCCCTTCCTCTCTCCCTTCTCCTCTCCCTCCTCCATCTTTCTCTCCTCCTCCATCCCTCCACCTCTCTCTCCCTAGGAAATCCAAAGTCTGTTAACCAACTGGAAGGGGCCTGATCTGATTGGTTACGGTGAGCTGGTCCTAGAGGGAACCTTTCGTCTGCAGAGAGCGAAGAATGAGCGCACGCTCTTCCTGTTCGACAAGCTGCTGCTGGTCACCAAGAAGCGGGAGGAGGCCTACACATACAAGGCCCATATCCTGGTGAGTCACCTAACCAAACTCACGGTACAGTCACATAATCAACAAACCCCCCCCTTCCCCCGCCCAGTAATTTAAACTTAAAGATAATTGAGATTGAGGAGGAAATGCACCACTCTTGAAATGTGGAACATTTCCACACCTAAAGAAGAGGTCTTAAGTGTGTGTGTGTGTGTGCGCGCGTGTTTGTCATTGCAGTGCTGTAACCTGATGTTGGTGGAGGTCATCCCTAAGGAACCAATGAGCTTCAGTGTGTTCCATTACAAGAACCCCAAACTCCAACACACTGTCCAGGTAAACAACCCTTCCATCCATACAGGACAGCCTGACACAATCATCACATACTGCCAAGGCTTCAGCTTAAGCAGACGTATTTGCTTTTTCCACTTTGGGATAAAATCTTAAACCTTATTACATCTCATGCAAGGCCTAGATAGTACCTGGTACAGCAGGTCCCAAGACCCCTGGGCTGGCTGTTTCCATGTCTCTGTGTTACATCGGTCCGGTCTGACTCCAGGAGTGCCCAGACACGTTCTATAACCTGAGGGCCTGAAGCAAGAATAGCTGTTTTTATTTAAGTGTTTGTGGGAATGAACTTCAAAGTACAGGCTCGTGTGTTATGTAAGTTAGCCAACAGAGAGGTAGCGAGCCATATCCCCAGTTGATTTGGGTTTGTTCAAATTTTCTGCTACGCCTTTTTGTTAAGCCCTCCAGTCTAATGTGTTTTTCTTGTTCTCTGCTCTCTGTGGCGTGTGCTGTTGCCATGTTGTGGCTGCCCCCTCTCCCCCTTCTCCAGGCTAAGTCCCAACAGGACAAGCGTATGTGGATCCTGCACCTGAAAAGACTCATACTTGAAAACCACCCAGCCAAAATCCCAGCCAAGGTTAGACCTTGTCCTCTCTCGTCCCAAGACGTACACCATTTATCCCTTTCTTTCTCCTACCGCTCAATTGATCTCTTACCTCGCACTCCCTTTCTATCTCTCTCTCTGTCTCTCTCTCTCTCTCTGTCTCTCTCTGTCTTAATGTCTCTTTTCTCTCTCTCTCGTCTCCTCCTCCTGTTTTGTGCACACTCTTTCTTTCTTTCTTTCTTTTCCATCATGCCATCTCTCATCTCTATGGCTTTCTTTCACTTGTCTTTCTGTCACAGTGCTGCTCTGTCTCTCCTTCCTCCATTCCTCTCTGGCTGTGGTACAAGCGGAAAATCATGTTTTTTTGGAGGGTCTGGAGGAAATTGTTGAGAGGTTTCATTGTAATTACAATAAAGGGATCGCTTGTAAAACTTTATGCTTGCAAAGTTGCTTGACCCGGGTTAGTGAAAGTGACTGGCGCACTCTTGTGGAACTTGTTCAAATACCTTCTACTTTTTCCTTCCAGGCCAAGCAGGCCATATTGGAGATGGATGCAATGCGTAAGAATTTATTGTACATACAATTATTTTAATACCGAATGAAAACATTCCTTGTGGCAGAGCAACATTAATATTCTTCTCCTTTGCTTTCTACAGACCACCCAGGGTTCCACTACAGCCCTGATGGAGACAAGAAAGGTTCTCCCCACACCAAGGAGGGACCCACCCCTCGTCGGGCACGTAGGAAGGGTAAGCGTACCGGTAAAGAAATAATTTTAAAAATAGAAAGTGCTTCCATATCCTGTAATGTACAGTGTCAGTGTCAGTACTCAGGAGCCACACTGACTGATCCAGGTCCCCTCTCTTTCTCTCTCTTTCTCGGTCTCTCTCCTTAGAACCGTTGTCCAAACTACTGAAGAACGCCAAGACCTCAGACGGGCAGAAGGTGAGCAAAGACGATGATCAACCTGGTCCAAAAAAATAATTATCTTCTCTCTCCAACACATTTCTTACCATGCCCTGAACTCGTCTCTCTGTCGCCCTCTAGAGGACCAGTCTGGGAGCCACCTTACTGTCACCCGTGTCCCAGCTGGCTCTGGGCACCATTGGCCGCAGCCGCAGTCTGGTCAACCAATCGCAGGAGTCCCTGGACCCTGGGGACAATTACGACCACAGCGACAGGGAAGAAGGGGAGGAGCCACATCCACAGGACGCTGACGATGAAGATGATAGTGGCCTGGTGAGTCAACTTGGTGCACCTCTTTGAAAACTGGATATGTGTTTATTGTGGACGTAGGATGTAAGTAAACAGCAGTTTGAAGTGTGCTGTTATTCATGTGTGTGCAGGGCATGGGGAAAAGGCTGCAAGTGCCAGGAAAGAGCAACAGAAAGAGGCTGAACCCTCAGGTGTCTGTGGACAGCATGGACCAATGGAAGAGCTTCAACATGAGTCCCACAGACCTTAAGGTAACAGCTGAGATCCTGGACCAATGCCAAAACATGACATTTGTTACCGTGGATAGATGCCATTATCTCCACTCCTGTAGATAGAGGGTTATAGTCCAGAGAAGATAAGCTGTAAGCATTGCAAAGGCTTGGGTAAAAACAAAATACGGGAACATGAATACGGAAAAGTCAAACATTGAAATGCTCACCCCTCCTCTTTCTCTTCATCCTCCTCCATGGTGCCAGGCTGCTAAGGAATCCTTGAAGGAGCACCCCCCTCTTCTCAGGACCCCCCATGTGACTGAGGAGCCCCCAGACCCCCACCTCTCCTCCCTGCTGGCGCCGGGAGGCAACCCCCAGTCCGTGGGGAACATCTGGGCGGACCACCGCGTGCGCCGGGCTATGTTCCCGACACGCCAGAACAGCACCATGCTGCCCGATGAGGACGAGGAGGACATCTACCAGATGTTCGTGCCCACTGAGCCCAGTGGGCCGGCAGACCCAGAGACACCAGTGTCGGCCTCCCAGAAGTCTGAGGTCCCATCCTCGCCCAGGCACACCCCCCGACCCTGTAGCTGGCACTTGGACCAGGTGCCCACAGTACAGATAGACCCCCCATCCTCTGGGGACAGGCTTCTGCGCAGGGCCAGCAGCGTGGGGGAGAAGGGCTCGGAGGTTCCCCAGAGCCCAGACGATGACACCAGACCCCACGGCGAGAACGACCTGGAAGTGATACATTCTGAATCCTCCAGCAACGAGATCTCAGGTTCATCGTCGGCGGAGCAGCTGACGATCGACGACATAGAGAACGTCTACGACAACATCAGCTACGATGATCTGAAGAGCATGGGGCTCATCCGAAGGGACCAGGAGAGTAGGAAGTCCATGAAACAGACACCCAGAGACGCACGGGGCTCCCAGGGCCCCAACGCAGAGGCAAAAAGCTCCAAGGAGACTGTAGTCGTAGCAGATAGCTATACAAACGGTCATTGCTCGTCTGCCCAGGAAGTGTTGCCCTTGGAGACAAGCGAGCTGAAGATCGTGGAGGAAGAGAACATCTATGACACCCTTGTTTTCAGAGAGCCTCCTCCGCCCGTTGAGAAGAAGAAAAAGAAAGGAGAGGAGAGTGGAGGCAGACAGGAACCAGAGAGAGACAGTTTACTGGCCTCTGAGCCTGACCTTACTGGCTGTGAGAGCTTGGGTGGGTTTGTGTCTGAGGAGAGTCTCCATTTCGGGGATGACGAGGTGATGGAATCCCACGCTGCTCGGAGGACTTCTGAAGCAGACTACTCGTCTTCATCTGCTTCGGAGACGTTCTCCCAGCGTTCTCACACGGGCGACAGGATGTCTGAGCAGGTGGACGAGATCTGGAACGACCTGGAGAACTACATCAAGGTCAACGAGAAGAAAGCAGACCGCCTCCCTGCCGCTTTCCCGGTGAGCGCCGGCGAGTCCCCCGAGAAACCGTCCTCGCTCAAGAACAGCCCCAAAAAGACAACCAGCCCCCCGACGCGCAGCTCCCCCGCCAAGAGCCCCCCGGCACCCCACCTCCATCCCACCCCCCCGTCCACCACCCCCCTTCCTCGGTCCTTCACCATCCCCATCCTCAACATCCCCGAGCTTCTCCGAGAGGCCAACTTCGAGGACGAGGATCCCTCCTCCCGCCCTCCGTCGCTCTCCCTGCCCGTCACCCCCGAGCCCCTCCCCGGCACGGTCAAGAGCATCCGCAACAAGTTGGCCCGCCTCAGCAGCGGCAGCTTCCGTATGGAGGATGACGAGCTGGGGGAGCTTCCCCCCCAGAGAGAACCCCCTCAGCGGGATCGGCAGCTCCAGCAGCCCCCCCTCAGGGATCTCCACAGCCTGTTCCCCGGGGAGCTGGCCGGGCTGGATTCCCCACTGGCCTCCTCCTCCCTGCTCCTGGGGGAGTCTGTCGAATTGGACCTGATGGACAAGTCCAAGAACCGGGTGTTCCTGATGGCACGCCAGTATAGTCAGAAGATCAAGAGGGCCAATCAGCTGCTCAGGATGAGGAGCATGGACCCTGGTGAGGCCTGCGGGCGGCCCCGCGCAGAGAAGAAGCACAAGGACCTGGCCGACATCTTGGAGGAGAAGAAGCAGGGGGGCGCAGCCATAGGTAATATAAATAAGATGACATGACACCCTAAAATAAATAGACATTCATCTTAAAAATACTGCGACTTACATTTTCACATGGTTGATTTTCATCCATGTATTCTTTCTTTTCCTCCCCTTTTCTCCATCTCTATTTCTCTTTCTCTCTCTTCATCCCTCTCTCTTTCTGACCATAGGTACCAGGCTAGCAGAGTACTCCCAGCTGTATGACCAAGTGATGTTTCGAGAACCTCCGACCTCCCCTTCCCCTCACCACTCCCACCCAGGTCTCTCCTCCTCTCCCTCCATGCCTGAGAGCTCCTTCCTGGGGGAGGACTGGCTCCACTCCACCTACAGCAATGGAGAGCTGGCTAGCTTCATATCAGACTGGCCTAGCCAGGGCGGGGGCACACGGGCCTCCACCCCCCAGCACAGGCTCACCCCTGCCTGCTCTGTCCCTGCCCTCAAGACCCTCCCTCCCCCGCCCACCTCCCCGCCCACCCAGCGATGGAGCACCTGTGTGTCAGCACCCAGTGAGAAGGAGGAGCACATATACAGTTCCATCAAGAGGAATACTTCCTTCAACTCCCCTTCTCCTTCCTCCTCCACGACCCCCCCTAAGACTTCTCCTTACAACCGCTGCCAATCAGTCAGCTCACTGGGAGAACAGCAAGTGCAAAAGGAAAACAACCAGAACCAGAACCGCATAGTTATCAACCGTAACGAGTCTGTGGCAGAGAGGCTCAAGATCCCCAGTCTGGGAAAGGCGGGGCGGCAACACAGCCTCCCGGAGCGGTCCAGTTGTGGTCAGTCAGAGCTGACCCTTCAGGATGGTCAACAGGTGGTGGTCCTCAACCGGAACTCTGCACTGAGCATGCTCCAGGCCACCCAGAATTACTTGGCCAACTTCAAGGACAACGGCGACGATGACGACGACGACTATGTGGAGATCCGCTCGGAGGACGAGACGGAACGCAGCATGACGGCGCCGATGCCTTCTCAGAAGAACGGAGGATCCTTGGTGGCTCTCTCAGATCGGAACCACAGGCCTGCTGTCCAGGGCCAGACCCAGAGCCTTCCCTCCACGCCCGCCAGGTCCTGCCACCCCCTGAGCTCTCTGGACCGGGAGCGTCTGCAGCAGTACCTGTGGGCTGAACCCCAGAACCAGAACCAGACCACCATTGTCCAGTCGCTGCGAGAAAAGTTCCAGTGTCTCAGCTCCAGCAGCTTTGCTTGAGTCACCGTAACAACCAAAAGAAACGAACAAAAACACACTCTACCAACTTAATAACACGGCAAATGCACTGCATGGGCATATTATATGAGTACTGGATCTGCTGCTTGGCCTGAATTATCATGACAACAAATGACATACAGGTATTAGAACCCAGGGAACATGCACACTGCTCCTCCTGCTCATTTTATCAAGACACAGGTATTTGCCAGACAGACAGTGGGAACATTTTACACACACATATGGTTGATATCACACAGCACATATGTCTGGATGATCAACATACATTTCACTACATTCGATACTGCTGCTTTGCCAAAGTCACACAGCCAAAATGGAGGAACATCCACACAACAATTGGCCTGGTTTTCCATTGTAATCATGGTAACATAAGACTAGGAATGATGGGGAAGCTCGTTGTCCACCATTGCACCTCACACCTGGAAGTGCCGTTCCATGTTAATACGTTTTTGTCCATTTTAATAATTACTGCAGAAGTGGAGGGATACAGTTCTGTATATGAGGTGGGTGGAATGGTTCAAAGGGATATAACATAATCAGGCTTTCTCATAGATACCATGCAGGCAAATGTCAATTTCAGTGATGTTGGGCAAAGGATACATAAGTAGCAGATTTCTATACACGACAGACAGCCTGGAAGTGTACAGAGTACAGTTCTGTCCATTGAGAGGGTATGGTGTGATCCAGTGAGTCTTTCCCAGTTTGTCCTTATTAGCCATCAATAAATAGATAGCACCTGCAACGAGAAAATGACTCTTGATATTGGGGATTATGTTGCTACAATTATTCACAGGCATATTTTTAGAATGTATGTTTTTAGAATACAACCTGGACTCTCTTGTGGAAAAAGAGAGTCAATTTTGATGGTTCTTTTAGCATATTTGGACTTTTGTGGCTGAGCTTACCCCTATGTCAGAAAGATGATGCTCATAGTTTCAGCTGCAATATTTTAACTGTGCATATTTTAGGTCTATTGGTGACAGAATGAGCAACTTAAGAGGTTAGCCAGTAATCCTTCTGCATAATAGGCTAGTATCAGCTATGCTCACTTTATCAGCAGTTATATCAATAAAAGAGAATGACTTTGTTACTTTATGAACTGCAGAATTCATTAAGTTCAATATACTGTACATCTGGAAATCAGACATGCACTGTACAATAAATAAGACTAAATGTTCTTTTTTCTGTAATTTCTCTACCTACTCTACCACCTTAGTCATCAGTAGGTAATGTGCTTTAAACAAAGTCTTCTAAAATGGAGATAAACAGTAGATTGATATTTCAGATGTTCACTAAGAAGCAGTAGGAGTTCTCCATTCTTTTTCAATCTGATTGCGAGTCAAAAAATGTGGATGGGGTCCACAATGATTAGATTGCATTACATATATGCAATATCTTAAGAGGCAGAACATGTATAATTGTATCTAATTTCAGCTTTGTTTTAAACAGGGACCATAAAGAAAAGCATTAGGGTGACAGCTTTTTTTAAATTTCACAGTACTGTATTTGGTGTATATTTTTCTTCAAACTCACAATCTGTCTAGTCAGATTTTCTTTACTCGTTTACATGGGGTACTCATGTAGCATCACTCACTACTACTGATACCCCATACACTTATTTTTATGTCTGAAAGAGCAGTTAGTACACATAGTAACACACACACACTGCATCTGTTTGTAGTTTTCTGACCCTGTGTTTTTGTTGAATGCTTATGGCATTTCTTATGTCTTATTTATTTATTTCTGAATAAACCTGTTACTTAACCCTCCCTCATCACTGTTATATGAAAGGCCACCGCCAGTTTGTAAATTAAAGTAAAATGTATTTATTTTGAAAGTTTGATTTTGGGACACTAAATTTGGTTTGTATGTTGACTGTGAATTTACCAGAAAATGTTTGCATCATATCACGTGCACTGTTTAATCAGGTTATCTGAGGAAAGAATAATTAATTCATGAAAAGTTGGAATGCACAATATCATGGCCTTCTGTTCATAACAAGGTAGAAAAAGCACCCAAAACAACAAGAATATGAAGTATGTTTCATTTGTTTATATACCTTTTCCTTGTATGTTTTATGTCCTTTGTTTCACTGGTGGGGATAGTCAACCTTCATTGAATTTGACTCTTGCACTTTTTTATTTTACATTTGACTTGTAAACACTTTGTAAAGATGTACATTTTAGGAAAGTTATTCTTGTATGCAATAGGTTTGCTTATAATGCTTTTATTTTTAAGTTAAGTGTACTGTTATTTTTTTAACTGCCTAGTTGTCATTGCTCAAGAAAACAAATGTATTGGAGACAATAAATAAACACAATTTAAAATAAAACTTGTGGCTCTGATTCTTACTGCACTAAACAGATGACTTAAAAGTATGACACCGATGGATCATTACCACGCTCAAATGACCATGAAGATTCTGCCTCAGACACTAGCACACACAAACTCAAGCAAACAAGCCCATCACAGATAGCATAACAATACAAGAATCTCATCTCAAGTAGTAATTTGTGTTAAATATTTTTTATGAAACATTTGAACTGGTGTTCTTTTTTTTTTTTATACAACAACAATACAATTCCAGTAATCACACATCTCTATATTATTTACAAGGAGGACAAAGGTATTAAGCAGAACCTTGGTTTCTGTCTCAGGTGATCGGCGAGTGTAAGCCCCATCAATGTTATTATCAAAAGTTGCTCAAGATAGTGTTCCAGAGAATTCAGTCTCGCCTGTTCCCCCTTCCTTGTGTGCGCGAAATCATGAAATTTTCTCTTGTTGCTTCGTTGAGCTAAATGTGATTTATATAATCGTGTGTGTTAGCTTATTATGTACTCTACCTACAATCCATGAGGTATAGCAATACAGGCCATTTATAAAGCAATACAGTATCACCAGGATCGCTGAATTGCTTTATAAATGGCCAGACTGTAATATACAGGGGGGAACCACTTTCCCCATGCAGGCCTCCAGGGAAATCTATTCCCCCTGTGATCTCAGTGTAAAAGACTGACGTATCGATGAAACTTGATATACATAATGATCACAGTAACATCACCATCACTGAATTGCTTTATAAATGGCCAGACTGTAATATGCAGAATCTAAGTATCTAAAACATCCAGGGAAACATTTATTGCTATACCTCATGGATAGTAGGTAGAGTACACTAGACATAGAGTACACTTGACATAGTCACTGATCTGCAATATTGCACTATTGTACTGTACTCCACCTAGTTTAGAATAGGTTATAGGGTTGTAATAGGTTTTATGTGCATTTAAGGTTAGTATAGTGTATTATTTATTGTTACCCGTATATTTAGGAAGTTTTAGTATTAGGGTTAGTATAGTCGATTATTTATTGCTATCTGTATATTAGGAAGTTTCACTTATTTAAGCTCAGCATAGATGATGTTCTGTGTACTTATATGTTATGTTATGCCAGGTGCTTGCGTTGTCTTGTTTTAAAAATTTCAGTGCCCAGTCTGACCTTGTGTTGTTCTGTGTACCTGACAAATAAAAGACTTGAACTTGAACTAACACGCTATTATGTTAATCTCATTCAGCTCAACCAAGCAACAAGAGAAACATGATTTCGCGCATGCGCAAGGAAGGGAGACCAGGCGAGACACGAGTCATGTTTTAACAGCAGAGGGCGCCCTCCAAAGAACTTAAACAAGACCCAGAAAGACTGCTGGTACAAAGAACATGAGATGAAGACAGCTAAATGAACGGCAAATATTTTGAACAATATATAATTAATTCTAAATTGTATTAATATAGTACAATTGTCAACCCAGTTTTAATTAAAGTGATCGCGTTTTGTTCTCGAACATTCTGTCAAACGCATTATCAACCCAAAACTCCCTGCGCCACACCGCTACCCATAGTGCATTTCACCGCTTCCTTTCTTCTCTCTTCTACTCGTCCAAAATGTCGTTATTGGACGGTCCGTTAAACGTGCTCGGTCAGAGAACGAGTGGCGAGTCCATTCGGACTCAAAATGGTAAGTGTTATTTTTGTAATAGTTCATGTTTAGAGATAGAGTCGGACCGGTAAAACTTGAAAGTAGGAGAGCGTGTTCGGCATAGCTGTGTAGCACGTGCAGATTTTGCGTTGCCTCTCCCATGCTAAGCTATAGCTAGCCAGTCAGCAAGGCATATCCCGTTTTACTGATTGTTAGGATGCACAATCTCCGCTATGACACAATGCCGACTGCGAGATGAGTACTCATTACCACCAACTAACGTGTTGGCTAGTTGAGCATACGTGCACAACTAGTTACAGTTATATGGCTTTGCAGAGTCACGTATTGCAAGGTAACCACTTACCGTTGGCTAGTAGCAGCGGTGGACTCATTACTAAAATCCTATTAGCTAGCCAATAGCTTTTAAGTTGTATTCTAGTTCGTCTGCACTAAAAGCTGTTGCTTGGGTGGTTCCCGTTTTAGTACCGTTCATTCACATCTCCTTGAATGAACGGCTATGCTAACGGGGTAGAAAGAACACTGTTATAGCAAGGTGCGGCAGGCCTTAACTGCCTCCCCTAGTTAAATGACAGGATACTTTTTCTGAAGTTATTACACTATAATTTCTTGTTTAGCAAGCAAGATGGTTCACTTAAAAATGAATTTAATTTGTATGGCCCGTTTGTCAAGCAATGCTGGAGAGGTTAGTGGCCGTTTTATTAGTCTTGTTTCTTTGTCAATTTCCTTCTGACAGTCATGGCCGCATCTTCCATCGCCAACATCGTCAAGAGCTCCTTGGGCCCAGTTGGGCTTGACAAGATGTTGGTGGACGACATCGGGGTTAGTATTCCCCATTGATTATCAATTCTATGTGCATGAGCTTGGAAGTACATCTGACAATATAATTTCACATCACAACAATCACGTGTTCATCTTCAAGGATGTGACCATCACCAACGACGGAGCGACCATCTTGAAGCTGCTTGAGGTAGAGCACCCGGCAGCCAAGGTCCTGTGTGAGCTGGCTGAACTGCAGGACAAAGAGGTTGGGGACGGGACCACGTCAGTGGTGAGTACAGCAGACAGCTGCTCCCCTAGGCTGTGGGCGAATGGACCTGGCTACTTTGGTACTATTGTCAAAGGTCCTTGTACCCTTGTATGTATGTCAAAGGTGCAACTTTGACTGTGGAGGTGGAAGTGTTGCGGGTACATTTTCCAAGCAAGATCTTTAGTCCATTGAAGCTCTCCTACCAACTGTATATTGATGGTTTCAACTTGCTGATATCTTTATTGGAAAAGTTGGATCCACTTCCTGTTATAGTACCACTCATCTGCTTCCTCCACGGATGATTGGCTATGCTAACAGGATAGAGAGACTGTCCGTCGTTGTCTGAAGGGGTTGACGCAGCCTTTCTTCTGCTACCTCTATATGAAACTATGGCACAAGTTTGAACGACCACTAGATCAATATCCTTGTTCCTAAATGATGGCCCCCTTGGTCTGTCTGCTCAGCAGTGTTGTCTGTTGTGTGGTGCAGGTCATCATCGCAGCAGAGCTGCTGAAGAGTGCGGACGAGCTGGTGAAGCAGAAGATCCACCCCACATCAGTCATCAGTGGATACCGTTTGGCCTGCAAGTAGGGACACACACAGACATCGCCATGATCACATATCCCTTAAACCCAAGCAGTTTGCAATTATGGGACTGTTCCACTGATGTAGTTGCAGCGAGTGACACACGTATACTCAAGTGTTTTGACTGTGTTTATAAATAGTAATTGTTCCAGCTCTTGTCCTTATACACTGCCTCAATAAACCTCATGTCCCAAAATGGTTCAGACCAGCTTATATGGAAAATATCTCCAGTATTGCTTTCATTCACCCAAATCGACTAATAAGGCATGTTTACCATCATGGTGAGGGCTCCTGACTTCAGTGGCCTAATGTAGCCCTCTGTCCACAGAGAGGCCGTGCGCTACATCAATGAGAACCTCACCATTGGAACAGACGACCTGGGGAGGGAGTGTCTGGTCAATGCAGCCAAGACCTCCATGTCCTCCAAGATCATCGGAGTGTATCCTTTCTTCTCAGTAAAGACCACAACTCCCATGATTTGTCATTTTGAACGTTTTTATTAAACAAGTCTCTTTCCTCTGAGCAGCATAGGCTAATGGAGGTAGAGATGGACCATCAGGATTCAGTTCCTCCTGTAATTATTCTGTTGTCACCCAGTAAGGACAATTGCCCCTTGACCCCTGACCTTACAGTGACGCTGACTTCTTCGCCAACATGGTTGTGGACGCCGCCCTCGCGGTGAAGTTTGTGGATGGGAAGGGCGTGGCCCGTTACCCCATTAACTCTGTGAACGTGCTGAAGGCTCACGGGCGCAGTCAGAAGGAGAGCTTCCTGGTCAACGGATATGCTGTCAACTGCACAGTAGGATCACAAGGTACGACATGTGGGGATACCATTGTTCGGATACACCCTTTTTCCTGTAATATGTGCGGCTTTGTACATAGTTTGAGGTATTTTGTGTGGATGTGTGTGTGTGTATGCAGTTCTTATAACCATCCTGTGTGGGCATGTCTGTTTCACCAATTCCCATTTAAATTTGCTGTTATGCTGATTCCTGTGGCATATGCAGTGATACGCGTGGGAAATATTAGACCTGACTTGAGAGGTAGGCTGTTGCAGTGCTTCTTGGATGAACTTGTGACTCTACTTCTCTGGCCAGACATACTGTAGGCAAATGCCTAGTTTAAACGGTATAATGCAATACTTTCTTTATGCCTATGGGTCAATTAGTATTACCTATGTGATGTACCATGATTGTGTGTTCGGGTGGGACTGGGGAGAGGAGTTGTCAGCTGGTATTTAGGTAGTTGGGTGTCCATCCCTCAGGTAAGGTGTTCACTAGCCTGTGTGGTTAAACTGACCCATTTCCTTCCTCAGGCATGGTTAAAGGGATTGTTTGGGTTGGTAGTGTGTGTGTAGTCACATTGACCTGGTGTCCCCCCTCCCCCAGGCATGGTGAAGCGAGTGACCAATGCCAAGGTGGCCTGTCTGGACTTCAGCCTCCAGAAGACCAAGATGAAGATGGGCGTCCAGGTCGTCATCAACGACCCAGAGAAGCTGGACCAGATCAGACAGAGGTAGGCGCTAGTCACAGCAGCCAGCTTTTTAACTCCTGGTGTTCCCATTTACATTTGCTGTGACACCTGTTCTGTGGTGTACTCAGTGATACGCGTGGGAGAAAGCAGACAGCCCACAGTCAAGGCTGCTGCTCCTCTCTGAGCTGCTGCCTCAATGACTGTGGGCTGCACAACCTCACCATGCATGCTGTCCATGCCAATCTGCAGTCTGTTTCCCCCCACACTGTCTAATGACCATCCTAACGTCCGCCTCAGGGAGTCTGACATCACCAAGGAGAGGATCCAGAAGATTCTGGCGTCCGGCGCCAACGTCATCCTCACCACGGGAGGCATCGACGACATGTGCCTCAAGTACTTTGTAGATGTGGGCGCCATGGCCGTCAGGAGGGTGCTCAAGAGGGACCTCAAACGCATCGCCAAGGCAACCGGAGGTAGGTCACACATTCGCCAACATGTGCGCGTGTGTACCAAACCAGAGATGGTATAAAGCAGGGAAGGAAAGGCTGTAAAAGGGGATGATGACGACCGAGTCCTGTGAGAGCAGACTGTGAGGATGTGTGCATCAGCAGTGACCTCCATGCTGTCTCTCCCCAGCCACGCTCTGTCCATCCCTGTCTAACCTGGAGGGAGAGGAGACCTTCGAGGCCACCATGCTGGGCCAGGCCGAGGAGGTGGTGCAGGAGCGCCTGTGTGACGACGAACTCATCCTCATCAAGAAGTATGTCGCCTCTCTCAGGAAGAGGCTCGCCCTTTAGTCTATGTGCTGTACTTGTTCTGCATGAGAATATGTGGAACAAGGTCTAGAGCAGGGGTGTTCAATCCTGGTCCTCCGGAGCTCCTGTCCATGTTTTAGATGTTTCCCTGCTCCAGCACACTTGATTCAAATGAATGGGTTGTTATCAAGCTCTGTGGAAGCCGGGTAATGACCATTCATTTGAATCAGGTGTGCTGGAGCAGGGAAACATCTAAAACATGCAGGATAGCGGCTCTCTAAGACCAGGTTTGAACAACCCTGGTCTAGAGTCTCACCCTTTAGTCTATGTGCTGTACTTTAGTCTATGTGCTGTACATGCTCTGCATGAGCATATGTGGAACATGGTCTGGTTTTCATTCTCCCTTCTCTCCTACCCACTCATCACATCCCCCTCCCTCTTTCTTATGATCTTTTTTCCCCCTCACCTCTCTCTCATTCTCAGTACTAAAGCCAATACATCCGCCTCTATCATCCTGCGTGGGGCCAACGACTTCATGTGTGATGAGATGGAGCGCTCCCTGCACGATGCTCTGTGTGTGGTGAAGAGGGTGCTGGAGTCCAAGTCTGTGGTGCCAGGAGGGGGCGCTGTGGAGGCAGCTCTGTCCATCTACCTGGAGAACTACGCCACCAGCATGGTTAGTGCTGGGGCAGGGAGCCTCTGTCGGGGCGGTGGGGTGGCATGTTCAACCACTCTGGTCTTTCATATCCAAGATGGATCCTTCCAAGTTTATCCAAGCCTGCCATTGAGCAGGTTCCCTCGAGAAGTGGTCATCAGAAACGAGTGAATCTGTTGGTCCTAACTGTACCAATCTCTCTGCAGGGTTCTCGTGAGCAGCTGGCCATAGCAGAGTTTGCCCGCTCTCTCCTCATCATCCCCAAAACCCTGGCAGTGAACGCTGCCCAGGACTCCACTGACCTGGTGGCCAAGCTCCGGGCCTTCCACAACGAGGCCCAGGTCAACCCTGAACGCAAGAACCTCAAGTGGTCAGTAGAATGTCTCTATAGTCTGTTTATGACATTTGAACAAGACCAATCAGAAATGGAACATCTAAAGTGGTTGTTATTGAGTTTTCTGATATGACATAATGATCCATTCTGTAACCACCCCACCATCCAGGATTGGTCTGGACCTGGTCAATGGCAAGCCCCGTGACAACCGCCAGGCAGGCGTGTACGAGCCCACAATGGTGAAGACCAAGAGCCTCAAGTTTGCCACAGAGGCCGCCATCACCATCCTGCGTATTGATGACCTCATCAAGCTGTTCCCGGACCAGAAGGAGGGCGGGCCGTCTTACCAGGACGCCATGGCGTCCGGATCCCTAGAGGGGTAGAGACCAGGCAGACCAGGACCACCACTAGAGGCCCTCCAGGGTCCAGTCCTGCCTGCTTCTCCTCCGCTTGGCTTCGTGTAACAAACGTATTTATACATGCGAGCTCTTGTTCTGTCCTAGATGGCGTGCACTTTGCCTGTTTGTCCCATCACTCCTTCAGTAGGACAGCCTGTTACTGTGGCAACTGTAACTGTTTTGTTTTTTCCCCAGACACATGAATAAATCTGATGGTTGTAGATAACTGTAGTTTTGGTAACTCATTTAATTTGGTCTGTGTTGTTGACATGAGTCCTAACATTTCATTGTGTGGCAGGACTAGGAATATACAGGTATGGGAAGTGCACACAACTGAGGTCTAATATATTTATTAAGTTACACCATTGATAAGTGCATGAGTAGACATTTCAAGATTACGTTTTTATTCAACATACATTCACCTCTATGCAGGCAAACTATAGGAAGAACTGAAGGTGTAGCTGGCTAATGTAGCCTTGGTATGGCACTTTAGTACATATTAAGACCACCCAGTTCATAGCTGGGGTACATGGCTATAGAATCCCCTATAAGGCCTGGGCTCTCCAACATCTACAATGTACCTGGAGAGCTGATGTCCTGTAGGTTGTCTTACTCCAGCCTTAATGTAAGTAGGTAAGATGAATGTGGTTAGCTACAACTGGGGTCAGTGTAAACCTAGTTTCTGCAGGGAAAGGGTTGGAGAGCCCGGTCGAGCAAAGAGAAACAGGAAGCATAGAGGACAGGAATGTTTGGAAGCTGGTTTCAAGGGTTTCTAGTCTCTTTAGGGAGGCATGGTTTACTCTAAAGTAGTTTTGGCACTGATGTCATAGATGATTAATCAAGTTAGCTGCTTGCTAAGACAGGAGGACAGTAGATAGAGCATTACAGTGTGAGCTGAGTTCAGCCTAAGGTCATGTAAGTCACAGGCATGATGAGACCAGGAGTCACACACTGTAGTGTGGGGTTCACCAGCAAACTACATAGGAAGGTATAAAGTACCAAGTTTATAGTGCATTATCAATATGGGGTTGACAAATCAAGATCTCATCACAGCAGTCAAGAATCACAACATTTCAACAGCAGTTTTGATTCAAGTAGTGACTTCAACTTGGACTGTTGCATCCATCCTGCCTCACAACAGCTTTCTGTAAACAGCCACTCAAAATGTAAAAATATCCCCTTTAGAACCATTACACAATAGCCCAACAATCACAATTGTAGAGCCATTAATGCAAGTTTTACAAATAGCTATACATGCATCTTAGAATCCCTTTAGTACCAATGCCAAGAATTATCCTCTTCTGATGCCAATGTTGTGATCTTGAATGCAGCCAGCCCAGGTGTAGGTCAGCCATAGCAGCATCCTGTTAGCTACATCCTCTCCACACACATGGCAATGCCCATCCCTCCTCCGATACACAGAGAAGCCACGCCCCTTTGACCTCCTGTCCTCTGGAGTGCGTGCAGTAGGGTCACCAGCACCCGGCAGCCTGACATGCCAATGGGGTGGCCCAGGGAGATGGCCCCCCCGCTCACATTCACCTACAGGGAGGAGCCCGGCCAGGAAACAGGGTGGTAGGAAGTGAGTCATAGTCACATTTGAAGGGTAAAGAAGTATGGTTAGTCAATGGTGAGATGTTAAAAGAAGAATTCACCTTATCAGGGTTAAGGCCAAGCTCTTTCACAACAGCGATGGATTGGGCAGCGAAGGCTTCGTTGATCTCAAACAAGTCAACTTGATCCAGCTGCCACCCTGCCTTCTCAACCTGGTGGACACCAAACGAGTTTCAGACTCGAGTCCTAGATTTTATGAGTGCGTGTCCTCCTTGGGAACTCCGCCCCTGGTTTATGATTGGTTCTCACCGCTTTCCTGATGGCTGGGATTGGCCCAGTTCCCATTATTGAGGGATCAAGGCCAGCCTGAGACCAGGAGGCAATTCTGGCCATGGGTTTCAGGCCCCTCCTCTCAGCCTCTGATTGGCTCATGAGAACAGTTGCTGCAGCTCCATCATTTATACCTGAGAAGATAATGGGAATAAAAATATGAACTCATTACATGTACTGTGTGTCTATATAAAGAGACACCATACTACACAACCAACTGCCCTTGGAGTGGTTAGCTGGCAAGCTGCCATTGGATAAATAAATTAGGGAATCTCAGTGACATCCTAATCTCTCTGCAGCATGTCATGGCCCCTCCCATACCAGAAGCGTTGCCGGGAGTGACGGTGCCACTGCTGTCCTTCACAAAGCAGGGCCTGAGTTTGGACATGGCATCCATGTTGCTCCCGTGACGAGGAAACTCGTCCACCTTCACCTCCACAGGTCCTGTAGGGAGAGGAAAGTTATGAATCATCTGATCTAAAAACATGGAGCCTGAATATGGGTCACACAGGTCTCAGACTCAAACTGAAAATATACAAATGTTCTTGCCTTTTCTGGAAGGCAGCATGACGGGTACGATCTCCTGGTTAAAGTGTCCAGCCTTCTGGGCGGCCTCTGTCTTGTTCTGGGACTGAACGGCAAACTGGTCCTGCTCCTGACGACTCACGCTCCACTGCTTGGCCACGTTCTCAGCTACGTCAGGACAGACAACAAGCACACCAGCCTGAGATCCACAGAATACTTCCTCATACGTCAAGGGGGATTTAGTAAGTAGCATGTTACTAGCCAATTCGTGTAATCTATAAAAGTGTGTCAAAATCACTAATTTCATCGAAAAGTGTATCCAAAATACAGGTGGCATTAGTAAACAAAGTATGGTGTGACGTCCTGGGCCTGACCTGTGATGCCCATGTGGTACCCATGGAAGGCATCCGTCAGGCCATCAGCCACCATGGAGTCCTGCATGGAGGCGTCTCCCATCTTCACGCCCACACGCATCTGTACAGTGTGGGGAGCCTGAGGGATCAGAGGAGAAGTGTTGTTTCAGAACTGGACCGGAATTCTCTAAAGCTCTATTTCTACCTCTCTGCTCTATTGCACTTACCCGGCTCATGCTTTCCATCCCCCCTGCCACGACCACAGTGGACTCTCCCGTCTGGATGGATTGGGCCCCCAGACACACGGCCTTCAGCCCAGAGCCACAAACCATCTGACAGCTCCAGGCAGGGACCAGGTAAGGGATACCTGCCCCAACACTGGCCTGGCGGGCAGGATTCTGCCCATGACCTGGACAGAGAAAGGAGGAAAGAGAAGGGGCAGAATGGAAGAGGAGAGGGAAGGAAAGGGGGAGGAGAGAGAAACACAGGAGAAGGGAAGTCAAACTTCATACATCATTTTTATGATTTATTTTCTAGAAAGAGCTCATTGTAATGCCAAGAATGGCCACACACAATTCCCTTTTAGCAAATGGTTACCACATCCTAACCTGCTGTCAGTACATGTCCCATAATGACCTCGGACACGTCATCTGGCTTCACGCTGGCCCGCTTCAGCACGTCCTTAATCACCACGGAACACAGGTCCTGCAGTGGCATCGAGGACAGGGCACCATTAAAAGACCCTGGCAAGGGGAAAATCAGTTGTTAACCTTTTTTTCTTAGCTTCAGTGTGAGTAATCAATAGGCTTTCTATGTTTATGACCAAGTACATACAGAAGACTACAGAATTACATTTACATTTAGTCATTTAGCAGACGCTCTTATCCAGAGCGACTTACAGTAAGTACAGGGACATTCCCCCCGAGGCAAGTAGGGTGAAGTGCCTTGCCCAAGGAATTCGTGTACTCCATACACGAATTAGCCTCACAGAAAGAAACTTAAACTGACTAAAAGCTTTAACATATCTATTGAATAGCTTTAGTATCTACCATTTCACACTGTTACAAAATATAGCTGATATCTGACTGTCAAGGTTGCAATGTTGCAACAACGATACACAACATCAGACACACCCACACTGATGCTCATCGTTTCATCTACAGCCATTCGCTCTCCACCATGGCACTATGACCAGCGAACCAATGAGCGAATCGAGAATGTGGGCAGAACGTAGAGCAGCCAATCACGGCAGAGCATTGGTGATTCATTCATGGTCAGCGAGCTGACCAGTGAATCACTTTATCAAATTAAATGTACCTATCTAGCAATAAATAGATGCGATATTGAGAAATAATGATACACAATTGTATTCTATGCAGCATCTTTTTATTTTCGTTGTCAACAGTAATTTAGTTAAAAAGCATGCAAGCATTGATTCTTGTACGGAGGAGCATAAAGCTAGCAAGCCCGGTGAAGTTACGTAGTACAGCTAATATTTTGGGTAATATACAAAACAAAATGAAGATTCAAGACCAGTTACCAATGGGAGTCCTTGCTGCAGAGACGATAACGACATGATCGGTGTTCATGTTGACGTGTAGGTAAAGAATCCCTCTAACGTTCCTCTGTGACTGTAATGCTGCAGTGTTGTGGTTGGTGAGGATGTCATCTACCTTCTTTCAATGGACTCGTTGACAGTTTAGCTTGGTTATAGCTCCTTCACGTGGATGGGAGGACTCATGTAAAGTACGTTTTAAACAGGTTTCGTCAATTAATGTCCTCATTAAACACTTGTTTGGTTGTTTAGTCCTAATTGGCGTGCACGGCTGAATGAAGACGTCTGAGTCATATTAAAAGTATTTATTGATATTTGGTCAGTACATGAAAAGTCAGAATAATACGAATCCAACAAGATACACGGTGTAGAAATTACAAGTCAACCAGAAACTTAGTTTCACCAAGGATGGACATTTTTAAAACGGAAAAAAACAGGTCAACATCTAAAACAACACAGTCTTTGAACATTGCAAAGCTACTTGTGAAATTGTGTTTATTGACCTTAATTGATTCACAACAGATGTTTAAAAAAGACCTGAAAAAATCCCCAGACTACATTCAAATAACTGAGCAAATTAAGAAAATTCTATCTTGAAAACGAAAAAATTCAACTCAATCTACAAACATTAATTAATTCACATAATATTCCTGTTGAGCAACTCATGTGATTTAAGTGTCACGATAGGCAATGAAGAGGGGTGGAGGAAAATCAAAATAAAAAATACAGTTTATGGACAGAAGTACTGTGTTACTACGGTTTGTCGATGTGGTTTGTGTTTTTGTATCAAAAGAAAAAGAGAGAAGTATGTTTTACAAAACCAAATACATTACAAAACCACACTGTCATTCATGCTTGAGTCTAGGCCGTTCTGAGCATGCCGAGACCCCCCAGTCCTGGTTCCCTTGGCGATGGGCACCGTCTTGTCCTCGTGGGGGTCGATATTGGAGTCTGTGTCATTTGAGTGCTGTGTCAGGGACGTCTCGCTGCCTGTGGGAGAGTCCACGCTCTCGTAGCTCGTGCTCAGCTGGCTCCCAAAGCGGCCCGCCCCCCCGACGGCCCCCACCGCGCTAGTCTGGGCCCCTGCCTCCTCTGAGTGGTTGGAGAGTTTTGTCTCTGCCTCCCCGGGGCTGTAGGCCATGGGGGACATGGGGAAGTCTTCCTCTGTGCTGCTCAGCTCGCGGTACAAGCTGGGCGTGGCCGTCTCGCTTCGCTGGGAGGAGGCGTCGCCATTGCTTGGTCCGTTGGACACCCTGCCGCAGTCTTTCTCGGCCGGGTCGGTGGAGAGGGTTGCAGTGGGAGGCTCCATCTGGCAGGGGGGCTCGGAGGTAGAGGGGGAAGTCCTGCTGGGCCCGGCCCCGGAGCCCTGGTTCAGGGTGAGCTGCTGGCGTGACTCCTTGAGCTGCTGCTGGAGGACCAGGATGGTGCTCTGCATGCCCTCCACCTCCTCATCCAGCTGGATGATGAAGTCGTTCAGCTCTGGGGAGGACACCAAACACGCAGAGACAACTAGACCCGTCAAAACAGAGACAGAAGCTTGCTTGCACAACATTTCCCCCAGAAGTTTCTCATGAATGCCCATTACAAAGAACAGTGGGGCGTCGTGTGGCGTCTTGTGGCTGGTAACAGAGTCAATAGCAATTAGGAGAGGGACAATGAGGGCTGTTTGTGTGTTGTGATAGAGTTAGAGAGGAAATGTGGTGTAGAGTGCACGGTTTCCTGCAGAAAATGTGTTAGTCAAGGTGGTAGGGTGAGATTTGCTGATGGACCGGGGGGGGGCGGGCAAAGTACTCTAGAGAAGGGACACTGCCATTTGAATGAAAGGGAGAAAACGGCGAATATCTTTTTTTTAAATGTTATATGTATTATTTTTTACAACGTAGTCAAGGCGGCAGGTGTATGTTGTTAAGCCGGCCGCCTTAACTGCAAAGTGCTGCGGGAAACTCTGGAGTGGAAGTAGACACGGTAGAGTAGATATGATACAGAGGAAGTAACAATAGAGTAGAGATGGAGAAATTGAGTAACAAGAGAGTGGAGTTTGGAGAAAGCAATGAGCAACTCAGGAAGTAGAGGTATGAAAGAGAAAGTGTTTCCCCTCACCGTCCTGGCTGCTCTTGAGCTCCTCGCTGTACTTCTTCTGCAGTGCCAGCTCGGCCTCCAGCTGGGCGATGCGTCCTTGGGACAGCTGGCGGCCCAGCTCCTGGTTCTCCTGGATCAGCATGCGGCACTTGGCCATCAGCTTCTTCCCCGTCTGGCTGCAAGGGAGACAGGCCTGACATCACACAGGTGAACCACAGCACAAGCACCACAGGCCAGGCCAGGCCAGGCACACCAGCATGTCCAGCAGTCCCAACCTTGATCTCAGTCTGGCGAGCTTAGTTTGAATTTAACAGCACAGAGAGACAGATGGAGGACTTTGGCCGTCGTTCACGGTGCATGGTTAGAGGATGTTAGGTGGTCGGGGGAGATACAGACACATACCAGGGAGACAAGACGGACATTATGGCAAACACAGGTTAAGACAACGCTTGGGGATATTAACATTATACATACAACATATTTGAAGAATCAAAAAGGTGTATAGCATGTTGTAACCTTTACCTTTGATGTACCTTTAAAACCAGCAAATGGATTGTCATGTGTTACTTCAGAAAACTTAAGATTTACAGTCAGAATGGCCAACTGTTACAAGCTAAAAATGAATCATTTAGGGATTAACCTTCGCTCTTTTACCAACAACAACAAAAAACACTTGCACTTACAAAAATCTCAGAGTAGAGCCAGACTCAAACAGCCCCATCAGCAATAAACCATCAACTCTTCCAAGTCAGAAGAAAAACTTTGGGTTGAAAAATGCTTTAAGAGCACAAACATATGATATTAGTAAGGGATCTGAGTTATTAACAACCACAAAAAAAAGTCCAAACGTTCAACTAAGCAGCACAAACGTTGAGCAACACATTGTTGTTATATAGCACCAGAAAACATGGCACGTTAGAAATCCTGTAACACGGAACACTGCTTTAACATCACCAAGATCACAGGTGAGACTGGGTGTTTAGCTCATAAGGCACTGTAAGATCATGTTACCTAACCGTCCAAAAATGCTAAGTAGGGAATTTGGTCTCTGATAAGAGTATTTCTGTTAAATGAGAAGCAAGTACTTAGACCATTAGTTAGGCGGATGATGACTTCAAGTCCCAGAGGGTTAGGGGGAACCTAGCAGATGAGCTGAGCTGACCTAGCAGGAAGATTCTGTCAATAATTTCAACCACAGGTCAAACAATATTTTAATTTAAACCACAGGTTGCACCTCCGTTGAAAATGGTGTCTGAAAGCCATACCCCTTAGTGAGAATTCAACATAAACATTTAAAGATTTTTTTTGTGGGGGGGGCATCGTGGTATGGAACTTCCTCTGATTGCTGTTTCTATAAACCTTTCAATTGTGGCAGAGGTATAAGAACATTGTAAGACACGAGCCGCAAGCACTATGATGTTTGTTACTTCATTATGGTCTAGTTAAGACTGAATAATGAAACACAGAAAGCCTGATAAGTCAATTTTTCCAGTTGATTACGTGCAAGTATGCTCAATGGCTGAGAAGTCAACTGGAATGACACACGCGATTGACCTAAACATGAAACAGGTCAAAGGTCTTTGGCTAGGAGGGAAAAAGTGATGTCAACCACAAATACAAAAAACAGCTTTGCACAGAATAAATACATGATTGACATTATAAACTTGTAACATTACTTTGTTTGACATTTGTATTCTGTAGGAAATCACTGAACTCACAGCACCAACCCAGTGTATGTTTCACAATAAAAACTGACATAAGACAATTCATAATTTGTCAATGTTTCAGTTGGTCTTGGTTTAGTGGTTGAGACACTGCGGTGAGCGCTGAGAGTGATTCAGAGAATCAAAGGAGGAAAGCAAATCAAACAGCAACATAATAAATAACCAACAAAATGAAACATGTAAATACCCTCTAACCGTGTGTGGGTCCGTGGACGTTGGGACCCTCACGCCTCGACCACAGTCCCTTCTAGGCTGAGGGTCTGGCTCCTCCCCCACAGTCTTAAACATTCTAGTGGCTCCTCCCCCACAGTCTTAAACATTCTAGAAGCTCCTCCCCCACAGTCTTAAACATTCTAGTGGCTCCTCCCCCACAGTCTTAAACATTCTAGAGGCTCCTCCCCCACAGTCTTAAACATTCTAGTGGCCTCTCTCCCCAGTCTTACATCTTATCCTAGATATTTACCCCGTAGTATTCTACATCTGTTCGAAAAAGTCTGTAAGAGTCTTGAGTGCACTAGCGGGTATAGGTGTGGCGTATTCCACTGTTTAATGTCTTTATAAAAAGGTAAGGAAGGGGGAGATAGTCTTTATATGTTCAATCTGATGATTTTAAGGCTAGGGGGTACTCCCTGCTCCAGCAGCTTGCCCAAGACTGCCTGATCATTCTCCACCATAACCCCCCCATTAAATCTGGACACTGTCTGGCTTGGGGCGGGGCATATCCGTGTCGGACGTGACCACCTCCTCAGGAACAGTTCGACTCCTCCAGCCCCCTGGATGGTGGGGGAGGTAATAAAGAGCTGAAACACAAGTGTCACCTGACCACAAGTGGCACCTGACCAAACTGTCTTTTCACTTTAGATTATGTGATTTATGTAGCTGGGACAGTACAAGAGCACACAAACATGGCATCTTTTTTTGTGGGGGGGTGTGGTTGGGGTGGTTGTGGGGATTTTGTGATTTTATGTCTTTTCTTAAAGTCTGAGTCTCGTGGCGAGTACATCGTTTCTCAGCCTTCCCGCCCACCATCGTTCCTGCAAGCCTGCAGTGGAGTGGGGCTGGGGGGAGTGAGGAAGTCTTGCCCTTTTTTGGGAGGGGGTGGGTGGAGAGGGGGGAGTTATTTTGATTGTCTTTACCTATCAGGTGTAAATTTCCAGGCACTCAATTCATTTTGGGCCTGCTCCAGTTTGTCTTTAGTCTGTTCCAGTTCGCCCTTCATTTTGAAGAAAAACAAGTTGATGGCCGGGTCCACCATGGATGAGCGCAGCTGGGCTGCACTGGGCTGCTGGACTTGCTTGAGGTACTGGATCTGGGTCTGCAGGAGTGAAGGACACAGGGTGTTACATGGTAACATGCACCAGTACATGACGTGCTACACAAATGTCAAGATTATCTTGCCCGCATGCCTGAATGTTTCCACCATCTGCTGATTAGGAGTTTTGAAAATGTGTCTGGATTTGCATTCGGTTTTTGCAGGTAGCTCAAATAAGAGCCTGTAAGAGATAGGGACAGCAGTAATCTAATGGGAGCTTGACGATCACTGGTGTCTATTGCTGACACCAAAGTGACAATGCATATTTTAATTCTGCTGTTTGCATTACACACAAGGGTCAACAGATATATAATACAACACAAGGGGGAAAGAGTAATGACTAAACTCTTTTTAACAATATTTTGGCACAATCAGTTTAAATGACCTCAGTTGCCCTTACAGAACATTTGGAGGAATGACTTGACTAGCGTGAAGCTGATTGCTGATCTGTTGTGCAGTCAATCAGAGTGCAGAGAAAGCCCTTCCCAGCTAGGTAAGGACTCCCATCTCATCTTTATCATCTCCGCAAGTCATGGGTTTTTGGACAAGGGTCAAGATTTTCACAAGTGGTTGTAACTTAACATGTGTGAAACAGGCTGCAGTCGAATCACAAAAAGCTGATATTCCAATTGAAGATTTGAAAAAGTTAACCAATAAAAAAATACAGTTTGCCAAATTGCTTAGAACTCCAGGAAAGATGATCCTGTCAGTCAGTCCTATCCAAAGGCCACAGGAAGCAGCATCATGAGATACGTACCGTACACTCTTGCATTTCCTGCTCCTTGGTGGCGAGGCGCATGACCAGGATGTTCTCTCTGCGGGCAGACTCCTGCTGCTGTTGCTTCAGCTTCTCCTCAGACTCCTTCAGGCCGGTCACATCGTTCGCTGGGACCGACAGTGAGAGATGCAACAAAACATTCACTTTCACATGTAGCATGTTATTCAATCCCAGTCACATTTTAAGATTATCAGCATCAGTTTTTGTTTTCCCCTTCATATGATTACTATGACTTGGCATAAAAGCCCAGTGGGAGATTCAAAACATTTTCCAAATTGACATTATACTGAATACTGTGGATTCAGAATTTAAGTGTACGAGCCACAGCGTCAGAACTTACAGTTGAGGTCAGCATATTTTGCTTCGAGGACCTGGACATAGGCGTCATGCTGCTTCCACCTGAGGGGAGAAAACACACTATGAACACACTCTCCTGACAAACGGACACAGCATCCTCGAGTCTTGTTTCTCTATTAGTCTAGAACTACTATTTACCTCACACACAGCTCCTCTCGTGTCAGTGTTTTCATGTCAGATTCATTGAGGCGAACCTGGACAGGAAAGATTTAACAACATGAGATAGACGGAGTGGAAGGGGTGGGCCTCATACTCAATAGCCAAAGAGCTGTAGATTAGATACAGTGAAAAAAAATAACAACACTCACCTTCTTCGGGAGAGGTTCCTCATTAGTCATTTTGAGGACCTGAAAAGAAATGTGGCACAGAGATGGTTATAATATTACAGTTAGCTAGTACTAGTATGATGCATGTTCGCTGGCTAGCTAATGTTGTGAATTTTAGTCTGACAGCTAGCTAACACTTTCATACAAATATATTCATAACTATTAGGATGTATTTATTTGAGTACACGCACTGACAAATGCGACTGGAAGAAACATGCAGACTAGCTAGCACTAACTTACTTAGCTATTCAGCTAGCTACAGTAGGTTAGCATGACAGAAACACCAAACTAAATGATCGTGTAGTACGTGTAGCATATATGGCTACATGTTTACCCGAAAACGTAATTCTCTAAATGGGAATGGAAAGCGCACGTTTTGGCGTAGTTATGTAGCATCAGTCGTTAGCTACTTAATGTTTTCTATTTCTTGTTGTCATAAAATGGCGGTGGAGGAAGAGACTCTCCCTGCGTTCTTGTCTTGCTTAGCGCGGGCTCGTGTTTCTCAAAATTCTACGAGCACACTCACCGGACCCGTTTCTTTCGATTTCGAAACCTGGACGCTTAATGCCCTGCCACAGAAACGTACAAATGAAACAAATCGATAAATATCTAGTACAGCTAGGCTGTTGTTAATCGTGTGGGTTTGATACGGCCGCCATCAGAAGGGAGAATGAGGGAAGGAGATGGGCAAATTCCGCAAAGTATGAAGCGCCGCGGCAGCACAGCAGTGTTGCAGTGCTAAATGGGGCGGGGCCATTTCAACAACGTTTGGTTGTTGACACTCGCCATGAATAAAAACATTTTATTGAATCCAGCTCCAGAGGTCGAATACGATTATAGTCTGTTATTTCTGAGATAGGGAATATTTACCATAATAATAATAATTTGTGAAATTATAGAATTTCTTGACATTTTACTAACAAAGTTTTGCATAAATAAACATACCTAGCCAGAACCACTCTCTCTTGCCTTCCACTGTTGTAAAGAGGCCATGTGGACCAAACCACAAAGTGGAGCAAACCAGGTGTGACACAAATAAATACACAAAGAAAAGGTTTCAAACATATTTCCTTCTCCGATATTTATTTTAAGTATTTATATATGTATACACAGATTATATACATGTAATAACACTGTGATTTTGTTACTTGTGCGTGTAGTTCTTTAGCTACCAAAAAAAAAACATGTTCTGACGTACACACCCACGCATTGATAATGGTATGTTCTGTCAGGTTGAAGTTCAAAATTTCAAGGGCAGCGTGTGGAATAAGTGTGTGATACTGTCAAACCATCTGAGAGCTGAATAAACTATGAGCATGCTGAGCAGAGTTGGCCATGTTCGCAGGTAAAATTCCAATGCACGCAAATTATTTTTCGGGTAGTAGCACTAGGCTAGCTATATTGCTATATTGCAAACCGAGTCGGGGAAAGTTATTAGCTCTAGCACTATAGCGTAGTCATCTCTATTTCTGTGTGGACATTTTCGACACTTGTTTACGTTGCTGCTAGCTACGTTACTAATTCAGTACATTACTATCACGCAATACATTTTTAAGTAAACTAGACTAGTCTATACATTATAGGTTTAGCTATAACTTAAGCATTTGAAGCCTAATCTCATATCGATCAGTCAGTTTGCCGTTCATGAAAGTAACCTTTCAAGCAAACCACCATTACTACCTTCTAGCAAATCTATCTACACTTAAGTAATTGGTTACTTAATGCGGGGATCAGAAGGAGGTCTAGCTAAATTAGGTCTATAGATATGCTGGCCAGCAAGTTTGCCAACTGTCCTGCTGGGTGCGTAACGTAACGATAGCTGTGATTATTGTGTGTTTTGATAATCTAACTGACACATTTTGATCATGCTAAGAATCAGAGATTAACATTCTTGTTCAAACTGGAAATGAATGACCCCATTTAAACTTCTCTGCTAGCTAATCCATCCACACTCTTTTCAGTTTGGTGTTATTTAGTGTGGAGTTAGTCTATTTGTAGTTGGAAAGCATTACGTACTCTAGTTAGTCTACAACCAACACAATCTTGTACCAATCACTATTATATGAAATTACAACACAATTGTTTGATAGGATACATGTGTACAGTATCTCAACTGGTATACTGTGACTAGAATGTCATCTGATTCATGGTTTTCGTGTGGTCCAGATGTGCTGCAAACCTGAGCCCAGCCCTGGGTGCGGTGGCAGCCAGACAGAAGCATACGCTTCCCGACCTGTCCTACGACTATGGTGCGCTGGAGCCCCACATCAATGCTGAGATCATGCAGCTCCACCACAGCAAGCACCACGCCACCTATGTCAACAACCTCAACGTCACAGAGGAGAAATACCAGGAGGCTCTGGCCAAGGGTATGATCATGGTGTTTACCCACAAGATGGACAGTCTAATGGAAGCCATGAGGGAACATTTAACAAAGGATACTAGGAGCATTGCATTGACAAGTGGTTTAAGCCGCGATGGTGTTGACAGGACGGTGTTCTTTTGGTACAGGTGTACTACATGAACAGTAGAGCCTGAAGTGATGTATTAAGTATGATTTGAGCTGATCTCTTTCTCGCTTGTTTATCTAAGGTGATGTGACAGCCCAGGTGAGCCTCCAGCCCGCCCTGAGGTTCAATGGAGGAGGCCACATCAACCACACCATCTTCTGGACCAACCTTTCCCCCAACGGGGGTGGGGAGCCTCAGGGTTAGAGAAGTCAGGAGCACACACACATCTACAAACCTGTATATATCTCTGTTCCCTCTCACCAACGTTCTTTTCTTCTCCTCTTGTCCTCGTTTTGTCCTTCTACAGGTGAGCTGATGGAGGCCATCAAGCGGGACTTTGGCTCCTTCCAGAATATGAAGGACAAGATGTCTGCCGCCACAGTAGCTGTCCAGGGCTCAGGCTGGGGTTGGCTGGGCTTTGACAAGGAACGCGCTAGTCTACGTATCGCTGCCTGCCCCAACCAGGACCCCCTGCAAGGAACTACAGGTAGGTCGCTGTCCAAGGTGACCAGGTTTACATATGATAGATGTACTAGATTATAGAATGTATATTGTGTTATGTGGGTTTTAAAGTGAGATTCTTCTGTAGAATTTTAAGATTTCAGTTTGTAAAGTCTGGTGGAACTGGTGTGAATATATAGATGATGTCGATACATACATTTTTCATCCATATATATCGCCCTCTCTCAGGCTTAATCCCCCTGCTGGGCATCGACGTCTGGGAGCATGCCTACTACCTGCAATACAAGAACGTCCGTCCTGACTATGTCAAAGCCATCTGGAATGCCATCAATTGGGAGAATGTCAGTGAGCGCCTGCAGAGTGCCAAGAAGTAGACTCAGTTTCCCATGGAGCACCTTGACCCCTGCCTGACATGACCACACTCAAAACGCACAAAATGGCAGCCTCTCACAGCAAGGGCTGCTCAGCTTCTCCATACTCAACAGGAGATGACCGGATAGTACAAATAATCCATATTATATACAGTTTGTTAACTTAAGCTGTGTGTTTATTCAGAATATGTCACATCACAATCAGAAATGTTGATGGAGACCTGTTTTTGATGTATTATAATAAATATAATTATATTGTGTGTAAAGTTATGCTTCATTCAGCTGATGGTAAAGTTGAACGTGTTAGAATGCTGGAAAGGAAGTAAGCCGTTTTCCCTGTTTGTGTTTCCAACAAATGCATTGCCGACAATGAATTACAGACTTGGGAAAACAAGACGTATTGTTTTAATTTGAACTCAGACATGAATCGCCTGTGAGAAAAGACCTCTTGGAAGTTGGTTCCACTATGATAGATAATCAGTGACAGGACAGTGTTAATCGTGTATGGAAAAATGAAATGAAAAAAGTTACCGAAGGGAATGCGATAAGATATAAACCATATGCCTGTTAAAAGCTTTTTTTTAAGTTTAAGCATATTTTACAGTGCCAGCCAGGGGTAAGGTTACTCAGGGTTACTATGTAAAAAACATAATCGTAGATGTATTTGTGCCTTGGTGAGGTATGAAAGATGAGCATCTGCAAGCTCAGTGTGCCTGCCTTCTCCAAGTGAGTAAAATAACACAATCTTACCAGCAGGTGGCACTGTCTGTAAATATATTCAGAGTTGAGTGGTCTGTCTTCTCCTCTTAAACCTTTTCTAGTTTCCATCCAAGAAAGTCAGACAGACAGTCAATGATGTTTGAATTGTATCAATTGTATAAAACAGAGTAGGAGGGCTTTATCTCAAACTAGTCTAGTTTGGAGCTGTTGTCGTTGCGAGTGCAAGACAAATTTACTGGGGCTGACCAAATTGCTCACAGCTGTCAAATCTTTTGTCAATCAATCCCTTCCTCTGAACAGTTAGGACCAACCAACCATGCAGTTGTCGCCACCTTGTTCCAAAGAGCCTCTTCTATGTTTGCTAATGTTTTTTTTATATTATCGCTGAAAGTACAGGCTGGATGCTCCTGAGCTGGGACAGAAAAGGGGGGTATGTTTTCCATTCAGAGTTTTAATGAACAACTTCACAGTAGTCTTCCCCATGGTTTGAGATGATGGCTTGTCTAAGAGTGGCCTATTTTTCCTCTGTAAAACTTAGGGTGTGCCAAAAATGATTTCCTTCCACCATACCTCATAAAGAAAAGAGAGACCTCAGAGAAAATACAGAATGTAGAGATACAATAAATGAGGAAACAGTCTCTGCTCCCCACCACACTTTCTCTCCTTTTCTCTCTATATACCTCTCTCTCTCTCTTGCAAACATCTGTCCAGGAGACAGGAGAGAAAAAGAAAGACTTTCACCATCGGGACCACCATGCTCATCCACTCAACTACATCTCCCTCTCTTTCTCCCTCCGTCTCTCCCTCTCTCTCCCCCTCCCATTGTGTTTTCATTGCATTAAAAAAAACGTTTAACTATTTGTTTTGGATGATGCACGTCAAACCGTAAGGCACGTTCAGTTTCCTGAGGTCTCTGGTGATATTCATGTTTTTACAGTTTGTCTAGACCTCCTGGGATCATAATTAGCATGGATACTGTGTCCTACAGGACACTCAATAGCAGCCACATGGGAGAATTAGGAGGCATGTTGCTGTTGGAGCTGGCTGTCTGATCATGATCTCTTCTCTCTCCACAAACATGCAGAGCACTTCGAGACACGCACACTCATGAAGAAAATGAATAGCCTATGTAGCTTTCCTTTGGTGTGGGTATTAAGCGGATGCAGGGCACCATGCTATGGGTCTGGCCAGCGGCCTGCTCTTATTTTTATTGTCAAGACAGAAGTGGAGCAGTGCAGGCCCACCCTATTCTGTGCACAACTCTTGAGTCCCATTCATGGTTTAAACATCCCAGACTGACATGTATTCTATTCATGTCAATCATGGGGATATATATCTATATCTCTATATCTATAGAGATAGTTGAGTTACATAACATTACCAGCCAAGTGGGAAAAAAGTGTAAACTTAAATGTAATTTGAAGGTATGCAATGAGAGCTTAATACATTTTCACACAATTAGAAGTGTACTTAAAATGTAAAGATTTTGTTTATTCCCAACTTAAATATACAGAATGTTTGTTTGAACTTATACTTTATAAGTATGCTTGAAGTATAATTTTTGCTTGAATAACTGTCAATAAACAGCCTTATTTCTGAATATGGCTAAACTGCCTCAATGCACCTGCAGCAACACTTATCAACCGGAAAGTTTTTTTGAACAAGAGGGAGAGATAGATAGAGAAAGAGAGGAAGAGAGCCAGAAATGCAAGCTGTTTCTCAACAGTTACATAACTGCTTTGAATTTAAACCCACACCAGAATTGAAGTTGGAACGAGGTTGGACTAAACTTGGTTTCAGCAGAGAAGATGATTGGTGCTGCCCAGGGGTCATTTGGGTTTACCTGGGCGCTGTCCAGACTTACACATCCACACTTTACACAGCTCCTTCACTGAACCAGTCCTAATAGCTTCTCTTTCCTGTCTCCCTGTAAGAAAGGAGAAGAAAAAGATGAAGAAAAGTGCCAGCTGTATCAGTCTTTGGTAAGACACAAGGCCACTGTCTGTATTGTGTTAAAATGACCAGATAATACACATCTTATTGAAATCCTAAACCACGACTCGACTCACGACTGAGTTGACTCTCTCCAGTCAGCCTCCAGCGGTTGACTGAAGTCAAAAACTCATTAAATGCCAGAGATGACCTGATCATTCTTTGTAAACGAGAGTCATGGTGAGGCTTGAAAATGATGGTATGTGAATGTGTGCACATCTTTCTCTGTCTCTCTCTCTCTATTCTGGCCTTCATCTCTTCCTCACAGTCTATTTCTTCCTGTCCCTTGGCTCTCATCTCTCTCTTTCTCTCTATATTATACATCTTGGCAATTAAGCTGACTGGATTTTGAAAAAGAATCCCCTTGGATTTAATCAAGAGGATGGAGATGTTTTTCAGGCACGTCTTGGCCGTCTTCTTGGGTCCTTTGGTGAGAGTCAGCAGATCCTCCCTGTCCTGGCCCTCAGGATGGAAGCATGGAAGAAAAAACGAAAAAAAAAAAAAGGGTGAGGGAATCTGGAAGAAGAGAGACAGGATATTATAAAGGTTCCCAAGGTGCCATATGGTGCTGGCATGTGCAGCAGACTGTGCTTCCCGTCTGGGAGAGAACATTTCCTGCTGTCATGGAAAAAAGCTCACGAAAATTGATGAAAAGTGAGCATTGAGTATTTTTCAATCCACATGGCAATGATGTTGACCTGGATAGGCAGTTGAAGTTCAGCTGAAGGGACACCAGCGTACTGACTGTCATGGGCATGTCTGATGACACACATACTTCCATCTATACATGTTCTTAGGGATCAGGAGGGCCCCTGTGTCAATGTGAGCCCTTGATTAGACTCCCTGTCAGGCCTCATTTAGCATTAAGAATGTTGAATTTCACACTTCACAATACATTCTTTGCTTCAGTCGTCAGTCATCTGTTTTAGTGTGAAGACCTGAGCTGTCCCACAGACTGTGCACCTGCTCCTCTCCAAGGCCTCTGTTTTTGTCTTTTATTTGTACTGTAACATAAACCTGTCTTCACGGAAAGCATCTTCAGCCATGTGTTCCTAACATGAGGGCCCCTCAAACCTTAAAATAATAGTTTGCTTCTTAGGTGGCCACAGAGATGCCTGCTGTGGTTGAAGGACCCGTGACATGTCTGTTGGTGGAGAATGGGCCGTGTTGGACACGAGGAGGCAGAACATGTTCTTGTTTATAATGATGGTCAGGGAACCCTCTCCATCACCCCACCCTCTCACCCCCTCTCCACCCATCTCCCAGTGTCCATAAAACAGACATGTGCTCAAAGGTTTTACAGAACCACAGAGTAAAAAACAAAATAAAACATCAGGTTGTTGAAGGAATGTGGGTGCGGATGAGGACAGACGATATGTCTCAACTCAAACCACCTGCTGGAAAGATGAAAGTGTGTTCTGAGATGCGTCATGCAGACAGGTCTCTGTTTGGGTTGGAAACACGAAATAAACCATAGAAGCTGGCTTCTGTCCAGGGACAGGCCTGTCCTACTCTATACAGTGAGGTACATTTTACCATCTAAGTCAAAGGAGTATTCAGGTAGCTTCCCACTGGTTCGGAGAAAGTTCTGTCTCGGCATCTGCTTTTGCCTGGTCTGATGTCCAATGACTCGTCTGACAGAGGAGGTTTGGCTCTGTGTGTACTTTGCAAAAACACATACACATATTCTGGCATCAATCCATTCTGTGAAACAGGGATGGATGTGGGGTGAGACCCAGGCTGAACTGACTCAGGTTTTTTCCTTTTCCATATCGAAGTAACTAATCCAATCAAGCCCAGAAGGCATTGTAGCTCCCCGACCAATTGAATTGAAGTCTGGTAGAACAGATTGGAAGACAAGCCAATCACCTCAGTCAGTGGTGATGAATGAGAGCATGCGAAGGTCAGTCATACTAACTAAAACCTGGAAAACAATGATGTTATAAGATCAAACAAATCAGGCTGCACATTTCGTCTTGACAAGCTGGTTACCTCACCAAAGAAGTGAGAAGAACAACCTTCATTATGGCCTAATGATATCCATTATTCCCGACCGTTATGATAAATTCTTGGCTTTGGATCTAAAGATCTTTGTATCCAAGTTACATGGAGGGCATGTGAGGCTGAAGAAGGCGATAAGATTTAATACCTGATCACCGTCTGCCAGCGCTATTAACTGTTCCTGTGTTGTTCTGTCTTCTTTGACTCACAGGAACGGAAACCTGGCGCAGCTGAGCCGCTGACGAGGGGCAGGCGTGTTTTTCTCTGGGAAGCGAGGGTGACCTGCTCACCACCTCATAGAACAGGCAGGGAGAGGGAGAGGGGGGAGAGGGAGAGGGGGAGAGATAGACTGAGACAAACAGAACAAAAAGAAAGAAAAAGTAGATGCTGATTGTTTTCGGCTTGGTTGTTCACAGAGAGATCATGAGGAGCAACAGCTGTGGACTACTATCTTGACATGCAATATTTCCCTGTCCAGGTCAGGGGCCGCGAGATTTCATAAAACCAGGTGGCACAGGGTTCTATTAGAACCAATTAGAATCCAGAAGAACCCACTGCTGTTTCGCTTCTCACAATCCATCTAAACATGAGACTGACCAGGCCCATGAGTAAACAAATCTGAAACAGAGAGCAGAAACAGACAGACAGACAGACAGAGACAGAGAGAGAGAGAAGGAGAGGGAGAATCAGAGAAAGAGAGTGAGAGAGATAAATTGGGGGTCACTGAAAGGTCCATTTGCCCTGATAATACATTTGTCAGTATCTGGATGTGTCTCCAACAGAAGCCTCAGCAGTGCTTTTAGATGGCCTTTGGGAAGGGTTTTGGAGGTGAAAGACTCCTGGATTTTCTACTCTAAACTCCTCACCTGTGGAATCCATGGGGGTCTGGTTTTAAATGATGGCCAGACCACATAGAAAAGGGACTGTATGTGTGTGTATATGTGTGTGTGAGAGAGAAGAATGAAGTCTGTGCAGTAGCTTAGTAATTGGAGCCAGGTTTTGATACTGTGGCTCCTCTGTTCATAGAAACACAAATGTGGTGTTTGCTTTGAGCTGTGTTTAACTGGACAGGGTATGTGCGGGTGACAGGATTGTACCCGAGGGTCAAAGGTCGTAAGATTAGAGAATTTTGATCATATCGAGATTGTAGTCAAAACAAAATAAGGTGCGCATCAGGGAGCATGTTTGAAGTCTGAGCTTGCAGTATGTGTGTGTGTGTCTGTTAGTCTGTGTGTGTGTCTGTGAGCTAAATTACTCTGTGACTGGAGATTTTCCATGGTCATTGTTGTTTCCAGGTTCAGAGGTTGCCTGACCAGCGAGGTAAGGCAGACACACTCACTCTCTCTTCCTTCCTCTGAAACACTCATCCCACATCTCTCTCTCACTCTCAGCCACTCATACCAAACACAAACATGTCATCTTTAGCAACCATCCTGTTCTCCTCTCCTTCACCTCAACCCCAGCTTTGCTCCACAGTCTATGTGTAGCCTGGCTGATGCCTGGACAGGGTGAAGCTCTGGTCCTGGTTTGTAAAGGTCATACATACTCTCTGCATGAGCAAATCTCTTCCAGAAAGTCAAACACGCAGTGATAGCCTGGATTTGGTGAGGAAAGGTCTGGATGATGCTAATTAGCTGTAAAGCTTTTGCAAGGTCTTTCTTTCCTCTCCCTCTGTGTACATGTGAGGCTGAACGGTGTACGGGTAACTCTTACTGGCAACACGTGGATGACCTCACACCCAGTCACACACGTATACTGACACACACACACACCCACACACACACACACACACACACATACGATCATGCTTAACAAGCAGGGCAGCACAGCTGAACCTCTCACACATGACACACAAACACACACTTCCACTCCATCAAATGGATTGAACACACACACACATATGTTAACACAAATATTTGCTATCATTAGCCCACACACACACACACACACACAAACACTGTTTAGGCTTAATGACACTCACAGGCTGGGTCTGTTGGGAGGCACTCTCCACAGCTATAAACACTCCAACTACATAGGCACCCCACTGCCGAGGGAGTGGGAGTAGTTATCAGGATTACATCAGGTTGTTAAGGCTAATTACCAACAGAAGGTAATTACACACAGATCAGACAGTGTGTGTGTGTGTGTGTGTGTGTGTAAGAGAGAGAGAGAAAACAATCAGATATTTAAAAAAAATTACCACAACAAACCAGTCAGTCTTAACTATTTAGCAAATCAACCAACAAACTAGTCAGCCAGCAAAACCAGCCAGCCAGTCAGCTTCCCACATGTGTTTTCTGTTGCCAGCTGTACAGTAGCTGCCAGTCAGACCAAGACCTGTTCCCTCTGCGTTCTGGCTTCTACACATAGGATGTTTTTCACAGCTCCGTCATTAATACGACATCAAGAAATATATCGCTTTGGAAGACACTCTGGAGAAAGTGTAATAATTTTTCCATGTATGACTTGACTGTTAAGAAATGACTTTTCAAGATGTTTTCTTTTCATTCCTCGTTCCTAGATTTAAGGATATGATGCAATTTGCCAAGTAGAAGGGCAGAAAAGCACATTCTCAATCCCAGGTTTCAGGTGCATAATGAACTGGAAATGGTATGCTTTTTAGATTCTACTGAGGCTTAACTGTTCATTTACTGATTCAATGAATGATTTGTTGGGGGGTGTGAGGGTGTTGCTGGGGAATTGGTGGGGACAGTAAAGCTGCTTCAACAATCCTGGGAAATGTAGGGAGGACTTGTGGGCTAATGTGTGTGTGTTTGTGTGTGTGTGTGTCTGCATGGGTGAGTGAGTGTGTGAATGCTTTCCTGGTTGTGCAAGTGGATCCCGTCCCAGAAGTGTGTCCCTCTGGAAGCTATGAATAACAACTGATGGTGCTGTTCAGGGGTTCAAGCACAAGCCTGATCTCTCCTCCACACCATCAGCCATCCTTCCAGATGCTCTCTCTGTTTTGATTATTTATCTCTCAGTCTGGGATTCTCACCCACTGAGAGCAGGCATGGAGGTATCATTTACCACGTCTGAGATAGTCTCTTGATCGAATGATGCAAGTCAGAGAGGGATGGAATGTTGTAGGGAGGGATGGAGAGAGAAACTCTCACACAGACAGACGCACGGAAAGAGATAAGCAGATGGAGACAGGGAAGAGAGAGAGAGAAAGACATGGACGAGGAAAGAGAAATAAAGACAAACAGAGAAACATATACGATATATATGTTTATTTATATATTTATATACTTCCCTTGTAGTCGGATCAGGATCAGACTTCCCTTGTAGTCTCACTAGGACACCTCCACTTACAGCTCAGAGGTGAGACAGCTCAGAGGTGAGACAGATCAGGGATGAGACAGCTCAGAGGTGAGACAGATCAGGGGTGAGACACATCAGGGGTGAGACAGCTCAGAGGTGAGACAGCTCAGAGGTGAGACAGCTCAGAGGTGAGACAGATCAGGGGTGAGACAGATCAGGGGTGAGACAGCTCAGAGGTGAGACAGCTCAGAGGTGAGACAGTTTAGTGGTGAAACAGCTCAGAAGTGTGGCAGCACCCGCTGGCCTGCAGGCATGTGTGAATTCCTAGAGAGTAACGCACCTATTCCATCTGTGATAGGTTAAACCCACAGAGAGGCTTACACACCAAGCCTGTTAGGCCTACATGTGGTGCACGACGGAAAACAGAGAGAGAGAGACGAAGAGGGAAAGAGAGAGGGAAAGAACCAAAACACTTTCCATTCTATAGTCTCATGCAGAGAATAAAATGAGTCTGTGTTATGTTTTGCAACTACTTGTCACTAATTTCTTTGGAGGGGGGACGTTGGATGGGGGATGGGAGATGGGGGCGAGTTCTTTCCAGCTTCTTGACTAGAAAATCAAAGCCCAGCTTTGGATATTGGAAAAGGGCCTCATTGCTTTCAAGTGACGTTTTGTGTGTCTAGTTAAATTGCCTCATTCACACTTGATGCTGTTAAACAGGCTGTGTTAACTCTGTGTTGGCCTAAAATGTCTGTAGCTACTTCTCTAGACTACAACTGATAGACTGCTACTAAATGTGATACCGTGCAGGTTGATTTCACATCCTGTAATGGTAAATCAGGAAGTAACATGCCAAGAAGAGCGTGAGGGGGGGGGAGGGTTAGACAGTCCCACATGCAAAAGTTACTTTTCACACATATTTTAATGTTACTGTTAGTAGAATGATGAAGATGCAGCTGAAAGGTCTACTCTTTCATTGTTTACGTTTCCAGGGAAATATTGGCATTATGGGATGTTACAAAACAAGTTGACTGAACTCTGGCTGTTGATGTCTGTGTAAATATTTGAAAAACTTCACTGATTACCATGGACAACATTGTCATGGGGGCCGTTCAACATTGGGAGGTTGAGATGGGTAACGATGGCTCCCAACAACAATAAACCTGTCAGACAAATAAATCATATGCCAGATGTGTGTTTTGATGGTCAGGAGTGATATCCTATGGCCATAGCATCCTCAATGGCATGGCTCTCCAGTAACACACCAGAGGACTCGCCCTCAGCGCTCACAGTAATCACAGTAATACCAGCAATGGGGTCAGAGATCCAGGAGCCACATGCTGCTGGACAGGGATGTAGGGTTGTCTACTATACAATTCCTCAGAAAAGATCTTCAAATGGTGTATTTTTGCTGGTATTGTCTGGCTTCTACAGTCTATCTAGCTCCTAGGACCTAGGTGGTAGATCCAGTTCTCAGGCTTCAGCTCTGAGGGATAATGCAGTTCTGTATCTCGGCCACACAATGGCGCTGGTTAGGAGCCAGTTGGTTCCGGCTGGTCATTTCTCCTGGATGTCTGCTACTCACATCATGTTACGTGGGTGTAGCTGAGAGGCAGCTGCTAGTTTGAACTGAAGTGGGTCTAATTGGCTTCTGAGACAGGCTTATGAAAGGAATGGGGTTTTGGAGGTCCAGTATTGTGGTTGTCCTGTGGTGACCTTCTGTTGCAAACGTTAATATTCCATTTGTCAAAGGGGAAACTCAACTATACATCTCCCTTTTGTCCTCCATTTATGTCTTCCCTTTCCTTCAATCTTTCCACACACACTCCTCTTCTCGCTATGTCTCTGTCACACTCTCTCTCTCTCTTTCTCTCGCTTTTTATCTCTAACTCTCATTCTCGCTCACTCTTTCATCTTCAGTCTTGATGCATCACATAATCATAGCATGATAGCATTGCTAGACTGTTAGCTCCTGTTAGCATTGTTCGACTATCTAGCTCATGTCAACTCAGTTGAATTATAACACTCCTTAAAGAGTATTAAATCTAGCCCTCTGATCAGAACCTCAAAAGACATGAGGGAGGAGTATGAGGAAGTGGGGACGAGGGAGACAAATGGAAAAAAAAGCCTTCTGCAGCTGTGAGTAACTCAAATATAGAAACATAACGTTTTAAATGACTCAACTGTAAGAAAACTGCCCTCATTCCATTTAATTTAAGTACATTTGGCACATTTAAGCAAACTAACTTCACAGCTGTCTAAACTCTTAAATTATTCATGCTAATTCCTGATCTGGCAGTAAAGACTGCATTGCAGTCAAGATAACTGCATGTTGTATGAATGTAAATATCTTTGCTAAACAGTGTGACAAATATTCTTATACATTTGAAACCATGGCAAACCCACAATCCCCAGTTTTATCTATGGTATTCATAAACAAAGAAAGGTTTATCTATGAAGGTACTGTACCCTGAAGCCCTTGGGTGGTTCTTGTTTAGTTAGGGTTGGAACCAATAGCTATAGAATACATGTGAAGTATGGTTGTGATTTAATCATGATGTATTCACAGTGGTTGATGGCGTGTGTGTGTGTCTGTGAGTGTGTGTGTCTAAGGTTGATCACACCTCAGAATTCACAGCCAGTCACAGAGCAAAGTCATTAACACTCAATCACAGAATAAGTAAGTAACTGAGAAAGGAAATCCTCTGCTCTCCAAATGTGATTAAAAACAGCAAGTCTTTACTCTTCATCCAAGATATTTTCTCTCCATCTCAGACTGAAATCTAAGACATTTGAATCCCTGGAGGAATGTAATTGGTGACAGAATAGGGATATGTGGCTAAACATCTGCACCATGACCTATTATACCTGGAAATCACTTTCCACAAATATTCTCATATTTTTCCTTCGGATGGTACTATGCAGCCTTTCTGTAGGCTTGCATGCATGTCTGTGCACGTGTGTATGTGCGTGTGTGTTCACATAGAGTCATGTCTATGTATTTGTGTGTGCACTTCCCAACTTCATTAGGAGAAGCCTACCAACATGTATGGTTTAGGCGAACGTTCTAATGGGGAGATGGAAGGCACCAGCAGAGCATTGCCAAAGCAACCAGAGCCGAGTAAGAAGACCTCTTCATAATACTTCTCCTCATGAATGGAACTGGCAGAGACTAACTTACGCAGAACAATTTTCCTCTCTAAGTCCACTGCCCCTTTTCATCTCCGCTTTTCTCTTTTTTTCTCTCCACCTTGTGTCACTCTCTTCTCTCCTCTCTCCCCCATTCCTCCACTACTGTTCATGTTCCCTAACTTTTGTGTACCCTTTTTCTTGAATTCCATACTCTGCTTTAAATAATATTTTTCTCCTCTCTCCAGGGGCGAATCTCGGTTCCCACTTTTGGGGGGGCTAAGCCCCTAGATAAAACCTATTATTTTTCCTGTGACCCAGCAAAACTAGGGGGGTCTGGGGGCGTGTTCCTCCAGAATACATTTTTGAAAATATCCTTTTAAATAGTGTCCTCTAGTGGGTTTTAGGAAGAGAAATTAGATTTAAAATATGAACTAAAAATAAAATAAGTATTATTTATATTATTATTATATTACTTATAGTAATATTTTTTGGGGGGCTAATGAAACTTTTGGGGGGGCTCCAGCCAATGCTTCTCTCAATCCTTTCCTCTCCTGTCCTCTCTTCTTTTCTCTTCTCTTCTCTTCTCTTTTCCATTCTCCTCTCTACGTGTAGTTTAACTAACACACATACACCTCAACCCAACTGAATGAACAATTTTGTACTACTGTTCATGAAGTCCCCATGGAAGCTCTTTCCAGTGACTGTGTCCAGACACTTTTCCAATTGGCTAGCATGGTGTGTCCATTCGTGACATAGCCTTATGCCAAGGAGATGAACTAACCCTGACCTGGGATCTGGGATCAGATCACAGTTCTAAAGCAGCTGAGTGAAAGAATTGTTCTGAGGCCCGGTCCCAAGCTTCCATAATAAAAGAAATATGGTTTGCAAAGCAACTGGTTCTGTCTGACTGTCTCTGCTATGTCACTGCAGTCAGGAAAATATTATGTCTCTAGGTCGTCGAGAAATCCCTGAACTTGTGTATCCATCTGACTTATTTTTTGGGGGGAAAAGCATTTTTGGTGAAAGGGAAGTCTCTTTTTTCGTCTTGTTGCTTGTGGCTCTGGTCTGTGTGCTTGGGAATTTGGCTTCCTCTGTTTCTTGGGGCAGTTGCCAGGGATACAAAACTTCCCTGGATACGGCGTTCATCCTTCCTCAGAGTCACCCCAGGGTAACTCTTCCAGAAGAATCCAGAAATCACTGTTGTTACATTACAATGAGGAGCTTATAAAAAAAAATTCAGTTGGTTGTAGTTGCTCAGTCTCTTTTTCTCATTTAAACGTTCTCTTTTTCTCTCTCTCTCCATCCTCGCCTCTCTCTCTTTCTTTCTTTCACCAGTTCAGGTGACCCAGGACTCCCCTCTACACGGCGATGTTGTGTCACTTTGTTGGGTATATTGAGACACCCCATCCCATCTGAAGATGAACACCCACAGTCAGAGGAAAAACATGAACCACTTAACGTAGTAATACTGACTCATAGGTCATATCACATTTTAGATACCAAGGGATGTTGTACACATTTGCACACGAGTTGCATAATGCTCATAAGAAATGTACTTGAGAAGCATCTATAATTTGGTGATAAAAACAAACTGTTTCGGATTCCCTACTCCCACAGAGCTTTAGTTTATTTTCCAGAAAATAAACAGTTTTCAGCTTGCCTTCTTTGTCTTATTTACTTGTTTAACTTTCCTTCGTTTTTCTGTCACACACACATGGATTTGTTTTCGAGAAAATGTGGTGTTTAAATAAAATGTTCAAAGTTTATAACCAGAGACAATCACCGTATATATGAGGTCAAATAGTACTCCTGTCTGTGAGTTAGCCTGTAAACATAAACTGAGTTCATTTCTGTTTATGCCATGAAGTAATTATCAGTTATTATCATATGAAAGAGCTTTGTGGAAATCAGCGATGCAAGATACAAGATCTGTTGTATTCTAGTACTCAAAACGGTGCTTGGTGTTCAGTTGTCATGGGAAATTACTCTATAGTGATGGTTGCAAATTGTTCATTCTCTGTCTTTATCTCTCTCTCTCTTTATCTCTCTCACTCACACAAACGCACTCACGCTCACACACGCACACACACATGCGCTCCTGTCCTGCTTCTTATACCGATGATTTAATCCCGTCAGAATGAGGGCTAACTTTTTCCAGCCCAAACAGCACATGACCTACTTCTTTCAAAAAGACACTCCAAAACAACATGTGGAAAAACGCTGGAGGTCCTGTCTCCTTTCACTGCAACCACAAATTGATGTAATTGACGTTCTAATAACCTCACAATTAAGCATTGTCATTCCTCATATTCAAATATATGGATATTTGGTCAGCCCTAGATAAATATATTTCAATAAATAGCATTGTTTAATGTGCTGGTTTACAAAGTGGCTGTGTTTTTTTAAATGTAACTGGACGTTCACATGTGCCACAGTGCGGCACGTGGATTCCATGGTCTGCAACGCTGTGCTGGTACCAGCTCAACGCTCTCTTTTGACAGAATTTTGCCTCTGAAATCTATCCGTGGATTGCGGCCTTTAGGTCCACGTGTGGAAAGTCAGCTAGGCCTGGACTCAATCAAGACAGCATGGCCTTTGGGACCTCTGCTCTATAAAATATCATGCAGTTCCTCCACAGCATGCAGACCTTGACTCTCATTCAGACGCCTGAAAATTAGTATTGAGCTGAAGGCTTTAATGGAATATAATAGACTAGCATGTGCACAGCAAACATCTGTATCGTCTTATGGCAGGAAGGTGGTTTACATAGCAGTAAAGAGCTTGGATGGTACAATACTGTCTCCATATCATTACTGGTTGACTTTAGAGTAGGGCTGTACAAAGCTCTGCACTACACGTTTTACCTCCTATAGTCTAATTCAGTGCACTTAATTGCAGTATAGGAGTGTTTAGGAAAAATGTAGTGAGAGACACATATATTTGTAATTTACTTTTCTTTCATTCCATCACACACACACACACACACACACAAACACACACACACACACACACCCACACACACATCCAGGAGTCCTGGATGAAAAAAATGTAGCTCAGAAGATTTGATCCCTTCCCTCAGCTCTTTAACATCTGCAGCAGATGTGCTTGTCCTCACACACGTGCTGTCACTTTCTTTCTCCTCTTTTCCTTCCTTCTTTCTCTTCTTCTCCCAAACGTACACTCACACAGAATGATACTGACATTTATTGTTTGTTAGCTCATCAGTTCTTCAAACAAAACTAAAAGGCCCCGTATTGGTGACCTGATGACTGTGCTAAGTCATCAGCCAGAGCGAAGGAAACGTAAGTCAAAACCAGCTACGGACACAGTTGGGAGATATATAGTAAAGCTGACTAATCATTTCATTATTAATCCCAGTAAAACAACCATTATCTTCAGTGGACATGATCAGCACAACACTAGAGACGACGACTGTCTCTCTGGTTGTGTGAGATGATGACTGTCTGGCTGGTTGTGTAATGGTGTGGTTCTGTTCTGACTGGCTCTCGTGCCAGAGAAGGTAGATGACTACATGAGATGGAGAAAAAGCTGGTTTTCACAATCTATGATTCATGTTTTGGCTGCTCGCAATGTTTGGGGCTATCTTGTTGTTATGATCAGTGACCTATGCACTTTTGTAAAGCTCTCTCTTGGAAGTTGCTTTGGATAAAGGTGTCCGCTAAATGCATAAATATACTTTAGATGTAAGAAGAGAGCAAAAGTGATAAGGGAGGGGAGAGATTGTGAGAGAGGAGAGATGAAGGGGTGAGGGTTGAAAGGGAGAAAATGAGGGAGGAGACTGATGTTAGATGAGTATTATGAAGGAGAACACCTCCTAGTGCTGCCAGCCACTGGGACACCTTCAATTCCTTGTTTGAATGAAGCATGACAGTTGATTTGAGTGATAATAACTTTATATCTATTATATACATTTAGAATGTGTTCCATAACCCTAACTATTATACAGGAGTGAGAGAAAAAAAAAGCTTTCAAATAAGCCGTTAGAAAGTCTAGACTGGCTTCATTGAGGACAGAAAAATATGCCTCCCATAATTGTGAATCATGGACATATATTTTTCCCCCAAGGTTTGAAATGAAATGATGAATGAACCGATAATGGTGTGAGACTATGTGAAATGTTTTTTAGCCAAGGAAAGCAAGGGTACCCTCAACACTAATTCACTCATCTATCAATGAAATATGCTGTGAAAGCATGCTGGTGGGTTACAGAGGAGGTGGACAAAGTCCATAACATTCCCAGAGAATGGCTTTGTCTTGATTAACAGTTGTTTTCAACAGTTTTGAAAACGTTGATTCTGGTAACAAACTGTTTATGTACTTACAGCCATGGGAATGGAAGTATGTTATTCAAAGACTTAAGACTTAGTATAAAGACTATTATATTCAATCACATTGGGATAGACAGTGCTCGCTTATCAATCAATCTTTCTCTCCTTTCCTCCAGCCAGGTGTATCAATCTGGACTGAGCTTTCTAAGCACAGCAGCTGTCACCAAATATCATTCTCATTATGAAAGTTTTCCTCATCTGAGCCTCTCTTTGTGCCTCCTTTCCATCTCTCTCTGCCTATTCTCCATCTAGCTCTTTCTCCCTCCTGTCTTTCCCTCTCCTTCCCCCCTCTCTGGATCTCTCTTGACATTCTCTACATTACTCTCTCTTACTTCCCCCCACCCTCCTGAATCATAGGATTCTTGGCAATGGTGCTCATTTTAACTGCTGTAATTGCAAGTAGAAATAACTCAGGGAAATGTCCTGAACTGTATTCTCTGGTGAAATAAAGAAATCTAGCATAGAAATATAGTTATCATAGATATTTGATGTTCTGTTTGTTGTGTTTGATGGAAACAAATGTGCCCATAAAGAAAGATGTAGATATTTTTTCATCCTTTGATTTCTATAGCACCTTTTTATTCAACGTCCAACCATTCCTGAGCAAATATTCAAACTTTTATTCAATGAATGTATGTATACAAACAATATCTCCACAAGAACTTGGTCATGGAATCTCTGAAAACACCAAAGATTCTAAAAACACAAAGCAAGTTGAAGAACACAAACAGTAAGCAGTTGTCAGAAGCCATTTTTTAAGCCACTGTTACAATAAACATCTCTTCAAGGAGAACACACTTTTCAAACCAAAAGAGCCCATTACAGTTCAGATTGTGCTTTGGTTTATAGATGACAAAAACAACACAATATTTAATGATACACCTGTATCATTAAATACTTTTTTGCTTTGGATGACATAAATATCGACAGGGGCTTGGGAATATTTAGGTAAAAACACACACTTTCCGATCCGGAAGACGAGTTAAGAGTTAAAGTAGGCAGCCCTTCCCCTCCAACCCTCATATACAGACTTCTTTATATAAAAAGTGCACAATTGTAAAATACAGGGACATATTGATGTTGATTTAACTATTATATTCTCTTTCTCTGGAGCTCTATACAGGCTTCCTCTGCCATGGTTAGCTACAGTACGTCCTTATCAGGCAGAGTCAATGAGAGTGGGAGGCCCGGGGACAGAATCTGATCGCCCTCGGCAACAACCTCTCAGTGACCCCTGTGTTACCACTTCCCAGGTATGGGCACCCCACATTCGTACCAGCCCACAAAGGGGTGGGGTGTGCGGCGGCCAATCGGTCCAAAAGTCACTGGTTCCTGCCGGTGGGAACGGTAGTAACCTAGGAGACACAACAAAGAGGAGAGCGTGATCATGACATCAGCATGTTCATAACACATTTGTAATGCATACATTATAATAGGGTTACTGGTTATTTGTTGGTTAATTTACCCGGAAACTACACTCTTATGCATCTTATTTATCCCTAAACTTTAATGGGAATGCCACAGGATGTGCAATGCATGATGGGATTGTGAGTTTTCTTACCTTGTGCGGTGGGCAGATGGTTGGAGAGGTTGGGCATGCCTGTCCTTCCATCCAGGTAGGAGTCTACAAACTGACAGTGATCCTCTCCATGACCATAGGTATCTGCTACACTGTAGAATGTATCTGGGGAGGAGAGAGGATGAAGGGAGGGAGGGAGGGAGGGAAGTAAAAGAGGAAGTACTCAATCAACAATGCATTTACGTAACACCCTGAATCCTGGTTAGAAATAGCGACAAGAAAGACACAAATAGCAGATAAAGGAAGACAACCTTTAAGCCCATCTCCCATGAAGATCTTGTAGCGCAATGAGTTGCACAAGACCACGCCTACAAACTTCCTGTACCAGGTCCTCTTGACAAACTGACTTCCTTTACAGGCACTGTGAGCAGGGTTAAATCTGAAGGTGAAGGGAATCCAGATTGGCTCTCCACCTAATGAGGGGAGGAGTCACAGAGCAGAACAGAAGGGGATAAGGTGGGGTAGAGAAAAATAATTAAGTTGACATTTTAAACATAGAAAATGTATGAATTAATGACAATCTATAAAAATGTCCACACATAAATGTAATGTAGTCTAGTGTTTCAGGATGTGTCTTTTACTTTTCCAACATGACGCTGTAACCATGGAGATGGTGTGGATAGGGGATGAGAGGGAGGAGGTGGGGGGGGGGTGACAATTGTGGTGACGATAGTGTTAAGAATTGGAGCACCTGCCCTCCTTTCCCCTCCTCTTTCCATACCTGACTGACTCTTTTAATTAAAACAATAAATATCCAGAAGTCCTTGCCATGGGTTTGGAAAGAAAGGAATGTTTCCACAGTGGCATAGTGCCAGGCTGAGTGCTGAGTGTCAGACCCTGGTACATATGGCATGTGACTGCTTCTCACCTCACCTCAGTACAGGCTTGAAGAGGGGGAAGGACTTGATTCAAGAGAAACACCAGTAAGAAATAGCTTGGTTTCCCTTGAGAACCCTGAGGGAATCTTCTGTTGTACTTACCAGGCGGTCGCTCAATAAGCAGGGGATCGTCTGGAAGAAATACCAAACGATGTCAAATGAGAGGCCAACTTTCCGTTTCAAAGACAATAGAGCTGAGCCTGGTTTAAACCAATACCTTTATGTTAAGCAAGTAAAGCATGAATGCAAAACTCCCCAAACCAACTAAATCAGGCCAATAGATCTTTAAGTAATAATTAGTTCAATCTATTTATATTTTTTTACTTAATTAATCTATTTCCAAATAACTGATGCTTAGTCTCACCTACCTGATTCAGTGACATAAGTCAGCGTTTCACTCACTGGCCCCAGCCCAAATATATTCTTCGCTTGGACCTTGAAGTAGTACCTAAACCAGAACAGAACCAAGCAGAGCTTACAGACACATTCAACAGGGAACTTCATTCAATATCTCTACTGTTTTCAATCAGTCCACGCATACAACAACACATTCGTTGGTGGGTGAGAGCGAGTTGTTTCCAGAGTTTCAAAAAAGAAGAAGCTAAAATAATGAGAGCTGGAGGGATAGTGAGATGGAGGGATAGTGAGATGGAGGGATAGTGAGATGGAGGAATAATGAGATGGAGGAATAGTGAGATGGAGGAATAGTGAGATGGAGGAATAGTGAGATGGAGGGATAGTGAGATGGAGGAATAGTGAGCTGGAGGGATAGTGAGATCGAGGGATAGTGAGATGGAGGAATAGTGAGATGGAGGAATAGTGAGATGGAGGGATAGTGAGATGGAGGGATAAAGAGATAATGGTAGTAAGATGGAGGGATAAAGAAATGCAGGGTAGAACTCACAAAACCCTATACAGCAGTAATTACACGGCTAGCTCTACTAAATGACCCAGAGTTCCCCAGACAGCACAGCAGAGCGTGTCTGCAGTGAGCTCACTCTGTGTGTGTGGGAGGGGGGCTGCATGGTGTGTGTGTGTGAGAGAGAGATAGAGAGAGATAGAGAGAGATAGAGAGGGAGAGACAAAGAGAGAGATAGAGAAAGAGAGAGAGGGAGGGAGAGAGGGAGAGACAGAGAGAGATAGAGAGAGAGAGGGAGGGAAAGAAAGCTGTGTGGGTGTGTTCTGCTTCTCCTGCAGGGGTACCCTGCAGTAAGGGCACGGTCCATTGCTTCTAACCCGGTCTCTTTAACAACATCACCAATGCAGGTCTGGAACCAATCACTAGAGCCACTGGAAAATCTGAACACCACTATATCACTACATAGACAGGAGAGAGAGTGAGAGGGGAGAGAAAGAGACAGCTGTCTCTGAGGGTTAGATTTGACACAGTGAAAGGCAGGGACGTGTGTATATGTGTAAGTGTATTTGTGGTGAATGTTTGTTTTTCACCAAAAATATACCAGTATGAATGTTTGACCCTGGGATGTGTGACGGAATTTGACATTTAGCATATTGTATGTGTATGTGTGTGTGTGTGTGTGGGCATGTGTGTATGTGTAGGTGTGTGTGTACAACAGTGGGGTGTGAATGTCTCAGATGGTCTCAGATGGTCTCAGATCTGACAGCCAGAAAGATCTAAAGGGAATTTCTGGACAGCCCATAAACTACTTCACCATCAACCGTAACCGTGGATACCCGTAACCCTGGACACCATATTGGCATTGGGAAAGGAAATCTCCGACACACACACACACACACCCTCCACCCCTTGGAAAGGTTTTTACTCCCCTGCTCTATTTGTGTTTGATTCTCACGTTAACAAATGAGACACACATCATAACACGGCGAGCTGAAGCCAAGTGTCTGCCCGCTCCAGTGTGTAGCCTCGGCAGACCGGGCTGGTGGATCCACACCTGGCCCATGTTAACGGCTCCTGCTGCTTTCCTCCCCCTGTCTCTCTTCTTCACACTGGCTTTCGCTTTCTCTCTCTCTCTCTCTCTCTCTCTCTCTCTCTCTCTCTCTCTCTCTCTCTTTCTCCCTCTCTCTCTCTCTCTTTTTCTGCCTCTCTCACCCTCCATGTGAATGAACGTCATGTATGACTGGCCCCTGACACAGACAGATGGACAGGATGAAAACTTCAACAAGAGAGAGAGAGAGAGAGAGAGAGAGAGAGAGAGAGAGAGAGAGAGAGAGAGAGAGAGAGAGAGAGAGGGGGGGGGGAGCGAAAGAAATGAGAAACTAAATGGATGATGGTTTGTTAAGAATGTCTAATCTTTGGGTTTCCTAAAAGGCTCAGGTACTGTGGGAGCCTCACACTTTAGTTTTCTCCAGGCCTGAAAGGAAAATGGAAGAGTTTGAATGGTCCCTAAAGCCACGTCTCTACAAGGTCAAACTGCTGTCTTGGATGATGAGCAAACTCTAGTCAAACAAATCACATCAGCTTTCAAAACGTGTTTTGTATCCATTTACAGTAATTCACTGTAAATGCTACATTTGAGTTTGAATATCCTTAGTCATAACAGCTCCGCTCCATTCCTCTTCTTCCCCTGTCCTCCTCCCCCTCACCTCATCCCCCCTTCCCCACCTCCTTTCCTCACCTCCTCCCATCTCCCCTCCTCCCCCTTCCTCTCTTAACAAATTCAGAAAGATTAGTGTGTGTATCTGCATGCGTGTATGCAATGTGCTCAATCACGTTATTGAGTTCCTGTGTGTACAGGGATCTCCCTAGTGTTCCGTTTGTGTATTTCTCCAGTCTGGTTGGAGAAGCTCTGCAGTGTGTCATGTTTTGGGATGATTTAGACCTGTTTTTGAACCTGCCTTCAGCCAACAGTGATTTAAATCACTCGGCGGACCTCTTAGTCTTTTATATAAGCATTACAATATCCCTGCACTGTCTGATATCACTCCTGGAACACACACACTTCTACACACAGGCACGCACGCACACACACACACACTCTCCACTCACAGATCACAGGTACAAACATGATACATGTGTCTAATATCAGAATGATTTAGGAGATCAGATCATATAAACACATGTTCTAATACAACAAATAAACACAGAGCAAACCACTTCCCTGCAGCCAAGCACCTGCACACACACACACACACACACACACAGCATGTGGGAGAGATTAGATGTTGAACAAATCCTTTGTTACTGCAGAAACACACAGACACAGCCAGACACACAAACACACACCTGGAGTTGGGTTTGAGGTTCTCTACAGCCAGGTGTGTTCCACTGGACTGGCTGGAGGACCACCTGTTGTTGAGAACGTCATCGTACGACGCGCTGTGGACCATGTAGCCTGCAAGGTCAGACAGGGGTCAGGAGGTAACAGTCAGAGGTCAGTGAAGCCTAGGCAGCAGGAATACCATGGCAAGGTTATGACATGTGAATGTTGGAGGCCATCAATAAGGGGAAGGAGAATGGGCGAGACTGACACAGTCACATAATGTACACGCACACACACACACACACACACAGTAATCCATAATACACCCCACATGCTGGTCCATGAAACGTCTGCTGCCACTCAGTGGAAACTCCCTCAGAAACACGCTCCTCTACACCTCAGACTCACATTGGTATCCTATTGATGGCTGAGAGAAAACATCTACAGTCACATCTCTCTATCTGTCTCTCTATCTCTCTATATATATCTTTACTTTCTTTCTTTTTTTCTTTCTGTCTGTCTGTTTCTTTCACTCACCCTCTCTCTTTCTCTGGAGAGGAGGAGGGGGGATGGGTAAAGATCATCTGGAAAAACAGAGTTGAGAAAAAGAATGAAAAGGGTAGAATGAAGAGATTGCTAGAGAGATGATAGAAAATGGGTTGAACAGCAGAAAAAGCTGAGGAGATGAAGAAATAAAAAAGAAAGTTAATGTGAAAGAAATGGAAAGAGAGAGAGAGAGAAGATGTATAAAGGGAGAGAGACAGCGTGTGATGGTAAACATGTTGTATCTGTTATAGTGATCAGAGAGGCTTGGAGAACCAGGAGCTTCTGTTGCTCTGCCAAACACAGCACAACACACACACAGGCACACACACACCCACCCACAAGCACATATACACACACACACACAACTTCATGCTGACTGAGTGACACTGTTACTTCACATCATAGTCATCATTTCATGTCGACTGTTCAAATGGGTGTCTTTGTCTCTCTGGCACAATATGTTTGCATTTCTTTTTTTCTGTCTATCTCTATCTCTTTCTCTCGAAAAAAGTGAAATTTTTGGAAACAAAAGTTCTCTCATGACTCATTGGAAGGAAAACATTAAGTTAAGACTTAAAACACTTCCTGTAAGACTTAAAACAAAAATGTCCACTCACCTGACACCATGTCATCCTTCAGGGGTCGGGCCCAGTCCAGGATGACGAATGAGTGACAGCCCTCCATGGCAACCACCGTGATATTATGGGGTTTGTTCCTGGGGGGCTGCTTCTGATTGGTGGTCAGGCTATCTTTCTCCAGAAGGTTCTCAAGGACATCCACTTGCAAGTACTCCAGAGCCTCAGTCAGAGAACATGGAGACCCTGGGTCCTTCTGGATGTAGGTCAGATAGGGAGCTGGTGAAGATGAGGGAGAGAGGCGCAGGTGGAGGAAGAAAAAATGGGAGGTAATAGAAGAAGAAAGAATTAGATGATGGACAAGGAAGAGGAGAAAAAGTGAGAACACAATTAATATGACAATCCTACTGTTGCGATAGCGGAATTTATGATCTTCTAATCGTATAATTGTTTATTTACTTGTATGTGCATCTGAGTGTGTATATGTGGGTGTTTATTTGTGTGTGTTTGCTTTTGCATGTGCACATGCATAATATGTGTGCGTGTGTCTGTGTGAGATCCACTCCAATCTTTCCTTCCCTGTCCTCCATCCTCCTCTTCCTGTCATTCTGAGCTCTCCTTGTTAGTGCCAGCTGGACCCACACCTGTGATCCCTTCCAGATTTCCCAGAATCCCTTGCAGCAGCCTGACTGAGGCTGAGGACGGCCCAGCTGGACTCTCCCTTGCCTCCACACACACCAACATGCAAACACGTGTCACTGTACTCACATTAACACATGCTGTGTGTGTGTGTGTGTCTGTGTGTGTGTCTGTCCAAACAATCAGTTCTGGATTGTATCAGCACTGTCTGCATATATGTCTGTCTGTCATCATCAAATCCACATGTCTGTATGACCATAAAGTGTGCTCATTTATGGCCAGGTCAATGTGCTGACAGCATGCAGATGTGCAGCTAGACATGCAGAATGGAGCTCGGCTCTATCTGGACCCTGAAGGGGGGTTGGAAATGTCACCTGCATGCTGCACAGGCCTGACCCAGAGACTGACTGGAGCTGTTCCTGTTACTGGTCTGGACATCCCTCACTGCAGCATTACACTGACATGCTGCTTCTGACGTCTGGAAAGGGGGTTATGCTTTGAAGAATAGACCCGATCTGTGGGAGCTTATACTGTTAAATCTCTCCTACTGACAAGGTAAAGAGGGAGATGGAGGAGAAGGAGAGAGACAGAGAGAACAAGAGAGAGAGAGAGACAGAAAGAAAAAAAGAGAGAGAGCGAAAGACAGGGAAAGACAGAGACAAACCTTTCCAGATAGACAAATTGAGAATGTGTCAGAGGCCTGGCAGTGGTGCTGGATTTGAAATATTAAACTCATAAATAGCAAAGAGGATGTCTCAGCTTTCCAGCCAAAAGGACTATCCTTCCTTCTTCTCCTCTCTTCTTTCCTCTTCATTCCTTCCCTTCTCCTCTCACACCCCGCCCGCCCCCCCGCCCCCTTCCCCCTCTACTCTTTTCAGCTGACATTGACACAATTGACTTCAGCACGCCATTTCTTCTGTTATTTGATTCAGTTTTCTATTTCCGTCTCTATATGACAGTTGTAATGATGTTCAGATGTGCCTGTACTGCAGTATGACTGGGCTACAGGGTAGCAGCAGATACCAGTAATGGCAGAAGGTACATGTTCTAGTCCCACTGGTGCTGTACTGGGTCAACACACCCAAGACATGATAGTGTGATGGTGTGATAATGGTGAGAACTGATAAGGATGCTGATTGTTGATAAAACACTGTCTGGTCCTTACTGATTTCCTGGTGGTTTCCTGGGAGAAGGTCTAATTATCCTAGGAGTCCATCGAGTCAGTCTCACTCACTAGGTTGTAAACGGAGGTTCTACTGACAATCCCTGCCAACCAACGCTGGCTCCATGTGAGGTGTAAGCCTGCCAAGCTGACGCCTGCAGGGCAGTCTCAGGAGAGATGAGACGTGATGACATCATCACGACATCCATCATCAACAGGCACCCAAGTATCACTCAGGGATTCCTTTATAACCAGCAGGATGTGTGTGTGTGTTGATGTTTGCCTGTTAGCGTGTGCATGTGTGCGTACGGTTGTAAGCGTGTCTGAGTGGTGTGTATGCGGTGGTGTGTACATTCTTATGTGTGTGTGTGAAGTGTTGTTTTTAGTCCTGTTGTTTCGGGTCTGTTTTCCCAGCCACATAGGCACATGTGAAGAGGGAGGCCAAAGCAAGCACATTAAAGCAGAGAGGAGACAGCAGGGGGCTTTAGAGTGCTGGCCATGGCTTGCATATCTGTGTATCAAGGTGTTTGAGAGTAGGACACCCAAACAAGCACACACACATTAATCACGCATGCCCTCCAGTCCTCACCCTGCCCTCCAGCCCTCACCCTGCCCTCCACCCCTCACCCTGCCCTCCAGCCCTCACCCTGCCCTCCACCCCTCACCCTGCCCTCCAGCCCTCACCCTGCCCTCCACCCCTCACCCTGCCCTCCAGCCCTCACCCTGCCCTCCAGCCCTCACCCTGCCCTCCAGCCCTCACCCTGCCCTCCAGTCCTCATCCTGCCCTCCACCCCTCACCCTGCCCTCCAGCCCTCACCCTGCCTTCCACCCCTCACCCTGCCCTCCAGCCCTCACCCTGCCCTCCAGCCCTCACCCTGCCCTCCAGTCACCACCCTGCCCTCCAGTCCTCATCCTGCCCTCCAGCCCTCACCCTGCCCTCCAGCCCTCACCCTGCCCTCCAGCCCTCACCCTGCCCTCCAGCCCTCACCCTGCCCTCCAGTCCTCATCCTGCCCTCCACCCCTCACCCTGCCCTCCAGCCCTCACCCTGCCTTCCACCCAGTCCTCACCCTGCCTTCCACCCCTCACCCTGCCCTCCAGCCCTCACCCTGCCCTCCAGTCACCACCCTGCCCTCCAGTCCTCATCCTGCCCTCCAGTCCTCACCCTGCCCCCAGAACTCCCTGTGCTCCACAGTACCCATGTTAACACACGAGGGGCTCCGTCTCTGTGAGACTCTGTGAGACTCTGAGATTTAGAGTGGTTCTAACCCTGCCAGAACCAGGAGCCAGAGCTCCCCTCTCCTCAATGAAGGAAAACAGAACACACACAACCACTATTGTTATTTATAGGGTTGAGACAGGTAGCCACACACGCCAGACACATGTGCAAGCTTTGCATGCAGGCACGAGTACACGCACACACACACAATGCAGACACGCTCTGTCATAGAAATACACGTTGTAACTTGGGCCAAAGGCCTTGTATCGTTATTTATGTTATTCCAAAAGAAAAGGAATGACTCCCCTCTTCTACTCCCCCTCTCTCACTGACATTAAGCAGATGTCTCAGAAGCCTCCCACAAAAACAGATCTTTCTACAGAGAGAGTGGTTGAGAGACTGGGGTGATCACTCAAGTTGCTGAGATATGTACTGGAGGTTAAGTTGGATGGGATGTTAAGTAGGATATAGAGATGACAAGGTTAAGCGGTAGACTTCAGAGGCGTTTGGGTGTGACCGTGTGTGTGCATGATTGTGTGTGTAAATATGTGTGTGAGCGTGTGTGTGTCTTTCGGGGGGGGGGGGGGAACGACTTAAACCCATGTTAGCGGGATGAGAGACAGGAGACACAGGCAGAGTTGAATTATTATTAAGCAGCAAAGTCACAACCACACTCACACACGCACGGACACATCTGCTTAAACACACACACAAACAAACAAACAGTTTCATAATAAAGGTTTCTCTACATTACCTGTGAAGCGTTTCTTTCCGGTGAGGTCGAACTCTGAGGAAGGGCTGTTGTTGAATGGCCTGGTGTCTGGCACTGGGGTGGGGGGGCTCGTGGTGGTGGGGGGGGGCAGGGTGGTCGAAAGCAATAACTCATCTAAGAGAATGAACGCACACACACACACGCACGCACACACAGTTACCGAGCTAATACATGGGCACCACACACTGTGTCTATCTCACTATGAAACAAGTCATCCTGTTCTGCGTCCCTAGTCTTGTGTTGCAACCCTGTAAACACTGTGTAACAAATGGTAACGCTCGTGTAATTGCAATTGTGTGATGTCACTGGAAACAACCCTGTCCGTGATGCCTTAAAGGCATTCGGGCTGCCAGAGCATTCCATTTTCAGGGACGCAGCTTTGAAAGGGAAAGGGTTTTGCCCCATTCTCTCTGAAAAACAGAAATCTTAGCTTTGAGAAATGTGTACTATATCACCTCAGATGGAATCAACTGGTTAGGGCCACTCCCTTACGTTGTGCAGAGCCAGAGCTCTCGTTTGACCACAGCCTTGGGGCACAGCTTCAGGGCCACTATCAGACAGCTGCAGGCAGTTGTATCGCTCAAGCTACTGTAGCCACATGTCTACCTCATATTGCAAAAGTTCATCCAAGAACAAAAATGCAATCGAGGACTGTGTGACATATCATTACATGAGATGACATAACAGAATGTACATGGTGTTCATAACAGAACAACATGTGCATTATAAAGTGCAATAAAGTAGATCATTTATTATGACCAAAAATGGACAGCTAAACACACATACATGTACATGCCTCCATGCAGAGTCATTCTGTGTGTGTGTGTGTGTGTGTTAATGAGGATGTTCACAGGCATGCTGGGTTTAGTTTGGTGATGATACAACATCACCAAAAAACCGCAATGGGTCCCAAAGCACAAACAAACTAACACATTGAGAGACACGTTTTCAAACACAGAGGACCACAGGAACCAAGCTAACAGCCCAGGCAGTGCATAACAAGGAGAGGATGGAAACTGATCAACAAGAAAGAGATAAACAATAAATAAACAAACAAGCAGGCAGTTCTACGAGCTCAGCCAATACCTTCCTCAACAGCTAAAGCATCAAGCACCATGGCGACTGTAACCAAGGAGTCCATTTCCATTCCTGAGGATTCCTCTGTTGGAGAAGCAGGACAAGCTGAAGCATAATCTCCAGTACAGACTCAGGTACACACACAAACACACACACGCACGCACGCACGCACCCACACACAGACGTTTTTATTTTTAAACACATTTTGATCAAATGGATGTCAAAAACATGTACGGTCGTGAATGTGCCACACATTGATATAATTATCCCCTTTCAAAGTGACAGTCTTCCTCCCATTTAAGAGACATCGTACTCAGCTGACTGTCTAAGTGTGGGTGTGTCTGATGTCGCAAGCCTCATAACACTCAAGTGAGTGTGCCGAAGGAAGCTGCTCAACGTCTTACCTTCCTATGTGTGAGTTTGTGTGTGCATGCATGCATGCATCCAAGCCACAAGTGTGTGAAGTGTCCTGTGTGCTTGGCGGTAACACACACCGTCATTTCAGTTCACAACCACCGCCCAAACACAGATGTGGAGATTTATTTGTGGCTCCTGTGGTCACATACACACATGCACCCACACACACACACACACAAACACACACACACACACACACACACACACACACACACACACACACATGTTCTCCAGACATCCACTGCCCAGATGACACAGATCTGGAGTGTGTGCTTGGATGCAGGCCACAGTAGCAGTGGAGGATAGAGAGACATGGTAAACGACACACACTCCACTTACTGATCCCAGACTCTGGTCTGAGCAAACAGCTTACCAAGCCTTCAGTGGTGGGATGTAGTAATGATCTGAGATATTATTGATGATCTTGTGGGAGAAAAACTGAATCCATCATTGAGGACATTTGGTTGATTCCAAGTTATGTCTTTTTCATGTCCAAAAAACAAATTGAATTGAGCTAACCTGAATTGAACTTGCCTAAATTCAGCTGAACTAAATCAAAGTGAATCAAACCATATCAATTTGACCTACCATGTGGGTAACAGTTGAGAACATCATCCTGGTCCAACAAGGGGAACCCCTGGGAGTCCAACTGGGAGAATGTTCCGGGCGGGCAGGTAGGCAGCACTGGCAGGGTGGTGGGCTCCTCCGTGGTCCACTCTGGGGTGGTGGGCTCTGGAGTGGTGGTAGGAGGGGCGGTCGTGGTTGTTGTCCTGGCTTTATGGCGGTTCAGCCCAACAACAGGTTTCCCTCCCACAGTCAGGAACTTATCTTTGGGGTTGACCACCGGTCGACTGTCTCGACTGTTACCAAACAGAGCCAGGCCTTCCTGGTTGACCAATGGACTGCCCTGGTGGTCTGGAGGGGGAGGAGACAAAGTCCTAAATACACTACGCTAGAGATGGAGAGGTGTTCAATGAAGATGGAGACAGTTTTACAAGGGTTTGCTAGGATGGAGTCTTACCAAATATGGTGCGTCCATCCTCCCCCAGGACCACTCTTCTGGGCCTGCCATGGGAGTCCTGCAGGACACGCCCATCCTCATTCATCAGAACCCCCTTGTCCAGGTCTACCACCTGGGGAACACACCCAGAGGGAGACACAGACACACACACAGACACACACACACAGACACACAGAGAGACACATGCCAAACATTACAGGAAATACAGTATATGGTTAAACAAATAAGATAAATGAGAATCTACAGATTGCGTGATGAGAGGTCTGCTGTCAGTCCCTCTGAGTGATGGTAGAGCAGACTGGCCCATAGACATGCTGCTCACACATACCCATTTAGTCCCATCCGGACCAGTGATGTGTCTGCGACTGTCAGCTTTGCTCTTGTCCTCTGTGGAGCTGGGCTCCTTGTCCCTGGTGGCTGTCAGATTGGGCCGCCCATTCTTACCTGGAGGGTGGGGAGGAGAGAGAGAGAGAGAGAGAGAGAGAGAGAGAGAGAGAGAGAGAGAGAGAGAGAGAGAGAGAGAGAGAGAGAGAGAGAGAGAGAGAGAGAGAGAGAGAGAGAGAGAGAGAGAGAGAGAGAGAGAGAGAGAGAGAGAGAGAGAGAGAGAGAGAGAGAGAGAGAGAGAGAGAGAGAGAGAGAGGGCACAACTCACTGGCTGCATCTTGAGGATTTAAGTTTGCCTGCTGTTGGTGTAGTCTAGAGTGTAATCTACCATGATAGGATGGATTATCACACGTCATGGCCTGGACCCAGACAAGTACATATTGCCATGACGACATGGCTTCTGGACCAACACGTGTACATATTGCCCGAAAACACACGCAAAAAACACACACATAGACACATCTGCATTACCGTTTCCGTAGCCAGGCTTGACTCCACCATTGGGTCTGCTGGGGTAGCGTGTCCTTGTCCCCTGTCCTGCCTCCGCGGTCAGAGCAGGCTGCCGATTAGCTAGCAGGGGGGAGCGGACTCTCGTATTGGTCCCTGGGATTGGTCGTCGAGGAACAGGGATGGGGATGAAGGAGAACGAACCAGTCCTACCTCTAGGGGAGGAGCCACGTTCCACAACGCCCTCCTCCTGGGCGGGCCTTAGAGGGCTGCTGGCCAATGAGGTAGTGGTTTTGGGGGCGGGGGTGGGATCTGGGACTTTCTGGTTTCTCTCAAAGACCTCCTTACTTCCCTCATCCAGATAATCCTCATGGTGATCATTGTGGGTGTGTCCCTCCTCCCTGGTGCTTCCTCTGCTGACCGGCTCACTGGAGTCTCTGTGTCCACCTGAGGAAGGACTGGAGTTGGTAGATAAGGAAGATGAAGAAGAGGAGGAAGTGATGGGGTTCCTAGAGCTACTCAGTGCCGTATTCCTATGTGGCAAGGAAGGTTTTGGTGACTCGGCCCCCAGGTCATTCTTCAGTGGGTTGAGGGAGGGGGAGGAGGGGTTCTTGAGGTCTGCGTTCGTTTCCTGCACTCCCGATACCCCCGCTGCCCCCGTCGCCGCAGAAACCCTTGTTGGCCCGGACACCCCCGTTGCCCCGGCAACCCTTGTCCTGGTGGGCATCTCCCTCAGGTAATGACGCCCCGCCCCCACAGAAGATGAGGACCCGGACCTACTCCACGGGACACGCCCATCAGCTCTTGGGGAGGGGACCCTTGTCGCCCCCGAGACGCCCGTTGCCCCGGAGACCCTCGTCCCCAATCCTGGCCGGGACTGGTGGCGGCTCAGGTGGTGGGGGAGTCTTTTGGGGGGGTTGACTCTGGAGGGTGGGAGGGCAGGGGTCAGGTTGCTGCTCTCCTCTTCTCCCGTCTCCTGTTCCTCCTGGTCCTCCTCCTCTTCTGGAGGTGGAGTGCTGGGGGAAATTGTAGTGGTGGTGGTTCGAGGACGGGCTGTGGGATCTTTGGCGGTCACTGTATGTGTGTGTTTGTGGTCGTGGTGGTTGTGCTCCTCTCTGTCACGAGCAGTCTCCTGTGGGTTAGGAATATTTGAACTGTGAGTCCGTTTGTAGGGAGTGTGTGTGTTCTCAGTGTGTCTGTTGGTAGAGTGTGTATTGTGTGTGTGTGAGTCAGCAGAGTGTTGGTTAGAAGTATGTGTGTTGGACGTTTGTGAGGTTTCTGGGGTTTTGGCTCCGTTGGACAAAGTGGACTGGGACGTGGCTGATCCTGGTTTCCGTAGGCCAGTCAGAACCCTGGAGGGGTTACCCCTGCTCACAACTCCAGGCTTCCTCCTACCATACCCAAACCCAGTCCCAAAACTACGCCCTGCAGAGCCAGAACCTCGACCCAGGGAAGGTGTCTCCTTCTCGGGCTCCAAGGCGGTGTTGTCTGGGGTTGGGGCGGGGGTGGCTGGTTTGATGTCAGTCTCCCCTGGCTGGTCGTAAGAGTGCTTCTTCTCAGGGTAGGTGGAGGCTGTGTGGTCTTTTCTTATGGCTGCAGACTCCTGGCTGTGACTGCGGCTGGAGGAGGTGGTGGTGGAAGATGAGGATGAGGAGGATGAAGAAGATGACAATGATCCAGTATCCACCTCCTGAGTCCTGGAAAGAGAGCTTGAGGTCCTGGAGAGGGGTCGTCTGGGTCGACTGATCTCGGGGTTGGATGATGTCCGGGGGATGTGGGCGGGGTATATTCTTCTTCCTGGGAGGGGCTTGCGGAGATGGAGGGAGGAGGAGGGTTTGGAAGGGGTGTCAACCTCTTTGAGTTCAGTTTTGAGACTGGTGTCGAAGCTGTCAGGTTCAGAGGGGTCTTTCCCTAGGCCCTCCTCTTCCTCTCTAGACAGAACAACGTTCCCCGGAGTCTCAGAATGCTTTTTCTCATCCACCGCCTCATTGGCCAGCTTCTCTTCATCTTCCGGACTGGGAGAAGGTGATTGGTCATTTTCCTGTCTGTCTTCAGTAATCCTCTCTCTGTCTCTGGCTGTGGAAGACCCACCCCGTAACCGCTGATTCGTTGCTACGTTCCTACTCGAGCCCCTCACAGATGAAAAAATGCTGTGATAGGACCGTGTCTGTGAAAGGGGGCGTGTCCTTCTGGGGGATGGCGGGGCCGGGGTGGCTTCAGTGGGTGTGGTCGGCTCCTCAGTCACCTCTACCGATTGATGGTCAGTGTTGTCGTGGTAACTGTCCTGTTTGGAGGTGTGGCTGGGGTTGAGGGCGGTCCCCTTGCTGTCTTGGTTTGTTGAGTGCCGCGACACGGACGAAGCAGCACTGCTGCCTGGCAACAGAGAGGAGAGTTAGTTTAGAGGACCATCCCTTTATACACTCCCACACACACACACACACACACACACACACACACACATGCATGCATGAATGCATATACTTGAGTGCACATACCCACAGATACGTGAACAAATACACACAACTGTTCACACACACACACACACACTCTTCCTTACTTCCGGGCATGGCTACGCTGTAGGCCTTGCTCTGGGGCCCCTGGCCCTTGCGGTTGGTCGCTCTGATCTTGAAGATGTAGCGTTCTCCGGGCTGCAGGCCCTCTATGACAGCAGATGTGATGCTGCCACGATACGTCATGCTCTTCATACTGAAGGGCTTCATGGCCGGCGCGTAGGACACTATGTACTCTGGGGAGGGGGAGGGCGCATATTAGATTCACACTGATATCCACATTGGTTTGGTTTGTTGATTTGTTGGTTGGCTGGTTGGTTGTTCAGTTTGTTGAGTTATTGGTTTGTTCATTGATTTGTTTATTGATTATATTAATAAAACAATGACATAATTACATCAGGAAATATAATACATTTTGTATTCTTATGTGGTATGATTGGTTAATCAGAGATGAGGTCACATGGTCTGACCTCGTATCCTTCCATTGGGCTCCTCGGGCTGGTCCCAAGTTGCCGTGGCGGCGGTCCCCTTCCCCCTTAGTGGCCGCACCAGGAAGTTCTCCGGAGGACCGGAGGGGGCTGGAGAAACGAGGGAGGAAAATCCGAGGAATGGAAAAAGAGGAGGGAATTTGAAAGACAGAAAACAGAAGCAGCAAAGGATGAAGAACCAAAATAACCCTAAATGATATAAGGAAAATGCTGTTTAGGCATGTAAAGCCTCCAGGCCATGTGTCTGCCAGGGGCTGAGTGGAGGGAAACTCCTCTGTTTCCAGGGAGGCCCTAGAGAGAGACGAGTTCTGTGGAGCTGGGACCTGAGAAGGAGCTGGGAGCCAGGCCATAAACACTGACACGCTACTGAACCATGTTTCACAAGCTGCCGCAGCACACGACCATACTGCAGTCACCCCTGTCTCACTCCAAACCCTACAGACACTGCATGCCTCGCTACCAACACCACAGTCACTGTCTGTCTCTCACCCAAAACTACAGTCATTGCCACCTCACTACCAACACTATCGTCACCCAATACATGTACTATAGTTATGTTCCTATTCATAGAGATGACAGAAAACGCTTTTCCACTTTGTTATTATTCTTTTCTGGCAGAAAGGTGGCCTACCTGATTCAGGGGTCCTCTGGAAGACAGACACGCTCCACTTGCCGTGGTTGTCTCCCTGGGAGATGCGGACAGAGAACTCATACATGCCGTCAGCTGACAGGGTGTCGATCAGCAGTCTCCTTTGATTGGTTGTTTTGAACTCCCACCGAGCTGACTCTCCCTTCTCTCTGTACTTGATGGTGTAGTGTCTAAAACAGAGAAGAGAGGAGTAATGTCTGTCTTGACTCTGTCTTTCTGTCACACATGCTTCTCCTCAGTACCTTTTTGTCTATTTCTTTCTTTCTTACTCTCTCTCTCTCTCTCTCTCTCTCTCTCTCTCTCTCTCTCTCTCTCTCTCTCTGTGTCTGTCTTTCTCTGTCTCTCTGTCTGTCTGTCTCTCTGTCTGTCTGTCTATCTCTCTCTCTCTCTCTCTCTCTCTCTCTCTCTCTCTCTCTCTCTCTCTCTCTCTCTGTCTCTCTCACACACACACCTGGAGCCTCCGAGGGTGACCTTCTCCATCTCGACGGCAGGGTCTACCCAGCTGATGAGGACTGACTGGGGGGACATAACCCTCACACTGATGTCCTTGGCCTCATACTCCTCAGGCTCTAAACCACACACACACACACAAATGGAAAATCACTCAACATTATACAGACTACTGTATCTCTCAACTTTGTGTTTCTGTGTGTTGCTGTGGTGTGGTTGCCATGTGTTACCTGGAGTCTCTATTTTGGAGTTGACGGGCCTGTTGACAGGAGCACTCCGGCCCTGTGCCTTCTGGGACTGCAGTGACACCACATAGACGGACTCAGATGCTGGAACAGAGAGGGGAACACACACACAGAAAGTTTACCCTTGTGTTTTCACTCGTATGCCTTCCTTCGTTTGTTCCTTGCCTCCCTGTCTTACCTAGTTGCGGGGAGCGCTGGGTCCTCTGGTCAGCTTGTGGCTGAGTGTGAATATTCCTCCTGTCCAGCAGGGGCGACCCCACGCTCATCCTCTCTGGCTGCCGCGGGCCAGAGGAAGACTGGGGAGCTCTCAGCTGTACCTTAGGCATGGCCAGGACTGATGGACGTGCCTGAGAGGCTCCCCCAGTTCCCCTCTGTCCTGGGGGGTCAGGCCTGGAGGTGGCAGGAGACCGGGGTGAACCTGGGGGGTAAGAGGGGGGAGGAGGGGGGTAGGAGGGAGGGAGAATGAAGTGAGGTGGGAAAGAGAGAGTGTTTCAGGTCTCAAGCCTGTAGAGGTTATATTTTCTCCATTGACTTTCAGTGTCGTCCCAGTTTGTTTCCAGACAGACGGGCCTCGGATTCAATTACTCCATCAGCTCATGCAGTTTATTATCCCAGACACATGGTAAACAGACACTGTAAACATGGTCGAGAGTAGAAGAGGAAGGACATGCAGACATGTGGACCACCGTGCCATGTGCTCCCACTCGCTTCCTATTGGCCTCCTCTTGTGTGACTCCATCTTCAACAGAGGGTCTGACCACCAGACTACTTCCTCATCTATCTTCACTCTCTCACTGGCGAGCAGAGTGACAGCTCTGACAGCATAACACAAAACTCTTCTGTTCCTCCCTCCCCCCCCCGTCCCTCCCTCCCTTCATCTCTCCTACCCTCCCTCCTTTTTTCTCCTCCCTCCCTCACTCTCTCTCATCCCGATCCCTTGCTGATAATCAATGACAGGGGCAAATCTGTGGCTGCTTACTGTATGCAGGAGGGAGGGGGATCAAGTGGGGAGTAAGGCAGAGACGCCGTAGGGTCAGCTGACACACTGAGTGAGAGACTACTTTGTCATTGGTCGATTTGTATAACAGATAGATCATGGGAAAATAGAAGATCTGACTAGAGAGAGAGAAGAAAGAACGTTGGATGAAGGAGAGACACTTTAAATCTGCATGGGAATAGAGAGTGTGGTTGAGGATGGATGAAGTGAGAGAGTGTCAAAAGATGAATAATGAAATAATGAAAATGAATAATAATGAATGATGAATAGTGGAAAATGATGAAAAGGATGGGGAAAGGGACTGCAGGAAAGTTCCAGTCAGGGCAGAGTTGTGAAAGTTGAAACGCTCTGTCTCTCAACGTTTCACTCTCTCTTTCGCTCCTTTCCCCCCTCTCTCCTTCCACATTTTGTCTCCTCTCTTTCTTTCTCTCCCACCTTTCTCTCTTTCCTTCACTCTCCTGCCTTTTCTCTCTCCATTAGCTGTCGTTTTCCTCCCCCTCTCTCCTATGATAGTGGTTCATGTGGATAGTTGGCCTGAGCTGCAAAACCCTGGAGAGTCCATCCAATAGTTACGCTATGCCAGATCTGTCTGTCTGTCCGGGAAGTAAGGTAGGCCAGCCAGACAAACATACCAATGTGTGTGTGTGTTTGTTTGTGCGTGTGTGTGTGTGCATCTCCATAAACTTGGAGCAGAGGTAGCAGAGATGGAGAGATAGACTGGGCTTTCTTTTCTGGACTCCTGAAGGTACAAGTATTCATCATCATCAGATTAGCATTTTCAAGTCAGCGATGACAGCAGACATTTAAATGGGCTTTTCTCATAGAGTCATTCAGACAGGATTACCTGGAGGAACGAAAACTAAAACACTCCTCTCTCTTACAAAGCTGCATGCTGATTGGATGAACAGAGTTATGGGCTAAACTTACCTTGCAATGATGCATTGAGAGGAGCCCCGCCCAACACCGCAAATCCGTCCAGTTTAACCCATTCACCACCTACAAAAATTGTTGCAACGTATTCTAGTAAGCAATGAGGCAAACCACAAGGTATACAACTAGGTAAACATTGATTCATCCACCAAGTAAATATGAAGATGTATAAAACATCTGTTATGGAAGCTATTAGCTAATAGTTTAAGAGATGTAATCTGTCTCCCTCCACCACCCCTATTTCTTTCTCTTTTTCCTCTTTTTCCCTCTCTCCCTTACTCGTTTCTCTCTCCCTTCTTGTCCCTCTCATTCTCTTTTCCTTGCACTCTGCCTCTCATTCTCTCTACTCTCCCTCTCGCCCCCCTTTCTCTCCCTCTCTCTCTCTCTCTCTCTCTCTCTCTCTCTCTCTCTCTCTCTCTCTCTCTCTCTCTCTCTCTCTCACTTTTGTCTCTAGTAAGTCATCCTCAGTGTCTTACCAGACACATAATCCAGGAGGAAGCAGCCTGGTGTTATTTACGATGACTAGTGTTGCTATGCATGCTGGGAACACACCAATCTGTGGACACTGGGTGGAGACAGAGGGTTGGACAGAACTACTGGGCCATCACACACGTATACACACACACACATAAGGGATTGCCACATCGATAACACACACGTGTATCGACACACATGAACACACGCACACACATGCACACACGCACAAACACAGAGGGTGACCACAACTTAAGGCACACCCCTCCCTATAAAAAACACACTCGGCACTTCACGGTGACCACAACACTGAGGACTGAGTTATTGGAGTGGGGTGGTGGGGGTTGGGGTTGGTTGGAGAGGAGAACAAGGGTTGGCTGGAGACTGAGCCTGCTGGTGAGGAACAGCCTAGCCATGCCAAGCTCAGACTGAAATGGACTAATGACAAATGCAGCCTCACCACAGGCTGTGTGTGTGCGTGTGTGTGTGTGTTTGTGTGTGTGTGTGTGTATACAACATCCTGACTCGGGTTTTATAAGGTGATATTAAGAACAAACAGAGAGCCTGTAAAGCTCTATAGATAATGTTGCAGTAAAAGTCTAAAATAACCATGTCTACTGTCAATCCTTGGCTGGTCTTGGGCCTGTAGGCCTGACTCTATGCTATGCTCTTGGAAAATATAATTTCAAAATACACTCACTCACACACACACACACATTCATTAACACACACACACACACGTCTACACACACACCTCACCTCCAGGGGTCTCTGCTCTGTACACAGGTTTGCTTGTCCCCTCCTCGTTCTCAGCACTCATCTTGAGAAAGTGCAGAAGTCCAGGCTCTGAAACATACGGCAGTTTAGCCCAAACCTCTCTTCCTCATCTCCTCCTCCATCTCCCTGTCTAATGTGACGTTGTCTCTTTTTGCGTCTAGATATTCTCCTGATCCTTTTAAATAGCACTAAATCACACCACCTCAATTGTTCTCTCGTTACCAAATGATAATAACAATTACCTGTCTTTCGGTACTCATGTCTGTATTTCTTTCTTTCCCTCTATCCTTCCAATTCTTCTTATTCTGTCTTTACAACCTGTAGCAGCCCTTCACACTTCTCTTTTTCTCTTTTCCTCCACCTGTCTTCCTCTGTCTATCTACCCCCACTCTCACCCCTCCTTCCCCTCTCTCCCTCTGCCCCCCCCCCCCCTCCCGGTCTCCATATCTTACCTACATCCTCCAGCACCTCAGAGCGTCGGTCCTTGTCCACTTTGATGAAGCGAAGTGACCTCATGGACTTGCCGTAGCCGATGTTGTACCTCTCCACCGGCCGTCCGTCCAGCTGGTTGGGAGGCTCCCAGCTGACCTTCAGACCCTGCCCCACCGACGTCAGACGCACGTTCCTGGGCTGCAGAGGCTTGTCTGATCCACACACAAATAAACACACACATAAACCCACATACACACACACAGGTAAGTACACTCACACAGAACAGACAATAAATGCACATATTGTACACATACAATGAGTACAAGCAAAAGCGTACACATTACACAGAATGAATCCATGAGACAGCATACAAGGAGAAAATAGTTGAGTAAAGTAGGAAGAAGAAAACAACAACAACACACACCCAAACACAGCCTGGTCATGTTACAGTTTCCCAATACCTTTGCAATGATTCAAAACAAAACAGGACGTCCCAAAGTTAAAAACAAAACAAAGACTACAATAATGGAAGAGTGAGAGAGAGGGGTGGGGAGAGGGAGAGGGAGAGAGAGAGAGAGAGAGAGAGAGAGAGAGAGACAGAGAGAGAGAGAGAGAGAGAGAGAGAGAGAGAGAGAGAGAGAGAGAGAGAGAGAGAGAGAGAGAGAGAGAGAGAGAGAGAGAGAGAGAGGGATAACTGTGTATACTGTGGTGTATAAAGAGAGAAGGGAGAGATGGAGTTCAGTCTGGATGGCGTGTGATGGCTCTCCACTAAGGCCTTCTGGGAAGAAGAATAGCTGATGGGAACATCTTATGACACAGAAGACCTTCCAGTGACAAAGCTCATATAGACCAACTCAATTTGTGCTTTGGCCAGTGAATCTGAACCAGTCCTGAAAACTGCAGCTACAGCTTGCGTCACTAGGACAGAGCAGGAGGAGGTGGCTCTGTGTTCCTGTGCTATGACAGGGAGAGAGAGAGAGACCCATCAGTCACACTGCCGCTGTTTCCAATAATGCTCAGCATGACATGAGGGCATGTCTGCTGTCTGGCAGAGAGAGAGAGAGAGAGAGAGAGAGAGAGAGAGAGAGAGAGAGAGAGAGAGAGAGAGAGAGAGAGAGAGAGAGAGAGAGAGAGACAGAGACAGAGAGAGAGAGAGAGAGAGAGAGAGAGAGAGAGAGAGAGAGAGAGAGAGAGAGAGACAGAGAGAGAGAGAGAGAGAGAGAGAGAGAGAGAGAGAGAGAGAGAAAGAGACAGAGAGACAGAGAGACAGAGAGACAGAGAGACAGAAAGACAAAAATGTAGGAAGATTTCTGCTGCATCCAGAGCTCAGACTACCATCTGATCTGTGTGTGATCCAAGGGTATTCAAATCTAACAAGGCGGGATGAAATCAAAGTCCAAGAAAAATTGGTTGGTGATTCCGCTGAGTGACATAGTATAAGTTTAGTATAAGTATAGTACTCTCCCTGAGTCTTCAGGTTGTGGGAATGTGAGTGTGCGTGCATGCATGTGTGCGTGTGTGTGTGTGACCAAGAGATAACATGCTGGAGTGTGGAGACTTTATGTGAGGTTATGTGAGGAATGAGGCTAGAGCCTAAGGGATGTAGGATCACCATGTCAGTCATTACATAAGTGGAAAGGGTAAGTGTGTGTTTTAGTGTGTGAGTGTGTTTCAAGCAATAAGGCACACATGAGCACGCTGAGGTCGATGCCTATTTTCTTTTAAGATATGTTTTGGCATTTTTTATTTTGATAGTGACAGTTAGAACCCAGGCCCCTGCGGTAAGGCCTTAGCCTAAGTGGTACATGCTCCACCCTGTGAGTCAATGGGGCGCACTACGCCACCTATGTCTACTCGTCTCTCTCTCTCTCTCTCTCTCTCTCTCTCTCCCCAGCCCCCCCCCCCCACACACACACACACACACTCTCACACATACTCCCTTCTCTCTGGGTCAGGTGGTGTGCTCAGGGGCCAGGTGCTACCTGTTTACCCAATGGGCACGGCGCCTAGTTATGACATCATGACACGAGATGTGTCGGCAGGAGGACTGACAGACAGCTGAGTGGCAGGTGAGGAGGTCAGGCCAGCGCATGTCAGCTGATCAAACCAGCCTGCCGACACGATGGAAAATATTAGTGACATGAAACAACAAAAAATCCCTCTCACACCTTCTCCCTCTATATATCTTTTCTCCCTCCCTCTCTCTCTCCTATTTCATTTTTCAACATGTGGTTCAAGTTTTAGAATTCCTGATGCTCAATCGAGTCATGTCCGTCAAACCTACCTCAAGTATTCCTCTTCATGAAGCGGAATGGAAAAATGACATTCCTGTGGCTTGCAAGGACATGGTCCTCTCTCTTCTTCATCTATATCTCTCCCTCTCCGTCTCTCTCTCGTTACAATGTCCAGCATCAACATGGCCTGGCTGCCCTTAAGCAATGATTGGGAGTTGAAAACTCCAGCTCAACCAGTGAGAGCAAACCAGAAACTCCCTTAGTCAATAGGACCAGGCCAAAGACTTCTTAAGTCCATGAGAGCAGGCCAAGAATTCCTTTAGTCAACAAGTGTACCCCTAAGACTAGTTCCTATAGTCCTGGTCTTGTAGGGTCACAGAGTTGCAGAGTCTAGCCCTCTCCAGCTGGCGCTAAAGATTCGTTTTTCTGTAGCTGATAAATATCTCTTTATACAGTCCACAGGAGAAGATGACAGTACAAGAGAGAAAAAGAGAGACAGTATGATGGAGAGAGAGCGAGAAGTAGAGAGAAAATATGTGAGAGAGAAAGAGAGAGAGGGAGGAGAGAGAAGACAACAACAAAGTACCACAACAAGCAGCTGCTGAGAGTCTCAGAAAGCATAAAATGACCTCACTCACTGAGCATGTCCAGACGGGGGAGCAGAGAGCGAGAGAGAAAGAGAGAGAGAGAGAGAGAGAGAGAGAGAGAGAGAGAGAGAGAGAGAGAGAGAGAGAGAGAGAGAGAGAGAGAGATTAAAAAATGATAGAGAAGAAGTGAGAGAAAGACTTCAGAGAATCAACCATTGTAACGTGGCGTCTTGGTTAGCTCTACTAGGATTAGTCATTTTACTCTCCAAAACTCCACTTTTTTCTCAACAAGGCCTTTTGGCACTGGCGGACCTTATATCTTACTGAATGGATGGGAGGGGGGAATTAAACCAAATTAAGGAGTGTTTAGGCTGTTTTCCCTTAAGTATGAGAAATGCACCGCTCTGCTCCAAAAGGTCCTCATATTTAGGGCCAATCTTAACTGTATCTTCATTGTTAGGTGAGTGGTACATAACAACAGGAGCAGATCCATAGTTATTTATTAAATAAACAGTAGACACTTTCTTACAATGCTTCTATCGACTATAACTCCCGGGATAAGCCAGGCTTTGTGTCGGGACGCTTCCCATGAACCACCTGTGCAAACTGCGGCCAGCCCGGCAGAGCGGGAACCCCGGGGGTGCGTAATTACGCACAGGAGCAAAGAACCACAGCGCGCTCGACAAGACAGGAGACTTGATAACAGGCAACAGCACGGTTGGGGTGCACGCAACGGATCCTGAGGATGATCGACAGAAACATGATGAAAGCGTCCCACTTTTCCCTTCCCCTCCTCCTGTCCCGTCTGGATCCCCCGTGGTGTAGGATTATCACGGACCTGCTACCGCGGCCAGATTACGTCACTATTTTGGCGCCACAACATCCATTACAAATCAAAGCAAAGTTTCCCTGTTTTAGTTGTTTTTTGCAAGTGGTGGTGCTGATTGTAATCCTATGTCATATGATCGAACATTTGTCATTTTAATTTCACTGTCAAAGCTACTTCAGCACGCGCCTATGAGGTAAGATCATATTCCATGACTGCTGCGTTCACATGGCGACATCACATTTTCCTTTCCAGCGGACGATGAAAGAAAGGTCCCGTGGTAATACATTCATTATTATTGCTTGTTTGAACTTGTGTTGAGGTTAAATAATGTTCTTTCATTTACATCTGTGAACGGTTAACCACAGTTTTACTTTAAAACGTTATTTTTCTCATCACCCACAGAAAAGTTATTTTACTCAAGATGATACCTATCAACACTACGTGCGTAATGCGTGAAAAAAGGGCATACAAAGACAGACACATATGCACTTCAATAAACAATAACAATATGTCACAGACTGAATTACAAAGATCCAGATCATTACCAAATCCACACAAACCTGCTGAAACGACAGGAAGACCCTATGTGACCCACGCATGACACAGTATTTTATTAAAACCTATTGCAGAAGGCTTTCCAATGAAGCAGCTGGGCAGGAGTCTGTAATAAACTGATCGTTAGCAATACGCGTATTACAACAGTGAGGGATAACCCATCAGAACAGCTCACACACCTGTTAAGACCTCCAGTCACATGCGGAGGGATCTTACCTGTCAATCCGGGACTTGATGCACTAAAGGTGAGGATGAGCGCTAGGAGGGTCCGTGCTGCGGCGGGTGCCATAGTGAGTATAGTGCGCTGTTTTGGCGGTGCGGCGCAACGGAGGGCTAGAGGAAGGAGAGGGCAGGGACACTGGGAGTGCAATGTGGACAAACTTCTGGCACCCACTTCACCATTTGAGTGTCTCCCTCTTCCGGGGAGGAACGGAACTGGCCGGTGGAATCGTCGAGATATTCCTAACTAACAGCTGGGACACATGTCGATACAAAAGAGACCAGATGAATCTACATGAGTCCGATACTCTTTGGGAGACTGTTTCTAAATGTAGGCCTTAAATTAAGTGTTTGGTGCCCACTTTGGGCAAACTCGGTCATATACTCGTACATATTTTTTGTGAACAACTTTCATTAACTCACTCTGGTCTTATTTGTAAACAGATTTGCGTGGGCTGGGTGACACAGCCTACACCTAATTAGCCTAATTAGTCTATATATACTGACTATCTGCCGAAATAGTTTAAATTAGTTCTCACGTGGAGGCGAGCAGGATGCTTGACGCTGAAACAACTGACAGGTCATAAATCTGTTCAGAGCGTCCTCTCAACATCTGCAGTTTGACTTTTGGGTTCATTGTTTATGCTCGGATTTTCCCGGGAAGGGGGTCGTTCGAAACCTAAACGGTTTTATTGTTCCCTTTACAACGGAGGTACTGAATTCCTGCCATGGACCAGTCGATCTACTGTACACTTCTGTCACCCTTATTTATCAGTATTGCAATTAAACTTTATAGACTGACGCAGAGACCTTCATGTCAATATGAGTTGACATAAACTCTGTAATCTATTTATGCATCCACAAACACAATATAATCTTGGCGCGAGAGACAGCTTGGACTGTAGCCTACTCATGTAGGCCTAATTCCCACAAGGGATTAATCGTTTCTGGTGTTGGTAGATTTGCAGCCAAGTATTTAAACAGTAAAGTAACGTCCAAATAGGCTACAGTACACACAAGACCTTCAACAGTTCATTTATGGCAAAGTGTTTTGCTAGGTTTGCTAGCATTGTTTTTTATGAGCAAGTACAGAGAAATATTCTATAAAAACCTTTGTTTGTCCATAGGACACTAGACTTTTGTGAGCATGCCTACATGTCTAAACACCATTACAGACACTCTTTCCTGATCTCACAACACTCGGTTAGGAGTCCACTTGAAGATTTAGATCGAGCAGGTTCAATCACGGTCCTATAAATGTAATTCCATACAGACACGGACACAAAGCCCACTCTCTCCCTGATCTTTATCTCCTTGAACAAAACGAAGTCAACAGAGCCACCTGGTGGTTGTAGACTGTATTTGCGCTGAAGGAACACCGTCCGGGGCTGTCTTTATCTGCGTTCGTAGAACACGTCCCTCATACAGCGGTCGTCCAGACACGTTCTGATCCCAGAAGGGAAGGTCTGGTAGCGACGCGTGGATGATGTCTTCTCCGTGGGGAGCAGTAGTCTGAGGGGGGTTAGGATGGGGAGATGCGTTGGGGGAGATTACAGTAACCACATAAAACATATCTAACACATAAACCTTGACATATCTAACACATAAACCTTTACATATCTAACACATATACCTTTGCATATCTAACACATATACCTTTGCATATCTAAACCTTTACATATCTAACACATAAACATTTACATATCTAATACATACACTTTTATATATCTAACACATACACCTTTACATATCTAACCATCTAACTTATATAGGCCTATATATATATTTTTTTTACCGTTGCTTGCTTTTCTACAGGTACACTTACACTTATAGCGATTCATGTTGTTTAATTGTAACTTGTTTAACTACATGCTCTTATGGTTCTTCCCTTTGGCACTTATTTTGGTTGTTCACAATATGTGCTTGGCTATCCGCAATGTTTTTAGGGCTATCTTGTTGTTATTATCAGTGACCTATGCACTTTGTAAAGTTCTCTCTTGGAAGTCGATTTGGATAAAAGCGTCTGCTGAATGAATATGTAATGTAAATGTAACCACATAAGCCTCTAACACATAAACCTTTACATATCTAACACATAAACCTTTATTTAACTAACACATAAACCTTTACATATCTAACACATAAACACACATTCAGCGTTCAGTGGTTTAGAATTCTGAACCCTGTTTTGTAGAACAGTCAGCTTTAAAACAGTATACCAAATCAATAAAGCACTAACAAAAATAAAAGAGGACATCAACTGATCTTAATGGCTTTGTTGTCATCACAAAATCAATAGGATTACCAAACTATTTCCTAAGTCAAGTTGAATATTTGTATCGTTTCAAAAACAGATTCATTTTTACAGTCCCAACCAAATCAAGTGATCACCTCTACTGCCTGGTTCTCTAGGGATGTATATTCACCTGGCAGCTAGTCTGTTTTCCCTCTTTCACCCACCTCACCCCCCCACTCTCCTGTTACTTCATCAGGTGTTGCAACATACAACAGATTGACTAAAAGCTGAAGACTCAGTGCTGTGTGTGTGTGTCTGTCTGTGTGGTTTTATGCTACTCAGGGCCAGCTTTAGTTCCCCCTAATAAATGTTTAATGAAAGCTTTCAACAGGGTGTGAAAAGTAAGACTAGTTCAATGATCCACCTTCAGAGGACTGCATTTGCCTGGGATCAGCTGGGATCACATTATGTTGTTATCAAAATATATAAACCTATTATTGCAATTTGCAGCATAGAAGATATGTACATATCAGTGGTAGCGAGTTCACATCTGTTTCTATTTTATTTAGACGTTTACAAAATATCCATATCCGGGTTTGTATAATATTCACCGTATACAGTTCAATGGCTTGGCCCAACAGCATACATCGTTGTATCTTTCTGGCTATCTAGTTATAGACCTACTGGACTATCACCCAGTAAAGATTACTGTGCTTATGATCTTACATATTCTCCCGCGGGTATTTCTCAACATCTTTCACGGGAATAACGAAGTGAGTGACGCCTTGTCGAGTTCCTGTCTTATCTCGGTAATTCTCCCGGTGTTTCTGAGCGAGCTGTATCGGGAGAAAAAAAAGCACCAGACAAAACAATTTTTTAATGTAGGCTTCAGTTAGACATAGGTATACACATCGGTCTGGTCTGTCTTCTCTCACCTGGCCAAAGTTCTTAATCGTCTCATGTCGATTCAAGTCCACATTATACCGGGCCCAATAAGGCATGCTCAGAGCCGATTCCCGGTTCTCGGCCCGGTGAGCTGAAACCAGGAGCCCGTTGTTGGAGTAGACGGAGGGGAACATCCCGCCACGGTTGTATGGGGTCTTGTTGGAGGACATCGTGCTACTGCGAAAGTCCTGGAAATATTTGATAGTGGCATTCCCGAAGGTGTCGCCGTATCGGTTCTTGATGTTTGGAACATGGCCACAATAGCTTGGAAAACCAAAAGGAGAAAGAGATATATAATGATGATGAATACATTTTACGTTCAGTTTTAACTATTAAGCAATTTCGTTAGGCTACAGCCTAAAATTCCCACCACACACTTTTTCACATCTGGCTTACCCTGGCATAAGGGAAGGTGGAATATAGGTCGCGTTGTTGTGGGTGATTAGTGTTCCGTTTCCTCTATGTGCCATGTTGCTATTTGGTACCCAGGGCTCGGCAGCTGACCCAAACACCATAGGACTACTAGAGCGCGCGCTGACCTCGTCCTTCTACATGCTCTCAGGCAAAACAAGGAAACAAAGAGTTGCCTGGCAACAGCCCTTTACGAAGCGGAGGTCATAATGACGAAAATGTGCCTTTTTAGGGAGCCCAAATTGGTGAATCAGTCATTTCCCGATTGGCTTGAGCTATTTCATATAATACTAGCACACCGAACACGGAAATCTGCTGTTCCCCAGTCAAATCAAGTTTGAGTTTTAATAATTTACTTTATTAGTCAGTGCATTAATTTAGATTGATAATCCCGGAAAAAATCTACGCAGTATCCCAATCAACGCAAACATAAATCTAAAAACATAAACCTACATGCATGCAAAATTCCATGTCAGTGCGCTCTTTTGAGCTTGCCAAATAGCCACTGCAGCACGGACACAGAAGTCCAGGGGGGTATTCCAGAAAGCAGGTTATGCAACATAACCGGGAAAGTTAACCCACCAGCTGATTCACAATGTTGCAGCAACCTGGCAATGTGTCAACTGGGAAGTTAATTTACCCGGGTATGTCGCATAACCTGCTTTCCGGAATAGGGATAGGCCTACCCCCAAGGTGTCGGACTCGGCACACAAGTCAGAATTGACAAAGGCTAAGAAAACATTACAAACCTAAAGATAGTTTCTAGAGGATAGGCCTACCGAATCATCTTATTTCGAATAAAACATAAAAACAACATTACATGAAGCTCAAAAAATATTTGCGCTCAAATGAATGCAAAAAAAATGTGTGTGCTTGCATTAACTAGGCCATTGATGTTCCTGCTAAAGCTGATATCAATCTTGCGTCGCTGAACTGTTGTATATTTGGTTAAGCAAGGGGAGTTTCTACCTAGTAGTGCATTGTGCGCAGCAAGCTTGAAAGAAAAAAAGGGAAATAAATTAGGGGCCTGTGCCCCAACAGAGTTTGATGTCTAACAACACCTCTGGTGTGTATGTTCAAATATTGACTGAGTTTAAAATACTAGGCCGACTCGTTATTTTCCTCACATAACAATGCATATTCTTAACTAATTGAAAGCCAGCCTTTCCTTTCAGTCAAGAAGATACTCACTCCTCTTCCCGTAGAACCAGTGCCCCACGCCCTCCCTCCCTTGATTTTTCTTTGGGAGGGAAAGCTCTGGCTACAGCTATAGCCTATACCTTCTACACGAGCATGTCTGGGGCAGCGAGACATCCAGCCACTGAGCGTAGCGCGGGATAAAACGAAAGCGCATGAATAATTCACATCCTATCCTTCTATCAGAGCTGGAAAACTAGATGCGTTCTGCAGAATGAAGATCTTCTCACAGACGCGATGAAATGCTCTGAAAGATCACTGCCAATTTTGGTGATACACACAACTAAGTTGAATTTGTTTTATTATTTTTGTTTTAAGCACAGTAACGCATTTCGTTTGATTGGAATTAACTGGGATTGACTGGAATAAGATTTTTTTTTAAGAGAAAAAATAACATGGCTCTTTTAGTTCACCTGAAGACGGTAGCCAACCTTCGCGGGAAGGGAGACAGAATCGCCAAAGTTACATTCCGAGGTATGAATACGACTTTGTGGCTTTTATATCATATTGTTAAAACCTATTTGATTCACTCTGCTTACGGTTTGCAATCCGTACCGAACTCTTTACCTTTGTGGGTAAACCAGCCCCAGAAATAGCCATGTAGGCTATCCAGCCAGATATAGAAGGATGTTTGATGGTAGGCTAGCGCCTGAGATGCGCTGAGAAGTTGGAAAACCCCCTCTTCCTCTGCAAACCCGGGAGACCTGGTTTGAGACGCGTCTCGTGAGCTGATGATAGGAACTCTTTATGCAGCGCTATTGCAGTTTGTCAAAAACATTTAATGTCTTCATCTCCCATACATGACCGCATTAAGAAAATGTTGCCTTTTCTACTATTTCTCGGTTAGCAGTTAGAATTGCGAATAGGAGTGTGCAGATGGTGTTTTTGGTCATTTATTTTATTCGTTATCACTCAGGAAAGCATTTTATATGGATCAAGCTTACAAGAATGTTTATTGCATTGTTGTAGATCAGTAGGGCAATTGCCTTCACCGGTCCACCCGTTTCACGACTTAATTTCACGTTTTACAGTCCCAACGGGGTCACCCTCCCAAATACGCTCCTAACACAGCGTGTTCTCACTGTGCACCATTAAAATGCATCGATTTTTTTTCCCTCTGAAAAAAAGAGAGTCCTGTACTATAGCTTAAGGAGAATGTCCCGCGGTGGTGCCCCACCAAATCTGGAGAATATAGTTTTTATCCGGACATGAATTCACATGGCTGAGGTCCTTCCGCAGGGATCCGCGTTCGACTCCGTCTCTCTCTAACTGTCACTCTCAATAAATCAGAAAACTCACAAAAAAAATGAAGGGTCTGATTATCTAAGAAGATCATACTAATCATAATTTATGTGTGTGTGAGTGAGAGAGCGATAAGGAGAGTAAGTGAGCAAGTGTTTGTTGGAAAGTCAGAGAGGGAAGGTGACCCTTTCAGCACCTTGGAGAGCACACACAGGTTTCTAACAAATGTCCCATACAATGCCACTTTGGATCTCTTAAAAGTGTTGAGGAACACTTGGCTTAACAACCTATTTTCTGCAGTGGTCTCGGAGAGGGTATTGCATCCACAATGACAACTCTGAGAGGCCCAAGGGGGAGAATTTGCCATTGCCCCCCCCCCCCCCTCTCTCTCTCTCTCTCTCTCTCTCTCTCTCTCTCTCTCTCACTCTCTCTCTCTCTCTCTCTCTCTCTCTCTGATGATGGTGTGACTCCACCCTTAGTCTCTGGTACATGCTTGTCAACATGTCTTCCTGTGTAGTTTCAGTTTCCTGTCTGGAGAGGAAGTCCTGTCTGCCACTCCCACATATTAACTATCCCCATTCAGGCATATCCAAATGATATGCAATATCCAATTTGGTAAAAGTTTTGGGGACGTTATCTTTTTGGGAACATTGTGTAAGATACCCCGTTGTTGAACTACGATTGCCCTCATTTAAGAGCAGATACTTCAGCAAACTCTAGGTCTTTATACAGAGGCTGCCTCACATGTCCATTCCACAGCCTCAAGCTAGCTGCTGCAGTCATTCCGCTGTGGAAAAATAAACGAGAAATTAAACAATTTGTTCCGCCCAAGGAAATTGTGTCAGGTTCACTTGAGTTGAGTTTAAAGTACTGATTGCCTGAATATCTATGAAGTTTTATCATGTGGGTGTTGGTTAATCTCTGTGGTAGATTATTTGACTGCAGATCAAGAGGTCTCAAATTGAAATATCCCCTCTGTACTGTATGCCACTTTGAATAAAAGCATATGATTACATCTTTCTGTCTTTCTGACTGATTATACAATACAATACTTCTCATGTCTCCAAAATAGTATTTTTCTTTCTCACTTTTTTCTCACTTTTTTCAGAGAGAGGTGCTGTCATGCACCAATCTCTACCCCAGATCTCCTCTGCTCTCCTTTTCTTTCTCTCTTTCTATCTTAGACCCACTCGATTGTGCATCCATCCCACTTCCTCTCTCTTGACGTTGTTGTCTTGTTAAGTGTACCTTGCATAATATTCAGTGCGCTTTACTCCTCTGTGTCTTTGTCTCTCTCTTTCTCATCTCCATCCCTCTCCATTCAAACCCGGGAACTAATGAGGCTCACTTAGAAGGAACACATTTTCATGACATTGCTGCTGTGGAGGTGGAATAAATTGTTTACTAAACAGCTTCAAGTTCTAGACACTGCTCCCTGTACTGTGGAGAGCCACACAGTCTACCTGTGCTGCCACTGATGAATGTGTCTCTACACATCAATATGTCTCTATCTTGCTCTCTGTCTCTCTCGCTCTCCCCTCCTCTATCTCCCACTCTCTCTTTCTCTCCCACACACACACACCTGCACACACAAGTAGCTAGCTTTAAAACAAACACATGGTATTATATACGTATATGTTTTTATTAGGACACCTGGTTCTTATAACCTGTGATTCATGTGTTTATGTATTTTCAACACAGAGAGATTAGTTATGGTGTCACCAATCTGCCAAACACAAAAACGATTCATTTCCTGTACAAATCAATTACCTCAGGGACTGTAATTATACGTCTGTTGTGTGTGTGTGTGTGTGTGTATGCCTGTGCCTGTGTGTGCCTGTGTGTGTGTGTTTGTCAGTAAACATCAGCTGTTCAGACTAAGCAGACAGGACTGAATGCAAAAAGCTTTAGACATGCAATGTAAAGTATACACAGACACACACAAACAAGCATAGGCCCAAAACAGCTCACATATTTATGAACTTCTACTCAAACTATAAATTCATACAGAACAAACGTTCAGTGAATAACTTTAAGTAAGCCATATGGTTTCGTTTTTCAATGCAACAGACAGAGAAAGTATTGATTGTACAATGTATGTATATACATAGTACATTCTGTGTAATATTAATCATTTGGATCTCTCTTTTTCTTTTGTTCTTTCGTTTGTTCTCTCTCTCTCCCTCTCTCTCTCTTTCTTTCTCTCCCTTCTTCTCTCTTCTGTTTCGATTTTAGTTTTCCCCCAGTGCACTTATGTAGCTAACGGTGGAAGATTATTCTAAGATCTATTGTTGTCCTGTCTGCTCAGTGAGCTGGGTCGCCTTCGTTACTTTGACCTTCAATCAACACCTAACCTTCATGTGTTCGACTAAGTTGTCTGTTGACGCTGACTGTAACCTCTGACTGTGTCCCCTGTCACCCCTGCAGGTCTGTCCTTCTACACCCGTGTGCTGGAGAACGTGGGAGAGGAGGCCAGATTTGAGGAGGTCAGTCATTTTCTCGACTCACTCCACTACCTCCTTTCACCATCCAATCAGCTATCACTTCCTACTTTGAGCATCCAATCAGCTATCGAGCATCCAATCAGCTATCCAGATATCATTTTACATGCTTTTCTACATTTAAGATGACAGGTGATGAAGCAAGACGAGACAAACAAATGGCCAAGACCAAAAAGTGAGGGGTTGTGTACAATAGATAACCCAACCAGAGGGACTGAATGTGAGTGTGTGCGTCTGTGCATGAGTGTGTGCGCTCCTCTTTACTGTGGGATTGTTGGTTGCAGTGTTCCCCTAGGCTTTCCTGTAGGCTCCTGTCAGGTTTGGTAATCAGCTCAGTAAGGCTGTTAGATACAAGGACACCCCCTGGGAGGGGGGAGAGGGAGGGAGGGGGGAGAAATAGGAGAGGGAGGGAGAAAATCTAAACCCAAGTGTGGGGAGTGAGGAGGAGGTAAAGGAGAGAGACAGAGAGGGGATGAATGGAAAACCGGGGGATCGATTGACATGAGAATGAGGGAATGAGAGAGGGATTCATTGAGTGCAATAGACAGGGAGAGAGGGAGCCCACAGAAAACAGATCCAGTCTCACAGGGAGCTGCCAGGGGGTTTGGTCTCGTTGAGAGGTTCAAATTGTTGTTGAAAAGAAGAACACGCTCCCTTGATGGAGCCCTGAGCCTGCTTCCTCTGCTGATAACAAGCTCTATTGTTCTGAGTTTTATCAGGGAGCAGGGCTAAACTGCTTGCATACATATGCGCTCTAACATCAGACACACTGAAAGTACAGAAAAACAAGAGGAATCCAAAGGCCAATAAAAAGAGAAGGGGGAGAGACAGAAATTCCACCACATTTCTCCCCTATAATTAAATGTCTGAGGTCAGAAGAATTTGTCTTTATCTGTTTATTCTTGAAATCAAGGAGGAGCAGTTCTAAAACAGTACCATAAATGATGTCTGGAGTGTAAGGGCTCTCTTAAGGTGTCATGATCTGAGCACTCTTTTATACAGTAATTCCAGACAGTTACATCATTAGTTCAATAGTTCATGTCCATCAAAAGAGGAACTCTTCAATAAACAGGAAAGTAAAAAAGGAAATAGGTTGCAGAACTTAATACAGATGCTCAATATTAAAAACATAGCTTGAGACAAGAAAGAAGAACTTGGTCAGCATAAATCCCTGGAGGATGGTCAAAACAACCAGGGTTAAACAGTCAAATGTGTTAGACGTTTGTCAGAAAACGGAAACTTAAGCAATACTGTCTTAGGCCAAAAGGTTATGCTAGCTTTACAGAAGTTAAAACTTCAGCAATAATTGTTCTAGGCCAAAGAATATTATAGAAATGTTTTCTATCACAGAAAATTAGACACAGGGAAAGACAGACAGAAAGACGAATGGACAGGGAGAGGCTAATGTGCACAAGTCGAATGTCTCAGTTCCACTTGTAGGCTGTTGACTCAGCATTAGAGTGGTACTCTTTAAAGGGTCCATGGGACTGAAGTGAGATGATAATGTAGGACAGAGTCTCACCCAGTACTTCCCCCTGCTACTCTGTCATTAGCACCACTCAACATCAAAGACACATCCAGTCTGACCCCCAGGGCTGGCCAGCCCTTCACTTCCTCTCAAGCATTGTGTGTGTGTTTCGGTTTGAATGTATGAGGACCATCAACATCATTTCCATCACTATAATTATTATCTTCATCATCATTATCAGCAGCAGCAGCAACAACAGCAGCAACAGCACTATCCTATCACCTTTATCATCATTCTCATCACCATCATGACCATCACCATAATCGTATCTTCAGCATTGTCATTGTAATCATCGTAATCATCCATATCATCATCTGATGGGTCTCCAGTAGCATAGTGTATCTAGAGTTAGTGTCAGAGCAATGGTGGCTGATCTGCATTCATGATTCATGTGGCCTTGTGTAGAGCTTTGCTATGAGCAGCCACAGCACAGACACAGAGCCACCTCCCCCTCACCTCAAAACACTGTCCACCACATACTCATCGCTTAGATGAGTGGAGATTATCCAGCACACTCCCTCTCCTGAGGGACTGCCTGTCTGTAGTGGACTGGGGCTGAGACCCTCCCCTACAGACTGGAGACTAGCCTGTGTTTTGACTATGATGCAGATAAGTTGCTTTACTAGGAGGGGGGTTTCGATATTTTGTGTTTAACCAAAGGATTTTCCTCATTGCATTTTGTGTGCCCCAGGCTTCATGCAACACTAAATACATGTACTGTAGCACCAGCCTGCTTCTTTAGTGAGAGACACTTACCGTTATGTCATGTGAAATAACTGCAGCCATAACTTTGTGGTCATGAGTTAGCAATTCAGTATCCAAGAGACTATTATGGGATGTTTTTTCCAGAACTGGCTGCCCTCTGCAGTCAGTGTACAAACCTATTTTAGTCAGAGGTGTAGTCTAGTATGAAGTTAGAAGTAGTGGGCACAGTGTCAGTTTGGTCAGTTTGGCTCTATGCTGTCCTCCACTCACTTATCACTGCTCATTTCACAATGAGAAAGCAGGAAATACTCACAGGCTGTAAGGCATCCGTCATGTAGACTACACCACTGGTTCTTGCTCACTGCTGAAAAAGCTAAATTAAAAGCGTCTATGTTCCTTGTTTGGTTGGTGTGCAAAAGAACACAGTGAAGTCACTTCTCAGATGTGTTTGCATCACTTCCCTGATTGAGCAACACAATGTGATGGCAGTGAAGGGAATCATTGCCCACTTGGTGAAGCGGTTCAATTTACCAAGTGCCCCTTTTAACCCACTGCCCTGTTAAAGATAAGGACAGATCGCTGTCACACTAACCAGGTCACTGGAATAGTGTTGCTCCAGGAAATCTTCTTGTCTGACAGAAAGAGTGGTGGATGTCGTCTGAAGACAAGAAACAGAGTTGGGATGTCTTTAGAGCTAAAGAGAGCCAAAAAGAGAGCTTAAGAGCCAAAAATATATTTTTTGCATATTTTGTCTTCAAACTCCTGCTGTGCTCACTGAATATTGGGGATGAATGCAAAAAAACCCAGATGGAGCCGGAGGGAAGTCTGAATGAAATGTCCTCATTGAAGATTCTCTTCCACGTCGAGGGGGTTTCTGTCTGGAGGCTGATTTCATGGCTGTTCATGGGCACAACATCTGCACCACTCACTGCTCAGCTTTATTCGTTACTTTTTGTTCACAAAGTTTCATGAGAGTGAACACACACACACACACACACACACACACACTTAGTTTCTAAGTAGAAGATTGCATTCTCATGTGTTAGGGCATCTGCATACGAGTCGGCTCATTTGTCCCCCAGCACCACACAGGAGAGACAAGCACCACTCACCTGACTGCTGCACCACACAGGAGAGACAAGCACCACTCACCTGACTGCTGCACCACACAGGAGAGACAAGCACCACTCACCTGACTGCTGCAGCACACAGGAGAGACAAGCACCACTCACCTGACTGCTGCACCACACAGGAGAGACAAGCACCACTCACCTGACTGCTGCAGCACACAGGAGAGACAAGCACCACTCACCTGACTGCTGCACCACACAGGAGAGACAAGCACCACTCACCTGACTGCTGCACCACACAGGAGAGACAAGCACCACTCACCTGACTGCTGCAGCACACAGGAGAGACAAGCACCACTCACCTGACTGCTGCACCACACAGGAGAGACAAGCACCACTCACCTGACTGCTGCACCACACAGGAGAGACAAGCACCACTCACCTGACTGCTGCACCACACAGGAGAGACAAGCACCACTCACCTGACTGCTGCACCACACAGGAGAGACAAGCACCACTCACCTGACTGCTGCACCACACAGGAGAGACAAGCACCACTCACCTGACTGCTGCACCACACAGGAGAGACAAGCACCACTCACCTGACTGCTGCACCACACAGGAGAGACAAGCACCACTCACCTGACTGCTGCACCACACAGGAGAGACAAGCACCACTCACCTGACTGCTGCACCACACAGGAGAGACAAGCACCACTCACCTGACTGCTGCACCACACAGGAGAGACAAGCACCACTCACCTGACTGCTGCAGTACACAGGAGAGACAGGCACCACTCACCTGACTGCTGCAGCACACAGGAGAGACAAGCACCACTCACCTGACTGCTGCAGCACACAGGAGAGACAAGCACCACTCAACTGACTGCTGCAGCACACAGGAGCACACCCCATTCACACCACAACAACAAACACAAGACTGGAGAAGACATTTAACCAGCAGAAGTGCCAGACATACAGTCTGGGGTGTTTAGTCTTGTGTGTTGCGGCAGGTGTGGGTGAGATAACGATGCTTTAATTGGTACTGCAGTCCTGAAAACTAAGTGACAATGAAAGTCACAGTTAAATTACTTCAATGAAGTTCGTCCTCCAAACAGCAGCAATTTTCCGGGGCTCTCAATCCTTGTTGAGCTTAAAGGTTAATTAATTTAGGTGCATCGGTGGATGTGTTTAAAGGAGGAGGATCAGTTTAATTATGTGCATCGTCAATCAGAACCTATGTTGAGAGTCATTAATTAGTAACACATTTTCCTTAACGATGGCTGTGATTATCACGGAGCATACGCTAATGGAAAACATGGTTTATTCCACTCAGTGCTTATTATGCCACATTATTCTGTCTGACAGATTGCAAGTAGGATTTTGAGCACGATGAATTATGATGAGATTGGAATGACATTTTACATCCATTTTCTATGACTAGTACTGCATTAACATATTTTTTTTAAGTTTGTTTCCAGTATGGAAAGTGTAGGGAGGGAGGTAACAGCAAGTTCTGTAGAAGGAGAGAAAGACAGGGATGCACTGGACAAGACACGGATGGACAGGCCAGTTGATGAACTAGAACTGAACAATTGGTTTAGACAGAGGGAGAGGGGGGAGGAGATAAGAACGGGAGAGGGTGGGAGTGAGAGGTGGTTGAAGAGTGGGAGGTGGAGGAAAAGGAGGAAGGAGTGAGATAGGTTTGGATATTGACCAGATTGGAGTTCTTCAGCAGACTCAAGTTTATCAGAGATACCATTTAATCTGTGAAATTCACATACACACACGCATGCACTTAAACCCCAATTCATTCGAGTCCCTTTATTAAATTATTTAGGTCCAGAGTTGAGCTCCACATTGCAGCACTTTCAGTTCCTGTGAGGATGTGAGGGATACTAACCCAGAATACGCTAAATATTACATCACTTCCTCAAAAAAATTCTGAAATCTCTTTCTCCAAGTGAGGAGTTATCAAAGTGATGAGAGGCAGAAACATATCTTTTTGTACGTCTTTCACATATTTTCCTACTCGACGTTGATGTTTGAGAAGTGTACCAAGCATTAAGGGAGGTGTGGTGGAAGAACTGGCTTACAGCAGATGTAGTAGATAGGAGCCCTTCGTCAGCACCTGCACGCAGAGACTGTGGTGATGAGGCTCTTCATTATGGATACCTCTTGCATTGAAGCAACACTCCACTGTCAGAGAGAGCGAGGGACAGAGAGAGGGACAGAAAGAGAGGGGACAGAGAGAGAGAGAGAGGGACAGAGAGAGAGAGAGGGACAGAGATAGAGGGACAAAGAGAGAGAGAGGGACAGAGAGAGAGGGACATAGAGAGAGGGACAAAGAGAGAGAGAGGGACAGAGAGAGAGAGGGACAGAGAGAGAGGGACAGAGAGAGATGGGAACAGGGAGAAACGAGAAAGAGATATAGTTATGAGCATCCCTACTGTACATCATTTATTCCAAAGCTGCTCATCCACTGTATCCATGGCAACAGTAAAAAGGAAAGTTATGGGATGTCACCCGGAAGAGCCGTGGTTGGCCCCACTCGGACCCCCACGCCCCCCCTGACCAACACTCGTGCATCATGGGAGTCATATCTCCTGTTTAATTGAGTACTTAGCCTTTCAAATGTGCAGATGTGCACCAGAGGATTCTGGGCCGAGAAGAGCACCTGCCATTAGAAGAGACTTAATGCTCTCATTAGAGAAGGAAAGAGGGGGGGGGAGAGGGGGAGAGGGGGGAGGGAGAGAGAGTGGGGGAGAGAGAGAGGGGGGAGAGGGGGGAGGGGAAGGGAGAGAGAGAGGGGGGAGAGAGAGGGAGAGGGAGAGAGAGGGGGAGAGAGAGAGAGAGAGAGGGGGCAGAGAGAGAGAGAGAGAGAGAGAGGGAGAGGGAGAGAGAGGGGGGGGGAGAGAGAGAGGGGGCAGAGAGATGGGGGGAGGGAGAGAGGGGGGAGGGAGAGAGAACAGAAGCAAAGAAAGCAGTGCCAGAGCAAGGAGAGAGAAAGATAGAGAGAGATAGAGTGAGAGCCAAAGGGAGAGAAAGAGAGTGAGAACCATTTCAACCCCTGAAATCAAATAAAGTAGGATCAGTCAAATCAATTGGAGACATTACTTCCAGAAGGTCAGTTAGGTGGAAATGTAACATGGAATCAAACTATGACGGATTTGTTTGGAGTTGAACTTGACTGACATCACCAAGTAGTGCACTACTGTACGCTCACTTAGCCTTGTGCTCCTCAAAGTGACGACCTGAGGGTGAGTCACAGTTCTCCTGAGGTGCCAACTCACACCGTGACTCACTGCCTCACATCATGACTCACTGCCTCACACTGTGACTCACCCAGGTGTTTCAGGTATGGGACAACTCATGATATCCCTCCTTAGTCTCCATAAGACAGACATGCCCTCTATGGGTAGTTTCATAACCAAGCTGCCCTTTGTGTCTCTTTAAGAAGACGTTGTTGATATTGGGACCATGTGATCGACAAAATGGACACAAAGTTCACAGGTGGTAGGTGGCGATGGCGGTCACCATGGCAACATTGAATGACACACGATGGGCTGGAGGGGCATAAACAAAACCCGTTGTGTGATTAGTGTCAAGCATGAATAGTAAATGTGTTATTTGTATATATATAATTGTACTGTATACTGTATATGTGTGGATAAAGTATTAGTGTCAATAGAAGTAGATGTTAGATGTTTGGTTCTGCCTCTACTCTTTGTTTTGGTCCCCAGCGTGGTGTTCCTGTTCTGTAGAATCAGGAACACCAAATGACAGCTGTGGGAAAGCTTTAGAGATGACAGCCAGTTAAATGGGACATATTCCTCTGTTGCAAAATCATGGGATGTTAGAAGCCTTTCATGGACCGAGAGACTGATTGCAAACCAGGCAGCAGAAACACTGTTATTGTGTTCTGCTGGTGCGTGTGTGTTTGTGTTCTGGTGGTGTTCTCTCCAAGCTGTGTGTGTCTTGCCGGTTTGTATTCATGTCCTGGTGGTGTGTGTCTGTTCTCTCATTCGTGTGTGTGCCCCCAAAGCTATTTTGACACTACGCCAGTACAGGACCAGATTACCCATGATCCAGTTCAGCCACACGTACATACACACACACACACACACACACACACACACATCCTGATGTGTTTATTGTTGCACCGCAATGAAGCTGTTCAGCTCGGTCTGTGTGTGTGTGTGTCCTGGTGTTCAAGTCTTTTATTTGTCAGGTACACGGAACAACACAAGGTCAGACTGGGCACTGAAATTCTTAAGACAAGACAACGCAAGCACCTGGCATAACATATAAGTACACAAAACATCATTTACATCTATGCTGAGCTTAAATAAGTGAAACTTCCTAAATATACAGATCGCAATAAATAATCGACTATACTAACCCTAATACTAAAACTCCCTAAATATACAGATAACAATAAATAATACGCTATACTAACCCTAAATGCACATAAAACCTGGTCCAGGTGGGAGAGAGCGGTGTGCATAGTCAGAGCGATGGCATTGTCTGTAGACCTGTTGGACCGGTATGCAAACTGCATAGGGTCCAGGGTGGGGGCAGTGAGGAGCAGAGGAATGATTTGACTGGAGGTGTGTGTCTTCATATGTGTATGCTTATACACTCTATACTCAGTGTGTGAAATACATCGAATGTACCCTTTCCAAAACATTATACATTTTCCACAACTCCTTTCCATAATTTCTGTGCTCTTCAGTGTACCCTGGTGTGTGTGTGTTTGTGTGTAAGTCTGTGTATGTGTACAGCTCCTACAGTAAGCAGCCCCATTACTGCTCAGATTGTGTGTGTCATCATCCGTATCCACAGCACACTGTGGCTCCATGCTCCAGGCTAGTCAGACACCATGGAAAGAGATTCACTGTTGATGAGATAACTCCACATGGAGTGAGTGAGCATGTGTGCACTGAGACGCAGAGGTGAGATATGGACAGCAGTCACACACACACACACACACAAACACACATGCCTGCAACACATCACCACCACACACACACATACACTGCCCTAAGGGTCATGGCTTGGCAGCTCTGTCTGTTAGTGAGACAGACTCATCTCTCCAGCTCCATCTCTTGACAGACAGGCAGGTATGGTGGCTTAATAACACACCTACACACACACACAACCTCTCCTGCTCCGAGGGCTGTGTCCCGGGTGTAGGGATGACAGTGGCAGGTGGGGACCCAGAGAGCAGTAATGGGACAGAGTCTGATGGATCTTCCCCAACAGAGCCCAGCTCAGGGAACCTCAGGGTCTGCTCTGCTGACAACACACTGTAAGCAGAGTGTTACCTATCACACCGACTCCCTCTCTGAAGTCAGACTTCTCCTCAGTCATCATATCCACCAAACAGAAAAGCTTAGACGGGACCGACACGTGGCAGAGACACACTTGGCTCGCTGCAGTATTCTGCAGTCATGCACTCGTCACCGCTCTACTGCTGTAGCGAGCAAGTTAGAATTGAGCTCCGACTAAATAACTACCAACCAAGTTAGGATTACTCTCATTGCAGCTATGCTAATGCTAGCAATTTCTTATGTCCTAGCGAGGAGCTTTTAAAGATCGCACATGGTACGGATGGAATAAGGGCCTAAACCCACATTGCTCTGCTGATTGGCTAATAAATCACAGACAGCCAATTAGAAATGAGATAACTGAAAGCGACAATGTTTGAAACCATGCAGTGAAACCCTGGCTGTGCTGTTTGTGTTAAGCAGTACTGGGCCTCTTCAGTTTGATTTGCTGCCTTACAAACGAGCCCATTCCGTACCTAATTAAAGTAGATACAACATAATGAAGCTCCTTCTGTATTTTCTGTCCTTTCAGTGGAAACTGCACAGCAACAGCTTCAGTTTATCTCAACAACGTCCAATTAACATGTTGCTGCATTTCCCATTCTTTTCCTGCTGCTGCAGTTTCCATTCTGTTTCTCTGGGCTCTACTCATTAACGAAGCATCTTAAATGCAACCCAGAGAGTGACCCGTCATTTACGCTTTTCTTCATGTTGTTCCAGCGTTTCTGTATTGACAGGAAGAGTGTTTTAAATACCTAGCAGTCTTCAGCAGAGATTCCTCAAGTCTGCTTTTTTCTTCCCCTCTCACCTTTTTTCTTATCTCTCCATCCAGACGTTTCGATGGCCCATCGCCAGCAAACTGGACGGGAACGAGATGTTGGAGATACTAGTGTTAAACTACAGCAAGGTCTTCGCTAACAGGTAAAACACACACACACTCTCACTCCCACCACACACACACACACACACACACCGAACATGCAGACACACACGCTTCCTGTAAGTGGACAGTCGTCAGCAGTCTCCAGCATGTCTGTGACGAGATGTGAGATCTAATCAGAGAGTAGAGTGACTGCCTTGTCCTGTCTTCTGACACATACACTGTGCTCTACCCACTCAGTCCCAAGTGACACCACCTACTGTGTGTGTGTGTTCATGTGGTGGTGTGTGAGTGGAGGGGTTATTGTGTGGGCGTTTTGTGAGGACGTGACTGTATACTCTATTGATGGGCATCCTTTCTGACATGTTTATGCAACGTATTTTGGCGTGTGTGCTTGTGCATGTTTGTGACATTGTGTTTCGGGGCCCTAAAGAGATGAGTCAGAGGCGAAACTGTGTTCCAGGTGCAGAGCCACTCCTACCTGTCGTCCTGTTCTACTCTAGACCCCAAGCACAACACATAGACAACCCTGGCAGCCTGCTACAGCCTTCCTGTTGTTAGGCCCATTGGCATGTGAGTGAGATCAGGGGGATGCCAGCTGTGCAGCTGCCCCACAGGGGGGACTGTGTCTGGGCAGGGTCATGCTGAGCTGGAACCCTCTCACCCTGGAGCTGCTGGTACTGCCGGAAGAGAACAGCTTCAAACACACTCCTTCTCATGTTTAAAGGATGTTCCCACACCACATGCATGCACACACCACTTGCATGCACACACACACACACACACACAAACAGAGCTGTGTTAGTGAATAATTGAAGGGGAGCCCTGCCCCAACATGTGTTGCTCATCTCACACCTGTTTCATATGTACATAGGATGATTCATTACCACGGTAACATATACTTCATCATGTTAGGCTATGAGGAGTTACCTACAGTACATTGTTCTGACTGACATTGATGCGGGGTGAAGTCAGAGAGAGAGAGAGAGAGAGAGAGAGAGAGAGAGAGAGAGAGAGAGAGAGAGAGAGAGAGAGAGAGAGAGAGAGAGAGAGAGAGAGAGAGAGAGAGAGAGAGAGAGAGAGAGAGAGAGAGAGAGAGAGAGAGAGAGAGAGAGAGAGAGAGAGATTAAAGAGGCAGAAAAAGAGAGAATAGAGGAGGGAGAGAGGTAATGGAGAGGAATAGAGAGAAGGTGGAGATGAGCGAGGGAGAGGATAGACAGAGGCAGAGAAAGAGAGAGGGACGAGGAATCTCCAATTACCAATAAACACAGTGGTGCCTGGTACCTCTGTTTGCTTTGACGGTGATATATGAGTTTCATCCAGCATCATGCACATTTGATTTGGAAGTCTTCTGTTCGGCTGCAGTCAGGAGATTGTTCACTTCTTCAATGTGAACTGGCTCCTGAAGCGCTTTTGCAGTTTTATGGGTAATGATAGGCTTGAGCGTGACTGTGGAAGCACAGCCAGACTCGAAAGTGAGAGAAGTTTGTGTATAATTCATGTGGATCCTCTCCTCCCAAACAGCTTGTTCTCTACTCTGACTTCCTTTTCACTCCCTTGCTCCCTCTGTACCTTTCTCACTCCCTCTTCTTCCCTCGCTCGTCTCCTGCTCCATACAAACTCAAATCTCCCAGAATAATCACCACACTCCTTTATGTGATGTCCCAGCTCTATTAGACAACTCTGTGATGATGCTGTTGATCTCACGCGTGAAACTATTCATTTGCATGTCAAGTACTGGATGACTGAGCACCACCTCCAGCTGAACCTCGCCAAAACAGAACTTCTCATCATCCCGGCCAAACCCTCCATCTCCCATGACCTCTCAATCACCCTGGGATCTGCGATGGTGACCCCTTCATCCTCTGCCAGGAACCTTAGGGTTACCATGGATGATGAGCTCTCCCTCACGGCCCACGTGTCTGCGGTCTCCCAGTCATGTAGATTCACCCTCTACAACATCCGGAAGATCAGGAGATACCTGTCTGAGCACTCCACCCAGCTGCTTGTCCAATGCTTTGGGGCTATCTTGCTGTTATTATCAGTGACCTATGCACTTTGTAAAGCTCTCTCTTGGAAGTCGCTTTGGATAAAAGCGTCTGCTAAATGAATGCATGTAAATGTAAGTACTTCATTACTGTAATTTTTACAGACAACCAAACTGTCCAACCATCGATTCCCACCACTAACTCAAGGCTGACCTAGATAAATTATTTGAAACTGGGAAGGAGCTGTTCCCTGAATTATGAAGGAGATGAAAGTAAATTGTTTGGCAGGCTGGAATCAATAATGAATGGCATCTTTTGAGGATCTAAAGAGTGAGCCAGAACATGATAGTGTGTTTTGTTAAATTATTCAGGCCTTGTACCAACAATGGCTGAAAGAAAGCAACAAAGCTATGTGTTTTTGAGGAGTCTGAGACATATCGATCCTCACCCCTGCCTCATACAAAAGGAAAGCGTTTGGAGGAGGGGGGAGGGGGGGGGGGGGTGACCAGGGGTAAGAACTGATAGAAAATAAGTATCTCTACAGGGTCTTTTTTTTATATACTCAAAAAAAGGTTCAGGAAAGGTTTCCACTGAAACTTTCACCACAGTGTCATCTCTCCATAGACTCAGCAGAGGTAAACTGCTAATTGGACCCAGAGTCTTCTATTAGTCCTGATCAAAGAATACTTTTTGACTGTCCTTCCCTGGGACAGTGCATGTGTTTGTATGTGTGTGTCTGTTTGTGTGTGTGTCCATGTGTGTGTAGGTGTGTCTGTGTTTGTTCTAATAAGAAAGTGACTGCTGTGTGTGTGTGTCTATTTCTGCGTGTGTGTGTGTCTGTGTGTGTGTGTGATCGTGTGATAAATTGTTTTGGGGAAAACTCTTTAATTATTTACCCGGTCTAATTGGCTTTGTAAAAGAGCAGTGTGCTGTGTTATCACTCCTGGTCTGTTCTGTGGTGGGACGTCAGTCTATCACCAAATACTCCTATTATGGATCGTTTCTTTGACATTAAAGATTTAGTTAGGCACATTACCAACCACGTCAATCATTTTGATACACTGTTATACAGAGAATGATGTTGATTCCTAAAGTGAAAGCTACACTTCAGATTTCATTGAAGGGAAAGTTCTGCCATTCTCATTGTTGCTGTTCGGTCCACATCCTTCACAGCACAGTCCACACAGTCCAGAGTGCTGGCCACTCTACTTCAGTTAGCTGAAAGGAAGCTGTTAGGTTTGTTTTTGGTTTGTTTTCTATCTCAAAGAAAACAAATGAAGTATGTATCTCTAGCCAGCAGTACATCACATGCAGGCTTACTTAAAGACAGGAAGTGAAAGAGAAACTGTAATTAGTCGTGCTGAATGAACAGAACAAGCTTCTGCTGACAGCCGCTTAGCTGAAGCTGTTTTACCTCCAGGCTAGTGATAACAGCTAACGAGAAAGTAGAAGGAACACTATCTGAAATGGAGGAATGGAGGGAGGGCAAGGGGTGGAGAGAGGGATGAAAGGGCTGGTGAAGGCATGTAAAGGGAAGGAGAGATGGAAGATGGGATGGAAACGGTGGATGGATAGTTGTAAGGAGGGTTGGAGGCAAGTCTACAGACACTCTTTGGCAGAAGGGTGGTATGCAGAGGATGCGGTCTCCCTGTGTGTGTGTGTGTGCGTGTATGTGTGGGTGTGTGTGTGTCTATATCTCTCCTAAAGGAGAATTACTCAGTCTAGATGCTGACACTTTCCCACTCTCTCAGCCTGTCACAAGCTATCTCTATCTCTCTGCCCATCAGTCACACACACACACACACAAATGTGCACACACAGTACACACATGTGCTTAAAGACACACACAAAACACACATACACACATACACAAATGAAGAAAGAAATGTTCAGAAACAAGAGGGAGAAAGAGAGCAAGAGGGAGAAAATAAGAGAACGATGGCACCGACACTGATCCAGCCCATTGACTCACACAGAGACCCGCAGTGAGTACCTCGAGGTAAGCTTTTCTTAACGACTTTCCTGCTGTGTCTCTGTCTCTCCAGGCCTGTCGGCAGCTTTCAGATGGTGCTGCAGAAGGTGGCAGAGGAGGGCCAGCTGGAAGTCACCGACACGCTCATCGATGACAACAACACCTCCATCAAGGTGAGCTCGAACTGGTCCCAGATCAGGCCTTAATGTCTAGCTTCAGTCAAGATTCATAGTTTATAAGGGGTGTCTACCTAAGTTCTAAACATGGATAATTATACCCACGTGCTAAACAAAGAGGGAGGTGGAGAGGGAGAAAATTAGAGCAAAGAAGAGGAGGAGAGGAACAGGACAGGTGAGGAGGGGAGGAGGAGAGGAAACAACAGTGAGAAGAGAGGAGAGGGGGAGAGCGGAAGGGAAGGGCGAGGGAGAGAAGGAGAAGAAAGGTAGAACAGGGAAGGAGAGGGAGAGTGTGAAAGCTGTTTAGTGGAGGAAAGAGAGAACAAGTGTGTGGAGAGGAGGAGAGAAAGAGAGGGAAGGAGAGGAGAGGGGAGGAGAGAAGGAGAGAAAGAGAGGGAAGGGGGACAATACGTTTTTGAGAGAGATAGAGAGAATGATGGAGAGATTGATAAAGATATAGCAGCACATTTATATATCAGCCTCCCAACATGTTGTGTTGCTATAGTGATGCATCTCCACAGGTTCCGCAGCATACGTCCCAGGGCTTTATTGGGCAGATGTTTGGAGAGGGAGAGTGAGAGAGAGAGAGAGAGAGAGAGAGAGAGAGAGAGAGAGAGAGAGAGACAGAGAGAGAGAGAGAGAGAAAGAGAGAGAGAGAGAGAGAGCAAGAGAAGGAGGGAGAGAAGAGGGCGGAGCAGAAAGAGAGAAGGGCAAAGGGAGATAGACAGAGAAGAGGAGAGTGGGAGGAGAGAGGGGTGAGGAACATAGAAAGAAAGGTAGATAGAGAGGGGAGAGAGAGAGAGAGAGGGGGGGAAGAGAGGGGGAGAGAGAGAGAGAGAGAGAGAGAGAGGGGGGGGAGGGGGAGAGAGAGAGAGAGAGAGAGAGAGAGAGAGAGAGGGGGGGGAGGGGGAGAGAGAGAGAGGGGCATGTATCATTTCTTTTAGTCTTTTATTCTCTCCTCGTCTGTCTCTGTCAACTGAAAAAATTGGGGCTTGGTGCAACGAGAGCTGGCTCCCTGATGGGGGAGGTGTGTGTGTAGCGGGGGGTTCATTAGTCCCCTATGGTCCCCATGACAGGAAAGACAAACCGGTCCATCGAGTGTACTTCCTGCCCAGATTAAACCTAGCAGTTACTGTCAGACACAATGTATCTGCAGGCTTCTGCTTTTCACAGTGGTCTGCTGTATAACAGGCACAAGCTCGTAAAGTAAATCCTTTGGAACAAAATGGTTACAGTTTTCACAAAACACACCATGGACATCATGTTTTCATTGTATGGGTTAAAAAGAGAAGGGCGACTGTCTGTAGTCATCTCTCACCTGAGTTCCACAGAGTTTCACTGACCCTTACACATTCTGTAGAGGACAACTAGCATCCTAAAGTTCACCAACCGTCTTCTAAAGGTCATCACATTGTGCTTGGCACTCTCTCTCCAAACAAAACAAAAGGCTGTTAGCATGGCCCAGTCCACCCGGGTGATACATGCTTTACTTAAACAGTACTGAAGCTGGACAGCACAACCAAAACCCTCCTCAGCACAGCCAATGTGCAAATGTAGGGGCGATTCTCAACAGTCTTCATACATTATCCCAGATATGATAACATCATTAGTGATCTGGGATTTTTTTTGTGACGCAGATTTACGATGCCATTTGGCTGAGAAACCCACCTGATTTTGATTGGTTCATTTTTCCGTTCCAGACGAGCGTGAGCATTGAGATCCGTTACCAGACCCTGGACGGTACGGTCGGGGTGTGGAACGACATGGAGTTCCTGGAGGTCCCCGACGACCACGAGGGGACGTTCCAGTTTGAGACGGACAGCCTCCTCTCTGGGCACAGCCAAGGGTCAGGGGTCACGGGTGGACGCTCTCCGTATGGGATCCCCACCTTCAGGAAGTACGTTGCACAGTCTTACTCTGACACTGGAACATAGCGCACCATCATGCTGCATGATATGATAGCATTTCTACTGCCAATACTGCTTTCATAATAACCAGGTGGTCTACAGCGGTTCATGGTAGTTAGGTTCAATAAATATGTTTGAAGACAGTCCCAACACGATACTTTCTTCTGTGTGTGTGTGTGTGTGTGTGTGTGTGTTAGTGGTTTTTGGTGAATCCTGTGTGAGATAATAATGTGTGGGCAGAATTGATTTCCATTGAGGTTGTATCCCAAGACAGACCCTTCATCCATCATCCCAAAGCATGTTTTCGTGTTTGTGTGTGTGAGTGTGTGTGTGTGTGCTGGGGTAACTGATCTTAATATAGATCAATAGTTACTACATACTACATACAATAAGCACATGAGAGGCCCATACACCAGGGATACCCCAGTGGGAACACAAAACAACAGACAGAAATAGAAAAAGGAGAGAGGACAGGGCAAGAGAGAGAAGAAGAAGGGAAGAGTCATGCTGTGCTTTCTCCTTAACACATTCTGCATGTGCTCACATGTAGGATTTATGACACACACACATACTCATAGACACACAGTCCGGAAACCAGTCTGTGGGGCCAGGAGAGGCCAGCTACTGTTCCTGTGGAGAGAAAGACGTGTCAGCCTAAGCGCAGAGGGGTGCTAAATAGGATACAGAGAGAGGATACAGAATGGGAGGAAGACAAAGAAAATAAGAGGGAGAGAGAGAAAGAGAGAGAGACTACCCATGGAAAATAAACATTCAATAGATACGTCCATTCTCTAGCACACTGGTGGTCAAAGAATGATGACCTCATGGAAGCCTTTTTATGATGTCAAGGTCCAAACACTCAGTCACTCTGTCAACACAATCTTATGTGTGTGTGTGTGCCTGTGTGTGACGGTTTGTATGTGTGTCTGTGTTTGTGTGTGTGTGTAAATGATGCCTTGTTGATAACATAGCTGGCGGTCATCCTTTCAGGGTGGTGGAAGAGGAGGAGAACTGTCACAGTGTGGGTTGCAGGTACACACACATTCACATTGCAGTGATCTCTGTGTGTGTGTTTGTGTGTGCTTTGGGGGGGAAAGTCGGACCAGATTGGCATATGCAGTGATATATCTTGTTGGTGGGTGGGTGTTTGTATGTGCCTGTGTATTTGTGAATATGTGTGCCTGTGTGTGTGTTGTGTGTGTGCTTTAGAAGAAGGACGAGGGTAGAGTGAGACTGTTCACAGTGATTTACACAACTCCTCCTGTCTTTGCGACATGCTCCAGTCGTTTATCCTGCAGTAAACAGTCCTCTGGCAGACTGCAGCTCAATCAGAAGACAATATCAGTCCTCATTACCATCCTAAACACCTTCCATCTCTGTCTGACAGTGTGCATGACAGCATTCACAGGATAGAGGTGTGATACATTGCATAAAAGATAGTTTGTCTTCATTCGCTCCAACGTAGCTCAGTTTGAAAGTTTATGTTGACATTGTTGAGGTGTAAATATCAGGTGTGCACTAGACAGGAGAGAGTGGGAGAGAGAGATGGAAACAGAGACACAGACAGAAAGACAGAAATAGAAAAAGGAAATTAAAAAGACAGCCTAAGCCTCATAACATTTGCAGATAATATGATTTACTTATAATGGTCCAGTCATGGCTGGTTTAAATATGTTCTAAAATGGTGGGCTTTGATGTTTTAAGATGTTGAGGCTTAATATTCTAATATTGGGAGGTTTAATCTTCTAATAAGTTTGGGTTTAAGTAAGGGATAATGTATAGGACACCGGACATTATCAGGAAAATAAGCCCCGACAGGTTGAACAGCACCCTGATGCAAAGCGGAAGGGTTTTGATTCACCCTGAAGGGTTATTTTGATATCATAATAAGGTTGAGTATAATGTTCTAATATTGTGAGGTTTAATGTTCTAATAATGTTGGATTTAATGTTCTGATATTGTGAGGTTTAATGTTCTAGTAATGTTGGGTTTCATGTTCTAATATTGTGAGGTTTAATGTTCTAGTAATGTTGGGTTTAATGTTCTAATATTGTAAGCTTTAATGTTCTAATAAGGTTGGGTTTCATGTTCTAATATGGTGAAGTATGTGTGTGTGTTTAGAGGATCATAGAAGATATTGGGTGGTTCTGGGGAGTAAGCTTGCTCATAGACCTGCCATTTTTGTGTGTCTCATTGTGTGTGCGTGTGTGTGCGCGCGGATGTGTGAGAGATAAAGAGAAAAAGTGAGAAAGAGAGAGAGAGATAGCGAGAAAGAGTGAGGGTTAAGCAGCAGTGATAGAGAGAAAGAAGAGAAAATGGTTTATCTCAGCTTGTAATTGCTCTTCATTCCTTTGATGCTTGAATCCCCCCTCCCCCTCCATCCCCCCTCCTCCCTCCCTGCAGCCTCTCTCCCTGTCCTCCCACCCTCATCTCTTTACTTGGCCGCCCCTCCCCCAGCTCTGTCCACAGCAGTGTGCAGTGATTTATTGTGGGTCCCTGACTGTGTTTTACATTATCTGCAGCACAGCTAGGTTGGGTATGAGCTCACATTTATTCAGATAAAGCACAGCCTTCTAGGTTTCAAACTTTTACACTTTAGAAGCATAGCCTCTAAAATATTGAGTGGCCATCTACCATTATGACTAAGAGTTATTGTTCTGTCATTTGACTAAAGCCCTCTGTTGTTTAGGATAATCTAAAATACAAACATAAGCACACAGAATGCATTCAATTGGGCATCTTGGTATTGTTGACTAATAAATCACACCAGTTTCTAATTGTAAGCTTATTTAAGAGGACCGTGATCATAAACTTACATTACTAGAAGCATGACTTATACCATTAATAATGCAATGGTTTTCATCCAGATGATCAGGAAGTCTTCAACACCTGGGTTTACAGTTGTGTGAGACGACCTCTGTCACCACGGTGACAAGTTCTGAATTCATTAACCAGATCCTGCAGACACATATTTATTCAAATAAGTAGTGCTTGTTTAAACTATTCAAATATGCAGGGTTCCCATTAGCATAAGTGAATTCAGGACATTCTCCTATTCACACAGATAAAAAAAGGATAAATAAAGCATTCACACTGAGGGGGATCTGACCAGGGTTTGTAAAAAAATATTATTTGTTGATTTGATGTTGTGATGAATGAGACCTTGTTCAAAGCCGATTTTTTAAACAGACGAAAAGCTGTCTTTGATCCTACCCACAATGCAATGGGCTGGCAGAGCCTCAAACAGTGTGCTGGTGTAAGGGGTACTTGCTCCTCAGCCTGGTGTAAGGGAGGTGGTTGGGTGACTACACTGTTTATAGCACACTGCTGATGTGAGGGAGAGAGAAGGAGGCAGAGAGGAATATGTTAATGAGTTTAAAACCCTGTGGTCACACCAACTAGCACCAACTGGCTAGCAGCCTGGTGAAGTCTTTATTCTTCTGTGCACCAGCAGCTGTAACCCTCAGGTGGAAGTTCTGCCTACTGAACACTGTCTTTGAACAGAACCAAGAGAGAACACATGGTGGAGAGAGTATAATCAAGTAATTGGATTCTTTGTACTTTCTGAGACCATAGTAGACTCAACCTGGAATCGTGTATGTTTCTTGTAAGATAGCTCAAACCTCAAACCAGTTCTTGTAATGTTTCCTTTCAAGTTGCTTTATGTCCCTTGAGGTGTATGTGTGTGTGTGTGTATTTGTGTGTGTGTGTGTGTGTGGGGGGGGGGGTGATTGTGTTTGTGTGAAGGGTATGGCTTGTCACTTTGTTTGTGTTCCTCTCATTCAGACGATGTTTGTCATTGTCCCCCTCTAACTTCCTGTTCATAGCCAGGAAGGAGGAGACTATGCTGATGACATGGAGACCAGCCTCCTGGGGTAAATCCTCTTCCTGCTGCACCTGAATGTTCGCGTTCAAATATGTCCCCCATCCTACAGTACTCCCTCCAAGAGCTGCATGTTTGTCACATCATACGTTCTCATAAACAGCTTGAAATCCTTTGAATAACCAGATTCGGAGAGGAAATTAGGCAGACATATATGATGTCAACAATAACATGATGTTCATAGAGGATGTCAACAGCAGACTGTTAGTTTAGGGTTTAGGTTAGGGTCCTGTTGAGCTGGATGGCTGGGTGGAGCTGTGTTTCAGTCCGCAGACTGCAGCCTGATAACTGATGCAGTCTGATGCAACAGTGGAATGTACAGTATGTAAGAAAGAAACAACTCTAGGTGTGAAGAGAGAGGGATGGAGAGAGAGGGATGGAGAGAGAGGATGAAGAGAGAGGATGGAGAGAGAGGATGAAGAGAGAGGGATGGAGAGAGAGGGATGGAGAGAGAGGATGAAGAGAGAGGATGAAGAGAGAGGGATGGAGAGAGAGGATGAAGAGAGAGGGATGAAGAGAGAGGGATGGAGCGAGAGGATGAAGAGAGAGGGATGGAGAGAGAGGATGAAGAGAGAGGGGTGAAGAGAGAGGGATGAAGAGAGAGGATGAAAAGAGAGGGATGGAGAGAGAGGATGAAGAGAGAGGGATGGAGAGAGAGGGATGGAGAGAGAGGATGAAGAGAGAGGATGAAGAGAGAGGGATGGAGAGAGAGGATGAAGAGAGAGGGATGAAGAGAGAGGGATGGAGCGAGAGGATGAAGAGAGAGGGATGGAGAGAGAGGATGAAGAGAGAGGGGTGAAGAGAGAGGGATGAAGAGAGAGGATGAAGAGAGAGGGATGGAGAGAGAGGGATGGAGAGAGAGGGTGAAGAGAGAGGGATGAAGAGAGAGGGATGAAGAGAGAGGGGTGAAGAGAGAGGGATGAAGAGAGAGGATGGAGAGAGAGGGATGGAGAGAGAGGGATGGAGAGAGAGGGATGAAGAGAGAGGGGTGAAGAGAGAGGGATGAAGAGAGAGGATGGAGAGAGAGGGATGGAGAGAGAGGGATGGAGAGAGAGGGGTGAAGAGAGAGGGATGAAGAGAGAGGGATGAAGAGAGAGGGGTGAAGAGAGAGGGATGAAGAGAGAGGATGAAGAGAGAGGGATGAAGAGAGAGGGATGGAGAGAGAGGATGAAGAGAGAGGGGTGAAGAGAGAGGGATGAAGAGAGAGGATGAAGAGAGAGGGATGGAGAGAGAGGGGTGAAGAGAGAGGGATGAAGAGAGAGGGATGGAGAGAGAGGGATGGAGAGAGAGGGATGGAGAGAGAGGGATGGAGAGAGAGGGATGAAGAGAGAGGGGTGAAGAGAGAGGGATGAAGAGAGAGGATGGAGAGAGAGGGATGGAGAGAGAGGGATGGAGAGAGAGGGGTGAAGAGAGAGGGATGGAGAGAGAGGGATGGAGAGAGAGGGATGGAGAGAGAGGGATGAAGAGAGAAGGACGTTGCGTGCGTCCCTTTCTGTGTCACTCCTCTGTGTTTTTTCTCTTTCTCTCACCTTCTCTCTGTTTCTCTGTCTGTCTCTCTGCTCCGCATCTTCCAAAACAAAGACAAATGCGCTCCCAGATGCAGTGTGCACAGACCCACTAGAGCGAGGCCAGGTTTTCCTCTCATGTTGTCCTGGTGTATGTAGGCCACTGATACTCAGAGGATTGTTCAGTGAGAAAGCTAAATATTCATAACCCTATCAATGGGTGACACTAATGAACAAACACACAGCAGCCAGAAATAGACACATGTTACACATATTAAGAGGATCAAAGAGAAAGCAGGAACAGTTAGATGTCCTGAGTCATTAACCCTACAGTCATGATTGGTAGTGTTTTCATAACAACTTGAATTCAGCTTCAGCCAGAACAACAGCTACCAGTTGAGCAAAATACATAGTTGTCCATGTGTTAGACAAAATAAAATGTGAAATTGAGCATCGGTTATTATAAAAATAATCAATTGTCCTGACTGAATGTAGAAAAGGCTAGACAATCTTTCTGGAATGGAACAGAACACTCTGGAACACTGAGGAACAATGACCTTGGCCTTGAATCTTTCCTACCCCCCACCCCTGTCTCGCCAATAGAGATCATTGTGTCTGTGTGTGTGCATGAATGCGTGTGCATGTGTGTGTGTCTGTGCAAGAGAGAGAGTCCCATTCACCTCCATTCAGATCCATTCAGCAGGGCTTCTGGTGCAGAACAGAACTTTGAGTCTATAAATCATTAATCATATGCGGCTTGATTCATTTCCCCCAGCTTCATCCATTCACCCATGTTCGGCTTTCTGTTTGTTTCTCTGTGATACTGAGCAGCGAGGCTAGGCACCGCTGTAGGAGTTCTCAGACAGATCCACGCACTGCTGGAACCATGTCACAACTCAGGAGAACAGCAGAGATTTCTGTCGCAATCTCTCCGTTTCTCTTTCTCAGTTTCTCTCTGTTTCTCCCTTTCTCAGTTTCTCTCTGTCTCTCATTTTCGTTCTCTCGCTCTCACTGTCCAACTGGCGCCTGTTGTCGAACTCCACAACACTACAGTCAGGTAGTACTACTACAACATACAGATCATGTTATATCGATCAGAAAGCAGATACAATCAAAGCCTACTTTTCCTGTAGAGACGACTCATGACGTGCATTCTGTTAACATGTATCTCATTTAACCAACATGATCAGGAGGATTATTCATTAAATTAGTAGTTGTACATTCCTCTTGATCAATATTGTTGAGTTATATGTATTCAAACCACTTTCTTGCATTTCTTGCCAGCTAACTCAAAGCTCCTGTAGTCACATGATCCGTTCTGGTTGTGTGTGGTCTGGTCCTGCTGGGCTCTGGTTCTGCTGTGGTTCTCTAGTCATATGTCTGGTTTGGATTCTGCAGTGATTGTCCGAATCACCCTGCTCTCTGAGATGCTATCCTGCTCTTACTGCAGTGCTGCTGTTGTCAAACCACCTCGAAAGAGTATTTCTGATTCAAGCATATAGGTTTAGATAGTTTGAATGAATAGCCAATCTTATTCAAGCGTTTTTGATTTGGTGTGGTGTTGATTGGTTGATTTGCAGTGGTTTGTTGTGGTTGGTTGACAGCTGTTTTTCTGATAACATCATACATTTTCCCTCCATTTTAGACCAAAGGACAAGAAGGAAAAGAAACACAGGTATATTAGAGATGATTGACAATCAGACAGAATTCATGAACATTTCTGATTTTGATTGTATTCAAATGTAACAGAAAACCCAATCTGCACTAGTCGGAGCTCTGAACTGATCTCTCTCAGAATGTGATTGTGTTTGCTCTGCTGTGTTTGTCCTGAGCTGCGCCCCATTCGTTGCTCTTAAGGGGGAAGGAAAAGAGCGGGAAACCATGGAAGGACAAGTAGGTGCTATGATGTCAGCTCTGTCACTCAGCTTGGTTATTTCCCTTCTCCAGAACCGGCAGCTCTCTGTCTCTGTCTGAAACACTGATGTGGAGAGACAGGAACAGACATATTTTCATGTCTGATGGCAGAGGTTCATTTAGTCTCAGTGGTGTCTGATCCTAAGTGTGTGTTTCTTCTTCTTCTATTGTCTATAATCCTTCTACTCTGACAGACTGACAACCTCCTCTGTGTCCTCCGAGTTCTTTTCAGGCTCAACCTTCTGACTGGGCCCTGTGTGGAAAAATACTGCCTTTATCTCAATGTGTCTGTGTGTGTGCGTGTGTGTGTGTGTGTGTGTGTGTGTGTGTGTACATGTTCCAGTGAAAGCATGGTCCAGTGGATCGCTGTCCATGCTTGGCTACTTTCTTAGATTCCCTGATAGTTCTGTCTCCCTCCCTCATCTCTTCCCTCCCTCCGCCCCCCTCTATGTTCTACTCTGTCCTCAACTGTAGTCCATCAACTGCCTCTCCCTCCCTTTCTCCCTCTCTCTCTCCCTCCCTCCATTCCTCCATACCTGTTCACCTCTTTACTTGTGTGGTCTGGACTACCTGAGCATCACACTTGCCCATGCAACACATATGGGAAAATAAACAGTTTGAAGGCCAGGTGAAGCTTGTTGACCCCCTGGAGAGCTGGGTTTGGGACCCCTCTGTGTCTCTTTCATGGTAGGTACACATGCAGGACTGGTGTTGGAGGGGGATAGCTGCAGGATAGTCAGATCTCTCGAGATCAGTGTGATGCTTGTTTGCCAGCTGTCAGGATGCTTCCCTTTTGTGCTACGCTTTTTGATAGTTGTGTGCATTGATAGTTAAGCTTATTTTGATTGGACCTTTGGACATGTACTAAAGGGGCTTTCTCCCCATAAGGTTTCATGATTCATCCAAGCATACTATAGTACAAATGGCAGTGTAATGTTAATATGAGTAAGCTGAGTCTATGCATTACATTCAAATATATCTACAGATCTGTTCAGACTATCCATGTCTATCCATGTCATCCATCTGAATTTTGAGACTTTGATATTATTTTGCCTTGATGGTGTTTCAGACCTGATCAGATTTGAAGGGGCCGTCTGACCACACTGAACTTGATAAACGATGACTTTCTGAACAGCAATGCACATGGAAGGAATCTTAACTTTGCCAACTTGAAAAGCCTCACTGGTGTTTCACTTGAAGCTCCAGTCTACAGGGAAACTCTGTCATGTTAAATGTGCTGACTGTCTGAAAGCATTTCTTTTATCTTTCATTTGATTTTCGAGCAGGTCTTCTCCTTTATTGGATTCTCTGCTTTTATTAAAGGCTTGATAGATACAGTACCAGTGTGACAAGGAAGGGAAGATGAAAGCAGAATTTCTGCTCTGGTAAGATTGTTCCCCATGGAGCTCAACAGAAGAACTGTCCTTTTCATCGCGTGATAGACATGTATTCATGTTCACAGCCCACTGGACGGCCACGCTTTGTGTTTTTAATTATTAAGGCAGCTCATTTGTCAGGCACGGTGGTGACATCACAGCCCTTTGTTGTTGTGGTGATATGCGATCCTTTTTAATATCTACCTGGTCATTGGACACCCACTAGGCCTATTGTGATTGGAGGTCGGAGGGTGAGGGGACTGTCTAGACCCTATTGGTGATGTTTATCTGTAGAAATGTTTCCATGATGGTTCTGTTGTAGATATGTTGGGTTCTCTGTGGGTTTTTGTAGTTTGTCGTTTCATTCACCCTATACCTTCCCCTTTTCTCTTTTTGTCCAATCAGAGCCGGTAAGGGCGTGTTCTCAGCCATGAAGCTCGGCAAGATGAGAAACTTCAAAGATGACCACAAGAGAGGAGGTAAACACAAGTTCAGCACTCTGATTGGTCAAGGGAGCAAGGTGAGGGTCATGTTCGACCCTGAGGTCCCTAGGTCAGAGCTCATTCAGGCAAGAGACAACAAAAGATGAATTGATGACTGAGACGGAACACAAAACAAGTTTCATTCTTGCCATTGGATTCCTCCTCAACGTCACCCCCCCCCTCCTCCTCTCCCCTTCCCCAGATGAGCCAGCTGTCCTGGACATGGAGGATCTGGACAGGAAGGCTATGCGTATGGGCGGGGCTCTGGACCCTGATACCATCTCTCTGGCCTCTGTTACCGCTGTCACCACTAATGTCTCCAATAAGAGGTAGGTACACACACAGACACACACACACACACATGCACACACACATACACACATACATCCAGGTGTGTGACTCTCTGCCCTGGTTTAAATCAGGTCAAAGCCTGATATCAAGATGGAGCCCGGGTCTGGGAGACCAGTGGATTACCAGGTGAGAGAAGTGTGTGTTTGTGTTCACTTACTGTGTGCTTGTTCCTGGGAGAAGCCTTTCCTCTTCCTCAACCACTGTTTCATCATCGCTAAGCCTGGAAGGCTAGACTGGTGAGAGCTGGTGGAGGAGGAGAGGAGAGAGGGAGGGATGATACTTTTCCAGTAGGGATTAAGGGATGAAGGCAGGGTGGTAGAATGGCAGAAAAAACAGCTCATTAGTGAGGGCAGACTCAGGCCTGTGGTTAGACCCCCCCCCCTCCCACTACCATCCTGGCCTACATTCTGTATTAATAGTGCTGTCTTCCACCAGACTATACAGATGTACATGGGAAATACTGTTCAGTCACATCACCCTCTCTGAATCGCTCTTACTCTTTTGCGGTTTCTTCCATTTAATTCTCTCTTTTACCCTCTCTCTGTCTATCTCTTTGTTGCCTTCTCTTTCTCTATGGAGCTGTCTCTTGTTTGCGCTTATTGACTCTCTTTTTTCCCTTTACTCTCCCCAACTCTCTCCTCTTCATCCCACTTTAGTAGATATATAATTAACCTATTGGGACACAGCTTGGCTCTCCGAATCTTTCTCCTTCATTTCCTCCAGTTTGTGTTGCCTGGCTCATCGGTTATGCTTCAGCAGACATTTGTTTTAAGTTTTGGATAGTGGAGAAGTAACTGTTGTTCTGCAAAGTTTTTCATTCGTTCAGGGTGAAAAGTAAAACTATCTTTAGAGTATCTTTAGCTTTTTCAAGGGATATTCTTTAAGATAATATCAGTGATCAGCATTGTCATATATATATATATATATATATATATATATATATATATATATATATATATATATATATATATATATATATATATATATATATATATATATATATATATATATATATATTTGCCTTAGCTAAGCTTAGCATGTTTTGAGCATTCTTTTCATGGTCACTAATGGTGGTCATCATGCTAACACCTCCTTTTAGATTAGCATCACCGTGATTGAAGCCAGGCAGCTGGTGGGACTGAACATGGACCCTGTGGTGTGTGTGGAGATCGGGGATGACAAGAAGTACACCTCCATGAAGGAGTCCACTAACTGTCCCTACTACAACGATGTGAGTCCTGCTTTCTTTCTTTCTTTCTCACTCTCTCTCCTCTCCAAAATGGGCAGAGCATCAGTCATGAACAGAAGCAGCAGAAAGGCCTTGCTCTGTTTCATACCACCAGCCTCCCTCTGCTTCTCCTCCCTACAGTATTTTGTCTTTGACTTCCACGTGCCACCAGACGTCATGTTTGACAAGATTCTGAAGCTGTCAGTAAGTAGAGCACATTGCATGGTGTACATGTGTGTTTACACATACACATACTCACCTACTCACAAACACTTTGGTGTGGTTTCTCTCTGTCCAGGTGATTCACTCTAAGAACCTACTGCGGAGTGGCACCTTGGTTGGAACGTTCAAAATGGATGTTGGCACTGTCTATTCACAGCCTGGTGAGTTTAGGATGGATGGATGGTCAGGCTGAACATTTCTTAGGTCATTAGGATTTGGTTGGTTTCGCTGGCTTTCCAATTATTTTATTGATTTTGATTATTGATTGAATACATGGTTCATTAGTTCATAGACTGTCTGATGGTTGGTTGACACCTATTTCAGAGCACCAGTTTTACCACAAATGGGCCATGCTGTCTGACCCTGATGACATCACGGCGGGGTGCAAAGGTTATATCAAGTGTGACATTGCCGTCGTCGGGAAGGGAGACAACATCAAGACCCCACATAAGGCCAATGAGACGGACGAGGATGACATAGAAGGGTGAGAAGGTTCTTAGATTCTGCAGTCTGATTATGTTATGTAAGGCATTGGAATGCTCGTTTTTCAAAGAGGGATCGACTAAAACCGTTGGAGAACTAATTGTTTGACAGGGCAAAGTGCAGTTCATTTCTGTCATAGAAAGGTCTCCGAACATCATGTTATATTCCCTGTGTCGTGATTATTTCCCCAGTAATCTCCTGCTGCCCGAGGGCGTTCCTTCAGAGAGGCAGTGGGCACGGTTCTACGTGAAGATATACCGAGCCGAGGGCCTGCCCAAGATGAACACCAGCATCATGGCCAATGTGAAGAAGGCCTTCATAGGAGAGAACCGAGACCTGGTGGACCCCTACGTCCAGGTGCTCTTTGCTGGACAGAAGGTAACTCTTCACAGCATCGCCAAGAAGAGGGAGGAAGGTGCTTTTTACGCTACGTTGAGGTGAATTGTAACTATTATACAATCACATAAGCAAAGAGTAGATAAGAGTTGAATAGAGTCACTTTTATTTCTCCTCCAGGAAAAATTGCACAAGCAATTAACCAGAGTTAAAGAATGAAGTACTGATGATCTTGTTCCTCAACAGTTTTTTGGGGTAGTGCCCCCAGGGATTTGGCACCATGTTTAGTATTTATGTTTGTGTCATGTTGTTTCTGCGCAGGGTAAGACGTCTGTCCAGAAAAGCAGCTACGAGCCCGTCTGGAACGAGCAGGTCATATTCACAGAGATGTTCCCCCCGCTCTGCAAACGCTTGAAGGTCCAGATACGAGACTCCGACAAAGTCAATGACGTTGCTATAGGAACGCATTTCCTAGACCTGCGCAAGATCTCCAACGACGGCGATAAAGGTAGTCAGAATATTGGATCTGCAAGTTTGTGACTGAATAAATAGCACACCAGTTTATCTGGTTCTACTGAAGGATCTGAATCTATGCTTTCACCTCAGGTCTTTACGTACAGTAGCTCTGACCTCTTATCTTGTATCGCAACTCATCTTGGATAATGATAATAACATGCTCATAACCAGACTCATTAATCCAGAACCTCACAATGAGACTCTCTCCTTTCCTTTCTCTCATCCTTTCTCCCTTCCCTTCTTGACCTCCCCCATCCCTCTTAATTACTTTTTTGCTTCTCTCCCCCATTATTTTTTCTCCTCCTCAACCCCCTTCCACCTCTTCCACCCCTTCCCTCCTCTACTTCTTCATCCCCCATGCTCTCTTACTTGTATACTTCCTGTCTCCTCCCCCCTCAGGCTTCCTGCCCACAATGGGTCCTTCCTGGGTCAACATGTACGGCTCCACTCGCCAGTACACCCTCATGGATGAGCACCAGGACCTGAACGAGGGGTTGGGAGAGGGCGTGTCTTTCAGGGCACGCCTCCTCATCTCTGTCGCCGTGGAGATCCTTGACACCACCTCCACTGAGATCATGAGTTCTACAGACGTGCAGGTGGAACCAGTATCCAACATCTCAGAGGTGGGATGTCATTGGATGGCTGGATCAGAGATTAGTGGTCATTGGTTGGGGAGAGTTTTCCCCAATTGGCTGGTAAAGGGAGAGAAGCCAATGTACAACTAGCTCAGTTACAGAGCATCAATGGCTGGCTGATTTAGGATGAGTGCAAATCTACAAACCAGAGATATGGCGCATGTTACCTGTCTCCCTGGAGTTTTCTCACAGAACTTTAATATTTCCAACAGGAGACTTTCTCATTTGTTCTTTCAGATGTTTGACTTTTAGTGAATAGGAAGATGAAATGAGATAATAGTAAAACACACAAACACACCTGACCCCACCATAAACATGTCAAATATTTCCATTCTGGTGTTACACTGACATTGATTTACTGTAACTATCTGGCCACTAGGGATATCCAGTTAATCTTATCTATAGGATAAGCAGTGTTAATATGTTATAGGATTAGCAATATTAGCAGGCTAGCCACCAGCTGTGTGTCAAGCTGTAGGATTAGCAATGTAAGCAGGCTGGCTGCTAGCAGTTTATTAAACCTATCTCTCCCAAACGGCTGCCTATGTCACCAATCTTCCCTGTCAGGAGCAAGGGGGAAAAAGTGTGAGGAAGAAATAAAGGAATAACAGTTTATAGTTAGGAGGATAGATTGACTGCATCCAACCATAATCATTAATGTCAGATAGAAGATCATAATTCATATTAACGAGAGAAAATGCATTTGAGTTTGTTACATTCCAGAGGAAACCGTTTATACTTCATATTAATATTCATTGTGGAGATGTCAGTGCTGATGAGATAATCGGTTGTGAAAAAAAAAAACAAAGACGTTTGCTTTCATTATTTCCTCTTTTCAGAGTGCCACGGGGAAAATTGAAGAATTCTTCCTCTTTGGTGCATTTCTGGAGGCCACCATGATCGACAGGAAGATCGGCGACAAACCAATCAGCTTTGAGGTTACTATAGGTGAGTAGAAAGATAGACAGCCATGACATTTGAAAAAAAATACACATTTGTTTTGGGGAGTCACTCAAACCATGACACAACACACCCCAACTCATCCTCTTCCCACCATTTACCTAGGTAACTATGGTAACCAGATAGATGGGGTGAGCAAGCCCTCGTTGAAGAAGAAGAAAAGGGATGGAGGAGGGGAGAACGACGAGGAGGAGTCTGAGCTGATCCAGAACTCCAGTGAGGAAGATGAGGGTGATGAAGAGGGAGACCTGGTCTCTGTCTCCTCCACCCCTCCCATGAAGCCCGTCATCACAGACAGGTCAGAGTTCAAAGGTCACCCGGTCAACCTCATAAACTGCACACACACACACTGTAATTAAAAGAGGTAGTTTGGTCAATGATTCCCACAGGGAACAACTAAAATATTATGCCCACTGTCACTGTCCTGGATATCATGTCAGTGTGTTCTTTATGAACCAGTGTCACCCTCCTCTGTGTCCCCCTCAGGAACTACTTCCACCTGCCCTACTTTGAGAAGAAGCCCTGTATCTACATCAAGAGCTGGTGGCACGACCAGAGACGCAGGCTGTACAACTCTAACATCATGGACAAGATTGCAGACAAACTGGTTTGTCCTTGTTGGTGTTTGTTAGTATGTATGTATGTATGTATGTATGTATGTGTGTGTTTAGAGTTCTGGTGAATGTAAAGATGAAATGAATATCTTTAGATTGTATATGCATGTCTGTTTTTTCTAACGTCTGTGTGTATGTCTGTTTATGTGTGTGTGTGTGTGTCCTTCAGGAGGAGGGTCTGAATGATGTGCAGGAGATCATTAAGACAGAGAAAGCCTACCCGGAGCGCAGACTAAGAGGAGTCTTGGAGGAACTTGGCACTGGCTGCAGGTAACACACACACACACACGCACACACACATTCATAATCACACAAACACACATTATCACACAGCAGTAATCATTCCATTATCACAATAATCCATACAAACACACACCATTTTAAATTCATTTATGAATTATCCTCTACCTTCATACTGGCTGCAGGTGATACTGCAATAATAATACAGCTATCACGTAAATTAAAACATTAATTAATATGGATGCACATTACCTGCTGACTGTTATTACATTGTTCATTCAGATTGATCCTTTTCACACATGAGGGTGTAAACAGTGTGAAGGAGTGTGAGCGTGAATGATACTGTAAACATGGACCGCTGAGCCATCCACTGGTTCATCTCTCTGTGTTTCAGCCGTTTTGTCACTCTGGCCAACAAGGACCAGAATCAGGCAGGCAGAACCAAACTGGACCGGGAAAGACTCAAGTCCTGCATGAGAGAAATGGTACAGTACCTCACAGTCAGGAGGGAGATGTGTGTGTTTGTGTCCGTGGTGTATGTGTGTGCCTGCGTGAGTGTGTCAGTATGTGGTGAGTCTGTGCAGGTGTGTGTGTGTGTGTGTGTGCGTGTGTGTGTAATCTCACACAGCTCTCTCCCTCCAGGAGGCCATGGGCCAGCAGGCGAAGATGATCCGCTGCCAAGTGAAGAGAAACACGGTGAAAGACAAATTCAAGCTTGTGCACAACTTCCTGCTGCGGCTTCGTTTCCTTGCCGACGAGGTACCAATTTAGTTGATCACAGCTTTATTTATAACCTGCCGACCACCGACAGACAGACCATATAAGTTACATTAACACCCAGCATGCAGGAACAAGACATCTTCAACTGGATATCAACTTGTATTTGGTATTTGTTATTCATTCTGTTGTTACCTTTTCCATAATATTGGTCGCTAGCCAGAGTTAAACAGAACTCTCGCCCTGGTACAGATTGAGTATATGAAAGTGTACACCTGTGTGATTTTCAGCCCCAGCACAGTATCCCAGACATCTTTGTGTGGATGATGAGTAATAATAAGCGTATTGCCTACGCCCGAATCCCCTCCAAAGACATCCTCTACTCCATCGTGGACGAGGAGAGCGGCAAGGACTGCAGCAAGGTCAAAGCTGTCTTCCTCAGGGTACGAGCATGTCCACTTCTACCCTCCTCTATCCCTGCCCTCCTCTGCCTTTACTCTTCTCTAGCTCTACCTTCTGCCTCTACCCTTCTAAATACCCTCCTTCCTCTGCCTCTACCCTTAACCTTCTCTTCCTCAACCCCTCTGCTTTGTCCCTCCTATATAACTCATTCGAAAGCTGTTCTTACATATCTTGTTGAGCTCTTGTTCTGACATTCTTGCCCACTTGCTCCCTCCAGCTGCCTGGTAAGAAGGGCTTCGGCCCGGCAGGGTGGACAGTGCAGGCTAAGATGGAGATGTACCTGTGGCTGGGACTCAACAAGCAGAGGAAGGACTTCCTGAGTGGCCTGCCCAATGGCTTTGAGGAGAACAAGGCAGCCAGGAGCGGACCCGGCCTCCAGTCTGTTCCCCCTATCAGTCTAGTGTACAACAGTAAGTAAGAGGCCTCTACAGAAAGGAGGGTGTACTTATTGTGAATATATGGAATGCATCCTTCTGCATCCCAATGTGGCACATGTCTGTGTAGTACACTACACTGTGTGCACCTCAGCAGCCCCCTGCGTTATACTTCTGTAGATGACCCATACTCATCCCTCCATCGAATTCACTAAGCACACTCTCGACCATGTGCCTACACCTCTGGTCCTGTTAAATGAAGCGTGCTCCCGGCTTGGTTTGTTTGGTTAGTGGATCATAGTCACTGTGTTTGTATGTGGGCTGCAGAATTATTTTTGAGGAACCCTCTCGTCTCACTCTCTCTGTGTAACCCTCTCCGCTCCTCTCCTCTCTGCTCCGCTCCTCTCTGCTCTTCTCCTCTCTGCTCCTCTCCTCTCTGCTCCTCTCCTCTCTGCTCCTCTCCACTCCTCTCCTCTCCGCTCCTCTCCTCTCTGCTCCTCTCCTCTCTGCTCCTCTCCTCTCTGCTCCTCTCCTCTGTGCTCCTCTCCACTCCTCTCCTCTCTGCTCCTCTCCTCTCTGCTCCTCTCCTCTCTGCTCCTCTCCTCTGTGCTCCTCTCCTCTCCGCTCCTCTCCTCTCTGCTCCTCTCCTCTCTGCTCCTCTCCTCTCTGCTCCTCTCCTCTGTGCTCCTCTCCTCTCTGCTCTTCTCCTCTCTGCTCCTCTCCTCTCTGCTCCTCTCCTCTCTGCTCCTCTCCTCTCTGCTCCTCTCCTCTCTGCTCCTCTCCTCTCTGCTCCTCTCCTCTCTGCTCCTCTCCTCTCCTCTCTGCTCCTCTCTGCTCCTCTCCTCTCCTCTCTGCTCCTCTCCTCTCTGCTCCTCTCCTCTCTGCTCCTCTCCTCTCTGCTCCTCTCCTCTCTGCTCCTCTCCTCTCCTCTTTGCTCCTCTCCTCTCTGCTCCTCTCCTCTCTGCTCCTCTACAGTGAAGCAGGTGTTCCAGTTGAGGGCTCACATGTACCAGGCCAGGAGCCTGTTTGCTGCTGACAGCAGTGGGCTGTCAGACCCCTTCGCCAGAGTCTTCTTCTCCACACACAGCCAGGTCACAGAGGTACTGTAAGACTCTCTCTCTTTAGCTCTCTCACCCACTCTCTCGTTTTCTCTGACTTTTTTCTTTATCTTTCACTTCTCACCCTCTCTCTCTCTCCTTTTGTTTGTGTTTTCTGAGTAATTTGATTGATCCTGGTGGTGGTGAGAGGAGGAGGTGACTATCCTATTTGAACTGTGTTTCATGTGTGTGTCTGCTTGTGTGTGTTAGGTGCTGAGTGAGACCCTGTGTCCTACATGGGACCAACTGCTGGTGTTTGACGATGTGGAGCTGTTTGGTGAGGCCAGCGAGCTACGAGACGACCCGCCAATCATCGTGGTGGAGATCTATGATCAGGATACTGTGGTGAGAGAGACATGACGTGACAGGAGAGAGAGAGAGAGAGAGAGAGAGAGAGAGAGAGAGAGAGAGAGAGAGAGAGAGAGAGAGAGAGAGAGAGAGAGAGAGAGAGTCTGTATGTATGCATCCAACAACGATCTATCAGAGATCCAACCACGATGGAATTTTTGCCAATATGTGTGTTTGCATTCATACCAACTGACTGTATGTGTCTGTGTCCTTATCCTCTGTCTGTCTGTCTGAATTCTCTCTGCTCCCCCGGGTGACCCTGCTGTTGTGGCTAAGTAGAGTGTGCCACTTAGAAGTAGAGTATGTTGGACCACCTGGCATGTTTTTCAGTTCAACACAAAAATCTATTTTCAACCTTTTTTCAACTCTATCAATCACTCCTCATCTCTGTCTGAGATGGTCGAGCACAGCCCGTCTGTCACACCTCTGCATGACCCTCTACGTGTTACATAGTAGCACTGTAGTTTGCTGTTAGTAGCTGTAGAGCAGACCCAGCGTGTTTGACAGAAGCAGTTTGTACTGTAACACTGCCCCCTAGTGGGGGGCAACGTCCTTCTCTTCCAGCTTCTAACTTTCCAATCTTTTGTTTCTCCTAATCTCTTGTTGTCTGTTTTGGTTGCCATGGCGTCCAGGGCAAGGCGGAGTTCATAGGTCGTGCGTTTGCCAAGCCCATCACTAAGATGTGTGACGAACACTATGGGCCCCCACGGTTCCCCCCCCAGCTGGAATACTACCAGATCTACCGGGGGAACTCCACCGCAGGTGACCTGTTGGCCGCCTTCGAGCTGCTGCAGGTGACACACTCACACACACACGGCTGCACAAACACAAAGAAACACACCAATACACACACCCACGCTGATACACATACGCAAGGCTGCACACACATACACAACCATGTATACAGCAGTGGCAACGCCTTGTAAATACACTGAAAGAGGAGCTTATCTTTATACAAATCCCCTGTAAATCAAGCCCACCTATCAAGCCCACGTACCCAATGCATGGACAACGCTTCTGTTGAATAAACGATGCACCATACACTATCAGAAATGAGAAAAGGAGGGATCTCTCTCTCTCGTTGTCTTTCTCTGTGTCCTTCCTTCGCTGTGTGTCACCTGCTTCATGATCCCCTGTCACCCTCCCATCACCACGCCACTTCCTGCAACAACCTTTGAAACTGCATCCGTTTCCTGCAACATTTCAAAACACTTCCTGCTTTGGCCACTCCTCCCTTATCCTCACACTCCCGATCCCCCATGGCCCCCTCCCACCTCCAATCTCCTTCCTTCCTTCCCTTTCCCTCCACGCTCCTTCCCTCCTTCTTGCCTCCTCCCTCCATTCCTCCCCTGACTCTGCAGATTCCCTATGATGATGAGGAGATCAGGAGGGCTCTTATCGCTGTCCATGACTTTGCTGTTCCTCAGATTAAGGTGCTCTTTCTATCTTTTCTCTCTTCCACCCATCCCTCGCTTCTCTCTGGGTCAGTTTCCGGTTGGTCTGCAGTCACTCTCTGTGTTCCAGTTATGTGACTCTGTTCCCTCTGTGTCTCTATAACTACGTTCTCAAAACTCTTCATCTCTGTCTTACTAGCAGTCAAAACCACTCACGCTCCCTATGCCGGTAGACTGATACTACAGTGTACTTTACAGAAGGGAATTTGTAAAATTACATTTTCCTTCAGTTCCTTCAATTCCTCATGTCCTGTGTTTTACATTCACATTATTTTTTTTTACCTTGCCTTGTCCAATCAGATTGGTCCAGCAGGGAGGGCAGGGCTTCCTCCTGTCGAGGGACCGACGGAGTCAGACCGTGGACCAATCATCCCTGTTCCCTTGGGCATCCGACCAATCCTCAGTCGCTACCGCATAGAGGTCAGAGGTCACTGTTGTAGAAGTAGGAAGAGGAGCAGTGGCAACTATATAAACAATATACTGTATACTAAATAGTACAGTATGTACTATGGCCTACATCCTGTGTTAGGGTTGTGACTGCTTCAGATCGGTTCTGATGGGTTGTGACTGGTTCTTTGGGGGGAAGGTGCTGTTCTGGGGTCTGCGGGACCTAAAGAGGGTAAACCTGGCCAAGGTGGACCGGCCCAGAGTGGACATCGAGTGTGCAGGGAAAGGGGTCCAGTCTGCCCTCATCCAGAACTACAAGAAGAACCCCAACTTCAGCACCCTGGTCAAGTGGTTTGAGGTGGTGAGTGGAAGTCTCAGGACCAAGCTAGATATCTTCTCAAACTCTGGAAGACCTCAGAGGTCTCAATTACATTGTTTATGTCTATGATTTGGTTTTTCTATCCATTAATCCCTGGCTAACTCATTGAGCTAAAGCTAACATTTACATTTATTCATTTAGCTTTTATCCAAAGCGACTTCCTAGAGACAGCTTTACAAAAGTGCATAGGTCACTGAGCAACAACGCGATACCCCCAAAATATTGCGGGTAGCCAAAACATGAAGCATACATTGTGAAATTGTGAGCTTAAACTAGCTTTCTCCGCTCGGTCCTTAAACATCTTCCACAACATCTACCTGACCCTTCTATTTCTTGGTGACCCTTCACCCCTGACCCCCAACCCCAGGACCTGCCTGAGAACGAGCTGCTCCACCCGCCTCTCAACATCCGAGTGGTGGACTGTCGTGCGTTTGGCCGCTACACCCTGGTGGGCTCCCACGCTGTCACCAGCCTGAGACACTTCATCTACAGCCCTCCAGACAAGAGCTCCAACAACTGGTCCAGCGCAGGTAGACACACACACACACACACACACACACACACACACACACACACACTGGTACACTGGTACACTGGAACAGTATTCATCTGCTGTTTTTTACATGCATACTGTGATCCCTCAATGTTTTTGAACTCTCAAGTTCAAGTCTAAATGCTGTAGTCAGTCAACATAATGTATCATTCATTCAGTTTCTCAGCAGATTGTGCTTCCTCTCGAATGATTCCTGTGTGTTGTATACTGCAGTATAACCCTTTGTACTGTGCTACACTGTACTGTAGATGAGAGTCTGTTTCTCACTGACTCACTCTGACACTCTCTCTCTGCTTGCTTCTGCCCCTTCATGCTCTTCCTCCTATCATTCACCTCCGCCCCGTGTTTCTGTATGTCTTGTGGTTTTTCTCTTTTTCTCTCTCTTTCTCTGTCTTGTGTTCCCCGGTCTCCCCTCTCTCTTTCTCTGTCTTGTATTCCCCGGTCTCCCCTCTCTCTTTCTCTGTCTTGTGTTCCCCGGTCTCCCCTCTCTCTTTCTCTGTCTTGTGTTCCCCGGTCTCCCCTCTCTCTTTGTCTGTCTTGTGTTCCCCGGTCTCCCCTCTCTCTTTGTCTGTCTTGTATTCCCCGGTCTCCCCTCTCTCTTTCTCTGTCTTGTGTTCCCCGGTCTCCCCTCTCTCTTTCTCTGTCTTGTGTTCCTCGGTCTCCCCTCTCTCTTTCTCTGACTTGTGTTCCCCGGTCTCCCCTCTCTCTTCTCATCCCTCTCTGGTCCCATCCCTCCGTGGTGGTCTCACTTACTGCTCGACCCCTGACCCCCCTCGCAGCTAAACTTATGAATGGCTACATGGTCCTCACCAACGGGGGGTTCCGCCCTAACCCCTCCCTTTACACCCACACCCCTACCCGCACCCTCTCTCGCCCCCTAGGTGATGTCATCGTCAACATGGATACCGAGTCCTACAGGAAGATGGACACAGTGGTCAAATTAGACGCTGTAAGATGTGTGTGTGTGTGTGTGTGCGCGTGTCTGTGCATGTGAGGGTGTATGAGTAGATTAGTGTGTTGTGTATTTCATTCATGCAGAGTGTAACTGGTGTTGTTTTGTGTGGCCCCTCCTGGAGACGTCTGATGCTGTAGTTAAAGTAGACATGGTGAGTACTCCTGTCTGTGACCAGCACCCAGTAAACCAGTGGTGTCGACCTGTGGGGACAACCCCTACCTCGTCAGCACCCTGGCTCAGTCTCTCCTTCCTTCCTGCAGAATGATGAGGAGAAAGAGAAGGAGAAGAAGAAGAAGAAAAAGAAGAAGAAGGGGGGAGAGGTGGAGGAGGAGGAGCTGGATGAGAGCATGCTGGACTGGTGGTCCAAATACTTTGCTTCCATAGAAACCCTGATGGAGGTGTGGCCTATTCTATTCATATACATTGTGTTCTATTGTACTCTATTACAATATGTTCTATTCTGATCAATTAAATGATCAAAATGTTAGATTTCATATACTATAATATACATATATTCTGGCCTGGTCCTGTCATGGTTGTGTGCCTGTGATGTGAAGGTTGTTGGTCTGATTCCTCAGATCCTGAAGGCCCAGGAGGCAGCACAGGCAGAGGCAGAGGAGAGAGAGGAGCAGGAGATAGCAGCTGAGGGAGGAGGTAGATAACAACACCACAGCACGACCACAACACGACCACAACACAAACACAGCACGACCACAGCACGACCCACTAAAGGAACATAACAATCATGCTGAAGTCTGTTTGTCTGGCAGGACAAAAGCATGTGCCCTCCCTCGCCCCCCTCCCTCCCCCCCCTCCTTCGCCCCCCTCCCTCGCCCCCCTCCCTCCCATCCACCTGATTCATTCTCCTGCAATGCAACTATCTAAGGGCAGTGACGCTGTCCTCAAGACCACCCCCCCGCTTCTGTCTACACAGCCTGACCCACCCACCCTGCACTGCCATGAAAGTTGACTGATGAATCTAACCCTTATCACTTGAAATAAATAGGTACCCTCATTCTTTAACTCCAACTGATTCCACAAAAAGTGATTAAAATCAGGAACCTTTTATCATCATGTAGTATCTGAGAGAACAGTCATTTAAGAGTTGTAATATCCATCGGCAATGTTGGAATAAGAGTCAATTCTGAACTTGAGACATTAATACGGGCGATGTCACCAGGCAAGTGCCTCATTAGCGATGAATCACCATGGTTATTGTTGCCCAGGAAGTAGCAACTCTGTCAGCTTTCATGTCGATTGACAAAGTGCTGTGTCCGTCCTCCTTCACTCCTGCTCCTCTATCACTCCTCCTCACCTGGCGTCACCTCCACCCCTCTGCTCCTCCACCCCTTCACTCCGCTCCTCCCTTCCTCCACTCCTCCGCTCCTCCCTCGCTCACCCAGAGATCAGAGCTGATGACCTGTCTGGTAAAGGCCCCAGGGGGAAGGAGAAGAAGGAGAAGAAGAGCTCCAGGGAGAAGAAGAAGGCTCACGCGGGGGAGGGGCTAGAGAAACGCCCCCCCAAGCCCAGAGTGGATGAGCTGCTGGTGGGTGTGGCTTCCTCTCGTCACCATGGAAACATACTCCTCACAGTAGGGTGGAAAACCGTAACACACGCACATAGACACAGTAACACACGCACATAGACACAGTAACACACGCACATAGAGGACAGACACACATCCACACACATGGACGCTACAATGTTCATAAATGTTTAGCTGCTCTTTCTCTGAAAATGGTGTGTTTGTGTGAATGTGTGCATGCATGTTTGTGTGTGTGCGTGTGAATGTGTGTGTTTGTCCAGGTGTACCACAAGGAGCTGGAAAGTGAGTTTGACAACTTTGAAGACTGGCTCCACACCTTCAACCTGTACAGAGGGAAGGCTGGGGATGATGACGAGCATGCCCTGGACGACGACAGGATTGTGGGCAGGTTCAAGGTGCTCCAGAGGACACGTTCTCCACACTCTCATCACACACAATGTGGATTTACACACAACTCTTTAAATCTTTTCCAACTTGAACTTTCAATGGTATTTTGGTATCGGAATCAATTGGAATTGATTAAATCAGTGTTGTTGAATAGTTGTTTCCTGCTGATTGTGACACAGTTGTTGGTTCCTAATCACTTGCTCCTGTGCTTTGACCCAGGGTTCCATGTGCATGTACAAGCTTCCACTCTCCAATGACATCACCAGGGAGGCGGGCTTTGACCCTAATATGGGCATGTTCCAGAGCATCCCACATAACGACCCGATCAACGTGCTCGTCCGAGTGTATGTGGTCAGGGTGAGTGGCCTCTCAACCTTTGAACCCTTGACCTCTGACCCTTGTGTGTACCACAGATGATGAGTGTATGTTGTCATCCAGGCCACTGATCTGCACCCTGCTGACATCAATGGAAAAGCAGACCCCTACATCGTCATCAAACTGGGCAAGTCTGAGCTGAAGGACAAAGAGAACTACATTTCCAAGCAGCTAAACCCTGTCTTTGGCAAGTGAGTGTATGGAGTGACAATTACTTCCTGTAGTCCCAAAAAGGCTTACGAAGTAAATTAACTGAATCCTCTAAACACTGCAAACTCGTTTCTATCTCTCCTCCTTCGCTCTCCATCCTTCCCTCCCTCCCTCCCTCCCTACCTTCACTCTGCCTCCCTTCTCCTCTACCTCCATCTGTTCATTCCTCTTTCCTGCTCACCTGCTCTCCCTTCCTCTCTTACTTCCTACCTTCATTCTCCATTCTTTTGTTCTTTCCATCTCTCACTCCACCATACTGTATTTCCTCTCCCAGGTCGTTTGACATCGAGGCCACCTTCCCTATGGAGTCCATGCTGACAGTGTCTGTGTATGACTGGGACCTGGTGGGAACTGACGACCTGATAGGAGAGACCAAGATTGACCTGGAGAACCGCTTCTACAGCAAGCACAGGGCCACCTGTGGCATCAGCAGCAACTACTCCATGTGATTACCTGTGTGTGTGTGTGTGTGTGTGTTGGTATCTGTCTGTTTGTCTCTCAGCATTAATAAATGACGCACCCTCATAAACGCTCACTAACCCTGCCATGTCTCCTGTTGCTGTCAGGCACGGTTACAACCAGTGGCGGGATCCCTTGAAGCCCAGCCAGGTCCTTGCCAAGCTGTGCAAGGAGGGCAAGCTGGACGGGCCCCACTACGGGCCTGGGGGCCGGGTCAAGGTGGCCGGCCGCATCTTCCTGGGGCCCACCGACATAGAGGATGAGAATGGTGCTTCTAGACTTCCTCCTCTCCTACTGTCCTGTAACATTGATGTACCAGTAGTGCTGTTAGACTTCCTCCTCTCCTACTGTCCTGTAACATTGATGTACCAGTAGTGCTGTTAGACTTCCTCCTCTCCTACTGTCCTGTAACATTGATGTACCAGTAGTGCTGTTAGACTTCCTCCTCTCCTACTGTCCTGTAACATTGATGTACCAGTAGTGCTGTTAGACTTCCTCCTCTCCTACTGTCCTGTAACATGATGTACCAGTAGTGCTGTTAGACTTCCTCCTCTCCTACTGTCCTGTAACATGATGTACCAGTAGTGCTGTTAGACTTCCTACTCTCCTACTGTCCTGTAACATGATGTACCAGTAGTGCTGTTAGACTTCCTCCTCTCCTACTGTCCTGTAACATGGATGTACCCGTATTGCTGTTTGGAGGTTGTTTGTTGGGACATCCACTGAACAATACAACTCAATCCTCTCCTCTCTTCTTCTCATATCTCCTCTCCCCCCCCCCCCCCAGGTCTAAGGAAGCAGACTGAGGAGCACCTGGCTCTGACTGTGTTGAGGCACTGGGAGGAGATCCCCAGAGTGGGCTGTAAACTCATCCCTGAACACGTGGAGACCAGACCCCTGCAGAACCCAGACAAGCCTGGCATAGAACAGGTGTGTCACACGCTCTCCCAGATACAGTCACACACATACACATACTAAATACAGTCCACTGAAAGCACTCACACACACTCTTACACTCCCACACCGGTAGATTTGTAGTGGAGAAGTGTGTGTTATCTCCACAGGGGCGGCTGGAGATGTGGGTGGACATGTTCCCTATGGACATGCCAGCCCCCGGACCTGCCATTGACATATCCCCACGGAAACCAAAGAGGTAGGTCCCTGACCATAACAACGAAAAATTAAATGATGGAATGTCTCCTCCGGAGTAGCAAGAGATAGATCAGATAAGCTACGGTTTCTAAATGATACAAACAGTTTACTTTGAATGTTTCATCAAAATAATTTAAATCTACAGTATATTTTAAATCAGCTGAACTTGTAGTTTTGTCCACAGGTTCCTGTGGTAAGTTGATCTCCTTAGAGTCAGATCATACTGTGGAAGAGCAGACACCACCAAGACCAACTGTGTGTGTGTGTGTGTTCCTTCATGCTTCCTGTCCCAGATATGAGCTCAGGGTGGTTATATGGAACACAGATGAAGTGATTCTGGAGGATGATGATTACTTTACTGGGGAAAAGTCCAGTGACATATTTGTCCGGGGGTAGGTACGGAGGGACGAGCGGCGCTCAGCCCCGCCCGTGTGGATGTGACGCGTGTGTGCTTGGCGTTAATCACTCTTGTTTTCTTGTGTTCCCATTTTTCCCTCTCTGTGTGTGTTTGTTGTGTGTTTCTGTGTTTGTGGTGTTTCTCCTGTGGTCCCCTCTCTCTCTCCTCTCGTCAACGCTCTGCTGTTGCCTAGCTTTGAGCTCCGTGTTATTATTTGGAACACAGATGACGTCATTCTAGAGGACGATGCTTTCATGACAGGAGAGAAGATGTCTGACATCTATGTCAGGGGGTAAACAAACAACTCCACAAACGACCCCATTGCATGGCTCGTACCAACCTCCCCGTCCTCATCCCCTACTCCCTCTTCTCCTCCTCCTTTCCTCTCTTTCTCCCTTCTTCTGATGTCATCCCTTCTCCCTCTCCACTCATCCTTACCTCTCCTTCTCCTATTCCTTCCCCTCCTACCCTCATAAATTCTCCTTTTTTCTGCCCTCCTAACTTGTCCCTAATTTCAGCAATCCAACCAGCACGCAGATCCCTAGCTGAAGACCCGACCCACCCCCACCCCCTCCCCCCACCCAGTCCCCCCCACCCCTCTTATCAGCACACAGCAAACAATGGCTTTAACACCCACTTACAGAGAAGGGACCAATCAGAACCATATCTATTTTACATTCATACAGGCTCATTGGCTTATCAAATATAGGTTGCTTACAGGGAAAAAAATGGTTTTCTATGGCTGATCATTGAATTGACCCAGGGAGGTATTAATATAGGAGTAGTTGGTGGGGAGTTTGATCAGGGACTAGCTTTTAGTAATAGTAGGTGAAAGCATTTTTTATATATATGCAATGGAAGGTATGGTCCTGTCTTTCCATAGCAACTGTCCCTAGGGCAGGGGTTCAGATGACTCAGAAGAAGATGTTTGATCTCTTGCATGAAAGCATAAGCCAAGAGATTCCACATGTTGGTTCTAAAGAAGCCTTAATGCAATATAAACAAAATGTTGCCACTGATACACTGACGAGCAAACTAATTTAAAGATATTCTCTGGTTGGGTTTCTATCCTGTTTCTGTCAGCCCCGTCAGTCTGAACCTCAACAACATCTGTTCCTCCTCCTACACCACTGCAGGTCACATGGTCTGACAAGATGGTCTCCTCTCCATTAGGTCTTCTATGGAACCACCATGCAAACTGGCCTGACCAGACAATCGCCAACCAGCCCAAACTAACTCTGTCAATCCCTGATTTAGGATAAACAACCATAAATAATCCTACCCCTTATTTACCCTAGCTAGACATAGTTTACCCTAACTAATCTTGGCTGGTGTAACCCCTTCCTCCTCCCCTCCCAGTATCCTGTAGGCCTGGGACAGACAGTACTCATAGGAGAACAGGACTATGAGGAACCCTGTAAAGGACCTCACTTGATTCTCTGATTTGACTGATTCTCATTTTGTAAAACGCAAGCTTTGTGTGTGCATGGCCTGTTTTAAACGTGTGACCCTCCAACAACAAACCAGTTTTATTACTGGATAATTACAGTCTGGTGCCTGTTGCTGTTAGTCCTTTGATGCCGTCTTTAAATTGTTAATGGGAATCTATTTGATTTGGATTGACTGATTAGTTATTGGAGGATTATATCATGTGTTGTTATGACATGTTATAGACTTACCTTTTACTTCACACATACTACAAACTAGTGATCGCATGATCACATTTTAACCAATAATCTCTAATCAATAACCAGCCTCTGCAATCCTTACATTGAATTCAACGATTAATTTCTACAGACTATAGATTGCATGTCATCTACCTTCAGTAACACAGTCCTCAATCTCATCTCCTCTGTACTTTGACCAAGTAGGTCAAAGCATCTCTGACCACTCTGACCCTTGACCTTTCTGTGTAACCTCTGATCTCTCTCCCAGCTGGCTGAAAGGGCAGCAGGAGGACAAGCAGGACACAGACGTGCACTACCACTCCCTGACAGGAGAGGGCAACTTCAACTGGCGCTTTGTATTCCCCTTCGACTATCTGATGGCCGAGGAGAAGATCGTCATCTCCAAGAAGGAGTCCATGTTCTCCTGGGACGAGACCGAGTACAAGATCCCAGCCCGCCTCACCATGCAGGTGTGGGACGCAGACCACTTCTCCGCAGATGACTTCCTGGGTACGACCTTTCACCTCAGTGTCACCTTCAAATATGAAAAATGATTTCTTCTTCAAATTACATATGTACGGTATAAACCAAATGATAAATATGAACACTAGAGTTACATATAAACATATGGTGACTGCTGTTGTTGTCTTCTTCCCAGGAGCGATAGAGCTGGACTTGAACCGGTTCCCTCGCGGGGCGAAGACTTCCAAGCAGTGTTCCATCAACATGATCCAGAACGAGCACGACCTTCCCACCATCTCCATCTTCAAGCAGAGGAGGGTCAAGGGCTGGTGGCCCTTTGTGGCCCGCGACGAGAACGACGACATGGAGCTCACGGTACCCTGCACACACACACACACACACGGACACATATGGACACACACATGGACACACACAGGCACAAACACATGCACACAGACAGTCATAGACATGTACGTAGACACACCACACACACGGTTTCCATTTGTGTTAATGAACAGTATTTGGCTTCTGTGATGTCACAGGGTAAAGTGGAGGCGGAGCTTCACCTCATGACAGCGGAGGAGGCTGAGAAGTGTCCAGTAGGTCTGGGACGCAATGAGCCTGACCCTCTGGAGAAACCAAAGTAAGAATACACACACACAGTACACAGACTAGCACACACAAACTTAAACACACACTGGCACGTTCTTTCACACACAGTCACACACACACACAGACAAACCCACATGAAAATAGAAACCAGTGGCACGAAAATGACTGGGTTGGTTTTCACAGCCAAGCAGGGCTGGTCCTTCCTACAGGCGACAGGCATCCGCCTAGGGCGGCATGAAGAGGGGGGCGGCATTTTCCCAAGTGCATCCATAAATTAACCCTCCCGCACAACTAGCAGAGGGCGCCAACCGCGCCACGGCATACCTCCGTGTAGCGTTTGGGGCGCCGGCCCGGGGGGGCCAGTATCAGAATGTCATGGCTGTCCTGTCAGATCTGGGGGAGATGCAGCCCCCTTCAGCCCGGTCTCCTCCCTCCACCCTCACACTTCCACTCTCACTCGTTTATCCTCCATCTCTTTACCTGTCTCCCTTTGTTTCCTTCCACCCATCCTTCCTCTGTGCATTGCCCCCCTCCCTTCGAACATGATCTGTCCCTCCATCTCCATCCCTCCATTCCTTCCTCCTCCCGTCCCTTTGTCCTCCCCCTCTCCCTCTCCCTCTCCCTCCCTCCTTGCCTCGGAAGTCGTCCAGACACCAGTCTCATGTGGTTCCTGAGTCCTCTGAAGTCCCTCCGATACTTCATTTGGCACAACTACCGCTGGCTGGTCCTGAAGGTGCTGGGTGCTCTGCTGCTGCTGCTGCTGCTAGGCCTGTTCCTCTACTCCATCCCTGGGTACCTGGTCAAGAAGCTGCTGGGGGCCTGAGACGCTGGTGGTAGCCCCTCCTACCTCCCCTCTTTCTCTCTCTCTCTCTCTCTCTCTCTCTCTCTCTCTCTCTCTCTCTCTCTCTCTCTCTCTCTCTCTCTCTCTCTCTCTCTCCCTTCTCATCTCTCATCTTCTCCTCTCTCTTTATCTCTATGTACTTTATTCTTGTTCCGTTTCTGTTCAGTTCATTTATTCCTGTGTCTCTCTCTCTGCCCAAGTCTCTCCTCCTCTCTTTCTCCCTCGCTACACCCCATTCCTCTACGAGAGCAGACCCTATGGTACATACCCTGGTTACTTCCCTGTCTCTGCCCTCCTGTGTTCTCTGTGCCAGTGTCTGTGCCATCCCATAATAAACACCATCCCAGGCCTCTTAACAGCTGTGGTGTGGTGAACATGTTGTTACCGTGGCACTTGTCATTCCGCCTGACATCCATGTGCTCACCATCCGGAGAGTGTGTCTGTGCTTCAGTCACTGTGGAGTGATGCTCTGTTCCTGTGGATATTGGATTGACTCCAGTAAGGCTACTGCATGAATAGTAACTAACAACTAATGCCTGCTTTGCAATGTTTCTCTCTAACCATCTTCCCTCCCCATCAATCTTCCTCCACCCCTTCTTTCCTCTCCTCTTCTCTCTTTTCTTCTCCCCTCCTCTCCTTCTTTCTTCTCCCCCCCCCCTCTCCCCTCCTCTTCTCTCTCCCCCCTCCTCTCCTCTCCTCTCTCTTCCTCCTCTCCTCTCCTCCCCCCAGCCGTCCAGACACAACCTTCCTGTGGTTCCTCAGCCCGCTGAAGGCCGTGCGCTACCTCATCTGTAACCGCTACAAGTGGCTGATCATCAAGATAGTGGTGGCCCTGCTGCTGCTGGCCATGCTGTGCGTCTTCCTCTACAGCATGCCTGGCTACCTGGTCAAGAAGATGCTTGGGGCCTGAGGCGGGAGCAGAGGAGAGGACAGGAGGAGGGGGTGGGAGTGGAGGAGAGAAGGGAATAAAAGGAGAGGAAAGGGGGAGAGGACAGGACTGGATGAGGAGAGGTTACTAGATGTTATGTGCTGCAAGGTTGTCCCTCTGTCCTCACCTACAGCTGTGTATCTTCATTCACTCTCACCCTTTGTCACCAAACCTGGCCAGTGAAGATTCTCCCTGAACAATGAGACTTTCCCCTGGACTAATACAAGCTCTGCTACTGGCCCACTGCATCATCTCCCAATCACGCTACAGCAATACACCTGGCCTAACCAGTCCAATGCTTCCAAGCTGGACCCTAACCAATCAGTCACTACCATCCCTGAACTGACCAACTAACCAAATGGAATGTTTGTCCCGTATCTGATCTGTCAGCTGTTTGGCTGAAGAGCTCACCCTGTTCTAGGAATGTTTGTTTATTTATTTATTTGGTGTTGATTTTAGTTATTTAGAACAGAAACTGTTGGATGACTGTTGGGAATTGTTGACAATATCAAATGAAGGACAATTCCTAGGGCAACTTGTTGCACTATTTGCACAGAAATGATGAAGAAATTGAATACAGATAACTATTTTGCTAGAATTCACTAAATGCATTTCATTTCCATGAACACTTCTTTAGAGGTTGCCTTCCTAAGGTTTAGCTTCACTTGTGTTGTCCACTCAGTGTTTAAAGGGGCAGTGCTTGTTCTGTTTCACCCCTCAAAAAAAAAGAATGCACTCTGACTGTTACCATAGTTTACCCTCGGTAGAGCATAGCATCGAGGAGGCATGCGTCTGTGACCTGATGTTCGAGAGCAGGTCACGTGACAAAGCATGACTCTTATTCTAGCTTCCCCATAGCTCACAACTCCTTCTGTCTAGAATGCTGGAGTTTAAGCTGCTGTTTATGAGAACCTGAAGTATCAAAATAGGGGGGTGGGGTTGACCCCTGACCCTGCCGCCCTATCAGAAGGCTTGGTTGACTCCTGACCCTGCCGTCCTATCAGAAGGCTTGGTTGACCCTTGACCCTATCAGAAGGCTTGGTTGACTCCTGACCCTGCCGTCCTATCAGAAGGCTTGGTTGACCCTTGACCCTGCCGCCCTATCAGAAGGCTTGGTTTGCAGTGTGCAGTGCTCTTCCGTTTGATCCCTTGCTTGCAGCTGTAATTCTGACATCATGACTTGTGTTGCAGTCCTTTTAGTGATTCTGTGTTCACAAAGTACGATAAAATAGTTCATGTTTGCACTGAACTCTCGCCTGTTTGTACGATTTAGAGTGTATTTATATCTCTTTGCTGAAAAGTGTTCCAATATTTATTTTACGTCTGTTTTAAAAATGATTTGAAATAAACAGAATGACTTGAGGTAAGAACCTGCTGAGTCTTTGAGTCAGTCAGAGGTCAGTTAGTGTGTGTGTGTGTATGCTTGGCAGAGTTTATGTGACTTTTAGTCAGAATGCTTGTGAAAACGAGTCTGTGTACATGTATATATTTACAAATATCACTATCCTATTATCATCATGTCTGTGTATTACCTTCTTCCTCTCTCATTCCCTCCCTCCCTCTCCCCACCTTTCTGTTTCCCTCCATCCCTCCCTCCCTTCTCTCTCCCATGCCCTCCCTCTCCTGCAGCCGTCCCAACACCAGCATGTCGTGGATGCTGAGCCCTCTGCACGTGCTGTGTCTTCTGTCCTGGAGGAGCTACAGGCTGCAGTGTGTGCTGCTGCTGGCCAGCCTGCTGGGGGCGCTGTTCCTCATCCTGCTCTTCTTCTCCATGCCCTCTGCCATAAACAGCAAGATTTTCAACAGCGTTGGCTGAACGCCACACACACAGTCAGCTTAGAAACACACACACGCACACGCACACGCCAGACATAAGACGTGTCCTAGTTCTCCCCTGACACTGTTCAAACAGCAGCACCACTTCTGTAAAGGGATAAAAGCTTTATTTGTTCTCACAGTTTTGTCTCAAATATTATTAAAGAGTTCTTCCAGCAGGGTTTGTTTCATGACTAGTTTTCCCAGCAGGGAGTGTATACAGTACGGGGGATCTCTGGAGAGGGTCACTCTGGCACCAGCTGCATCGCCTGAGTGGGCGGGATCTCAAGCTCAGTGTTGACCTATCAGAGAGAGGGGTCATGATGAGAAACACACACGCTTACACACACTGAAGAAAACAGAACAAAGTATACACCGAACACACACACCACACACTGAACAAATACTCACACAATACAGCACACACACACGTACCTTGGAGGTGACATACTGGTGAAGCAGCATGCGTAGCTCAGTGTTCTGCTGTTTCAGACTCTGTGTCTCCGTAATGAGCTTTGACCTCTCTGTCAGAACAGTGCTGCGGAAAACAAACAGCTCAGTTCATTTGTGTGTGTGTGTGTGTATGAATGTTTCTGCCAGTCTGTGTGCTGACTGTAATGTACCTGATGAGGCTTCTCTGTGTGTGTGTGTGTGTGTGTGTGTGTATGAGTTCCTCACTGGTACTTCTCCATCGAGGTCTCCAGCTCTGCCCAGATCCTGAGCTTGTTCTCTGGGATGACGTTGGCCATGGAGTCCCAGTAGGCAGCATCCTCGGAGTCGTCCCTCTGGCCCAGACCCACCCTGAGCTGCTGGTGCCCCACGCCCCCCCTGGATACACACACACACACACACACACACACACAGCAGCAGCCATCAGTTACATGACAATCAGCACACAGACAGTCAAAAACATGCACACTCGTGGTCGCGGGTGTGTGGGTGACCTTTTAGGGTGGTGCTGGGCTGTGAAGGCCCTGAGGGCCTTCAAGACGTCATTGGGGTGGATGAGATTAGAGGTTGGGGTGCTGGGACAGCTCCGCCCTCTGCCCTCGTTATCATCCGCAGACACTTCCTGGATATGATATCAGAGCATATGACATCAGAGGAAGTGGAGGATGAAGAGTATGCCAAAGATTGTCTAAAGTGGGCTGCTGGGTCACCAGCAAGTGGGAAAACAAAGTTCCATTGACAAGCTAGTTAGGTGGTCCCTGCTTTTGTCCATCACTTGTATACTCCTCCTTCATCCCTCCTTACCAACGCACGTTCTTCCTGTTGCTGTGGGTACTTGATGAAGAAGTCGGCCATCTTGTTGACATCCTCCTCACTCTCAATGCCCATGGCCTGAGCAACAAAACCCAAACACAGAGAAGAGTCAATCATGCTCCTCCAACCACCAGTCCCTGGGTGTGTGAGTGTATGTGTGTGTGTGTGCGTGCGTGAGAGTGTGTTGACTCACAGTGAAGATGGCATCCAGCTTCATGAGGGACTGCTCATCCCTGTCCAGAGGAGACAGCAGCTTCAGGAGCTTACTCTCTATCAGGAAGCCCTGGGGAGACGGAGGGGAGGAGGGAGGAAGAGGGAGGGACGGATGGAGGTAAAGAGAGACAGAGGAGAGGTCATCCAAATTGGAAAAACAGTCAACTTCTTATGGTCATGAGAATGATAATACCGTTATAAACTGGAAAAAAAAAGAAGCAAACTGTGAATTATTTTGACGAATATAAACATCCAGCTGTGTGCAACAATTCTGTTTGTGCTTGTCTTTGTGAAACAACATACAGGCTCATTTCCTGTGATCTCTGACCCTTTACTAAATGTCATCTGTGGTTTGTGGTCTTTTAGATTGCAACTGAAAACACATAGCACAAATCACAAACATCCACGTCCTTACCGTCTCGTCACACAGCAGCTCCAGAAGCCTCTTCACCGTCAACACTGACACCTCTCCCTGCACCTCACTCTCCCTCTTTTCCACCTCCCCCTTACTGTCCTCCCTCTCTCTTTCCACAGCCAACCCAGAACTCCTGGCCCCCGGCCCAGCCCCAGCCTCCACCATAGCTCCAGGCCCCACTGAGGCCTCCACCATAGCTCCAGGCCCCACTGAGGCCTCCACCATAGCTCCAGGCCCCACTGAGGCCTCCACCATAGCTCCAGGCCCCACTGAGGCCTCCACCATAGCTCCAGGCCCCACTGAGGCCTCCACCATAGCTCCAGGCCCCACTGAGGCCTCCACCATAGCTCCAGGCCCCACCAAGGCCTCCCGGGTCCCCAGGCTTGAGCGGCTGGTCTTCCCAGAATGCAGCAGCTCTGAGGCAGTCTGCCGAGCGGTCTTCTGGGCTTGCTTCTGGGGGCGGATGGGACCACAGCGCTCCATGAAGGGCAGCGAGGGACGCTCCCAGGCCAGGCCCAGCTGCTGCTGGTAGATGATGCAGTCGATGTCCAGGGCCTTCTCCACCAGCTCCTTCACCTCAGCCTCGTTCATCAGCCACATGTCCTCAAACCTCTTGGAGTCAATGGCAGCGAAGTGCCTGGATGTGAGTGTGTGTGTGTTGGGGAGGGGCCAGGGGGACAAGGAGCCAACATTTACTTTTGAAAGATTTGAGCGTGTGGCGCACTTTGCATCTTAACATGGGTCACAGAAGTATGTGTGCTGTGTGCATTTGTGTAGGTGTATTTGTCCGTGTGTGTGTGCGTGTGTTATATGGAACCTCATCTTCTTCTGCATATGTTTGTACTGCTGCATGATGCGCTGGTAGTCCTCTGTCAGACTCTGGTTCTCTTCCTTGGACTGCTTCTCCTGGTTGGAACATTTCACCTTCAGGTTGTTCAGCACGTCCTGCTGCCTAGAACACACAGACGAATACAGACACACAGACACACACAGACACACACAGACACACACCTCACTCAAACTGGCTTGCCTTGCTAGCGGGCAGCTATACGCAAATCCTGTGATCAGGAGATTGCGTATTTATGCACGTTCGTGTGTGTGTGTGTGTGTACATCCCACCTGGTGATCTTCCTCTTCTGCTGGGACTTGGTGATGGCGTTCTCCTCGTCTCTCTTCTTCAGCACCTGGAAGTTATACTCCAGCTTCTCCTGGTTCAGCTGGTAGGTAGCCTTCATCTGCTGCAGCTGCTGCTCCAAGATCTACACACACACACACACACACCACAAACATGCACAGGTGCACACACAACACACACATGCACGCAGACATACATACACACACACACATGTATTGCGTCACAGTGAAACAGCAGGTGTGTGGGTCATGGTGACACCTTCCTTCTCAGGAGACAGCCTGACCTGTACGTCAGTGTCCAGCTTGATCTTGATCATGTTGTACTCCTCGGCATCCTCCACCCTCACTTGGTCCAGCAGGACCTCATACTCCTCCACCCTCCTCATCCTCTGCATCAGGTTCTCCAACTGGGGGAGGGCGGTAGGGTGACAAAGAGAGAGGGGTCAGAGAGAGACATAAAGGAGGCCAGAGAAAGAGTCTGAGTCTCTGAGAGACAGGGGGGGGGGCTGAAGAGACCAGAGAGAGAGAGAAAGAGAGGGGGGGTGAAAGAGAAAGTGTGTCAAGAGAGAGAAGGGTAGAAAAGGGATGAAGGGAAAGACATGCATACCTCTTTGTCACTGCGTTCCTTCATGTGTTGCTCCCACTTCTCCCTGTCTCCAGTCAGAAGCACCTTGCGCTCGCTCTCGTACGCGCTCTACACAACCACAGACCACAAACACTGCCGTGAGGGAGAGCCAATGAAAAGGTGGAACCATGTAAGTACAAAAGTATTCATATTTGGTTCGGGGGTGGCCAAAGGCGTACCTCTATCTGATCCAGCTCCACCCTGTATGACTTATTCAGGATCTTGACCTGGTCCTCCATCCTCTCAATCATCAAGTCCACGTCCTCAGCCTGTCTCTTCAGGTCTTTGACGTAGCAGTCGTCCGCTTGCTTCAGCTCCTACCCCCACACATACACATGCAGGTATTTACACAGACATAAACTCACAGATACACATGTTGTGTGACCCTCTGTCCTCATCACTGCCCCTCCCTCCCTCCTTCTCTGTACCTGCTGCAGTTCAGTGATCAGATTGTTTTTGTCTTGGACAAGCAGGCCGCAGAGCTGCTGTTGGCTGATCAGACTATCTCTCAGGTCCTGAGGGATATCCTTCATTTTAGCCACTATCCACTTCTTGTTGATCTCCTCAAACTTCTCTAAGCTAACCTTGGCCTCGTTCTCCAGCTTTTCCACCCTGTAGGGCAGGGGTGGAGGGGTGATAAAATGAGGGAGGGAGGGATATGGAAAAATTGAAAAGAAGATGAGGAAGACACACCATGATAATATAGTGTATTACGAACAGTAAGTAAATTGCAATGGTCAAATTCCATTCAGATATTCATTCTGGTTTCATTTTGACTGCATCATTCATCGCCGGTAGAGGGTGCACTTGCAACGTCTCACACTACTCTTTACAGTCCATGTATTCACCTGAGTTTGCGTGCTTCTTCTATCTTTGCTCTGCACTGCGACTCTCTAGCGTCTGCCGCTACCATGACGTTGGTGACGAGCTCTGTCCCATCGCTCAGCAAATTTAACATCCGCTGAGGCCAAGAGACGGACACAGAAATTAATTAAATAAAAACAGATTCTTCTTGTATTGGAGTAGAATACATACGATTGGTGTGCTCTTATCCACGGATTAAGTTTACTTTTTCACTCTGATCCACTTGGATCTGGCTCTTTCTTGTCTCCTCTTCGATTTCCTTCTTCTCGTTGGAGTCATCCCCGAGTTCTTGTCTAAGTCCAATGCCGTTATCAAAACATGATAATGGTCAAGCACAATGTGTAGGCTGGATTGTAAACGATTTACTGAATCTAGGATGCTAGAACTGTAAAAGGTAGAATAGACTACCTTCTCCTGGCTTCTTTTCGTGCGGCTATGCGAAGCCGTCTGGCAGCAATCCTCTCCTCCGGATTCTCGGATTCCAATGATGGTCCAGCTTCACCAGGATCCTCATGAAGTGTCCCGGATTGACTCATGTTTAGACTTGTGAAATTGTACTAGCTTTAAAACTTTATTATAGCTAAGCCAGCCTAGCTAACCAGTAGCTAGCTAACATAACAGCTGAGGAAGTGTCGCAGCATCATTGTTTATGAAGTGGTTGTTATGGATACGGGGACTGTATTCATTTTCAGACTTTACTGCCATCATGTGGTTTTACGAAGCATCAACAACGTACATCAACAAATCTACGACTAATGTCCAGCACAGACAACAGAATACACACACTTGAGATTGGAAAGTGAAGGAGCTGTCGGAAGGTGAGGACAGCAGCAAGTTTTAATCTGGTCCTCAGACTCAGACAAAGGATCCAGGATTGGGAAGGAGAGGAGAACGGGAGGGTCGAGGGGAGAGAGAGGGGAAGGTAGAGGGGAATATGAAGAGATAAGGAAAGAGGAAAACAGGGACACAACACACAAGGATAGGGAAAATGGGACAGGGGAAGAGTAGAATAGGAGCAGAGGACAGGAGAGAAAAGAGGGGATGAGAGGAGAGGTGGGGGTGAAGTTGAGGAGAAGGAATATGTCGACTTAATAGGCTACTCCTAGTCTCTGGTATACTTCAGCCTAACCAATCTAGGCATCCTAAAAGTGTACCATGGTGCTCTGTATAGACACGCTAATAGGATTAGTTAGAAGCTGACGTCATAGAACGCTAGACGCAAGCTGTGTGTGTGTCTTTGCGTCTTTCTCACTCTACCAATCCCTGCCAGGGGCTTAAATTCTACAGGTGGAGAGAAACGCAAAGCAAGAAACTCGTCTTTCTCTTCATCTCTTCACTCTCCATCTACAGTTTCCTATCTCCACTGAACCATATTTCAAATCTCCGTTGAACTAAGACTCCTAAGTCAGCCTCCTCTCTCAGGAAACAAGTTGATCCAAGCAGACGCTAGAAGCAAACTCCAAAGGACCCAGGTGGCCACTTGGATCAACCCAGGAATCAGACACCCAGGATGGGGGAGGTGTCTGTGGAGTGCCTAGAGCAGCTGATGAAGAGCATGGAGGTGCTGCTGTCGGCGGTGGAGCAGCTGAAGGGCCACTGTGGCCACCACCTCACGGAGCTGATGCAGCTGGTGCTGGAGCTGAGGCAGGAGCAACAGCAGCTGACCCAGCGCTACGATGACATGGCCCAGGAGCTGCAGGAGACCCTGGAGGTGGTGGAGGAGCTGACCGACACCAAGTTTGCCTTTGATTCCAAGGAGAGGCAGGCACAGAAGCTGAACAGGCAACTGTGAGGGACGATGACGGAGAGGGGGTACCTGTTGGATTTTTACATCTGCACTTCTTCAAGGAAGTCAGAGACTGTTTTACACTCGAGAGAAAGCGAGAGGACATAAACTCATATGATCACTCATAAACATATATGATGTTATATGAAATCATTTCACAGCATCTGCTGTGTTTGTGTATGTGAATGTGTGTGTTTGTGTGTGTGTGAGAGAGAGAGAGAGGGAGAGAGAGAGAGAGAGAGAGAGAGAGAGAGAGAGAGAGAGAGAGAGCGTTTGAGTCTCCTTATGAGGTCATGAGGGGACACTTTTTCTATGTAATCCGAGTAGAGAAGATTTAAACTGTTGTAAGGAGAGGAGTAGAGGTGTGTAGTAATGGAACGTGGATTGTCCTCATTCATACCCTGGCCAGGCACACAGCCAGGTAGGACCACACAGTCGCTGAGTCACCAGGCTACTTCTGGAAACAAAGAGACTGTGCACGTGTCACCATCCATCTTGTCATTTGACAGGCTGATGGCCTCTGTGCGTGTCACTGTCTATTTTTTAGTTTAATAGGTTGAAAGACTGTCATGTATACGTGTCACAGCCCACCTTTGCATAGGCTGTACGCAAATTCATCTCTACACTACTTGTCCTCTGCTTCAATCATCCTTTCTCATATTCCTTGTTGTTATATGTCTTTGTTTTATTATTTTCTTTCTTTCTCTCTCTCTGACTCTCTCTCACTCTTACCCAGATCCCTGAGAATGCTGATTAGATTAAAGTATAGCCTGTTTTCCTGCTCTTTGACCTTCAGCAGGCTAGTCAAGATGTCTCCTTTGTCCTTCAGTATGGTGAAGACCTGGCATGGTCCGTCCCTTGCATACACAATCACAAACAAGAACACATTTAACACAAACATTCACACAAAGTCACAAATAGATACAGTACAGACACAAATACACACAGAGACCTGGGTACTTACCTCCTTCCTCCTCCCATCCTTGGCACTGCTTCTTCTTCTGTGGTTTCACACTAAAATAAACCCTAAATATCCCCATAGGCTGATACGCCTCTTCCATGCTGCTCCTCCATGATTTATCTGGGTGTGTTTAGCGGTTGTGGGATGTCAGAAAGGGACCTTCAGTGGTCTGGGTGTTGAACATCAAGCTACAGAGAAACCTTTAAGAGACACTGAGATGTTTTCTTTACATATTTTGCAACTACTTTCTCCCCACACTTGTTTCTTGGATGTGTCCACTTTTTAAATAAATAAATGATGCCCATTTATTTTTAGTTTGTGTAGCAAAAATAATAAATACAATATCAATTGTCTGATTGGACTGTGTCAATGACTGAAACAGATGTGCATGATGATATTATTCTGCAACAACATTTATAAACAGTGTGACATTTTGTGATAAGACAGTGAGGAATGTCAAAAAATTGTTAAAATGAAGATACTTGTGTATTATATATAAGCATCTTGTATTGAAAGGGTTACTGGTAATGTGACACCTGTAGCAGTGGTCTAAGAAGGCTGGGATGCCAAGGAGATACATCTACGACTGGGCGTCAGTATCTATCATATCTCCAGGACGACAGCACATCTCTCAAGTTACCAAGCTTCAGCTACAGAGGATTTGACTCCATAAGGTGGGAGTGCATGGTTTATTTTATTATACTTAAATGTTCTGTCTTATATTCTGACCCTATCTGCCCAGCACCTGTTCCATCCAGGTTTAAGATAAAGAGTTGTTACTGTACTGTTCTCTTAGTACAGATTTCAAGAAATTGGCATGAAATTCTGTGCAGATATATGTTCATAAGTCAACAATAATGATAGTCAGAACAGGCATACACATCTCATTAATTAATTGATTCATTCATGTATTTATTATTTTTCATTTGTTATTAACTTCCTTTCTTAGAAATATATTTATACTGTAAATCTGCAGTACACATCCATAGTCATTTGTTGGAAAAACAAACAATAAAATAAGAAATGATTCATAACAGATTTTTCGGTGGACAAGATCAGTGGTGCTCCTAACAGTGAGTATAGTTCCTAAGATTGAGTATAGTTCCTAACAGTGAGTATTGTTCCTAACAGTGAGTATTATTCCTAACAGTGAGTATTGTTCCTAACAGTGAGTATTGTTCCTAACAGTGAGTATTATTCCTAACAGTGAGTATTGTTCTTAACAGTGAGTATTGTTCTTAACAGTGAACTCTCCCCAATTCTGCAGCAGTGCCCCTGGTGTGAACATGGCCACCCTCCTGGTCCTGGTCCTCCTGCAGCTCCTCTCTGGTCCTGCCTTCTCTGTGAGTCCCACCCAAACACCACCACATACACTCCAACACACATAGAGCATGGGAAAAACCCTTAGCCAACTTATTTTAGGGGAGAAACAAAATGTTCTCATTTTGTTTACTGATGCGGGAACAGAGTGGATTCCTGGTGGTTGCGCTGTGTGTAAGGCTTGCATAATGATGTGTGCGGGTTAGTGGTATTGTGTTCCAGTGCTATTCTGTAAAATTGTGTGAGTGGCGTAGAGTACCATAGGTTAGTGGTAGCTGTGGTGCAGCTCTGTGTATTTCTAGAAAAAATACATATATTTACATATATGTAAATATATATATATATATATATATATGTCCTTTTTCATGGAGGGTTCTACTGATGATGACTAGAGATGTATTGTTGGTTAACTTACTCTAGAGAAAGACTTTAACCATCCATTTCAGTGGCTAAATCCCAAACATGTCAAGGTGAAAATAATATGCTATGTTCCAGCTGACAGCGCCCAGTCAGGACTACTGGGGAGATTATGGCCCGTATGGAACCTGCAGTCGCACCTGTGGCACTGGAGTGGCTGTGAGGACTAGAACATGCACCACAGCAAGGTAGGAGTGAGAGAGAGGCAGAGAGAGAGAGAGAGAGAGAGAGAGAGAGAGAGAGAGAGAGAGAGAGAGAGAGAGAGAGAGAGGGGGGGGGGAGTGAGAGAGAGAGAGAGAGAGAGAGAGAGAGAGAGAGAGAGAGAGAGAGAGAGAGAGAGAGAGAGAGAGAGAGAGGGGGGGGGGGGGAGTGAGAGGGGGAAAGGAGTGAGAGGATCAGTTTCGGACAAATGAGAGAGAGAGAAAGAAAAATGTGGGTAAAAAGAAAGTGTTGGGTGCTTCTTTCTGTCAGTCAGTCTGTCTCTGAGCCTCCTCCATTATGCCTTCAGGACAGACGGAGGACACAACTGCGTGGGGTCTTCCAAGTCCTACCGCACCTGTAATCTGCAGGTATACAATCACAGCCGTCCTCTAACTATAACTTGTCACCGTGATGGATGTGTTGTGGAGTTGCACTGCCGTCTTCCTCCCTGCAGGAGTGTCCTGCGGGATCCAAAGACTTCCGTGAGGAGCAGTGCTCCCAGTTTGACAGGACCAACTTCCAGAGCAAAAGCTACAACTGGCTGCCCTACTATGGAGGTTCAACCACTGTTAACTGTTAACACTCAAAATCACAACACACAGACTTGCAACTTCAATATCTGCATGCACATCAACACAAACATTAACAACTCCCCCATGCACATACACACACTCACAAGCGCACACAAAGCAATTACCACCAGGTGATGGTGCACATCGCCGCACATGGACAAGCACATGGACAAGCACATGCACACAAGCACACACACACGCATCTGGTCAGTCCCTTGCACAGCCGCACTTCCTGATGTGATTGTTCTGCTTAGCTTCCAACCCATGTGAGCTGAACTGCGTCCCACGAGGACATAACTTTTTCTACAGACACCGGCCCACCGTGGTGGACGGGACCCCTTGCTACGTGGGCCGCAGGGACATCTGTATAGAGGGGGTTTGCAGGGTAAGACATAACACCTCTCTGGAAACTGCTCTGTCTGTCCAAGCCAGTTACACTGACAACCAGATGGTTCTAGCTGTGCATTGTACTTAACATTTGGAGTCTTCAAGGTTCAAGTTGGAAGGATTTCAATCTGTCGACATGGAGTAAATTTGTCAAATCATCGAATGACGTAATTCATCTGAATTGTGCTTTTGACAGGAGTGTGTGATTTACAGTGTAATCTGTCTGATTGTTATTCATCTTTACCTTCTTTCTTGTGCCAAAACCCCCTCCCCCCCAGGCGGTGAGCCATGGGGAAATTCTGGGGATGGACCAGGACACGTCCTCTCCCCAAGTACTGGCCCCCGCCCCCCACCTCAGGGAGAGTCTCACCTACGCCTACACCTATGGCGTGTACTCCGAGTGCTCCGCCCCCTGCAATGGAGGTATGCAGATGCGCAGCGTGCAGTGTGTGGTCCAGGGCTCCACAGCGCCCCATGTGGTGGACAACTCTTACTGCATCAACCAAGGTCTGCAGAGGCCAGCCAGCCAGCAGGCCTGCAACATGCACCCCTGTGCAGAGTACACAGTCTCCAGCTTCAGTGTGGTGGGTGCTAGGAGTCCAGACAGCACAGTAGTTACATGAAGGAAACAGCTTTACAAATGTGTTACAACCATAATGTGGTCATGCTGTATGTCTGCATATTACATACTTCAAAGGTGGTAGCCATTATGATATCACATCCGGTTACTGTCAGATGGTTTTCCTGTTCCACACAACATGTCTGACTTTCTGTTTCCTTTTGTCAGTGCTCGGTGACGTGTGGGGATGGGCAGCAGACCAGGGAGGTGTTCTGTGTCGGCCCAGCAGGAGAGCGCATCGGGGATCATGCCTGCCAGGGCCTGACACGCCCACCAGCCGTCCAGGCGTGTCGCAAGCCGGCTTGTCAGACACACATCCGCTGGCACGTCACAGAATTTGGACTGGTGAGGGGCTGGATAAAGGGATGAACTGAGGTGTAAAAGGAGAGAGTGAACTAGAAAAAGAGAATGAGAGTGAGAGGGCGATGGGAGACAGCAAAATACGTTTACACTGTCTTTTCCTACTTCTTCCATTTCAATGAATCTTTTCCCTGTCCTGTCTACAGTGCTCTAGGAGCTGTGGTGGAGGGGCGAGGGAGAGGAGGGTGGCCTGTATGGACACAGACCTGAACCCCTATGGAGATGAGAAGTGTGGGCCCCAAGCCAGACCCCCCAGTGTGGACACCTGTAACACACAGGCCTGCCCCGGAGCTCAGGGTGGGTCCACAGACAACCAGACTGTGTGTGTGTGTGTGTGTGTGTGTGTGTGTGTGTGTGTGTGTGTGTGTGTGTGTGTGTGTGTGTGTGTGTGTGTGTGTGTGCGTGTGTGTGTTTGTGAAGGACAAAGAGAGATCTGTGACATAAAAATAATGTCAAATTGGAAATGTAAATATGTGTGTCTGTGACTGTGAATGGGAGTATGTATGTGTGAAACAGTGTTCCTGTGATTGTGTGTGAGAATGTGTGAATGTGAGCATGTCTGTTTTTGTGTGTCATTGAATGTGTTCTTGTTCCTGTCTACAGTGATACCCAGTGTGCAGGACCCAAGAGGACAACAGACCACCATGAGAGGATTTATGCCTTACGTCCCTGGGGAGTCATCCGGTATGTACGTCTGTGGATGTGTGTGTGTGTCTGCAAGATGTTTCTCTCTCTGCAGGTAGGAACATGTAGATTTGTATGTATATTTAATTATATATACCAGGATATTCTTTAAGAGTAGGGTACAGGTAGAGATATGAATACCTTAGAAAACAAGATGGCAAGAATGTAAAACATGAGCATGTTATTTTACACACCAGCCATTCCCTAAGTGTATCAAAGTGTATTACTGTATGTGTCTGTCCTCAGACAGAAACAGCACCTTTCTTTATATCTCACTTAACTCTGTATAGAACATCGTACTTTACGTAAATGCTCGACCATCCACTATGAATAGACAAGCAGCCCATAGGCGAGCCAAACATGTCTGACCACAGCTGACATGTCTTATTCCTAAAACACAGTTCTGATAAAAATAAATGCACCATTTAGTCTGTACACGTTACAAAAAAAACAACAACAACAAAAAACACTCACAGAACCATATGATTTCTATTTCTGGATGGGTGAAAGTGTTGTTTGAACTGATGTCTGTGTTTGCTCTCTGTAGTCCACAGGCCACACGACAACACAGTCTACGACCCTTACACCACCTCTGTGGTTGGTCCTCACTGCTACCAATCATATTACGGCTGCTGCCCCGACGGCCACACCTCCGCCACCGGGACAAGAGGGGAGGGCTGTCACCTGGATAACTGTCTCCAGTCCAGGCATGACCACATCCTCACTTCACCACTTACACTTCCTGGATACCTACCACTTTGATTTTTTGTCAATGCTTTCCAGCCTGTTTACCAGGCAGTCTTAAGAGCCTTGGAATGTCTATTGTTGCTATTCAGCTTTTACATTCAGGTCATGTGCTAGTGTTAGTTTGACCTCCGTGTTACTCTGGTCCTCTGGTTCCCAGGTTTGGCTGCTGTCTGGATGGGGTGACTCCAGCTCAGGGTTTTGGAAGGGCAGGGTGTCCGGATTACCACACTTCTTCTGTGAGAGCAGCCCACCCCCTCATTACACGTCACACCTGGTTATAGATAAGTCACTGCTGTGTCTGGGCCTGTTGGTGTAGTCTTGTTTCACAAAATAGGCTTTTTTAAATAACAAAATGAAAGTACTGATTCCCTCTGCCTATGTGTATCTATGTGTGTGTGTCTTTCTCTCTCTCTCCCTGCAGGACCCCTCCCCTCCTGTCCAGTCTGGGGATGTGTGTTCCATGCCACGTGATGAAGGCCCCTGTGACACCTGGAAGTCCCGATTCTACTACCACTCTGGAACCCGCAAATGCACCCAATTCTGGTATGGGGGTTGCCAGGGAAACCACAACAACTTTGCCTCCATGGCAGAGTGTCAGAGAAGGTGTGAGTCTAGAGCCCCTGCTAGTCCCTCACCTTCTGGGAGAGCACCGACCACCAGGAGGGGCCGGAGGGTGAGGGCCAACCAGGCCCGTCGCTGATGTTGTAGAGAACACAGGATGAACCAGATGCAGATCCTGACTACAATGTAAATTTCAGTTTCAGTGCCTGCCAGGCAAATTAAAAGACTGGCAGAAATAAAACTTAAAACCAGATATATTCACAACACAGAAGATTTTGATAATGTCTCTACATTTCTCCCCATATAAACAAATGCTGTAACATGTGTATGTGCCTTCTTTAATTGTTAATATAAATAAACCAAAGTCAGTAACTTAATGTTATGTTTTATCTCGTTATTTGTGTGCTTTGTTTTAGACTGACAACTTGTTTGAGACCGGTAAACTAAATGTTTAAAGGGGACCTTTATTTTGGACCGCATGCTCATACTTTTAATATGAAGTGTATGTTCACCTTTGCCACCGGAAAAACAATCTGCTCCTTCTCGCAAATTCCTGCAAAACAGCTGCACTGCAATTGAGCTAGGAGGGCAATATTTACTATTAAATATTTAAACGCGGAATTTGCGTATCTTCATCAAAGAAATAAACGTAATTGGACACCCGAGAAAATGGTAAGGGCGAGCTCTTTAATGCGTCTTATAGACAAACTTGCTTAGGTCTCCGACTGAAAAGCTAGAAGCTAACGTTGCTAGTCAGACATTTATTATGAATCTACTTAGCTAGGTAGTACTAGCATTAGTAGCTAGCTAACTGGCAAGACGAATTGTCTCCATACTAAAATGTTATCGTCTAACCGCACGGTAGTTGATCCTCAAACAATGAACTAAACAACTTGATAGATAGTTTAATATTTTATCCCTGATTTAACTTTACATTTTGGTCAACTTTTACTAACGACTCTTGTATTTCATGTTTTTCAGTCACACACAATCCTGCTCGTCCAGCCCACGAAGAGGCCAGAGGGTCGCACATACGCTGACTATGAGTCCGTGAACGAGTGCATGGAGGGTGGGTAGACAACACGGCATAAGGACGGTTTGTGAACCGGGGCATGTTCAAACCACCATGAATTGTGCGCTATTTTCTTTTCTTGGCCTAGATAAAGCTTCACAAAGTTTAGGTAGAGGATGGGACAGTTTCAAGCAAGGTTGCACCTGAGTGCCCCGCTGGAAGAAAGCCCTTGATAAAACTGAGTAAGCCCTTAATAAAGCGGCCAGATTCACTTTTGTGTCACCAACCCTTCAAGACAAATAATCATGTTACACTTGACCATCCGGACTATACATTGTCTCCAATAATACCCTATTCCTCTTTTCTGCAACATGGGATTTCCTGTACCTTTAATGTTATAACATCACACAACTAACCACTGCCTTTGTGTCTCCCTTGCTTCCTGTAGGAGTGTGTAAGATGTACGAGGAGCACCTGAAGAGAATGAACCCAAACAGCCCCTCCATCACCTATGACATCAGCCAGCTGTTTGACTTCATCGATGACTTGGCAGACCTGAGTTGTCTAGTGTAAGTACTAGACCTGTGACCAAGGCCATGCTTGGTTGGGTTCAGTCAGAGGAGCCCCTTTCGATTGAGGTTACTAACAATGGATTGATAGTTACATATTGCAAAAGTAATGTTTTTTTTTCCTATCACATGCTAATCAGTTCAAAGCATAGGGCAAAACCTATGAGCTCTAAATGTTGGGAATAAGTATTTATATTATAGTAACAACATATTAACATTACAATAATTTGAAAATAACAACGATATGTGATTGTTTGCCCTGCTAACCACCCAGTTACCGTGGAGACACTCAGACGTACCAACCGTACAACAAGGACTGGATCAAGGAGAAGATCTATGTGCTGCTGCGCAGGCAGGCCCAGCAGGCTGGGAAGTAAATGCTGCTCACTCTTCACAGATCCAGGATCAGTCACCCCTGTCCACATTCTGACTGTAACTGCTCAGAGGTAGAAGACCCACCTGATCTGAGACCTGTGCATAGAGGTGACTTGAGTCTGGAACCTGGGGGGGAGGGAAGGGCAGGGACTATTGAAAGGGAGGTTGCAGGCATCTGGGGCAGACACACCTGTGATTTTATTCCTTGTGGGGGACGCTTGATGGTGATTGAAGGACTTATTTATTGGTGAAGATTTGAAGAGGGATAAAGAAGCCAAAATGAAGCAAGCATTTTGTCAGAGCCCTTTTTTCATTTTGTTTAGTTTTTTGATAGAAAGGGAGGGTTGTGGGTATGTTTTTTATACTTGTTGGGTTTAAACATAGATACAAAATGTATTTGCTTATTTTGAAACATGACAAATGTCCTTTGACTGAAATTCCTGATTATTTATACGGTTTGAATTAAGTAATGTCAGTAGTTTTATTTTCAATTTTTCCACCACTGTAAACACTCTTTAGTTGAGGGGCTTTGAAATGCTTGTTTTGTAAACTTTATATGGTTTTATTTCAATGTCTGTTGTCCATGTTCCCCTTGATCCATCTGTATTTTATCTGATTTGAATAAAATGAAAACGATTGTTCGCTGATTGTCTTTGACTTTTCATTCTCAAACAAGCCTAATTTGTGGAAACAGATTAAAATTGACGATTTTGCCAACTATTGCAGTAAAATTACAAATTACATAAAAATATAAAGGAAGCCTTGTTGGTACAGTATTATAAGTATTTGTGTCTGATGACTTGTGTAGCACACAGTTTTCTAACGGCACTTGGAACTGACGAGTATTTGTCGTAGACTTTCGGTTTGTACAGCGTACTGTCGCTTTAAGTGTGGCTGGTTGCCCTGTTGTTGCTGTGCTGGAAACCCCGTACAGACTTTCTGAAGGGACCCAAGATGGCTGAATACTCAGAGGGGGGGTAGTTAGCAATTATCCAAGTACAACGCAGGAAATGAATGGTAAATAGTGTTAGAATGTGAAACACAACATTGCGGAATTTATACAAGTATTGCGTAATCATCGGCTTAATTTTGGAATACACGGATACCAGTAAATAGAGAGACTCGTCTCTCCACGGCCCCGAGCCAGAACATGGCGGAATACTTGGACAAGAAATAGCAGCTAACGATAGCTGGCTGGGGTATTATTGATGCACATAATTACCAACATCGGGAGCAATGTTTAGTGACACTGAATGCATTTCGGAAATGACAAATGATGGTGTCGTTGTATATGGTTTGTGATTTTGTTGCCGATTATCAAAAAAATGTTAAACGTAGGCAGTTAGCGGACTAGCTAGCTATCTTGCTAGGTGGCTAGGGCTAGCGTACTGTCTGTACTGTGCTGAAAGAGTACGATATAGCTGGCAAAACCAGTGATCCTAACCAGGTTATCTTCCCCTGAATGTTTCCCATTCCAAGTTTGTAGGAAACAACACCCTTTTCATGATTGTGTTGTGTTGAAGGAGAATGTGTAGCTATTAGTTAGAAACCAAACTGACATAGAATTGTGTAACAGCCATCTGGCGCGTTGCCTTGGGTCTGCGCGAGACGAGGTTTTTACGAAGCTTGCGGGGATCATCATATAGTTGACCATAAGATAGAGAAGTTGATTATTGACTGACAACGAGGGTCTCGTTGACCCCGACCCAATAGAACCACTATCGATTGGTAGAACAAGTAAACAAGACTTGGCGCGTTACCACTTGGGGTAAACAAAAGTTTTGAGAAAGCGGCAACGGCCACCTGCCAGGATGACGGACACCCGTCGCCGAGTCAAAGTTTATACCCTCAACGAGGACAGACAATGGGACGACCGTGGCACCGGACACGTCTCGTCGGGCTATGTAGAGAGGTTGAAAGGAATGTCTCTGCTTGTTCGAGCTGAGAGTGATGGTAAGTCTATACCCGAACAAATGTAGTCTAGAGCCTTTGCATGTCACTCCTTTGTTCACACCGAAACGACACCACAACAATCAGCCACATCGTGCATCAGTCTGAAAAGAAAGCTCATAAATGGCTAGTTACACACCTTTGCACCGACCTTGAAACTGTTACACGACAATGAAGACATGCATATCTTCTCCCTACTGGAATAACACCTTGACGATGCATAATCACCTTTATTCCCTTCTAAGGACAATTGAGAAGTGTTGCTTGCAAACAAGGCATACAAACCTAATCTTGGGTGCTTTTACGTGGCTTTTTGCTTTGAACCCTTGTATGCTAGGATGCAGCTGCACCCCCAACTCAGTGTTGTGTCATTGTTGTATTTCAGGTTCCCTTCTGCTGGAGTCTAAAATCAACCCAAACACAGCCTACCAGAAACAGCAGGTTGGTGTAGCTTCATAGATTGATGTACACACTGTGTCTTTTATCGCGTCAACATAATTTTTTATTTTATTTTTTTATGATTAAAATTCCTGTGTGTTCTTGTGACCCCAGGACACGTTGATAGTGTGGTCGGAGGCTGAGAACTATGACCTTGCACTCAGTTTCCAGGAGAAAGCTGGGTGTGATGAGATCTGGGAGAAGATATGCCAGGTTGGTAGCTAACTGCAACCTGCTGCTTTGTGTCACCCTCTCTGTCAGTTTGTTTGTCACTCATATCTTAAATTTGTAATTCTTCTAATCTCTCCTTTTCTGGTGCCCTCCCTTTCTCTTACGTCAAATGAACCTATTATAACATGTCTTGTGTGTCTCTTCTCTATTCCTGTTATTACCACCCCCCTCCCCCATCTCTACCCCTTCCCCCACATCTTACTTTCCCTTCTGTCGCACCCCCTCATCCATCTCACCCCTCCCCCACCCCCCTCTTCCCCATCTCTCTCCTCTCCATGCCTCCCTCCCTCTCTCCCTCCCTCCCCCACCACCCACTCTTTCATCCCTTCCCCCCTCCCCCAGGTCCAAGGCAAGGACCCGTCGGTGGACATCACCCAGGAGCTGGTGGATGAGTCCGAGGAGGAGCGTTTTGATGACATGTCGTCCCCGGGCCTGGAGCTCCCTCCCTGCGAGCTGAGCCGCCTGGAGGATCTGGCGGAGATGGTGGCGTCCTCGCTGCCCTCGCCGCTGCGCCGCGAGAAGCTGGCACTGGCCGTGGAGAACGAGGGCTACATCCGCAAGCTGCTGGAGCTGTTCCACGTGTGCGAGGACCTGGAGAACCGCGAGGGCCTCCACCACCTGTACGAGATCATCAAGGGCATTTTCCTCCTCAACCGCACTGCGCTCTTTGAGGTCATGTTCTCGGAGGAGTGCATCATGGACGTCATTGGCTGCCTGGAGTTCGACCCGGCACTGCCGCAGCCCAGGCGCCACCGTGAGTTCCTCACCAAGACGGCCCGTTTCAAGGAGGTGATCCCCATCTCTGACCCGGAGCTGAGGCAGAAGATCCACCAGACATACCGGGTCCAGTACATCCAGGACATGGTTCTTCCCACGCCCTCTGTGTTTGAGGAGAACATGCTCTCCACTCTCCACTCCTTCATCTTCTTCAACAAGGTGGAGATCGTCAGCATGCTGCAGGTGAGACCAACAGATTGTCACATTATTCCCTCCAAATAAGTGGTCATGCTTGTGTATATGTGTGTACGTTAGTATGTGCATGCACTGTGGATGTGTGTGTGGTTACACCCCCTAAGTTTATTTTTGTTGTCTGTGAATCAGGCACTCTGTGTTCTGACTAGTTGTGCCGGTAAGTCCTGCTCGTGGTGAATGATTGGCTGGTTTTATGATCATGTGACCTTTTGTTTTTGCACTGTGTCAACTAGGCAGTGTTTGTGTACCCAGTCTCCGTGGAAACCACGGAGTAGCGCTGTGTAAATTAGTTGTGTGTGTGTGTGTGGTGGGGGGTACAGAAGTGCTTTTTGAAATATGTTGTCCCACTGATATTTACATGGAAATCAATCAACACAAGGCACAGTGGGTAGTACAGAGTATAGAAAACAAAAAGGCATGGTGGGGTAGCAGGCTAGTACAGAGTATAGAGGACTACAAGGCTTGGTGGGGATGCAGGCTAGTACAGAGTATAGAGGACTACAAGGCATGGTGGTGTAGCAGGCTAGTACAGAGTATAGAGGACTACAAGGCATGGTGGGGTAGCAGGCTAGTACAGAGTATAGAGGACTACAAGGCATGGTGGGGTTGCAGGCTAGTACAGAGTATAGAGGACTACAAGGCATGGTGGGGTTGCAGGCTAGTACAGAGTATAGAGGACTACAAGGCATGGTGGGGTTGCAGGCTAGTACAGAGTATAGAGGACTACAAGGCATGGTGGTGTAGCAGGCTAGTACAGAGTATAGAGGACTACAAGGCATGGTGGGGTTGCAGGCTAGTATAGAAGACTACAAGGCTTGGTGGGGATGCAGGCTAGTGTAGAAGACTACAAGGCTTGGTGGGGATGCAGGCTAGTGTAGAAGACTACAAGGCTTGGTGGGGATGCAGGCTAGTATAGAAGACTACAAGGCTTGGTGGGGATGCAGGCTAGTATAGAAGACTACAAGGCTTGGTGGGGATGCAGGCTAGTATAGAAGACTACAAGGCTTGGTGGGGATGCAGGCTAGTATAGAAGACTACAAGGCTTGGTGGGGATGCAGGCTAGTATAGAAGGCTGTGCTGACGATAGCTGGCAGGCAGTCGGTTCACTTACTGCAGCTAAATGTAGTTATAAGCTGCAAGGCTTTTTGGAGAAAAATGACTAAATTGTAAAATGCCACCGTGACAGAGAACCACGTCTCCACTCAGCTGACTAGCGGGGTGTGTTCTCCGGTAAACCGCTCTCCCATCAGCTGACTGGGAAGGTCAGAGGGTCAGGAGGTTAGAGGTCGACCTCATCCTTTTGTATCTTAGGGGGGGGATCTGCTTCATCTTTGAAGTGGCCCTTCTCTCCTCTCATCTTCTGCTCTTCTCCTCCCCGTGGCTGCCTCTCCTCCCCGTGGCTGCCTCTCATCCCCGTGGCTGCCTCTCCTCCCCGTGGCTGCCTCTCCTCCCCGTGGCTGCCTCTCCTCCCCGTGGCTGCCTCTCATCCCCGTGGCTGCCTCTCCTCCCCGTGGCTGCCTCTCCTCCCCGTGGCTGCCTCTCAACCCCGTGGCTGCCTCTCCCCCCCGTGGCTGCCTCTCATCCCCGTGGCTGCCTCTCCTCCCCGTGGCTGCCTCTCCTCCCCGTGGCTGCCTCTCCCCCCCGTGGTTGCCTCTCCCCCCCTTGGCTGCCTCCCTCCCTGCCTCCCCGTGGCTGCCTCTCATCCCCATGGCTGCCTCTCTCCTCCCCGTGGCTGCCTCAGGACGATGAGAAGTTCTTGACAGACCTCTTTGCACAGCTCACAGACGAGGCCACAGACGACGACAAAAGACACGAACTGGTACGCCCCACAACTCAGTAGTGACCTTTGTTTTGAAATACATTCACTTCAACCATGATTTTAGAACTTTATTTTCTGCAGGGACAGACTTTCAACCTGAAATGCAATAACTCATTGCTTAATCAGACCTCTTTTTCCTCTATCACAAAGGTAAACTTTCTAAAGGAATTCTGCGCATTCTCCCAAACGTTACAACCTCAAAACAGAGACGCCTTCTTCAAGACGTTGTCAAACATGGGCATTCTCCCGGCTCTGGAAGTCATACTGGTGAGTGGCTGAGGAGAGTACAAACACATTTCAGGAAGTTATCAATGTGATTTAGGGAAGTGCTTGGTTTTGATCTATCTTAACAGTTTGTTTATGTGTGTGTGTCAGGGGATGGATGACGTGCAGGTGCGCGGGGCAGCCACTGACATCTTTTCCTATCTGGTGGAGTATAATCCAGCAATGGTACGCGAGTTTGTCATGCAGGAGTCCCAGCAGAACGACGACGTGAGTTCCAGCCTGAGTTGCTGTTGATGGGCGGTGGTGTCCCTGGAGCGGCTGGCCTCATGCCCGTCTCATCCACCCTGTCTGCTTCCTCTCTCCTCCAGGACATCCTGCTCATCAACCTGATCATCGAGCACATGATCTGTGACACAGACCCCGAGCTGGGAGGAGCCGTGCAGCTCATGGGGCTGCTGAGGACCCTGGTGGACCCTGAGAACATGCTGGCCACCGCCAACGTCAGTGCCTTGACCTCGCACCTCTCTACCCTCTCACGCCTTCTTCTGTATTCCCTTTCTGTGCTGGTCACATGTTGCTGAGAGCCTGTTCCTATTGGACGGGAAGCCTAATCTTGACTTGTGGCCTGACTCCCTCTGCAGAAAACAGAGAAGACAGAGTTCCTCAGCTTCTTCTACAAGCACTGCATGCACGTCCTCTCTGCTCCCCTGCTGGCCAACACCACGGAGGAGAAGCCCAGCAAAGGTGAGAGGGAGAGGGAGATGGAGGGGGGGGAGAGAGAGGGAGAGAGAGAGGTAGGGGGGAGAGAGAGAGAGAGAGAGAGAGGGAGAGGTAGGGGGGGAGAGAGAGGGAGAGGGAGAGGGGGAGAGAGAGATTTTCCCTGTCACACAGCGCAAACAAGATGAGGTGAGTGTGTGCCTTGTGTCTCCACACACAGTGATGGCCCCCCCTCTCCCCCCAGATGATTTCCAGACCTCCCAGCTGCTGGCCCTGATCCTGGAGCTGCTGACCTTCTGCGTGGAGCACCACACGTACCACATCAAGAACTACATCATCAACAAGGACATCCTCAGGAGGGTCCTGGTTCTCACCGCCTCCCAGCATGCCTTCCTGGCTCTCTGTGAGTCCTGCTCACACACACACACACACATCCATATACATAGACACACATGCAGGCATCTCTTTTTCCATAGGCGACAGTGTATGTTCTCCCTTCCCTCATCCTTCCATCTCCCTCTCTCTTTCACCATCTCTCCATTCTTCTCCCTCCCTCCCTCCCTCCCTCCCTCCCTCCCTCCCTCCCTCCCTCCCTCCCTCCCTCCCTCCCTCCCTCCCTCCCTCCCTCCCTCCCTCCCTCCCTCCCTCCCTCCCTCCCTCGCTCGCTCGCTCGCTCGCTCGCTCGCTCGCTCCTCCATCCCTCCCAGGCGCTCTGCGGTTCATGCGGAGGATCATCGGTCTGAAGGATGAGTTCTACAACCGCTACATCATGAGGAACTTCCTGTTTGAGCCCGTGGTCAAGGCCTTCCTCAACAACGGCTCTCGCTACAACCTCATGAACTCCGCCATCATTGAGATGTTTGAGTATGTCCGTGTGGTGAGTACCGCCCTCCCCGACAGCCTCGTGGGGTCTGTGGAACCTCTTCTTTAGCTCAATATGATGTCCACCTTCGTGTATTGGTGTGTCTCTGTAGTAAACAACCACATGGTACAGACAGGAGTTCTATACCTATTATGTAAGTGCTTTGTACTAAACAAGACTGGTACTGTTGCCTCCCTCCCCATCCTTTCTCTCTCTCCCTCCCCCTCTCCTGCATCCTCTCCCTCTCCTTTCCTCCATCCCTCTCTGTCTCCCGTTTCTCCCAGGAGGATGTGAAGTCCTTAACAGCTCACATAGTAGAGAACTACTGGAAGCTCCTGGAGGATGTGAACTACGTCCAGACCTTCAAGGGGCTCAAGCTGCGCTACGAGCAGCAGAGAGAGAGGCAGGACAACCCCAAACTGGACAGGTGAGACAGGGAGGAGGGTGTAGGGTGGGAGACCGGGAGGGAGAGAGAGAGAGAGAGAGAGAGAGGGAAGGAGAGACAGGACAACCCAAACTGGACGGAAGGAGGAGGGTGGGAAAGAGGGAGAGGAAAGACCAGCATTGGCTAACATTCCCTGCTTAGTAGTCTTCTATGAGTCCCGTTGGCTAAAGTACCCAGTGTTTCCCCATGGCTCCTCCCCCCAGCATGCGTTCCATCCTGAGGAACCACCGGTTCCGGCGTGACGCGCGGACACTGGAGGACGAGGAGGAGATGTGGTTCAACACTGACGAGGAGGACCTGGAGGATGGCGAGGCCGTGGTGCCGCCCTCGGACAAGATGAAGAGCGAGGAAGACCTCATGGACCCCATCAGCAAGTTCATGGAGAGAAAGAAACGTATGTACTGGGGGTCAGATGGCTGAGCGGTTAGGGAGTCGGGCTATTAATCAGAAGGTTGTTGGTTCGATTCCTGGCCGTGCTTAATGATGTTGTGTCCTTGGGCAAGGCACTTCACCCGACTTGCCTCGGGGAGAATGTCCCTGTACTTACTGTAAGTCGCTCTGGATAAGAGCGTCTGCTAAATGACTAAATGTAAATGTACTGGATCTGGCAGTGGAGTAAGGGATGGTGCAGAAGAGACTGATAGGAGACTGGTGTGATAGTTGGAAATATTTAATCTGAACAGAGCTTTTAGTTGCCCCCATGTTTAGGTTTTAAACCTAATTATCACAGAACCAAAAGAATATTGAACATTGTATTAGTGTCCAGTTTCAGTCTGGTCTGAGCAGTGTGACTGTGTTGTAACAACCCCCGCCTCCTCTTCTCTCTCTCAGTGAAGGAATCTGATGACAAGGAGGTCCTGGGGAAGTCCAGTTTGTCGGGTCGTCAGAGCCCTAGCTTAAAGCTTTCCTTCTCTGGATCCACCAAGACCAGCCTGTCCAGCCCACCCTCCTCTGCTGCACTGCATCCTGGCTCGCCGGGGTCACCAGGGTCACCCGGCTCCGGAGCCAGGAACTCCCCGCCCAGCCCGCCCGTCACCATGAAGGTGGGTGTTACTAGGGCAATGCCATATTATTGTACGTCTGGGGGGGATGCATTATGAACACTGTTGTGTTTGACTAGTAACAGACTAGCATCCTTGAGAAGAGGAGGTAAGGAAACAAGTTAGAAGTGTCTGTGTCTAAAATAAACAAGTATTGATTCTTCTCTCCTGTCTCTGTTTCCTGTCAGGTGGGGTTGGTGGACTACCCTGACGATGACGAGGAGGAGGAAGAGGACGCGGACAGTAAAGGAGAGACTCCACCCCTCTCCAAGAAGTCTAGGCTGAGCTCTTAGAGAGAACATTAGTGTTCCTCCCTCCCTCCCCCCTCCCCCTCTCTCTCTGTCTCTCTGGGGCTCCTTGATCGCCAGACTCGTTCACCCGCCCACAGACTCAACACAGGAATGAACTAACTTGTAAACTAATGAATGATTTCCACCACCCCTCCCTCTGGGTTTAGGGAGGGGGCGCAAGGATGCAATGAGGAGCAGACTGTTGTTTAGAAACAAGCCTCCTTGGACTATCCCATAATGCAAGTGCCAATCGGGAGGCGGAGCGGGAACCACCCAATGAATGAAGGGAAGAGAGAGACAGGAAGGAGAGGAGAAGATGAGTGTCACCGTCAGACTATAACAAGACTTGATTTGGAGACTTATAATTCAACAAAGCTAAGAACTGGGTAAAAGACCACGCACACACACAAACACACACACACAGAGACTGAAACCCCAAAGAGCTTGCGTGCTCGTACCATGACCCACTGCCCCGCCCCCTACTCAGGGAAGGTCATTGCAGCGACCCCAAACGGGGCCGGCCAATCCAGACCCAGAACCACCACTCACACCCCCGCCCTCTTTACTGACCCCCCCCACCACCCCCAGCAGTCCTGTCCTGTTTTGTTCTCTCCCTCTGCTAGATTCTTCTCGCTCTCTCCCCCTCTCTCTTCTTTCAGTTGTTTTTATGTTGTTTTTTAACGTTAGTTTCTAGGACCAGGCAGAAGACAGCGCATTGCGGACCTGCCGTCGGTGTCGTTTGATGATGTCATCGGTGTTGTTGTTGTCGCTCAGCGGACTTTCTTCCTCTCGAAAGATTAAAAAAAAAGCCAGCAGTTATTTTTCTTTCTCTTTTTGATTCTCTTTTTTTCTCACTCACTCACTCACACTCTGTTTTTGTAAACGACAACAAAAGAGACCTGCCTTTAAATGTTCAGGACGTTTTCAGTCGCACTTGAACAGGTTTTTAAAGACCTCAGTAGCTGACCTAGTTTCACCCCTTTTTGCCCTTTGAAACTGCAGATTTTTTGGAAAAGAATTTGTTATCCCGTCTTGATTAAAGATTGAGTGGAATTCTAGATGTGATCGATTTTGTCATATCTTATTTTTTCTTTTACATGAGTGTACACGTAGTTGTTCAGAATACCTGGGACCATTAAAATGATATTTGCTGTAAGATGTCCGACAACTGTGTGCTGGTTATCTGCAGTGTGCTGTTGGTGTGCTACGTTGTGTTCCTCTTGTTTTCATGGTGATGTCAACACCACAGTTTCATGGTTTTAGGGTCATTCGAACACCCTGTGGAATTCTGTTTGTGAATGGGAACGTTTATACTTCATAAACCAATTTCTCTACAAGTTGTGTTTTGAATGGATGAAATAAGCAAGTTGCAGTGCGAGGGGGATGTGTCCATTGAGGCTGCAGGTCACCAGTGTGTCCACCAGGTGGCACACTCCTATCACAAGTGAGGAGTATGCTTTCTACGGAACTAATAATCCAATCCAATAAAAAGCAGGATATTTAACTTATTTTTTAAATAGCTTAATATTTTGTCTGAATACTCCTGTGCTTCCTCGTTGCTTGTGCCCCACAGGTCTGCCATGTATTTCACAGTTAGACCAATGTGTCACACTACCCAAATAATCACCAAAAAGAGTGTATAGGCCTATTAAAAACAAAGGTTTGATATTTGAGGTACAGTAAAGGCAATCAAAACTCAGACACCGCTACCCCAACTATTGATTCTCAAAGTTTTTCCAGCACACAGCTTTAATAGCCTACCTACCTTTTATGGCACTGTTATATAATATGTTCTATTTTGGTCGATGTGTGGTTAAGATACTTAAAGAATGGCCATTGTGTTCAGTAGCCTAGTTCTTGCTTAAATCAGAGCAATATTGATCTGTCACGTCTAGACTAATTGTGTAGGCCCACAACACACATTTCAGAAAGGTGAACGTTTTTTTGGGGGTGGGTACCACGGTGATTGCACCTTCTCTTTCGTTTAATACTCTTACCAGTCGTTTACACCCTTATTGGAATGCAAAACCAGAATACAGTGGGATTTGAGTAATAGCCTAATGATATGTTACATGATTGGACTACCAGGGTTGAACCTCATGACCTGGTTTATTTTATGAGGACTCGGGAACTGTCAAAAGATGTCGGGAGTAATCTGAGCATCTCCCCGCGGTCTCAGTGGGTTCTGGAATGAAGCTCAAAGTTCGAAATCATCAGCGCGCCCATCAAGGGTCATTTGGGCCAGTCCCCCTCAACAGCGACGTGGGCATCAAACGTCTGTTATTAATTAAAACCAACAACAGCTCCATACCCCAGCACGCCGCCAGCACTGTCACATTACGCTTATTAACCCCCCACCCCTGTATTCACATAAAAGCATCTGCAGACAACTGCACATTCACAATCATCCCCAACGCCCTCTTCTCTCCCCAGCACTTCGTTCGTTCCACAGTGGGGGTGAGGAGGGGGCGTCAGCGTGTGTGATCCTCCTTCTCTCTCGCCAAATCATCCAGAAAAAGAAGCAGACTGGTTCAGATGCCAACCGCCTTTTCCACGAGCCTGCCAGCGAGGCGGCTCGCCAAGACACTGGCTGCCCCGGCGATGCCCGCCTGTCTGTCTGCCAGCCTCGAGGGAATCCCCACCAGTGGCTCTGTCGCCTTGGCAACCCGTTGCGCTGGTCTATAAGCTGTTTGACAGCTCTGTTGATGGGCTAGGGTCTCTCCCCAGGACTGGCCTTGATAGCTACACTGAGTGACATTAGTGTACTCGAGGCTATGGATTATAGCCCTACTTTTTTTTTTTTAAGCAGCGATCAGCAACTCTATAACTCGCTCTGTTATGTTGGTCGGTCGGTCCACAAAACATTCATGTATAGGTTTTTCATGAATTAAGTGCAGGGTAGGAAAGCTCAGATGGCTTCTTCAGTTGTTGGTGAAATGTTATCTTAATAATAAACCTGTCATGGGAGAAGTGGCCCTATGTGATCCTGCATCACGAGCAGGTGTGTTGTGGGGGCGGGTAGCCTAATCTCTGTCGTTGCTCGTCGTCGCCAGCTGTTGGCCAGGTAGGGTATCGCTGCTGCAGACAGACATTCCGTCAAACCTATAAAGCTCAAAATATGCTCAGGAGTTAGCTCGCACTGTCATCATTCAGATGTTAGTTCAACAGAGAAAGTACCTTGGCATTTTCCACTGGCGACCGACATGGTAAGAAATAGAATTGTAGGTTTGGCCTACACGAATTCTCAAAATCAGCCTGGGCTAATTAAAAGCCTAATAGTTACTAATGTAGACCATATAGCCTCGGCACATATAGATCTGTAGGGGGCGATGGAAGACCATTGAGTGAGTCGGCCTGAACTGTAACGTTGCGTCCAGCTGTTTCCCAGAGACATATATCCTAGGCAAGGCCCAGCGGTACGAAAAAAGAAACGGGGGAACTTTTCTCCTGTAGAGGAAATTCATAGCTTTGCATGACGGGGTTATCAAAACAAGAGCACAATGTCCACTTTCATGTCTGCAACCCTTTGCAGGCGTCACGGCGGACAATAACCTGTGTTTCCCCGCACAAAGTCTCCTCTGTGTCAACCGGCTCGGTGGCGGCTCCCTGCTCTATTAGAGGTAAACTGATTGGCCGTGTTCGGCACAGCATGTCCGCTGGTGTGTGATTAATCACCGTGTAAAACTCGGGGGCCGTGTGTCCTACGGTGAAGACAGCGGCGGGAGGCCCGACACAGGGCCCGACACTGAGATGCTGGTAGCCCCCTTGCCCGAGGTCAGAATCCGCCGGTAGCTAATGAAAGACCGGGGAAAAGTCATCCGTTTGACATGTGTTTCAGATTACCGCAGCAAAAAGCTCCCGCAACCACTACTGCTGGGCTTCTCTGGTTTTATTTTTAGTTGTCAGATGAGGAGTGGGTGAGAGACATCAGACACCATGAACTGACAACTTGCATACACAGACACTAGGCCAACGAGACCCACTCAGAACTATAGGCCGCTGTATTACAACTTTATTATTATTATTGCCTGCCAATGTGTGTGTGTGTGTGTGTGTGTGTGTGTGTGTGTGTGGGTGTGAGAGAGACACACAGAGAGAGAGACAGACAGAGAGATATATATTGAGGATATATTTGAGAATGTGAAATACTATAGGATTAAAAGGTTAAATATCCTGTTTTCTACACTTGTGATTCATGGCAAGTGGATGTGTCCTTCCTGCTGTTGGCCAATCAGAAGCTTGGTATCATTCACTATTTTGATAACATCGGCATTGCTTTCTATATTTCTGGTATAGTTTACTATAGACATGGACTTCACTCTCTTTGTCTAACTCTAGCTATCTCTATCCGTCCATCTCTAAGACTCAAGAGCACAGAGATGTTTCCTGACATCAACCATTCCTCCAACTTCTTATTCCTCCATGTTGTCAATTCTGATGGGAGCAATGTGATGGGCATGGGGTGTGTGGTGTGCATGTGTGGGGGGGAGGGTGGGAGGATGATTTCCGCCCCCTCCCCCTCTCCTGAATGTTAAGTGGGGGTATTATGGCTCACTATGGGGCACAGGAAGCAGGGATGTGTGGCTAAGTGCGTTTGGGCTGCATGTTAAATGGAAATGTCACAGTGATAAAGAGTGCACCTCCGCAGAAGGAGTGTGTGTGTGTGTGTGTGTGTGTGTGTGTGTGTGTGAGTGTGTGTGTGTGTGAGTATGGAGGAAATGTACTTCAGGGGCATACTGTAAATCCTGTTGCTCATCATAAGCTGCTGACGGCTGGTCAGATATAAAGCTCTGTTGAAGGCTTCGCACACACGTACATGTATACACTTTCTTAGTCTACCTCCATCTCTAAGTCCTCCCTCCCCCCTTTCTCAATATGTTGGTTTTGCTGGTAGTAACAGTTTAGTTTCCAGGGATTAAGTTTAATACCAAGGCTACTATGTAAAGTCACGCATAGATCAGATAGAGTCTCCACCAGTGTGAGTTCCTTCCCCCGTTAAGGAGCGTATAAATAAAGCTCTCACTGGGTGGACCAGAAGGGTCAGCTGGCCTCCAGGTCTCTAGAGCTGACTGGTAGGGAGGCCTGGGAGACCACACTGGGCTAGGGAACCTTCTAGAACACAATGATGCCTGTGAACGGGGCTCCAGTGAGAGACAGGCTTCCGACATGTCCAATCCCCAAGGGCCTGGAGCGACGGGTGGAGAGGTTGAGGTGAAGGTGATGCGAGGCTGTTGGATTTTCCTCATGTAATACGGCATGAATGGAGCTTTAAAGATATCAGCTTCCAGTCAATAAACACTGGGGTCAGACATGAGGTTCAGCCTGAGGTGAGCATGTGGAGATACACACACACACACTCACACACACACCACACACACACTCACCACACGGACACGCACTCACTCACATGTAACATACAAATACATGACATTCACACACACGTAACATACAATCAGCTGAAAAACACACACACAAACAGAGAAACACGCAACATAAAGGCAACACAAACACAAAATCAAGGAAACTCTAAACAAAAATTAGGAACATAACCACAACACTAAAGTAACCAAAGCTAACAAAACGCTGTATCCCCTGCTGTGTAATGTGTGGCACCAGTCATGTTGGATACTTTAGTTTTCCCTCCAGTTTTCCAAGAGAAATGTGGTCACTTTTCTTTTCTCTCTCTCCTCCTGTCCGTCCAGAGACTCGCTGACCCGCGCTGACGCCCGCTGGCGTGTCTGAGCAGTGTGGACGGTGGCGGTGTGTCGTGTGGCGATGGCGTCTGTGGCGTGCCAGCTTCTCTGTGGCGCTCCGACGGTGTGTGTGGTCAGAGGGAGACTGGTGGGCCGCGGGGGACGGGGAGGAACCGGGTCAAAGCCGAACCCCCGTCTGGTCCAGTGATCCTCCCCATCTGTCTATCTGCTCTCCCTCTCCATCCCTCCTTCACAATCTTTTGCTCCTTTTTTTTTTTTTTTTTTTTTTTTTTGTTCTTCATCCCTCGTTTCTGACTTTGCTTTGGATGTCTTTCATCTTAGCTGATCTGGTGCATGTCCTCTGATTCTCCTTACACACACACACACACACACACAGCCGCACACATGCACGCACAACCCCACACACACAGCGTCTACTTGTCCTGGGGGCATGTGGTTTGGCTGGGCAGGAGATAAGAGGAGCGTGTCAGGCTGTGGTATTAAACAAACACATCTTTCATCTCTCCTTCTCTCATCCTCCTCTCTCGTCTCCACTGTTTTCCTTTACACAGTCTCCTCTTCTCCTCTATCCTTGTTGTTGTCTCCTCTCCTGTCCCCTCCTCTTAAACGGCATCTGTGCACAATTGTGAGAGGACAAAGCTCGTTTTTTATCGTGTTAGAGAGTACGTTGTTATATTTGACTTTGCCGGGGCGAGGAGGAGAAGGGAAGAAAAGAGAGTGGAGGGGGGGAGGAGGAGGAGAGGAGCAGGGGTAGAGAATGTACTCAAGTGGGGCAAGAAGGCGGGAAACAAGGGGGTGAGAGAAACGAAGGGATGAGAGAAGGAGACTGATGTCCTTCTCCTGAAAGAGAAGTCCTCCCTCCTTTGTGGATCAGGCAGCATCAGGGACACGCTCCTCAATTTGAGGAAAAGTGGTTTCCACCACCTCTTCTGCTTTCATTTATCTTCAGCTCACTTAATCTGCCCACCCAACACACACAGACACATTTACTGTGCTCCATACACACTCACACACACACACACACACACACATATATATACGTATACTGTACACACACAGAAGTTGCTTTGATTCTTGATTGCTTTGGTTTCTGTGGTGGCTGTCTCAGGTTACTGTACATACAGTGCCAAAAAGAGTGTGTATGTGCATGTCAGAGGGTATGGGGCTGTGTGTGTATGTGCGAGTGCCAAGCCAGCAAGTGTTGCAGTGGTGGGAATAGTACAGTAAGCGTATTCTTAGCTCTACATACCAGAAACCAGCTCCTGTCCGTCCTAGCCTATGACAGGAGGGCTGACCTAGAACAGGGTGGTTAGCCTATCACAGGGGAGCTAGCCGAGCACAGGATGGTTAGTCTAGAAACATGGTGTTTTTAGCCTAGAACAGTAGGGTTAGTTGAGCACAGGGGGGCTAGTTTAGCACCGGATGGTTAGCCTGAAACAGAATGATTAGCCTAGCACAGGAGGGCTAGTTTAGCACAGGATGGTTAGCCTAAAACAGAATGGTTAGCAAAGCACATGAGGGCTAGTTTAGCACAGGACGCTTAGCCTAGAACAGGATGGTTAGCCTAGCACAGTAGGGCTAGTTTAGCACAGGATGGTTAGCCTAGAACAGAATGGTTAGTTTACCACAGGATGGTTAGCCTAGCACAGGATGGTTAGCCTAGCACAGGAGGGCTGACCAATCATAGCTACATGGACCAGAGGCCTGGATGTCAGCCTGTTTGTGCTCCTTTCTCTGTGAACGCATTGTGTTCAAGCAAGCACACACACACCTTCCATACCACGACCCCCCAACAAACTGTTTCCCATCCAGAGTGTCTCTGGTTTCAGCTAAAAGCTTCAGATATGGACAGGGTTACTAGAGGCCAGCTCTGCTAGAACCTTAGAGACCTCAGTCCATTTGTCCATCCAGATGGTCAGAGGGAGGAAGGGAGGGAGAGAGATAGATTGAGGCAGAAACAAGTAGAGGGAAAGAAAGAGAGATGCGTGTGTGGGTGGGGGAGTCTGAGAAGGAGAGAAAACATGAGATCAAGACAGAAAGAGGAGACAGAAGAAGAGCATGGACCAGGGACAGGACAGAAACGCTACAAAGCCGATCTTTGTGTAACAAGATAATGTAAAGGGTAATGATGTGATGATGTGGAACCAGTATTACGGGGGACATCCAGGTCTATGGACAAAGAATACTGATTAGTTTACCTTGTCAGTCTGGCATCAGACTGGAACCAGGGGATTGCTTGTGTGTGCATGTGTGTGCGAGTGAGTGTGTATGCATGTTTGTGTCAGTGTGTGGGTGTGTCAGAGCGAGATGAAATAATGTCATGCAAATTAGACACTCAATTTGAATCTGACAGTGGGATTGGTTTGTGTGTGAATGTGCGCTCACTTGATACCAGTCTTGGTATGGAGTGTCCAAGTCTGTCCCTGCTTCATGCTCTTATGGTTCTTCCCTTTGGCACTTATCTGTTTTATTCACAATGTATGCTTCATGTTTTGGCTACCTGCAATGTGTCTTTAGGATCTCGTTGTTATGATCAGTGACCGATGCACTTTTGTAAAGGTCTCTCTTGGAAGTCGCTTTGGATAAAAGCGTCTGCTAAATGAATACATTTAAATGTCCCTAAAGTCTAACGTCTGACTTCAGACCAGTGTTCTGTGTGGAGGACTTCTCTAGGTCTGTCCCTAGAGTCTAACATCTGACCTCAGACCAGTGTTCTGTGTGGAGGACTGCTCTAGGTCTGTCCCTAGAGTGTAACGTCTGACCTCAAACCACTGAGCCTGACCTCAGTGGTTTCGAGATTTGACTGGATCTTGGGAAGTACCAAATTGAACTGTAACAAAGAATAACCCCCTTCAATAGTCTGTCTGAGCTTATTTTAGACTTATTGTTTGTCCCCCATTCTCCTTTAAATACTTCTTTCTAAATATACCCTCACTTATTTCAGCCTTTTTAAAATGACAATGAGCCAGTCATTATCAGACACTTAGAGTATGTGAAAGAGACAGAGAGAGAGAGAAGGAGACTCAATTTAGTGGAGCGAGGGAGGGAGTGAATGAATGAGAGCCAGGGAGGGGGCGAGGGAGACAGAAAAGAGAGGGACACGGAAGGCGGGAGGATGAGAGCTGTGAGCTTGTGTCCGTTCGTCATTGACAGGCCTTGACTCATGGTATCCGGATGACTGAGGCATGACACCGTCTGTTCTAGAAGCACGTGGGGACAGAGCCTTGACACCACGTGCTGTCAGTTTCCGTGGTGCTCACGAGGTCCCCCGGCACTTGTATCTGATGCCATCCAATAATAGTCTGAAAACCCCCTAACTGTTTATGTGTGAAAGGCAGTGTTTCTGGCCCATGGGGTGGTTAGTATGTGGTTGTGTGTGAATGTTTCTGTGCATGTTCATGTGTTTGTGTGTGTATCTTTGCTCGTGTGTTTGTGTGTGTGTGTGTGTGTGAGGAAGTCAAATAAACCCTGACTCTACCGAAAAACAAGGGGTGTTGTGATGTCTGACCTATGACATGTGATGCATGTACAAAAGACCTACAGTGCTGTAGCAGATATAACGGGTACTGAAATAAACCTTGTTCATGCGTCGGTAGAGTTCGGGTTGTGATGGCCATTTACATTTCCTATCTTTTGAGGCTTGGCACAGAAAATAATTGAATAGTGTCCATAATCTCTTAGACTCCATGCAGAAGGGCTTGGTCTAATTCCTGGAGTTATAACCTGGGTTCGGTCCTTCGATTTTTTTTATGTTTATCACTATTGTCTCCATTCTGCACCATTCTGCATTACTCTTCACCCCCCAGATCCCCAACATACCACAGCTCCTTCACCCTCACGCTGGGGGTCAGAGTTCATCTGTCCCTTATCTGACCCTCGTATGACCTATTCCCATCTGATTGGCCGGTCACACAAAGACGACCCAGAGGCTGGAGGCATTGGTGTCCCAGAACCATCCGTCAGCCTCCACTGGGTCAGAGAGGGGAGAGGCTTCCAGGTCAAAGGCCCCACAGATGCCACATGCTCGGTCGTCTGTCACTGAGCCGTTGTGTGTGTGTTTATGTGTGTGTGTGTGTTTATCTGTGTGTGGTTGGAGATCAGTTGTCTTCATTGGAGTGGATGGATGGATGAAGGGAGAATATGTGCAGTTGTTCATAATCTCTCTCTTTCTTTCTCTCCCCCCCACACACACACGTGCACACACACACACACATTTACACACACACACACACACACCCACACCCACCCACCCACCCACACACACACACACACACACACACACACACACACACACACACACACACACACACACACACACACACACGGTGGAGGTGACCCTGTCCAGACTGTTCACTGCTCTTCTGCTGAGGAGCTGAAATGTGAGCTCTCTCTACGTCCCAGATCGATCGTCTCGCCTTAGTTACCATCCCGAGAGTCCCTACTTTACTCCTCCCTCTCCTCCACTACCCTCTCTCTCTCTCTCTCTCTTCCTCTCTTTGTCTGTTTGTCTTCCGCCTTGTATTTTCAACCTTAATATGTCTCTCTACCCTTTCTCTCTCTGATCTCTGTCCCTTAGGTTTAAATTCCCTCCCTCCCTCCCTCCCTCCCTCCCTCCCTCCCTCCCTCCCTCCCTCCCTCCCTCCCTCCCTCCCTCCCTCCCTCCCTCCCTCCCTCCCTCCCTCCCTCCCTCCCTCCCTCCCTCCCTCCCTCCCTCCCTCCCTCCCTCCCTCCCTCCCTCCCTCCCTCCCTCCCTCCCTCCCTCCCTCCCTCCCTCCCTCCCTCCCTGTCTCTCTCCTCAGTATTGATCCAGCCAGGAAGTGTGTCTGTCTTCCTGTTTATTAGGATAACCTCAACAAGAGGACCACAGGATGACAGCAACCTCAGACACACAGGGGAAACCCAATACAGCCTGCACTCCTGCTCATTTAGATGTGTGTGTATATGTGTTATGTGTGTATAGTTTGAGCCTTCTTCTTGTGCTACCAAACATATGTGACAGGAGTGCTTGCTTTTGATCTGTGCATGTGTGTGTGTGTGTGTGTGTGTGTGTGTGAGAGAGAGAGAGAGGTATAAACATGTATTCTCTTCATCATCACTAAGGGACCACTTGGACCCAGTGCAGCCATGACTGTGACCTTATGTCCAGGTCCAATATAAAAATGTTAGAATTCCTGTGAGGATGTTTTTCCAGTAAATGCTCTCCTGTGGGTGAAAGTCATCAATCCCAACCTGGCAACTCGCCACCCGGATCCATGGATCAAATGCAGTCAAAACACTCCTGTGTTTGGTTTCCACCGCAGAACTCTGTTGGACGCCACTGGCACTGGTGAGCGTCTCTGTGTGTGTGCGTCTGAGAGAACACGTTTTGTGTGTGTTTCTGTGTCTTTCCCCATTAGTGCTTGAGAGTACAGAGAGTGTGTTATACGTGTCTGTGTGTGTATGTGTGCGCGCGCTTGAGCGTGTGAGGGCCACACATGAATAACAACCCTTGTATCCACTGTTAATTTTCGCAGAGCCTAAGAAAATAGACAGACATCCCTCTACTCTAAACGAAGCAGAGCTAAACAAATCCTGTGTCCCAGATCAAGGTCAACACCCCAGATACACAGGACTACTGCAGAGGAGAGGGGAGGTGAGGAGAGGAGGGCAGGGAAGAGGAGAGGATGGGAGGGGAAAGGAAAAGATATGACAGGAGATGAGAGGTAGGGAAAAGGGAGGAGGGTTGAGAATAGGAGAGGGGAGGGGAGGAGGAGAGGAGGAGAGGGAATGATCCTACTTGCTACTGTACTCTGAGGCAGCTGATGTCTTCCATCTGTCCATCCCCCTGTCCTGCTCCTTTCTTCTCTGGATGAAGAGAACATGGGCCATTAATCATCACCTGGTCACTGTGACGGGGTGTGTTTGATTGGGGTTTGATCTCTGCGCTCTGACAGCTCCACAGCAAACGGGAGGCAGGCAGGAGGAGAGGAGGGGCGGCGGTGAGGATGGGTGCGGCAGGGTGAGGCAGGGGTGGTGGGGTGCGGTGTGGTGGGGAACACATCACAGGAGCAGTAATTGGCTGTGAGTGAATGGTTGGCGGGACGTCAGAGACCCCCCGGTTGGTGTGTGTGTGTCTGTGTGTGTGTGGTTGCAACCTGGACCCCTTCCATCAGTCTGGGATATTTTTAATTTCACATCAGGCCTCAGGAATGTGTACCCCTCCTTCCTCTCCTCCCCACCTCCCACTTTTCTCATTTCTCTCCTCTTTCTTTCTTTCTTTCTTTCTTTCTTTCGTTTCTTTCTTTCTTTCTTTCTTTCGTTTCTTTCGTTTCTTTCTTTCTTTTCATCCCTTGCTCTCTGCTTCCCATTAGTTATATTTGAAATGCAGATCTATATTGACTCATCAGAAACACATGTTGGCTCGACACACATGTACATACATATGGTATAGTACACACACACACACACAGTTTTCACTGAAAGCTGATCTGTGGGTTCACTGTAAATAGGCCCAAGGTGAGTTACCGGCAGAGCTCCGGAAATACCTGACGGCCTACCCAGAATGCATGTTTTTTACCTGCCGGTGGGGGTTGTGTGAGTTCACAAACATGCCTCCGTCTTTGATCTGGATCCCACCAAAGGAATGTGCTCCCCCAGATCTCCTGCCCCAACAGTAACACAGGGATGGAATCTAGAGATATACAAGCATACACAAGTAAACAGACGTTTCCACAGGTTGAAAAATGACACCCTCACATACCCTCACACATAGGCATACACATACAAGCACACGCAAACACACGATCACAGAAGCACTCACACATCTATTTATATATAGGGAACACACACACACACGGTAAAAGCCGTTCTCTACCACTGTCTCTGGCGTAGCTCCAGGTTGCTAGCTAAGCGCTCACTGACTGTATCCTGTGATGAGGCACAGACCTGTGCTGGCGTTGGGTCTGGCACGGCGCTCAGCTTCTCTGATCCTCTGATGTGTTTACAGCAGCAGCATTGTGACGGAGCGCTTGGACGGACAACAAAGATATTTCCCGTGGTGTAAACAGCCCTGGAAGAGGCCCCCATGTAGCTTTGCTTCAGGGACCACTTGTTCATGCAACAGGAAGTGGATCGCCCCCTAATGATGCCCCTGGGAAACAAGGGTTCTAGGAACCTAAAGGAGTCACTCATACATAAACATACAACTCAGCTCCACACGTGTTGTCCAGGATGGTAGGATAACAAACCCCAGTTTTGACACTTGGTCTAAAAGCTTGTTCTGGAGGGAAGGGGCTGGTGTGAAAGACTGGGGACAGGCCTCACTGTACGAGACTGGTTGAGGTTGGGGTGGGTTGGAGCTGGGGTTAAGTTATCAAGCAAAAGGCTTTACATTAAGAGGTAAAAGCAATGCACTGGCACAAGTCCTGAAGGACCGCTCTGGTGGGGCTTGGACTCAAACCGTGGAGTCGTCCCGGGGTTGGGGTTAGGATCAGGGGAACGGTTGGAAACTTTAGGAGGTTGAAGATAGGGCGCCCCAAGTAGAACGCACGTTTTCCTTGAACCATTACATAGGTTACTGGAAGGTTAATGTCAAAGGGGTTCACTGCTAAGGTCCTGAGTGTGTGTGTGTGTGTGTGTGTCTCTCTGTCTTCATCAGGGCCCACCTGAGGGAGGTTATTTCTGTTGTCATGGTAAATTCCTGCAGTTCCATGCTTTCGGAGGGAGCCGTGTGTATTCATTGGGGTGGTCGCTGTCAAGAGGGCCCCTCTCACAGCTCCAGGGATGCCCCTGACTCTGCCTGTCTGAAATGAAAAGCCTCTCTGTCCTGGTGTTCAGTTAAGAGCAGGAGCTCAAATATCAAGGACATGTGTCAAAACTGTCTCACATCAATTCCTTTGGGCTGAGGGGAGTAGAAATCATTTCCATACATTCCTATAATCCAGCTTTCAATAAGATTCACCTGCTCTAAATTTAATTCGCCACGGAACGGTCACATGTTGAAACTGGCCAATTAGGTGGGGGGGGGATATGTTAATAGTCACGGCCCCTTTGCCACCAGTGTGCTGTTATGCTAATTACAACCAAAATGGGGTGGGGGATGACATCTACTGTAGAAGTGTGTGTTTCTATTGTGTCTGCTGGATGGTGCTAGGAGAGGGGGATGTAGGGTGCAGGGTGGAGGAAGGGAGAGCGAGCGGTGTGGAGGGAGGGGGTGGGAGTGTTATCTAATATGTGTTTCTGCTGTTGAGGTGCACATCATTCCTATGCCCACAGAGCACACATAGACAATCATATCAAATGGGGGAGGGGCACTTGATAATTAATTTCTGATATGTGTCTTTTCCTCTCTTTGTCTTTGTACTCTCTCTCACCCCTCTCAACCCTCCCTCCCTCCCTCCTTCCCTCCCTCCCTCCCTCCCTCCCTCCCTCCCTCCCTCCCTCCCTCCCTCCCTCCCTCCCTCCCTCCCTCCCTCCCTCCCTCCCTCCCTCCCTCCCTCCCTCCCTCCCTCCCTCCCTCCCTCCCTCCCTCCCTCCCTCCCTCCCTCCCTCCCTCCCTCCCTCCCTCCCTCCCTTTCCCACTCTCTTTCCTCTTTCCCTCTCCCTCTCTCCTCTCTCTTTGTCCTTGGTACAGTGCAATCAATATAGGATGCATGTTGTAATGATATGGATGATGTCATTGGGAATTTTGCACTCTCTGCAGCAATTGCTTTGCAGGTCTTGCCTGTGTGTGTGTTGGTTGGGGGGGGGGGGGGGTGTGGGGGGTGGTCCAGCAGACTTCCCCCTCCTCTGGAATCCATAGGTACCCGAGGAGACTGCAGGCTCCTGTACACTCTCTCCTTTGTCTCCACACTCACGCACTGCCTTTGTGTCTTTGTCTGAATCTACCTCGACACTATCTTTGTTTCTTTGTGTGTTTTTGCTTCTTGCCTCCTCTCTCTCTTTGTCTCTGTAATCATCTCTCTCTCACTCTCTCTCATTCTCTCTCTCTCTCTCTCTCTCTCTCTCTCTCTCTCTCTCTCTCTCTCTCTCTCTCTCTCTCTCTCTCTCTCTCTCTCTCTGTCTCTGTCTCTCTCTCGCTCTCGCTCTTGCTTACTCTCTCTCTCGCTCTTGCTTACTCTCTCTCTCTCACTCTCTCTCTCTCTCTCTCTCTCTCTCTCTCTCTCTCTCTCTCTCTCTCTCTCTCTCTCTTGTTCTCTCACTGTCAATGTCTTTCTCTGTTTGTCTCTCTAACCAGCTCTCTTTTTCCAATATCCACCTCTCTGCTCTATGGGGGTTGTCCCCACTGTACTGCATGGGGTCCTGATAGATGGTGTGGATGGATTCCTGGGGGACCCCACTGTCTGCAGTGAGTGATATTTCTAGTACCACTCAGAGATGATGTGTGTGTGTGTGTTTTATTAAACTTGTGCGTGATTAAATGTGTGTGTTTGATTGACTATGTGTGTAACTGTGTGTGTGTGTGTGTGTGTGTGTGAAATCTGTCGGTAAAGAGGTTATGTATAAGATCAAAGCTATCACTAAGACTGTGGAGTGACATAGTGGATCCTGACTAATGCATGACCTGTGGTGTTAATGTACACCTCGCTGACCTGTCTGTTTGCAAGATAATGTATACACACTACTCTGACCTGTCTGTCTGCAGTGTTGTGTATATAAACCACTCTGGCCTGTCTAATCTTTGTGTTTACACTATGTTTGGGTATTAATGGTCTCTCATACCTCCAGTCTGAAGTTACAGTAGATTAAAGGATGAGAGAGGAAGGAGGGGGAAGTCTTTACTTAAGATGTTTATTTCCAGTCTCTCTCTCTCTGTCTCTCTGACCTGTCAATGTCTCTCTCTGTCTCTGTGGTCTCACACATGGGTCTGACAGAGTTGGTTGTAAGAACGGCAGGTGTGAATGGACTGGGTCATTGAGGTGTGGAAAGAATGAGCATTTGGACCACCATGATTAAACATTCAGGAGAGGAACCGACGGTCTCACAGATCAGGTGATTTTGCAGAAGGAAAGGAGGAAGAGGAAGTGAAGGAGGATTTAATGTAAGGATTGGAGTGGTAGGAGGAGGATGACTACGTGAAGAGTGGGAGAAAGAGGAGCAGGGGGAGGTGGAGGAGGAGGAGGATGGAAGAGCAGGAGGAGGTGGAGGATGGAAGAGCAGGAGGAGGTGGAGGAGGAGGAGGATGGAAGAGCAGGAGGAGGTGGAGGAGGTGGAGGATGGAAGAGCAGGAGGAGGTGGAGTTGAAAGTGAACAAACATAAATAAAGGAGAAGACAAGTTTCTGAGAAGCACTTAACAGAAGCCCAGGCCTTCAGCTCTGCCATGAGACATGATGGGTGGTGACAGCCCCCCTCTGCCCCCACCACCCGCCCCCCTTCAAAAATGTTCCTTCACCTCACCGCCAAAAACCCCCCTCAGCCCCTCACAGCTGCCCCATCCCCAGGGTCTGAGCCTGGGAACCTCTGGAAGCTCCTGGACACCGCCCCCCCCTCAAGTTCCCCTCTCTACCCCAAACAGAGAGCTGTCACCCTGGGTAGCCTCAGCCCGCAGCTGGCCCCTCTGACCGGGGGCCACAGCCAGCCCGTGGAGGCTCCATTCATTCTGTGGTGTGTAGAACAGTCTTGATAGGAACCCGATGTGACACCATCTAATGACCACCTAGTAGGGAGGCCAGGGCGAGCGGAGCAAGGCTATCTAACTGACCAGCAGACAAAGAGGCATACACATTGCTCTGTCTGACTGCATTAGCTAGCAGCGTCTCTCTCCCTCTCCCTCCCTCTCCCTCTCGCTGCCTCTCTTTCTCTATCTCTTTTTATCTCTCACTCTCTTTTACTTTCTTTTTTTGGGGGAAACTCTCCCTATATTGTTCTCTGTACATTGTTTCTCTCTCTCTCCTTTTTCTTTTGTTCTCTCTCTCTCACACTGCCCCCCCCCCTCTCTCAACTGTCTCCTTCCACCTTGTCCTGTGTCCCTCCTCCTCTTCTCTCTCACCTTCTCTATTCCAGCCCTCTTTCTACCTCTCCTTGTTTCCTCTTCATCATCCTCTTTCCTCTCTCTCTTTACCCCACCACTCACCGCCCCCCCCCCCACCCCTACATCCTCTCCGCAGTCATTAGTCATGTCAGCTATGATGACGCTGGAAGAGACCAGATCAGATTAAACAGACGCGTCTCTGCCACAGATCAAACTGACTTGAACTGAGTATTGATCTGCCGTGCTCACTGCCAACTCATTGAATGCTTGCTTAACATTTATATTCCATGCAGTAGCCTACCAACTGTGACTACAGTTTGTCTGGTATTGATCAGGAACTTATAATCCTGCGGCGTGTAACTGTAGGAACGGCTTCTAAGTTAGGCGTCGGGTGAGCATTAGCTAGCGATGTCATCCAACACAGACCTATTGATCATGTTATTGGTAATCAATATCTGGGCCAAACCTTTATGCTGTCTGGACGTTAGACACTGTCTGTCCGTTGAACATGTGCAGTGTGTGTACCAGTGTGTGTACGTGAGTGATGTGTGCGTGGGTGGTGTGTTTGAGCATTTGGTGTGTGCGACGTGAGGGTGAGGTATTTGTGTGTGTGATGTGTGTGTGTGGGGTGTGTGTGTGTGGGTGATGTGTGTGGGGTGTGTGTGTGTGGGTGATGTGTGTGTGTGGAGTGTGTGTGTGTTGGTGATGTGTGTATGTGTGTGTGCTTGGTGTGTGCACGGGCATCACTGTTGACGATGACCTACTTGGCATCAGAGCAGGGGAGGCGCTGGGTGGTCGCCGTGTCAACGTGGGCAATGTTACGCAACCCTCAGAGATTGGGTTTTGATTGGCAGCTGGTATGGGCATGTGACCATACAGAGGTATTAAGCCCCTCCACCCCCCTCCGCTGATCCCCTCTCCTCTAAATGCCCTCCCCCCCCCCCTCCTACACTAACTCCAGCAGGCACAATGGCATTGTTCTATTAACTCCCCCTTCCCCTAGCAAATTATAAGTATCCCACTGGGCTCTGAGGAGGCTGTCGTCCTCAATCCCCGCAGCCTGGACACATCCCAGCAGTGTCAGCCTTCAAAGGCTGGACCTCTATGGAAACAATTACATTTTTCATACTTCTCTTCGTTCCACTAAATACATTGTCTCCTAATTGATGATGGCCTGTTCTCCTTGTCCTCGCCCTCCTCCTCTCCTCCTACTCCTGCCCCTTTCCCAGACGGCTGATGGGCTGCCCTCTGATTGGGCAGCGAGGGTTCTAGAACGTTCCCAGGCTTCAGGGACACCTGTGGTGAAGCTACACAACGAGGGGCTTGACATGACACCCACTATAGGACCACCTGTGATCCACCCAGCATCTAGATCATCTGGGCTCTGGAGGAGTGGGTGGGAATCTGGAACCCTACGGTGTATTCGATTTACAGTACGGGTTAACATACATCACAAGTTACATTAATTATTAATTGATGATTTGTTTCAAAGAAAGGGATATGCCTCTAGCCTTAGTCTAACCTTTTAGGCACCATGCCCACTACTGTGTGCCTGTGTGTGTGGCCGTGACTGTCCTGGTGAAGGTCACCTCTGCAGATGTGTGTGTTGAATCGTCGAGATAACCATGTTTTATGTGACACAGTCTGAGAGAAATGGAAAGGGGAGGTGAAGAGAGGGAATGGGAAAAAGGGGAAAGCGAAATAGAGATCCACGAGCCACACTCCTCTCCACCTCTCCTTCACCTCATCCACATCTCACTCCACTCCACCTCTCCTTCACCTCATGCAGACCTCATTCTCCTCAGCAGCCCTCCATCCCCTTGCAGACCGTGACAGTGGACAGAAAACAAACCTATTAGGAAAATCTCTGATGCCGAAGCCCTTATTATCTGTTTCTAACAGGACTCTGTTAAGTCTTGATTGTGTGTGTCTGTGTGTGTGTCTGTGTGTGTGTGTCTGTGTGTGTGTCTGTGTGTCTGTGTCTGTGTGTGTGTCTGTGTGGGTGTGTACTCACCGCGATCACCTCCCTTTCAAAGCATCCAGCAATGTAACGACACACATTTGAATTGATTTACCTCGTTGTTTACTATTTGCATTTTTACAATGTTCTCATCCTTTTTCAAAGATGACCATCTTTAACAGGTTGTTTCGAAGCTTGTTTCAAATTCGTCCTTGAACCTCCTGAAGTGTGAGTTCTCCCCTGGCGTGGAGGACCACAGCAGACAGAGGGGTCTGGAGGCCTCTCCTAAACACAGACCAAACGCACCCTGTCACACTGCCCAGCAAGCCTGTCCTGGACGGCAGACAAAGGGGAAGGCAAGAGAGGGATGTGTGTGTGAGATGTGAGAGAGGGATGTGTGTGTGAGATGTGAGAGAGGGATGTGTGTGTGAGATGTGAGAGAGGGATGTGTGTGTGAGATGTGAGAGAGGGATGTGTGTGTGAGATGTGAGAGAGGGATGTGTGTGTGAGATGTGAGAGAGGGATGTGTGTGTGAGATGTGAGAGAGGGATGTGTGTGTGAGATGTGAGAGAGGGATGTGTGTGTGAGATGTGAGAGAGGGATGTGTGTGTGAGATGTGAGAGAGGGATGTGTATGTGAGATGTGAGAGAGGGATGTGTGTGTCTGAGTGGGTAGAAAACACTGAGGACACACTGTCGTCTGCATCACATCACAGACTAACCTCGTCTGTCCTCATAAAACCCCCGCTTGTCCGCATTGCCCCTCCCTCCCTCCCTCCCTCCCTCCCTCCCTCCCTCCCTCCCTCCCTCCCTCCCTCCCTCCCTCCCTCCCTCCCTCCCTCCCTCCCTCCCTCCCTCCCTCCCTCCCTCCCTCCCTCCCTCCCTCCCTTCCCTCCTCCCTCCCTCCCTCCCTCCCTCCCTCCCTCCCTCCCTCCCTCCCTCCCTCCCTCCCTCCCTCCCTCCCTCCCTCCCTCCCTCCCTCCCTCATCTCTTGCATAATAGCCTGTGCGGCTGCGAGCAATCCTATAGCAGTGATGATGTCACGACTCTAAGCTCCGCCCTGCTCGAGGTTCAGTTGTGCCGTTGCTGAAAAGCTGCCAGGATTTCATCATCCTCCTCCCCCCCCCCCCTCTCTCTCTCACTCTGTTTGTTGACTCCGGTTGGTGCAGTTCCCCCAGCCGTCTGCAGGAGGCGATGCAGACCTGCGTTTTCTCAGCCAGACACATTGTCCTCGTTGACACCGTGTATGTGTGTGTATGTGTGTGTCTAACGGCTGGTAGGAACGCGAGCCGCCAACAACGCTCTTTCCCGCCACAACGGGCTGGCACCGGCTAACACCATCAGACAGAGAGACCAAGAGGGAGGGAGGGAACAAGGGAGAGGAAGGAGGGAGGGAGGGAGAGGAAGGAGAAAGAGACTGCGGAAAAAGGGGACAAAGAAAAAGAGAGGGAGGGAGAGAGTAATGCAGAGAAGGGAGGAGGTGAGGAGATGTAAAGAATGGTAAAGCTGAGTGGAAAGAGAAAGACAGACACAATGGAGAGAGAGACAGAGAGTGAGGGAGGGATGGAGGGAGGGAGATGGGAACAGAGAGACAGAGAGAGAAGAGAGAGAGAGAGAGACAGAGAGAGAGAGACAGAGAGAGAGACAAAGAGAGGGGGAGAGAGAGGAAGAGACACAGTGCGCAGAGAAAGAGAAAGAAAGAAGAGAGAAAGAGGCAGAGTTGGGGACTGACAGAAAAAGACAGAGACAGATGGTGACAAACTAAGAGACAGATAAAGACAGATAGAGAAAAACAGAGAAAAAGAAAGAGAGACAGATGGTGACGAACAGTGAGACAGAGAGAGAGAGACATACAGACAGACACAGACAGGCAGAGAGAGAGAGATAGAGAGAGAGCAGTCATTTATTGAGAAGGTGTGTGGAGATACAAGGATCAGTTGATAGTCTGAGAGATTCATCTGCAATGCAGATTCCATCAATCTACCTGGGCTGACAACAGTTGCCCAACCATAACGGGACTGTGTGTATGGGTGTGTGCTGGTGTCTGGATGTGAGAAAGTGTTGTATATGTGTCTATTAGTGTGTCTATGCATGTTTTTGTACTGTATGTCTGTGTGTGTTTTATCATGTGTGTGTGTGTATGTGTGGGCAGGGGAGTTCAGAGACACACCCATGGATCAAGCCAGGGTAGAATGATGGCAGTTAAGGGGCACAAGTGGAAGTGTGTGTTGGGGTAGAGGTGGTGTATAGAGGGGCTCATAAGTCAGCACCTGTCGCGTGCTGACCCCGGGGGTGGGGGGGTCAGTGGAATGCAGCCAAAGCCCCTGGGGTCCTCCACTGCACACCCCACCTCCAGCCGCCCCACACACTCCTCCGCCCCCGCAAAGACCTGGCTCGCTTCTGTTACTTTATGACCATGAGACACACTGAAAAAACACAGACATGGAGAGGAGAGACACAGACACACAGACACTCAAACAACTGCACATACACACAACACCTGACAAACACACACATGCACACGCAGACATGAACAGACACACATGAAAAGCACACACACACAGACAGAGAGAGACACAGACAGACAGGTAGACAGACAGACAGACAGGCTAAAAGATAAACAGACTCTCTCTCTCACACATACACACACACACATTACACTAAGGCTCAATGCCTCTTGACATGTTTCTCTGAAATCACGCACAAATAATGTAATAAAAAATGTGTGTGTCAGTGAGGTGTGTGTGTCAGTGAGGTGTGTGTGTGTGTCAGTGAGGTGTGTGTGTGTGTCAGTGAGGTGTGTGTCAGTGAGGTGTGTGTGTGTGTGTCAGTGAGGTGTGTGTGTCAGTGAGGTGTGTGCGTGTCAGTGAGATGTGAGCTTCTCAGCATGTCTCACATGGCTGCTGGCCAGTACAGGATGAAGTCACTTCCTTGTTGCTGCTCCTCTTTAATACAGGGAAGCCAGTAGGACCCCCCCCCCCCCCCCCTACACACACACACTGCTGGAGAAACTCAGCTCTTCCTGCCCAACACCCTCCAGCTGTAGTCTTACTCTCTGGAACCTTCCATCACAACACATCCTTCCCCAACTACAGTCACCTGCACATCCCTGCATTGTGTGTCTGGATTTATGTCATTCTAAAAACTAAATACATATTTTTTGTCTCTGTGTCTTTCTAAAAATTGAATACATTATTTCAGATTTCAGTTTTGTTTGTTGGGGGGCTGTTCTATCAGCTGTCAAGGTATGGAAAGGAAAGAGGAGGAGAAAGGTAAGAACACGAGAGGAGAACAGAAGAGAGGGCCAGAGACATCATAGCCTAGATTTCTAATGTTTAGACCAAAGTGTCAGCATGAGATCCCTAAAGTCATTATGACATTTAATTCATGTCCCATGAGGGGCAGTATATAAATGAGTACTTATGTTTCTGTGTCACCAGAAACAGGAAGAGAGAGAGAGAGAGAGAGAGAGAGAGAGAGAGAGAGAGAGAGAGAGAGAGAGAGAGAGAGAGAGAGAGAGAGAGAGAGAGAGAGAGAGAGAGAGAAAGAGAGAATGAGACATGAAGAGGTAGAGAGAAATAAAGACACGGGATGAAGATTGACAGTTAGCCAACCACAGACACGCATGCAGAGACAGACAGACACAATCTCACAGCCACAAAGGCAAGCAGACAGACCGACGGGCAGACAGGCAGACAGGCAGGCATGTGTTTGAGGAATAACCAGCATCACTTGGTAGTGGTGACAGGATGTGGCAGTGTTGACATGTCACATGGGGGCACATTGACAAGGTGACATGTACTCTCCCAGTGTGCCGACTCTGAACAGCTTAGATGTGTGTCTGAGTGTGTGAGAAAATGTGTCTTTGCAAACTTGAGTAGGGCTGTGTGTGTGTGAGCTTGTGTGAGAGTTTACCAAAGGTGAATCATCTGTCTACAAACAGAAACACTGAAGACTGAAGTTGCTCTGTAGATCTCAACCTCAGCCTCAGCCTCAGCCCCTACCTTTGCCCCTGCTCCAGTCGAGGCACCAGACGTAATAAACCTCCCCAGACAGAGAAGGCCGGGCCTGGGCTTGCCCTGTGTGACCCCTGGGCCGCTCTGGAGCTGGGTGATTAGTTATTCATTTCCCTGGTTAAGTCTTTGTTTGTTTCCCACTGGGTAGTTAAAGAGCACCAGGCCTTTTGTTTTAAGGGGCTGAGTGGTGACACCGAAGCCAGGGAAGGGCAGTGTGAACTGGGACAGCTGTCAGAGGGATGGGGGGGGAGGTGGGGATAGTTTTTGTAGTTTGTGTGTGTGTGTGTTTGTGTGGAGGTCACAGTATTGACCTCTACCTCCGGGTCCCAGTGACCTTAAAGGTGCTGAGGCTGTCCTCAAGTGGAGTGGGGGTGATGACATCACGGCGTGTTGGTCTGTGCCAGCTGCTGTCTCTGAACCTGGTCTCTCTCCAGCCCAGACAGCACGTCTTCTATCTTTCTCCCACTGCTTTATTAGACCACCCCTTAGACAACACACACACACTCACGGTATCAGACACACACACTGCATCAAACACATAAACAAACACAAATGCATATGTTCTATTAACAGCCCGGCTAAATTCAGGTGATAGTTTTCGTGACTTTGGACAATGAGCAGTGTTTTCAAGTTGTTTCTTAGAGGGGAGGTTCTTAATCCTTGGGAGAGCTGTCAGCTGATCTCGTTGTGTCTCTGGCCTCAGGGTATCCCTGGAAGGGCGCACAGCTCCGCTCCTCTGGTATTTCCCTTACAACTGGGACTCATCACCATCATCTTCCTCCTTGGTCACTCTTTCATAGATTCTGACTGGTTAGAATAACTACCTGATGGACAAGGAATTTCAGGTAGCGGAGTGCTGTTATACCACAAGATGAATCGCTCACATTAACAAGGACATCTTTCATTTAAAGCCCCTTCTTTTACTAATGAACTCATCTTTATTCACAGTTTACGAAAGGGCCTGTGTTGACTTAACACAACACAGTGAACTCTCATTGTAGGAGATTTCCTCTGTGATGATGAACACAGCAGCCAAACTATCAGATGGTCTAAGTGTTTTTCTAATGGGCTGCATACGGTGCTCATCTGCTCTGGTAACACACACACAAACCCACACACACACACACAACTCGGCAACACTGACACACACTCACACCCATTCGCTTGCAAGGATGCACAAACACACACGTCATTATGGTTCAAAATCACCTTCTTCTACATACAGCCCTTTGATAGCATGCAACACTATACTTACTTCCTGTATGTGTTCCTTAGTCAGGAAACGTGTTCCTTGATTGTGTAACGCCAGCTCCACATCCAGTCCCAGCCCAGCCCAACCCAGTCTCAGTCAGTTCTAGCCCTAGTCCCAGTCCCAGTCCCAGTCCCAGTCCCAGTCCCAGTCCCAGTCCCAGTCCCAGTCCCAGTCCCAGTCCCAGTCCCAGTCCTAATCCCAGTCCCAGTCCCAGTCCCAGCCCAGCCCAGCCCGACTCAACCCAACCCAGGCCCAGGCCCAGGCCCAGGCCCAGGCCCAGGCCCAGGCCCAGGCCCAGGCCCAGGCCCAGGCCCAGGCCCAGGCCCAGGCCCAGACCCAGACCCAGGCTCAGACCCAGGCCCAGACCCAGGCCCAGACCCAGGCTCCATCTCAGCAGACTGGTATTAATCTTCATTATCACCTGCCACACACGGGAATCCGTCCAAAGGAAATTAGACTGATCACTAACGGATGCCACTCACAGATGCCACACAGCCACATACAGATGTTTGTGTGTGGAGCTGTCACACACTGGGAGATTAAACAGAGTGCATCCTGTCCTCTGTCTCTCTGACATCACAGAACCATCTGAGTTTGACTGACAGGTGGTCTGTTTGTGTGTCTTTAAAGGGGAGAGTCTATTTTCTGCTCTTCTTTTGTTTTAAAGAGAGCTTGAAAGAAAAACTCCCTTTAAATGTGATGTTTACAATGAGTGAGCTGTCTGGGGGAAAGCTCAGTGGGAGGATTATAAACATGGACTGAGTTTCAAACAGACTTCATATAAACATAAGCACCCACCCACCACACACACACACCCACACACACATTCACACACACACGCACACACACATGCACAGACACACACACACACACAAACTCTCACAGGTCACAGTCTGCTAGTTTAGTCAAATGTTAGCATGGTGGATCAAATGCAGGTCAAACAAATGTGTGTATGTGTGACTGAGTGGGGGTGTGAATAGAGATAAATAATTTTTCTATGTGTGTGTGTTGTGTATCGTGTATTGTGTGTTGTGTATTGTGTGTTGTGTGTGTGAAACAGTTCAAGCATTTTCACCTGGCTTGATCAATTAGCAACATGTTTTGAAAAGAGTGGCCGAACATCTTCCAGAGCACCCTCCAGGGGGATATCTTCAGGTTGCCAGGTTGGTGCAACGACACCCACGGAGGGATGTCCCTGCAGTTGCCAGGTTGTGGAAGAGTGACTGTAAGCCACTGAATGCTTATTATCTGCCAGCTGTTGAGGATGAGGAGTGATGTGGAGCTGGCATGGGTCCAGGCTGTGAGACAGAGCTTCTGCCTCTACTCCGCTCCCTGGCCTTCCCCCCCCGGGCACAGCGCCAAACCCGCAGGCAGCCAAAGTCCCCCCACCCAACCCTGTCCTAAACCCACCACCCTCCTCTCTACCACCCAGACCCCCCATCTGACACCATGCTCCCCACATCCCATGGCCCCAGCCCCCCCCCCTTCCGCCCCCCCTCCAATCCTTTGCCCCCCTATTTCTTCACCACCAGTCTTCTCTTCCACATTCCTGGGGGGGGGGGGGGGGGGCACTGGTTAAATCTAATCCCATAATAAGACACTCAGCTGTCCAGAAAAAGAAAGAGAACTTTCCTCTGGTAAATTCCAGACTTCCTTTTTTTTCTTCTTCTTCTTCTTTTGCTTCCCTTCTTCTTTCCCCGACTGGAGGCAAGATGACACTCAGGGCCCCTTGGCCAGTTGCCTTTGTCTTTCTTCAGGCCTGATTTATCCTATCATTCTCTCTCTCTCTTTTCGTCTCTCTCTCTTCCCTGGTTTCTCTGGGGTGTTAGATTGCCTGTGGGTTGGGGCTCTACACACACACACACACACACACAGGGAGCCATGTTTCTGGAGGGTCCACATGGCACTGCTGTATAAGACCACACACACATGTAGAACCACAAACACACACACCCACTTCAAAGACATACACATACAAACACATACACACTTACACCAACAATCACACACACTTCAAACATATACACATACAAAAACACCTACACACATACAGGGAGATACAAACAAGCCATATGTTTTCAATTCTGGAATGTTGGCATACTTGGAAATGCAAAATTGGTTTACATATCTGCTGCATTGAGAAATGTTGATCAGATTTTAGGAAATGGGTGTTTCTAACCTATTACCCACAATGCAACAGCTATATTACAGTAAAACCTTTACCCTTTAAATGTTGCCATAAGCAACTTCATCCTGACTGAGGACACAGTGTTGCAACAGCATTGCTTGCACACACACACACAAACACACACACACACCTACACACACACACACACATACACACACACACACAGGCCCCATGGTGACTGCATACCCACAGATATGGAGGTGTCTCTGGTTAGTCAGTGGGTCAGTGTATGACAAGGAAAAAGAGAGAAAGAGAAAAAGAGAGAGAGAGACATGGTTACGCACATTGTTCATGTGTGTGTGCATGTGTGTCTGGGTGTGTGTGTGTGTGTGAATCCCTAAGCTGGGTTATCAGGTTTAGGAGCCTGGGAAACTGGAACAGGCAGAGATTAGAAGCAGGGGAGATAAAGAGAGAGAGAGAGAGAGAGACAGAGAGAGAGAGAGAGAGAGAGAGAGAGAGAGAGAGAGAGAGAGAGAGAGAGAGAGAGAGAGAGAGAGAGAGAGAGAGAGAGAGAGAGAGAGAGAGAGAGAGAGAGAGAGAGAGAGAGAGAGAGAGAGAGAGAGAGAGAGAGAGAGAGAGAGAGAGAGAGAGAGAGAGAGAGAGAGAGAGAGAGAGAGAGAGAGAGAGAGAGAGAGAGAGAGAGAGAGAGAGAGAGAGAGAGAGAGAGAGAGATGGTTACAGAGAAAGACAGAGAAGGGGAGGGTGTCAAGTAGAGAACGAGAGAGGGGTACAGAGAGTGAGAGAGAGAGTCAGGTAGAGAAAGAGGTGTAGAGAGTGGAAGGGAGAAAGGGCGAGAAAAACCTGAGAAAATTGAGGGGCAGAGAAACAGGGAGAGCTAGAGAGAGAGACAGACACAGCACTTACAGGCTTTACTCACAGCAAGATGATTTGTTGTATGAGATCCAACCTTTACAATTACCTACGGTCAACTAAATCAGTGTCGACACCTCTCTCTCTTTATCCCTCTCTCTCTCTCTCTCTCTCTCTCTCTCTCTCTCTCTCTCTCTCTCTCTCTCTCTCTCTCTCTCTCTCTCTCTCCTGCTTACTGTCTAGACCATCACCAGTTGTGTATGTGTGCATGTTTGTGTGTGCGCGCGTCTGGCTTAGTCCATGCTAGCGTGTGTCAGCTAGCGTGTGTGTGAGCTAGCGTGTTTGTTCAAGCACTTGTGTGTGTTGTGTTGTTTGTGGTGTAGAGCCATCCAAAACAGCAGATGGGGCCTGTCTGGATCCTTTACCCCAGATCCTCCTCACTAATCCTGGCTGGATGACCAAACGGCCCCCCTGACCACCAGCGCTGGACACAAAAAGACCATCGGAGCTGAGCCACAGAGCCATGCCGAGCTGGGCTAACACAGAGACACACTGGTTTGGAGTGTTTCTTATGGGATATGTGACACTCTGGATGGTGTCTATAGAGAAGGGGTGACGGGATGGTTGAGATGGTGTTGTAGCACCTCTCCTGTCATCTCTTGTCTCTGGTGATCGTCAATAGTAAACAACCTCGCAAGGTTCCCGTTGGTGACCCTGTTGTCATGGGAAAACTTCCTGGGTGAAACGTCTCAATGCAAAAATGAATTACAGTAGTTGTCAGTGCCAACCTTGATGTCATTGTCGTTGCCAGTCCAAGTGACATTGGCAAAAAGCGAATCTGGTTAGGGTGTATGTGTGTGTGTGAGGGAGGCGGGTCTTCTGTCAGCTGGTTGGGCAGTGTAGTAGATATCTGGCTGTGTTAATCAGCTCATTATTAGTATCTATGTGTGTATGTGTGTTAGTACTGGGGGCGCAGTTAAGGTGGTTTAGGGTGGGTGGCAAGATGTCTGTCTGTGTGTGTGTCTGTGTGTGTGTGTCTGTGTGTGCGTGTTGGGGTGGGGGGGCGTTGAGGCTGTCACTCGATGCTGCCTCATTAGAGTTGACCCAATAAAACCAGGTCACCCTCAAAATTACCACCCACCCCCCCCCCCCCACAAACACACACACAACCTCTTTCTCCACCTCATGCTGCTTCTCTTCTCCCTTTTTCTTTCCTTTCTCCTTCCCTCCTTCCTTCTGTCCTCCCAATTTCCTCCTCTCAGCAGCTCTGCTCTGGTGACTCTCCCTGCATCTAACTCCATCACTGCCCCACCTTCATCCCCACCTTCATCTCCTCTTCATCCCCACTTTGAACCCTGGCTCTCCAGTCTCCTCTGGTCTTGCCCCAGAGAAGGTGCATGGTTCTGGGGAGGCCAGCCAGGGCGTTGTTGGGACTTCCCAGTGTGGGTCCAATTTTGAGTGATTGGTCTGTAAATTAGTTAATCAGAAATCCCTGATTACACATTGCTAATCTGGGTCTGGGTTCCTGCCTGGAGCAGATTAGCTGCCCCACCACTGACTGGGGGGGGGGGGGTTAAGAAAAGAAGAGACAGGAGAGGAGAAGTGAGGGGGAGGGCAAAGTTTAGAAGGAGACAGAAAGAGTAAGATGTGGAAAGATGCATACTATGTACCCTGTAATAATATTACGTAACACCTGTATCGAACCAGGATGATCAAAATGATGATCTTGTGAGGATGTCAGTGTACCGATCATCTCTGGATGTGTCATGATGATATAAACCAGAGTTGAATTCCAGAGAAACCGTGTGGATGTGTGCAGCCCCGGTCTGGCAGCTAGCCTAGGTCCAGCATGTGGGCTGGTCAGCCATTCTGCTGATGCTGACAGTAATCAATCCCCTCCAGCCAGCTGACCCAGCAGAACAGGAGCCAGACAGGGAATCGATCGGACCTTTAATGAGATCAGAACTGATCACCACCCGTCTCAAGGTTAGAGGAGACGACACCAGGGAGCGATCCAACACCATCAGTCAGGGTGAGAGACGGGTGTTTATGTGGACAACAGTCAGGGTCAGAAAGGTATGTTTGTGTGCGTATGAATCAGGATTCAAGATAGGATGGGTGTTGGTTCTAAAGAGTTTGTTCCTGTGTGAATGATGTGTACAAGATAATGTGAGAGCGAGAGAGAGAGAGAGAGAGAGACAGAGAGAGACAGAGAGAGACAGAGAGACATAGAGACAGAGAAAGAGAGAGACAGAGAGACAGAGAGAGACAGAGAGACAGAGAGACAGAAAGTGAGAGATAGACAGCAGCAGAATGACAGACTGAGGCACATCCACACACACACACACACACACACACACACACACACAGCCAGGACCAGTTGAAGCCATAGAATGTGGATATTGCCCTCGTCAGTTAATGATGCGTTAAACACTAAAGTTTACTGATGCTGGCGTTAACGCGTGATTGGTTAATCAATGGAAAAGAGGGTCCTCTCCTTGAAGAGTGGGCGTGGCGTGGCGTGTATGTGTGAGTGTGTGTGTGTGAATGGAATTGAGCCTTGACAGGATCCAGGACCGACTGGCCTTGGGGCCGTCGAGAGTGGCTGAATCACCCAGGGTTACGGCCAGAGGGGTCAGGGGTTATGGGTCAGGGGTCAAGGCCTTGTCCACCCCCTTCCCCCCTGTTCTTCAGACAGTCATAAATCACAGCTTCTTTGCCCTTGTGCCACCA